>NC_051186.1:24805511-25460511 GCF_013339695.2 Rhipicephalus sanguineus | reverse complement strand
CAGGTCCAGGAAGCCCTTGCTCTGCTATTCCTCCAGTCATTCAAAAATTGTAAAATCTGGCATCGCTGTTAACACCATTTTTTCTGCCTTAACAAAGTCCTGTGTTCACAAAATGTCCTCCAGCCTTCTATCTCAAGTTCAACGTCTGGAACATGCAGCCTTCCCCCGTGATGCCATTGTTTCCGCATCCTTAAAAGTTTTGAACAAAGTCAAAAATGTTCAAACAGAACCTCGCAATGCAATATCGGGAAAGGGCAAGAGGCTAGCGGTGATTCCGTATATTCATGGTATTTCTGACCGTATAAAAAAGATTGCCGACAAGGTCAATGTTGATGTACACTTTTCCTCCAAAAATAAGCTCAACAGCTTGTGTGCCAGAATCGATAAGTTATCCACGAGTGTGAATATGTCGTCTAGGGGAACGTGCACAGTCAAGCACCGCATGCCGTTTGTCCCTTGCAAAAACAATGTTTTTTATTCTATTCCGTTTTCATGCGGTAAGGTTTATGTGGGGCAAACGGGGCGCTGCCTCAACATTCGCCTGCGTGAGCACCATAGCTCTTTAAAGGGTGCGCCATTCTCCCATTTGTCTGCCCACTGTGCCGCCTGTGGTTGCACCCCAGAATTCTGCCGCACGACCACCATTTTTAGACACACGGATTCTCGCATAAGAGAGATAGCTGAAGCCTTCGCTATCTGCAAAAACGGTGACACGTGTGTCAGCGCACCGTCGATTTCTTTACTTGATTGCGAGTTAACGTACTTGGAGAAGACATAATGATGGTACTAGAGTAGTCCTTTGCCATGTGCATAGGTTGCGTGCGCATTTTTTGTTCTTTCTTCTTCTCCCTTTATTATTTATTTTATTTATTTGGTTTGAATACATAGAAAACACGAAGACACAGAGGAAATAGGGAGGGAACAGGCTGACAACTGCCACCTAAAGGGGCACATGCTTAAATAAAGCATTCAGTTGTCAGTTCAGCGCTTGTGTTGTCTAGTCTTTCTGTGTCCTCGTCTTTGCGCTGTTTCAATATGAACGCAAACCAACTAGCCCAACTCTCCCTTGTGCTTTTGATTCGCAACGTAGTAAGAACCATAGCTGACGCAGCATAAAGTACTACCAAGGAGAGCTAATGGCGACAATACCTTCGTGTAGAGATTTAAAATTAAGGAACATAAATTTGTCGCTGTTTTTATTAACGAGATCCGTGAGAGAAAAATATAATAAGATGCTGAAACAGTCTTCCGTTTAACACTTAACACATATAGCGGGGCAATGTTAAATTACAAAAGAGGAGGCCCAGTGGAATATGATGTCGCATCTAGTGTGCATGTACTCCAGTACACTCTTAATCATGTCCTGCTTAATGTGGCAGTCTATAGCCCGGAAACGAGACGAAAAATCTAGCGCCTGTGGACTGTTTGTCTAACCGGCGCCGCCCGTAGCCGTCCCTTGGCGTAGTAGCTTTCTCAGCGGCTCATCACATAGGCGGGACAATATTGGCCGGAGATTTTTCGTCTCCAATCCCGGCTAGTTGAAGGCCGCCTATAGACATCTCCTCGTTCCACGTGACCAGGTGTCCTACCTACGGTGCGTCCCAGCTGCGGCGCGCCCTAGCTATAGGCGGTGTACGAAGCGGCGAAACAAAAAAATTACTTGCTCTATTCGGGGAATTCGGAGACTTGGACACATGTTTTATGACATACATAATCTATATACACATATTACACCCAGAAGTAAACCACAGAAAAATTCACAATAAACATACGCGGATTCGAACTCGCGAACACTCGATCAGCAAGCGCGTACGCTAACCACTACACCACATCACGCCGCGGCCACAGTGATGAAATAACGGCGATTTATATGCACCAATGTGTCGCTACATGCTCTGGCGTGTAGTGGAGGTCGTTATTATTATGCATGCAGCGTGGGGGAGTGCAGTGGAGGTCGTTACTATGCATGCAGCGTTCACTGATACGTAAGGAGACATTTTTTAAATGACATTCGTGAAACTATATACGGCGTCACTCAAGTTATTGCCGGGAGCATGCTTCATGCGAATTTGCGTGCTCTGGTAAAGAAGATAAAGCTGTTGCGCATACACTTGGCCCTGGCGCCTCAGTGACATGTAAAGAATTTTGGCGTGCATAATATCCGACTTCTATTCATGTTGGCCGTCAGCCTGTTGCCTTTCGTGGACTGAACTAGTTTTCAACGTCAACATTCGCTTGCCGTGGAACATGTGCTCGGAATCCATCCGCGGCAACCGCACAGCGACGTAGCCGATTACCGACGGAGAATCGCCGTGTTCTCAGTAACGTCGCTGGCCGCTTCACCGCCGACGGTTACGGGGCCGGTAGCCGATATCGTCACTAAGCCTATTCAGTTTATACCGCGCTTCAGAACAAACCGCTCACGCTCATATGCCAGGATGTTTCACCTGTTACCGTCGTTGGCTCGATCCTCTCCCCGTAATAATTACACACTGAGATAAAGATACGCTGATAATCGTGGTATTGTCCGCCATATATAAAATATGCGAACACGCCCGAGCAGGTGCGGTACGCCATGCACGCACTGCAGATGAACTTCACTTGTAAAGGAACTCATCTTGGCTCTAAACGTTGGATAGTGCACGTCGCTTCCACTCAAATGAATGACACTATTCCAGTAGGCATTATTTTAGCTTCAATAAAAAATGTGGCCGACGCTTGCGGCGACCATGGAAGCGAGGAGTTGGCGCTGATTGCATGCAGCTACGCAGTCGCGCGGCGGACTGCGCCTCGGAGGAAATGCCGTTTATGTTGGACGCCACTCGCGCAACGCAGTACGTGACTCGTGAATCGGGCTGGGCCCGTATTCTCAAAAGGGGACAATCGCAAAAGTATCGCCTTTGGTGCGCGCTGATTGGCTATTGAGCAAACCGGAAATGTTAGGGCGCCATCTGGTAATTCCGCCGACGTCAATTTTGCGTCATGGTGCTCGACGGTGCTCTCGACATATTTGCAATAAACGAAGGCACCGTTAACCGTCGGTTCGTGGTGAAGTCTAGCATTTCAGTGACGTAGGCGGTAGCTTCTAGTATTCAATCCTCGGTGGATATACGCAGCATTTTTTATGCTGAAGCTTTCATCGAGCATTACCTTGAGGTGTTATCAGCACTCGTTCTTTGCCAGCGCGTGTTTTTTCGTGGTTTGAACGTCCCAGGAACATGAACCGTGCGCTGCTCGCGTGGCTTATCGCGAGCCGGCAACATGTTGAGTTCTTGAGACGATGTCGCTGCGGCGGCACGCTACAGCTGAACTCTCCGAGTACGCCGTGTTAAACTCTCGACGAAAATACGTTTCACGCAAAGTTGCATTCTTTAAATATTATACTGTGCATGAAATAATCGAACAAAAAACGTTGAAAGCACCTTTAACACGTCTTATACTTCAAGTAGCCACAGCCAAGCCGGCCAAGCCTGGCCACTGCGTACACTGCAAAAACTGTCCTTTAGATTCCTTCAGATCCACGAACAAGATCTACGTAGAACTTACAGATGGCTCTCATTATATGGAAATAGGGAGTACATATTCGTAACTGCCAACGGACATATTGCTTTATTTTCATTTAGGGAGAGAGTGTTCTAGAGTCCTAAAGAAAAAGAAAGTCCTAAAAGTCCTAAAGTCGAAAAGTCTTAAAGTTGACTGCGCTGTTAAGTTATTTTCCAACCAAAGACCGTCACGTGGCTACTTTTCTTGCGATAGCAATTATATCGGCACTCTCGACGGGTTTTCGTCGTCGCCGTAATGTTCAGTATAAAGTCCAAATTGATAACATCCCACCGCGCATCGTAGGTTCTACCCGTGAGTAAAAGCTCGCGAGCAGCGGCGACGATAGCGGCTGATGCAGAGGTCAAACGAGCTGGCCTATCTGCGTCACTCGGAGGGCGCATGCGATAACATCCCCCCGCGTGTTAGACCTGCCGTCGATGCTGCTCAAGCAGAAACGAAACGCCCCGCCCGTCTTGAATGAGCATGGAGGGATGCGAGGGGGGGGGGTGCTTGAGCAGCAACTGGGAACTTTGATCCTAAAAGCGCGTTCACGATCGCTTGCGCGCTCGCTATCTCGCAGGCATCAGCAAACGGCTCGTATACTCTTTTACGCGCGCTCTCAACGCGAAGGGACTGCGAAAAGCGCACCTCTCCCTGGAGCGGCCGTATTCTCTTACACCAACGTTTTGTATAGTTACGCGAGATCGGATCCAAAAGAGTTAGCTGCCAGCCTTCCTTCGTATAACATTACAATTTGTTGCCTTTGCATTCATTGCTTCGCGCTTGCGGTGAAACTGTGATCTTTTTTTCTTCAGACACGATGCGTTTACAGAAGGCCTGGGGAGCGTGCAACTACCACTGTTCTCTATGTGAGCGGTTTAAATCTTTAACGTTTTTTTCAGGTCAACCGAGAGTGGTTAAATTTGTTGTTTTGTGCATGTTACCCTCGCGAGCAACGAGGGTAGACAATATTTTGCTGCCGTCCTGACATACTGGCAGACTGTCTGCGTCTGTTTGCCGCGAAGTAGGCATGTGCGAATATTCGAGCACTAGGAATGTTCGAAGGAATATTATAGTATTCGAATTCGCTTCGACACGAATTTAAGGTTCCGAAATTTCAAAGTATTCATAATGAACGAATAGGCGTATATTGGATGGCATGTAACCCACCTGTGAAGGTGGTTTCACTGCAGCCTGAAAGTGCAATGCCGTGAAAGCACCTAACCAACAAAATTGCGCAATGCCGCGAAGCCTCACTTCAAGGTTAAATTAACATATTACTCCGACATAGATCAATCATTTTCAGGGCCGTAACCAGAAATCTTTTTCGGGGGGGAGGGGGGGTTCAACCATATTTTATGTATGTTCGTGTGTGTGTTTGTATGTGTGCGTGAATATATGCGCAAGCAAAATTGAAAAATTTCGAGGGGGGGGGGGGTTGAAACCCCCAACCCTCCTCTTGGCTACGCCCCTGATCATTTTTTAAGTTTAAAAGCTTGTTATACGGGCTTATATGTTATAATATGTTATATGTATAGTAACTTTTAAAGTGTGACGTATTTTATCGGTTATAACTTGCATCTTACTGAAATTGAAATTCTGCTACTATTTGATGCTACTAAACGCTACTAAACGTAGCGTTTAGTAGCGTAGCGCTTAGTTTAGTAGCGTTTACTTGCAGCAAAAAGAATGACAGTCGCACATGCCTCGTTCCAATTAAAAAAAAAACGCTGTGCAGGTTAGTTGGGCCTCGACAATATTTATGCAAATTTTTTTATATAATGTGTGATACATACTATTCGAACTATTCGATTCAAAATTATTCGAGGTAATCACTGTTCGCTTCGAACCTAAAATAAATTTGCTTTTCGGACATCCCTACCGCGAAGGCTTCTGTGCGGCGTTCCACGGTGCCTAATAGACAAGGACACAAGGAACATGCGGCGCTGCTTCGTATTGGTGAAAAGCGTCCCTCTATGAAAGCCTCCTTTCGGGACTGTGGCACGGGAGTACAAACCGGTTCGCTGCAGCGGCGGCGGCCTGCGCATCAGCTTCTCTGCAGTGCACGATTGCTATCGGCGTTTTGAAAACAGATGATCAACTCCGCCACATAAAAGTAACATTTACAGTAACTCTAGGGTGCAGTAAAGCTTTAGGGTGCAGTAGAGTCACTGGAAAATCAGAGTACCGCAAAGGTAGGCTGCACGCGGGCAACATTGGGTGGCGGCGGCCATGTCCCTTCCGGACCGTCCGGCGCGTTGCTAGCGTGTGTTGAGAAGTGACCGATCTTTTAGCCTCCGTGCCGTGTTACGCTCGGCAGAACGGCATTATGTGTGTGTGTTTCTTCAAGAGGATATTAGAAGTGATTTCGAGTCATCGACAGGTATGGATCGACTGCGCGGTTAGCGGTGTAACTAATGAAACGTACGGCGAATGTTGCCATGTGCTCGCGAACTCTCTTCATGGCTTCATCGGTCTCGTTTCGTGTCACGCCCGGGCGTGTTCGCTAGGTCTGGGGCTGTAAACATAGTTGCATTAGCGCAGTGACATCGTGCGAGATGCCATTTACTTCGACATTTGGTGAATCTTGACTCTTTGCGCTAGCTTTGCAGTCGGTGTTCAGGTTCACTGCACTCGAGAACGTTATCGAACAACATCGAGAACATTCAACATTGCGTCCTTCGACTGATCGCTGACGCATAGCTTGCTTGCGCAGCGTGCTTGCTGTTCAACTGGTTGATATGTGTAATAGAAGTTGTGTGTGTGTACGGTAATTGGAAGTTGTGCGCGACGTCTTGATTCGGAACGCCAGCAGCCGAACGCACGGGCGAATCGGCGTGCGGTAGGTAAGGTGCATCTTATCTTACGATACGTAGAAAAGAGGCCATCAAAAGTTATTGATATCACTACTTATTTGTTTCATTTCCTATTTCTTTTCTTCTTAATATTCCCAACGTTGCAATGAATTTGCAAATATTTCGCTGTGTTCCGACAAACAGTTCTTTTTTTGGCGTTGCCAGCGCGTAAACAGCTGGGGTTCGGTTTCTGCACTGCTGCACTTTTTATTCATAATGCACTCTTATTAAAACTTCCTCGGCACGATGCTTTATGTTATTTCGATCAGGAATAGCACATCCCGGAATTATTAAAGCGCATGCTGCTGCAACACAGTATGTATATAAACCTAGGGCTCGCATAAAATCGACTCCCTCAATGCGTAGGATCTGCTTTTTTTTTTTTTTTGGCTGTGACCATTTCTCACCAACCATACAGTATTTTAAGGGTACGCTCGGTGCAATGCAGCATTAGCAGCATTTTTTTGCAACAAATGTAAAAATACGCTTGATAACATTGCCTTATACCAAGTTTATCAATAGAGTTCCACGCTTCTGTTTTGTGCAATGTCAAAGATCATGCCACAATTACCTTCAAGGTATACCGATTAAACAGGTATTATTTTAATAAATCTTCGATTTCGCTCTCATGCGTGGCACGCTTATAACTCGGATAGCATGCGTAATCTGTTCAACAGATCGAGATATAAACAGCCGAGCAAATAGAAAGGTATGTAGTTTTCAATATCGCTGACCATAGCGAACCGAAAAGGTGAAGTATCCTGTCGCATAAGATCTTTTCCAGCAAAGTTAGTGTAGTTCACTGCAGGAAGGAGTGTTATTCGAGGGGGGCGAATTCGTTCAGGCCAACTATGCAGCCACGTAGAACGGCGCTCTTTGACATTAATTTTTCCCACACGGCAAACGAGATTCCCAGAATCGCTCACCAGTAACGTTCGATTGATGGTGAGCTACTCTCTTCTGGCATCTGTATGCTGTGGCGTAGCCAGGGGGTGGCACACCGGGCGCGGGCCCGTGCCCCCCCCTCCCCCGAAAAAAAAATGTCTGCTTACGCCCCTGACTGCATGACGCGTTTAAAAAAGCGACGAAGTACTTCTGGGGACCGTGGTACTCCTAAATGCCCGGCCACGCTCTGCATTGAACGCGCCTGCACCCAAAGCGCTTGGAAGGGATATGGCGGCGAGAGGTCACGTGATGCGAGTAAGCCAATCACGTCGGCGGCGGCGCGCGGAAAACAGATGCGATACTCTGAATTTTTTCCAGTGACTCTAGGGTGCAGGCGCTCGCAGCGACCCATAGCGGCCGCCGCTACGGTCGTCGAAAATTAAAGGGGGAGGGGGTAAGGGCACCGGTACCCTGTTCCTCTTAGATCCGACCCTGGAATTT
Source organism: Rhipicephalus sanguineus (assembly GCF_013339695.2). Lineage (NCBI taxonomy): Eukaryota > Metazoa > Arthropoda > Arachnida > Ixodida > Ixodidae > Rhipicephalus > Rhipicephalus sanguineus. Next base: position 25,452,727 of record NC_051186.1, on the reverse strand, counting down.
TCGTGGTTGTTGCAATTTCATTCCGAGCTGCGTCTTGAGAGGTTCGTGCATGCTCGCGTGCGACTGCAAATCTTTCTAGCCTCTCCAACGCAACATGCCTAAAAAGAAAAAGACAACCTGTTCCATGACGTTATGCAAAAGAACTCGTGCAATGAAAAGGCATCGATTCTCATTCAGAGCTTCTACGGATCCAGTATGCCTGCAAGAGTGGGCGTGAAACACCAAGGGAGGTCCCTCATGTGTACATAAACTTCATTTGACTGTTCGCTGATTCTTACTTTTAATTAATTATTTTTCTTTTTTATATGCACCTATCTTTTCCTTTCACTGTTTACTCACATTCTGCGCGAAAATATCTGTCTTTGCGTCTGTTCATTTTATTTTTGTTCTTAATGTAACCGCTGTAATTGTCAATGAATATTTCAATCATTGTACTCAAACATTACTGCGTGAAAAAGAATGTTAATCAACTAGAACGGAAACCCCGAATTTCCTACATGTTTGTTCTCTACGCCAGCATGTGCCGTTCAGAAGAAGCTAATCTGCCCGCATAGTCTCCAGAGTTTTATTTTCTTCGTTTTACAATTTATCAGCGCCATGTGTGGCCTACGCGAGGAGCTTATACCGCAACATAAAGCTTGGTTTCAACGGGAAACTCCACAGAGCGCAGGCTCACACGCGCGAAAGCACGCCAGCGAGCGGCAGCGCCGTCTGCACGCTGGATCGCGCAATCTTTCCACCTGGCAGGCGCGCTCACGACACTAAGGAGACCTTCCTAGCCCGTATAGTTCTGCGTTCGTGTGATCGTCGTGCCGAGTTCTGTTTGTGCGGTCGACTTTTAACGCGCTGCCTCGCATTGTGTGTATTGTGTGTTGTATTTCGTGGTTACTGACGTAAGCGCAACTATACGCGGTACCAGGCAAATAGTCACCAGATGCCGACCATGCGACTTGAATCTCTGCGACTGCTTTGTTCGGTGTGACCGACGGACGCGATTCATAGTTTTGAAGAACACCTTCTTCAAATGTTTCCGCACGTCAGTGAGTAGCAGCGCCGCAATCCTTTGTCGACGACGCGTTCTGTCGCCCTGGAAAAGGCTTTGACGCTCGGGGACGGCCGGTAGCTCGGCGATTCCTCGCTTGGCGCACCATTGGAAACCGGCGGTCATCTAGCAGTGTACGCTGCCAGCGTATTTTTTATTGCCAGAGGTAAGTGAACGTTACGCTTCCTACATTGTGAGTTATTGTTATTGTAGTACGCCTTGTCGCCGAAGAAAATCGCATAACGTGTTGGTAGTGTATGCGGTTGTAGTTGTGAGTTGTGAGTTGTGCTCGCGCATGACATTTGTATTTGTCAAGAACGTAGTCGGTAGTGTTATAAAGTTTTGGTAATTAGCTCGCTTGCACGCACTGCTCTACGCTAATATTTGCTGAAAGGAGACAACATTTTTGTCAGGCTCACCATTGTCATGCGTTTTATGCATGTCTCTCGACAAATTACTTGGAGTAACGCCGTGAAACTGAAGCTTCAACATCCATTTCGTTCGCACGAGCTCTGAAGGAATAATCATCAGCCACCGTGTGAATCGTGAATCGGTACAGTGGGAGAAATATAGTGTATTTAGGGATGTTTTCTTTAGGCGTGCATTTTATTTGTCATTAAGTAACGTGACCCTCAAAAGCGTTAGGTTAGCATTCTTGGACATTGCTTATCATCTTTCAAGCAATAGATAACATAGATTTGCTAAAAATGCAATTTCTGCAGCATGACATTGTATTTTGTTCAGTTGGTTTGCCCCATTTTTATCCTTTATGCACGTTCACCTAATTTGACAAGCCGTACTTTCAGCTGAATTTTCAATTGCTTTTAGCACTATATGTGCGTCCGTGTATTGAAGTCCCACCTCTCATCGCATAATAATAGCTTGTGAAGAACGACGCTTGTCTTGAATTAGCCATTTATCAGAGCTCTTCCTCCCTCCTCAAAGGGCAAGGTGCTGCTGGCACACCTGGTCCGGCTTTTCTTAACCTTTTTTTTTGAATGCTGAAGTTTTTTGCAACGTACTGCAGGTAGCAAACAGCAGTGCCTCGACAAACAGTGGAGTGCTGACCATGCAGTCCAGAAGGTGGCTGAGGCAAGTATGCTATGTGTGCTAGGTGCTTATTCAGGCAGAAGAAATAAGCATCTGTAGCCAACGTAAAGGTAATGTACAAAGTTCCATTTAATGAAGAAGAATCTTGTTTTGAGCTAGTCATGTCGAAGGGAAACAATGAGCGCTAGATAAATGAGATGGAAATGCAGAGTAACAATGTTACGTATGCCAGCAACCAACTTAAGTTTATTCATGCAAAAGGGTTATTTCCAACTGGTTCATTTGGGGGAAGAGCCCACAGTTTCCATGAATGGGCATACCTGGTAGCCGTTGCACAACCTGTTACTGTGTTTTCGCACTCATTATTATGTGCCACTTACTCTTGTGACGTTCCACCAAGGTGAAATTACTTCACATAAACAGCAGCGAGAAGGCTCTTGCTAGCCAGTTCAATTAAGACAGCGTTACCGTAGCTTTTAGTTCCAGTAAACCAGCTAAGCTGTATAGAAGAGCGTACTCCATGTTTGTCACCATGGACAGTGCATTTTGCCTGGGAACATGGCTTAGTTTTGCAAAGGAAAATGTTGCCTTTCTGCAAAACGTGGTACTGGTAAATGGCATTGTGCCAAAAATATTAAGGTTTATGACTTCTTGCAGCACGCATTGTTGTACAGGGATGTTAGCGTTTTCATAAATGCAATGCATGGTGCTTGAAGAATATAGCGGCCCACTTTAAAATTTATAACTTCATGATTTCAGTATCTGGGACAGACTTTACTGTATACGATTTGTTTCTGGAAAGCTTCAACCTATCTTGCAATTTTTCAAGGCCAATACTGAATTTGCTGTGTACATTTGGCTGCACATTCTCATCACTTATGCTAAACAACAGGCTTGAGTGATGTGTGGAATTCCTGTCAATCAATTTTATTGATTACCTCGGACGATCTATTCTGCTTCCCACAGTTATTGGGTGCTTTGTGTGCATGTGCTATGCATGCTAGAAATGAAAACAGGGAATGCAGCTGGCAGCATCAACGAGTACAATGCCCATAGGCTATTATGAGGTGCGAAATGTTGCCACTGCTAGAATTTACATTATGTGTGCATGGTACAGCTGATTGTGTAATTTAGCACTTTCCAGCTACTTACGCAGTTGGAGCAGATGCCGATCATGTTTACTGTGGTATGGCACGGCCACCAAGTTCGTGCATTCTGCATACCAGGAAACCTGACACGAAGCAACGTATTGCTGTGATGGCAGCTAAGTGAGAACGAATGAGTTTGTCTTCTCTGTACATTTGTCAATATCATTACACAGGCTTGTTAAGTGCATTCAAGCGGCTTTAGCAATGCACTTGCAGCTACAGAGCCAGTAAAGGCAGCCAATTTCATCATCAGAGTTCACTCTTTCCATAAAGGGCATCGTTTTGTGATAGCTTAAGGTCAAAACTTGCTCAATTAAACACTTCTTGGTGTCTGACATTACATGAATTATGATAATTGTTATATCTCATGTGAAATTATGCCATTGTTTTTTTTTCATATTCTTACTTTGCATACACACTTTACGACTGCACCCTCCCCAACCGAATCTTTACTAGTGCTACATTCTGTTATGGGTGAAAACAATTATTGAACTAAAAACCAGGCCAAGGAAAGCAGTATGATGCCCTGTAATGTAGGAGGATGCCGCTATTGCAGTGTTTAGTCTAGAGCTGAATTTAAAGAGAAAGGGCAGCAATGTAGGTCATCTGTGGATATTTGCAGACCATAATTGTGTTGTGGTCATTTTGTTATCGCAGGAAGCATCTTCAAAAAGCAGTGCTACAAGGATGTGAGCAGCAGTTTCCCTTCAACGAACGGGTCAAATTCATGGAAGCCACGTGCCTGCTGCTTCTGGCCTACACAAACATGCAGCCACCATAGTAAAGTTCTTGCAAAGGTGTGAGACATCCCTATGCTGCATGGATTGAGCATGTTAATTGCCTGTTTTTTATAGCTTATAGTAATATGTCTACAAGTGTACTTCCTTCTAGTGTATATTTACATTCTCTTAAAGGGCCAGTCAGCAAGCTCCGACTTCTTTTTTTTTACACCTCCCAAACAAGCTCGCTAATTTGTACAGAGGGCCGCAGGAATCACATTGTCCGAATGTCAGACACTCCACTTCTAAAAACAATAACCGCACCTCCTCTTCAGCGCTTGACCAGTCCTCTTTGCTAGCGAAGTGGTGTAATGTTGCCTATGAGCAACATTAAGTAACGCCTACTGTTGACTAGTCCTCTGCAATACGAAACGGCATTTTGGCTTTGTGATGATGCAGTATCTGTGGTTGTCACAAGAGTTGCGAATTGGTTTATCTCGCCAGTGCTTTTACTGTGCTTCCTCACCGCACCGCTCTGGCACAGTGGCACATCGAGGAAGCCCCTCTTCAGGATGGTCAGGCTGAGCGAGAAACTTAAACCAGCTGGAATGTTCGTTCTATCCCCTGTGGCTTCATTATTACACCACTTAATGAAAAAATTCATGTGACAACATGTTCACGTTGTACAAGCGTGCAGTTGTCACAAATTTTAGACTCCGGGGTTGTTTAGGGGCCCTTTAGCCTTAAAGGAGTACTGACACGATTTTGAAGTGCAGCAAAACGGACGTTTTTGGTTTCCTTGGCATGTAGTGTTAACGCTCTCCCCACACCGCGTCCGGGAAACACGTATAAATATTTAAGTTTGATTTTTAAAGTTTTCATCTCCCAGCATCTGCAAGGCAGCTTCACCGCATGGAGGGCCCTATGACGTTTCAAGTCGGCTCACTTGGTTTGCGAAATCTGGGTTCTGCATGCAGCCTAAATCACAGAAATTGCTGTCGGAGGCACTGGATGACAGTTCACTCATCATGAACCACGTTCGACTGACAGCAAAGGACAGCAGGTGCATATTTCGTGGGTTGCAGTCTGCCCGTGACGTCACGGGCACACTTGACACGTCACTATGAAGCCGCCCTCTCGAAACCGAAACCGAAACTGCTGGTTGAAAGAAGCGGTATTAAAAACATACGCAATGCATCCCCAGGCACCACGACACTCTTTTTAGGGTTCTCGACACCCGTGCTTTCATTTAGAGCAACAACCCGAAAAATTTTTAAATTCATGTCAGTACTCCTTTAAATTATGAATGGTAAATTCACACGTCACATGGTTTTCTTGCTTTATTTTTTGCAATGCTGATTTTTAAAATAGCATGTCAGCTTCTGTGAGTGGTAATTTATACATTTATCATACAAAACATCCTGCTATATTCAACAAGTGTTATTATAGATTTTTCATGGCACCAGAGCCACCTGCTTTTTGCCGTGTGGCAGCTACATGGAAGTTCATTGCTATGCTGCTTTGTTTAACTGATATCTTTTCAATCAATGCGTTTCACAGTCCAGGGTGTTTGGTGTATTTGCATCATATCATACAAGTGATAGATTTTTTCTGTCTTCTAGTGTTTACTTAGCAGCTATTTAACTGTGGTTTTCAGGGGCATATCTAGACAGGAACATCAATTCTGCTAAGCTTTGGTTCGAAAAGAGACGCTGAACAGGAGTTCCTTAGGTGCATGCCCTGAGCACCAGCCCTTTGGATTACAGAAATATCTAAACTGCATAATGTCTGCAGCTCCTTGCTTAATTGCATGTCTTTCTTCAACCTACAGCTCTTTCCATAATCCTTAACATTAACCTACATTACCAAGTGAACATCCCCCGCTGCAATACAGTGGTTACAATGGTCAGCTGCTGATCTGAACTGTGCGGGTTCGATCCTTGATGGAGTGGTTGCACTTTCGGTGGAGGTGCGAATCCTAGAGGTTCCTGTGCTTTTAATTTCACGTTTACATACAGAACCCCATTGTTATTATTACATCAGCAAGTGGACAGAGTGGTAATTCTAGATTGTATACATATTTAGTATAACAGACAGCTGAGCTGGTTGGTAGGTATTCATGTTAAAAAGGCAGGGCATGCAAACATGGACACAAGAGAGAAACCAAGACACCACTAACGCCAACTGGAAAGGTGGACAGTGGCACAAAATAAAGCAGACACAGAAACGTATCTGTGCATGCCCTGGCAAGAGTCTGAGTCTGAGTCTGAGTCTTTATTTCAGACATGCATACAAAAAAATATATATATACATGGCTGAGGAGGAGGGAAAAAAAAGCCGCACAGTCGCGGCTTGACATTGCTCCCTTCCCCCCGTATACATCGGCACTGCGGTATGCACGAAACAGAAATAGCACAGGATAACATTGTAGCATAACAAACAAGAACTCCAAAGCAGAAAAAAGAACACGGTGCACAATAAAATGGGTGACACTACAAACACATTATATCTCCAGATATATTCAAATAAAGTTGCGTACACAAAATATAATTAAGGTGCACACATTAAAAATCAAAAATCACAAATCATCATCAAAAATGTACACATTAACGAAATAAGTTTCGAAGAGAGTTAAAGGAAAGTTCGCGTATCGAGGTGTGAGTAAAGCCAAACTTGTTAAGCAAGGAAGGTAATGTATAGCTTAGGGTTTGAAAGCCGTAATTAGTACGTGGGTGAGGCACAGACCAGTACTCGTGGTGTCTTGTAAGGTAGCAAAGAATGTTGGTGTGGAGGTTAGCGACTTCACATAAGAACAATATGCCGCGTTCAATCTGTGATTTGTAGAGCTGTAAAAGACGATGATGGTACATGTTGGTAAAGTGCATGATATGGTAGGTGGTAAACAGTGGTTCAGAGTGCGTTCTGTAAGGCACGCCAGCAATCGCTCTAAGCGCATTTTTCTGCATAGAGACTAGTTTACTAATATTTGTTTTTGTTGAACTTCCCCATACCAATACGCAATATTTTAACTGTGATTCAAACAGGGCGTGGTACAACGTAAGCTTTGCCTTTTCTGGCAATAGATGCTGGAATTTTCTCAAAACGCCAACTACACGTGCAAGCTTACTTTGAAGATGTTCTATGTGACTATCCCAGAGCATGAATTCATTAAAGTAGACTCCAAGCGTTCTAACTGTGTCAGTAATTTCTATGGCATTTCCTCCTAAGGTAAGTGTGGCTCTGACAGAAATAACTTGATTTTTTGCTCTGAAAAATGTTGCTTTAGTTTTATTGGAATTAATAAGAAGGGAATTTTTAAGAGACCAAGTATGTAACTTATTTAGGACGATATTGGCCCGATTGACTAAATCATCTGCATTTGAACCCGATAAGAATAAGCTCGTGTCATCTGCGTATATAATATATTGAACACTAGTGTCTATTTCTATCAAATCATTAATATAAATAATGAACAGCAAAGGACCAAGCAGGCTACCCTGAGGAACACCATGTTCTACTTTATTACAGGACGAGTCGTGGTTGTCGATAGCCACATACTGAGTACGATTACGCAAATAACTCGATATTAAATCCAAAGAAATACCTCTGACACCATAAGCTGGAAGTTTTAAAAGAAGGGTTTTATGATTAATTCTATCGAACGCTTTTGAAAAATCTATAAATATTCCTAAAGTCAATAGTTTCATTTCTATATTATGAAGAATAAGTTCTTTTTGTGTGAGCAACGCAACTTCCGTAGATGATCTTTCCCTGAAACCAAACTGTGTATTGGTTATCAGCCCGTATTTTTCGAAAAATTTTGAAATACGCACATAAATAACTCGCTCTAATCCCTTGGAAAAAATTGGTAGAATGGATATGGGCCTATAATTACCGAGGGTTTCTTTAGCACCTCCCTTATGGAGAATAATCACTTTCGCCTTTTTCATTTCTGATGGAAATATACCAGTGCTGAGGGACAAGTTATAAATATGAGTTAGGAAGGGGCAAATGACATCAAGTACATGTAGCACGGGTCTCATTGTCAGACCAAAAGCATCCGCGCATTTACTGATTTTCATACGTCTGAAAGCGGCTAATACTTCATCGCTATCACACTCGATAAGTGCCATGGTGTCCTGTGCTCGGTTTCTCACGTAATCGAGAGTGCTAGGGTCATGCTCACTTTGAACAAGGGATGCAAAGTAGTCATTGAACTTGTCACTTAAATCTTTCCCAACATAGTTGATACCATCAATTGTAAGAGAAGCAGGTGAGCACGTTCGTTCAGATTTTAGCAACATGTTTAATCTATTCCAGAGAACCTTTTGATCACTAATGCCTGAAAATAAGCGAATGTGATACTCTTTTTTAGATTTTCTTATTGTGCCATTCAAATTATTGCGAAATTTTTTAAAAGCTACGAGATCGGGGTGTTCGCGACTCTGTAAAAACTTCTGATATAAGTTGTTTTTCTTGGAAATCATTTTAAGGATGCGAGACGTCATCCAAGGCTTACGGGCCTTCTTCGGTTTTTTCGCAACCCTGTATGGGAATGCCTTGCTGTAAAACATTGTGAAGTGTTTTAAAAAAAAGTTAAATGCCTCGTCTGCAGTCGTGTGTCTGTACAGTGGCGTCCAGTCAAAATTTAATATCATGCAACGAAATTCTTCTAATGAGCTGGCGTTAATATTTTGTGTCCGAAATAATGAGTCGTGAGTAATTTTGTTAGAAACCAATGAGACGTTGCTCAACAGAAATACGGGGAGGTGATCACTCAATGCTCTGTTAATAACCCCTGCAGAAACACATTCAGTAGATTCATTAGTGATTATCAAGTCAAGTGCAGTTGCAGACGACGAGGTAACACGGGTTGGTACAGTGATAACATTTCGGAGAAGATAAGACTCAATCAGAAGCAACAACTGTGTGCGTCCTGGAGAATTCTCAAGAATATTAATATTCAGATCACCACCAAGGAAAATAGTATATTGGCACTGACACGCAAATTCAAAAACACTTTCAATGTAAGCAAAGAAATCTTCAATGCGACCACACGGGGGGCGATAGACAACAACGAAAAGTAGTTTTCCAGAAAGCACAGATAGAACTTCATAATCAGGTGTAACAGCGCATAAATGTTCAATCCTATCCGAGTACATGTGCTTTAGCAACAGCAAACATGTACCTCCACCACGTTTACCAACGCGATGCAAATAAAAAGAATCATAGTTTTCGAGAGCGAAAGAGTCATTCTCTAACATCCAAGTTTCGGTCAACATTATTGCATTAAATTTGAAACTGAATTCGCAAAGAAACATTTCTAAAAGATCTTCTTTACCACGGATCGATTGAATGTTAATGTGCAGCACTGATAGTGTAGATTTAGTAACGAGTTTTCCAATGTTATTAGGGGAAACATACGGGGAATCCATCGTGAATTAGGAAGTGTACAAATGGAATTATAGCATTACACGGCTAGTCGCGGCGTTACACGGCCAGTCGCGTCAAATCCTCTGCACGTTGGATGACATGAGCCCGTTCCCCGTCACCTTTCCGCACATAAACTTTGCCATCGCGGTGCCACGCATATTTAAAGTCATTGCGATCTGCCCATTGCTTCGCAGACTGCAACAAAATCCGGCTGTGTTGTGTCATGTTCTCAGTGATTGACACTTTGGACCGCCCTTCTCTCAGCCTCTTATTCCCCTGCAGCCATTCACTTTTTGTTTCCAATTTTACAAAGCGAACAATGACTCCTGGAACCCTCCCAGCCTTTGACGGTAACCTGTGCAAGGCTTCCACGTCGCTTTTCGCAAGGACAGGAAGACTTAAGGATTGCCCAACAGCGTTAATCTTAGAGAGCAAATCTTCCTTGTCAGACTGAGCTATTCCATGGAAAATTAGGTTCTGTCTACGGCTTCTCCATTCAAGATTATGCACAGCAAACTTAAGCTCTTGAATCTGCGCGGGGTTGTCCTGGACTTCAAGCACGTCCACACGCTTGCATAGATGTTTTATTTCTGCGTCTTGCTGATTCATAGTTTTTAGAATCTCATCGTACTTGTCAGACAGGTGAGAGATGGCTTTATCAATGCTGTCAACTTGCGCCGGAAGGTTATCAAGCTTTTCGAGCCGCTCTAGAATTGTATTGAGCAGAGCACGTACATCCTGGTCATTACCTTCTTTACCACCTCCCTGCCCCCTCAGGCGCTGCGAATAGCAATTTGTGCATTTCCATGAGACGAAAAAAGTTTCAGATTTGTTCTTAGCTTGTGCTTCAGAAAGGCCTGAGCACTTACCTAAGTGATAGGACTTATTGCATTCACAACATGCTAAAAAGCGACTGAGGGTGGGAAGTGCTTTTGCACACGACGCACACAATTCAGAGCTAGTCATAGTGCAATCAAAAAGATAGCGAAAGAATACAAGACAGGCAAGAAAAATGCATAAACACACTGATTCGGCAGCGGCAAGGGATAAAATCGCTACTAAAGGGGAAGGTACAAGGCACCAACCTGCGTGTAGAAAAAGAAGTCCTTAGCACGGTCTGCTCCGGGTGACCGCCGCTGCCGATGTGAAGCAAAGGAGCACGGGGGCGTTTTTTGCCGGATGATATCAGTTGCGCCAAATGGCTGCGCAGTGGTGCTCGCGGCAGTGGCTTGAAAAAGATGATCCTCCGGGAAACGCAGAAGTGTTCGGTAGACGGAAACACCGCACGCCGTGACAGACCAGGGTTTTGGCAGGTAGGAAATCCTCCCGTAACCGCGACACGGTTCAGCTGCTGGGGACTGCGTGTAGAAAAAGAAGTCCTTAGCACGGTCTGCTCCGGGTGACCGCCGCTGTCAATCTGGCACGCGCGATAGTCTACGTGAGAGAGAACTGCTCAAGCATTTGATTTCTTCTTTATGCTAGTTAATCGACGGTTCGCTCTCTTGTGCACTGCCATTATCGATATGCCAGGCCTCGACAATTGGACGCATTTCTTCATTCATGTGCTTGTACAAAACTGCATTCATCGAATTTTGGCGTGCATTTACGCTCTCAACAATGTAAAGGTAGATTAGGTGATGAGCCTCCAGTTAGTGATCTCAGCGTTTTAGGTGTCTTGACTCTCTTGTGTCCATGTTTGCATGCCCCATCTTTTTAACATGTATTCATATAGTGCGTAAGAGAAATAGGTTATCTAGTGAGTTATTTGCAAAGTAAGTTTAGGGCGAACACCAATATAGCAGTGTAAATTAAATTTAAGCGATGAATGCATCGGGCTGGATTAGGAAACAATATAATGGCGAAATATAGCCGTTTGCTCTTTGCTTATACTTGTCTCAGTTTCTTGTCTCGTATGCTTTGACAATGACCAGGTGTCGTGTTGGATGCTACCTATTGGTTATGAGCTATACATAGACAAAGCAGCGGCTGTTTGGATGCTTTCTAAACAGCTACCTCATGGGGAGAGAAAAGTTCATTTGGGTTATGTGAGGCATGCTAAAAAAAGTCGACTTGTTTCTGATGTTTTTGTTTTCCTGGCAGACATTCTACACGAACTTGCCCAAAGGCGGAAGGAAGGCACGCACAGATGGACGCACAGAAATCATGGGGCTGCCGTAGAAGCTGTGAATGAGCATTAACCTGTGAGTATGTGTCTTAAACATTTTGCTGAAGCCTTTTATTTTGGCTGAACATTCTTATCGATGCTTTGTATTCCCTGATTTGTAGTGCAATATTGTTACACCCTGTTGCTTTCACAACAGAGCTCTTTAGTCTGGTACAAGGCCCAAAAAGTTCGACCTAGATGACCAAATTGCGGCAGCTAGTTGTTTCCACAATTAATGCATTAGTGTAAAAGCGCAATAGACGGAGCACAAGAAAAAGGAAGACACAAACAGTGCTGTGCTCGTGTGCTCAGTCTTCTGCACTGCTTTGTTTACGCTCTGTCATACCAACACACACAAGCATCCATTTTACCTTATGTAGTAGTCCAGCTCATACACTTGGTAACGTTCTCCAACGGCAGGATTACCGGATATCTGGCTTGTGAAGTCAATCTAAAGTGCATGCCTGTTCGTGTAGACTTGTGTGCATCCACCATTGAGATGGAAATGCAGCTGTGTTTTGATATTTTAGCCAGTATAGCTCGTGAATGGAATTTGGAGCTGTGACAGCAACACTTTTAGAGGGGGCGAGTTACTAAATTATTGTGTATTTCTCGATGTTTGCATGTTATAAAAACATAGCTGGTTAAAATTAGTCCAGATTTTACGCTATCTCTTAACACATGACCTTCCGTACTGTTCGAAGGCATTGAACCATATGAAATGCTTTGTGCCTTTGTGTGTGTGCCGAAGGTTAGGAGTCATTATGCTAGAGATAGATAAAAATAGGTCAGAGGTTAAAGTAAATTTTTCGCAATCAAGTTCTTGTGGGCAGTTATTCAGAAGCAATACAAGCAGATTAGTGCTTCATTTTAGTGTCTGACAGTGCACACTGTTTTATTTTAGTACCTATTTGGGTCATTTCACGCCAGTGTGCCAGGTCGTTTTTTGACCATTTCCAATATTTTGTAAAACTGGTGCTGTTATGTTTCAGTGTGGGAAGTAGTCATTCAAGCGTTATTTTCGGGGAAAGAATTGCATGATGCAGCAAAGACCTTTCTAACTTCGCATGCAGAAATGAAGCTGTGTCAGGCAAATTAATTGACACATGGTTATTGCGTCGAGCTATTACTACAAAGCATTTGTTTCTTTAACATAGTCACCAATCTTTCATGACTATGATAGTCGAATTTATTTTGATTTCAAATTATGCTATTTGCAGTCGTGAGGAAACATTGCAAAATGCACCATTTTTAAGTATATTGTAAAAAAGACTGAATGTTTCATGTGAAATATATTCACAGTATGCGTTCAGTGCATATACCAAGGGTTGAAAATGCTGCTGGCAAAAAGAAGCAAAAATGTCTTCAAATTGGCACTTGGAAGAAGTAGTGTTTGAACCCATATTGCGGGCTCTCTTTCACTGTGTAGCAATCCCAGCTAAAATGTTGCCTACACATCATAGTGTGCTTTCCTCGTGCGATAATTTAGACAAAGTTTTTAAGGTGTAATATTATCTTCAAGCGAAAAATAATTTTTTCAAATGAAAAATAACAAGGCTGTGGGAAGTTTCTTGGAGCTTTGCCTTCACTGCACAGCACATCATTGTTCTTGCATGGTATTTCAGACAGAAGTATTGCTTAAATCTGCAACATTTAGACTTGCACTATATGAGCACAGGGGCACCCGCGTGAATCCTGTGCCAATGTGCTGTGCAGCGAAGGTCAAGGAACGAGACTCTGTGCAGGCTAGGGATTATTCACTTCAGTAAATTTTTCCTTGCTTACAACCAAGCAGTATATATTTTTTTTAAATGGAATATAAATTGCCAGCAAAGTATACCACACAATAATGTATTGGCGACATTTCTGTTTGGAATGCTACATAGCAAAAGCTAAGCTGTAATATGGGTCAAAAGCTATTTTTTCCGACTGTTACAGTTTGGGTCGAACGTTTCTGATTATTTTGTTTTTATAGTAGTTTTATGACAAAGTGGATATCTATTTACTTATTTAATTATTACTTGACAATACTGCTGACACCAGTAAGCAGTATTGCAAAGTGGGCTACAGTGATAAGTTACACAAAATGATCTTGCTAAGCAAAAACAGGAGCATAACATATACAAAACACAAGATAAACCAAGAACATCTATACAACCGTCTTAAGGAAAATGATAAGGGAACAGCACAAAATACAAAGGCAATGAACTTTGGAAATCAACCTTTGGTATTCCATACGAAAGAATTAGTCTTTCTCCTGATAAATGTTAACATTAGAACTTCAGCATTTTGCAGTGTTTCCTTATGGCTGAAAAAATGTAACTTGAAATGCAAATTAGTAAACTATTTTAGCCATGAAACACTGCCACCTTCGGATTAAAGAAAGAAATATTCTGCATTAAAACGGGAGCAAACAGCGCTGGACACGGGACGAAGAAAGAACAATAGACGAGGGTGCTGTCGCCTTCGTCTACCTTTTTTTTCCGTCCCGTGCCCAGCGCTGTTTGTTCCCGTTGTAATCATGTACTAACCAGCCCAGTTAGGTGCTCTCCTGAAATATTTTGCTCTAATTGCTCAAAGCAATAACTTTGTATAAGTTACCTTGCATGACGCAGTTTCACATCTGTAGATGGATGGATGCTATGTGTGTTCCCTTTAAAGCGAAGCATTGACATGCAAGTGGCCAAGCTCAATTTTTGAATTGGCTTAATGCCTTTCCTACCTGAATTAAATTTCTTTCCTTAAAAAAACTTATAATAGGTAGCTTATTTTTCGGCATTGTACATAAAGACCCTGCAAGTTTGTTTTTGCCTGTTCTCGCTGCTTTTCCACTACCAATCCTCCATCTGTCTTCTACTGATTTCTCTTGTGGATGTGTTCATCTTTATCAAGCTTTCTCTAAGCCTAGGGCTTCATGAGAGCTAGTTCCCAACACGCACATGGGTGGACATTTTTACATTTATTTAAAAGGTGGTCCGTCATTTCCATCTCTCTCTCACAACCAGTGCATGTGACGCCTACTACTGGATCTCACTTTATGACTGCATATTCTAAGACAAGATTAACTCGCTTCAGACATTGCACTAGCTTATCATATGCTTCCCTCCTTACTTCGTCCTTATTCTTGCGATAGTTACTCAGAGCTTTTCATTTTTAGTATTTGCTACCCATTAAATCATCTCCACCTCTCTGACATTGCACCTAACGCTTATCGTGCATAAAGTTTAATGCATGCTCTCAGCATCACGAAATTTCGTCCTGGAAATTAGCACTTGACTACAGGTATGATCTTTTTAGCAGCATGATCTTTTTCAACAGCAAAGGAGTTCGTTAAAAAACCACCTTTTATACTTAAAATGGGGATGACTAATTCCATACCTCGTTTATTAAAGTTAACCTCTTTCAATTTCCTTACGCTTGTTCTTTGTGTTGTGCTTGCCTCATGGTTTGCAGTCTTTATGGATCTGGTATATTTAAAGAGTTGAATAGCCGGTCACCTGCTTATGACACTGCAGCTTAAGTATTGCACCCACTATCATTACCATAGTAGCATTTGGTACAGTAGAGGTTTGTAATGAATGTAACGAGATGTGCAGCTCATGAAATAATTGTTGAACAACGAATGTTGTTGGAGCTAGTGATTCAACAAGAGGACTCCTCTTTAGAGGGGCAACGAATTGCATCAAGGTTGCTGCAACAACTTACACACATCAATTTGTTGAAACATTGGCTCCAACAACACGCTTTGTTCAATGGTTTGACATTCATTCAAGCCGCCATCTTCAGCTCAACTTTTGTCGCGTTAAGATGTACAGGATATACAACTGTCATGTTGTTTTCTGATAGAATTCAAGAGCTATTGACAGCAAGCCTTGCTTCTCAATTTAATTCTCATCCTTTACGTTTACGCTTTAATCTTTGTCATCTTCAGCCTTATTATATGTGCACTGCAGCAGTAGCCCTTCACAGTGGTCTACAATTTGCCTCATCTTGTGCGAGCCGATTCCATTTTATACATGCGCAATTCTTCATTTCTTCACCCACATAACTCTCGGCCTTCTCTGCAGCATTAAGTACAAAAATTGTAACTGTTAAGACTTTTGCTTCAACATCATGACAATAATTGAATAGAATTGGTAATGCACGTAAATAAATACTCTTGCAGTTAGAACGTAGTGTGTTTAACCCTGAGTTCTTGTGTACTATAGCAATAAGTCTTCGTGAAATCATGCTGCTTGTTCTTCATATAATTAGAACGAGTCCACAAATATCTGCAAAATACCGTTTCTGCTTTTTTGATTTCTGAAACAGTGATGCTAAGGGAGGCCATGTGCACATGCACCATGGCAATGTTTAAATGTGTATAAATTCTGAACATTGCTGTTGCTCTAGGTGTTTTCTTTCACTTCCTTTTCAGACGTACAGAAAGGAGCGAAGTGGAGCTGTCCATGGGCCGTGCACACAGTTTCATAAGCAAGCTTGCAACACTTTTGACAAATATGTTCCTGAATACATCTGCCAAAGTGGCATTTAAAGAAGCATGTAGTAGTGTACTTCACTGTTTATTTGGCATGAAGCAGCAGGTATGCTTCCGTCATCAGCAAGTTCACACAGTACAGTGCATCTACACATGGCATGCTACCCCCACATCTACCAGCTCGGGATGTGTAGCTTGATTGTAAAATGTTTACTTTGACTTAACACAACAATTATTAACAAAATGACATGAAAGTTTTGACACCTATGCAGGCGACATTCTCAGTATACGCTGCCAAATATAAGCGGAGTTTGACCAGTCCATTAGCCGCACATTTCCTTGTAAACATCTCGTAGAGGGCTGCTGTTGTTGTTGCAAGCCAATGCGCCGTGATGAATGAACCATGATTCCAAGATTTTTCTTTTCCTCCGACCTTTGTACACGAGGTAGCATCGTCGAATTGATTAGGTCAAAGTTATGCCTTGTCATTCAGCAGCGTTCAACAAGCTCCGTCTTAGAACATGTTGCATTGGTGGTTTTCGCAACATCCTCTTTGTGTTCTTTAACCTTCGATTACCTTCTTCAACCCATTTCGCCTATGCAAGTTGTGTCGCAATCACCACATTGTACTTCGTAGATGATCCCGCTCTAATCTTCGGCGGTGTTTGTGTATACCTTGTCCTTAGGACATGTGTTCACAAAGCCCAAAGACCGCACACCTGCGGATGATTAGAGCAGGGTATTCTACAGAGTACGTTGTGGGGTTCACGACACCACTTACATCGGCGAATTGGGCAGGAAAATGCCAAAGACGTTCAAAGAACACAAAGTGGGAATGTTGCTAAAGCCACCCATGGAGCGCATTTTAAGACAGCTTGTTGAATACTGCAAGACGACAGGTTATAGCTTCGACCTTAACTATGCGACGATGCTGGCTCAGGAACGAAGGTGGAGGAAAACTATTGGAATTATGGTTCATGCGTCATGAAGCATCTGCTTGAAACAACAACCACAGACCCATACCGAACGTGTACGTGGACGTATGTGGCTAGTGGACTGGTCGACCTCCGCTCACTTGTTGCCAGCGTATACCGAGACTGCCACCTGCATAGGTGGCAAAGCTTCTATGGGATTTTATGGTGCAGTTGTGGTACAAAACCGTTATTTTGCATTAAGGCAAATGTGCCGTATTATATTGGACAGTACGGGCAAACCATTCTTTAGTATCTTAACGTAGGAGGCACGTAAGAAGACCTTCTTTGAAGGAAATTGTTTTATTCTGGTCACGGAACAGTGTTCTCATTCAAACAAAGTGACGGAGTGCTTTGTTTTATCTGTGGCAACGAAAGCACTTCGTAAGAAGACTCCTTTTTAGAGAAATCGTTTAATTCGGATCGCGGAAAAGTGCTCGGCACCGCTATACCTTCAGCTTTGTCCGTGTTTAGGGGCCAGATTTTTTGCAGTGTAGAAGCAGCAGCACACGCTCGAAAACGCCGCACTCGGGTTGCTCTGCACTCGTACGGTGCGCTCACTCCTGTGTTGTGAGACATTCGTACTACCAACGGCCAGTTGCAACAATGACGTCACAGGCAAGTGTTTTTTTTTTTTACTTATTGAACGCATCAAATTCTACGTCACCAAACGCGATACTATCGCCTTTTGCGATCGTTTGAGAATACGGGCCCTGTGCACGCTGGAGACGCGGCGGCTCGCCGTTCGCTGTTCTCAGGCGCGCAGTGCGCAGGCAGAAATTTGATGCTAACATGGACCGGACCTTATATCCGGCAGCACTTATCGCAGAAATATTTGTGGCGTTCTGTTACGACTCCATCAGTGGCCATATTTTTGAGAACTTCTAGATTCATGCTGATATAGCGGTCCCGCCGCGCTATTTAAATCACCTCATACTCGTCTCAAAGCCGAGATTGCGCTAAAATCACACTGGATGATGCTATATTTTTCACATAAGTTTACTAAAACATTTTCTGGAATCCTGAGTCCATACAATGTACTAAGTATAGTATTTGTGCGAAAGGCACTTTCATGGGCATGCAGTGCCTAACTGTGTACAAGTTTCACCTTTTGATAAATTTTTGACAAATCTCGGCGTGATTAATACGGCTGTTCACGCAAACATTTACGAGCTACATCCACACAGCTGCATTTGCATGCGCACGCGACTGGGGAATATTAGTTCGTTGTGCTAGAGTGCATGGGATAGCCTTCTGGAGTTTTTTGCGTATACACGCACTTAATTTTTTTATGTGCGGATTACTGAGAGGCGTTGCGTACAGCATAAATCCAGAAGGTAGTATAGGGGTGCATTAATGGAAAATGAATTTGACACCTTCGAGTAATAGGTTCTAGTGTTTCAGAGCTATGCGCAGATTTTTTTATTGCGCACATACAAAGCGGTCGCGCCTCAGTATGGCGGTCGTTAAAGGAACTGAAACTGCTAAATTATGACATATTATTGTAAGAAAGTTAACGTAGAGTGACCATTTGTCGAACATGAAGGTGTTGAACAATTTCTGAACTTTTTTAGCCAATGCGGCGCTGTTATTACGAGGTACACCCACAGGCGTGCGCGCTTCGCGCTGGCACATATGTACGTGCCAGAGGGCGGTAATTTAATTATGCAAATATTGTTTTCCACACTTAGGCATTGCCTACCGCGGATTTAGGAGAAAAGGGTGAACGGTATTGCGAAATCTAGAACACCTCGTGAAAGCTCTACTGCCTGCAATTGATTTCGACAGCATGCCGTTGCTTTTTAGTATAGCATTAAATTAGCTTTGTACATTCCACGGAAAACGATTCGCGCATTTGTCCAAGGAAGCATTTTGTTTTTCATCGTTACTAGCCTACTTTATGTCCACTTGAGGACGAAGGTCTCTTCACTAATCCCCCATTGATCCTATCCAGCGTCTTCATTGCTATTTTTGTATGTTTGTGGCATGTACAAGAACGAAGAAAGCAGTCAGGTTGCGGTGTCCCTAATGCGGACTCCCTTGACGTCAAGTGGCACGCCGTGTAGGGGTTGACTGCTGGCTAACAGAGTTTTAGCAACGTGTACGCAGACGTTGCGTTGGCTGAGCACGTACGCTATACTGTATTCGGAAAGTAACGTGCGTATACCCGTGTCTAGTCTTTGACAGATGCGCGGTGGCAAGAAACAAAAGAAATTGTGCACACGAAGCGCTGGGTACCGTATGCTAATACTGCCTTCTTTTAACCACTTAAGATTTTTTTACGTGAACCGATTGCACCACATAGGAGCGTTTCTGCGCTCAGTTTCGCCTTGATGGGTACCTAGATTAACCATTAACAGTGAGCTTGGAAACTATAAGTATGCAGTGTGTTTTGATATGCGTATAAAAATTTGCACCATTTTTTTTTTTTTAGTAGAGGCGGTTAAAGCATGGACGCACTGCGTTCCCCGTAAATGTACCGTTCAGCGGAATCATTTCGGTTGAGAATAACTTGAGGGACCATACCAGCTTCATAGTTGAACAGTACCTGCTGTGTCTAGCGTGTATAAGCATGCGAGAAACAGGTACTGCTCACGTGTAAAAATAGGTATTTATTGTAAAAAAATACAAACAGCGCTGAAAGCAATGCTCAGCGCTCAAGGAAACGATAAACGTGCCATCCGATGTTTTTTAGAACAAATATATTCTGGTGCTTAAGGAATACCTTTGATCTTTTCAATGTGTCTTCAGCAGCTTCCCGCCGGCAAAACACCCGGGAAACAACTGGGTTCATTATACTCTGCACAAGACGAAGTATTGAGCATACCCAGTTGGGTACGTGGGGTCCCTAATATAGTACATCGTCAGGCAACAAATAAGGGCTTTCTCTAGAAGTGTGCCAACCGAAAGTTTCACATTCTCTTGCACTTGATCTCAGTTGAACGCATTGTTGTCGTATTCCCTCCGAATTCTGCGGTCAGGCGATGGGCGGACTGCTGGCATGTCATTCTGGCAGAAAAAAAAAAGAAAAGCAGAGCACACATGCGACGTTATGTTCTTAGATCACCTGGTGTTTTCGCCCATCACACAGAAACATCTACCTGGTACACGGACGTCTTCAATCTGTTATACACCTTGTCAGATTTCGTGTAAATAGCGTCACAGAAGTTACAAATATGAAAGTGTTCTCAGAAGTTGATACTGTAGCTTTCTAATAGTGTTTAACCGTAAACTTACTACAGTTATGAGATAAAGCATAGCATGGTTTCCTCAGAAATAGTCATCGATCTCCACGAAATACATACGGGCATTGCACATCTGACCGAGTATGACCTTGATCTTGTTGAACTTCTCCATGAAGCCTCCAATTTTTCTTAAAACTGAAGCTCTGTTTCGAATGTCGGCTGCAAGTGAAAACCACAGCACAGTCGCCATTTGATGAGAATCACGTACAAGGAAAGCAGTTTTACAATAGACTCACGATTCATTCGTTAAGTAAATAAAGTGACAGGCAAACTTGGCTTGAAATTTGGTTTCACAACATTGCAATAGCACAA
The DNA here is from genome assembly GCF_013339695.2 of Rhipicephalus sanguineus. Taxonomy (NCBI): domain Eukaryota; kingdom Metazoa; phylum Arthropoda; class Arachnida; order Ixodida; family Ixodidae; genus Rhipicephalus; species Rhipicephalus sanguineus. The sequence continues at coordinate 25,432,166 of NC_051186.1, read as the reverse complement.
TATTGCAAACGAATTATCTTCAATACCAGGTGAATTTGGTTTCACAACATTGCAATAGCACAATATTGCAAACGAATTATCTTCAATACCAGGTGAATACCAGTCACGGCGAATATTTGAATGGTAGCAGCCAATGCATGATTAAAAATTAATTCGCTGCGGCGGGTCAATGCTGGGCTGCGACGGCGATATTTATATGGGAGTGAAACGCAAAAAAAAAAGAAAATGAATAAAAAACACAAAAAGAAAGATCGTATGCTCAGTTACGGCATTGTAAGCAACCCCACGTCCGGTGTTGCTGCGGCTGCTGCTGGAGACCCTGCAAGGTGTGAGCTCCTGGCCAGTTGCTCGTTAAAACTGCGCCTGGCTCTTGTGTCAGAAGGTTTTGTCACCTGGAAACGTATTCAAATTCTGTGTATACTAACACGAGGATGAACGAGAATTATATCCCTTATTACGACTGCTGTACGCACTTCACTTCTCTGCAATAACATTTATAATGAGCAATCCAACCTAAATAATAAGCTGTCAACGAGAACAACAGTACTTTTATACAACCACGGTTATATATCGCTGTTGCATCGCATGAAATGATGGATGAGAGAACAAAAATACCATCAACTAGCTAACGTCTAAATTACATATGACGCACTACTTTACCTTCATCGAGATCAGCAGTTTGCACAGGCACCACAGCCGGTGCATGATGCACTGATGTACTTGCCCACACTTGACATGACACTGCATAAGACCAATGGGCAAATGTGACCAAAAACCATGGAAATCAGTGAAGGGGCACAGTAAATATGCACATGCATTCACGAACATGAATGAGGCTGGCTTTAAAACATGTTAGAAATTAGGCGGCAAAGCGCGTTTTAAAGACTGTCGCTATTCAGAAAGTGAAATTGCTGATTTTGCCTCCTAAAAACAAGATATGCCGCTAGTCGTATCTACGAGCGCCTGATCCCATGAAACGGTACTAACGTCTTCGGCACTCGTAAGTGCAGTTTTATTACTTTTTGATTGTGGAAAAATTTTTTCCGCTTCCCAAAGGTAAAAAAAGAAATATAAATGCGCAGTATAACGACCTACCATGAAAGCGGATCCTAACATCATTCAACTGCAAGCAAAATATGCTTGCTTTTATTGCCGCATTGTATCATTGACCATAAATGCAGAGAACAGCTGCTAGCCGAGGGATAACAAGCCACGCGAGAGCTAAAATTACACAGCTTGTCAAGCAAGACGAAGTGATTATCTCAGTGACATCTGTCAAGATCGACGAAAGCGCCTGAACTGTATGAGAGTTCATAATAAATGCGACCAGCACGACAACACGTGCGCGACTGTAGAAACGGATGACGATTACAACAAAGATGAGTACTCGTATACTCGCATAGTTACTCGTATGCATACTCGTATAGTTATTTCAAAAGCCGTCAAAAGAATATTCTGGCAGTTTATACCGTCATTAATATATATCAGCGCAAGCATGCAACAATGTGAACGCTAACAGCACGAACATATATGTGAAGAAAGAACACTCACCCAGGCGGGTATGATGCGCCGGGCTGTGTCCGCAGTGAGCGCACCAGCTAGACAGAAATGGAGCGAAAGCGTCGTGTAATCCTGCGTCAACAGCTTGCGTGCAGCCATTGGACGCGCAAGGGGATATCGCTATGTCCTCGAATCACCCCCTTAGTATTCAAATAAGAGAATTTTTCCATGGCGGCCGAGTACCGGCTCACGCGGCACGCTCAACAAACCACACCAACCTATCAAACATCCGCCGCTTTCGTGAATGCGCTAAAACTAACTGATTTCGCGCCAAAAACGCAACTCTTCCCGTCGCACGATATCTTCGAACTCTCGTTTTAACCTCCTTCCTTTCTTTTCTCTGCGCAAAAACAGCAGAAGCGGAGTGCAACGGAGAGCGTAGCAGCCCCTATTCTCTCTCACGCACGCAAGAGAGAGCGCGTAGTTAGCTCCATGCCTCCTCGCAGCATAGCTCGCCTTTGCGGCTGACGCTTCGGCGCATGCGTATAAACCGACCCTTGCGCCTACAATTTAAAACACGCGGGAGCTTACGCTGAGCTGTAGCCGGGATTTTCATTTACGCAGCCCACACCGACGCGCCATAATACTGCAGCACGCCTGTCTCGCACCCAGACGCCGGGCTGACGGGGCTGCCAAGGCGCGCGCGGGCTGCACCAAGTAAACAGGGCAAGCTGCAGTTCTGAGGCTTTAAAGTGCGAAAAAGTACCCGTTCACGCCGCTTCAGCGTATAAGAGCTCGTCTGGGCACTACTGCGTCGTCTTTGGATGCCAAAAAAAGCAGCGCAACAAGACGATATTAGCGTTGTCTGCGACGATTACGACGTGCCACGGAAATAGTGCCAGTGCGGTGTTTTCAGCTTCGCCACGAGTACTGCGATTCAAGCAAAAAAAAAAAAAAAAATACTAGGAGCCGAGTGAAAATGCGCGAGTAAGTACACTAACTGCGTGTATTCTACAGTGTGATGCCCACCTATTTCATTTTGCGAACCTAATTTGCGTGACACGCAGCTGGGTTGAAGGCAGCCGCGAGCTTTGTGTGGGGGTGCACTTCATACCTTTGAGCGTTTCCTTTGACGAAAATCTGGTGCAAGGTAGCGCTTTCATGCACAAGCGATCAGCATGCTTTGCCGTTTTCAGCATAGTATTAAACTTTAGTGCTTTTGATGGCATCCACGCCTTCGAGATTTCGTCTTCAAAAGGTAATAAATGGCACGGTGCTCCTCAACAGCTTGCCAGAATTTCGTGCTTTCATTTCAGTGTTTGATGTCCCCAAATTTATCTGGACATGAGGCATTCAGCTCCACATAACACATATATTGGCACGTAAGTAAGCCGTACTCGCGCCAGTGTTCTTTACGTCGCAGGCGTAGCGAACCGGCTTATAACTAAGAGTAGCACAGCTTCGCTTGTAAAGCATCATCGTTACAAGAATAAAATCGCGCAGGTATAGCTTCCAAAAGGGATCGCTGAACGATACTGCAGGTTATACTCTCTGATAGCCCGCTTTTGTGAGCAAGACGCATTATTGTAAGAGCGCTCGTGAAACAAAAATTACGTTCCGCGAAACTACCCGTAAAGCGTACTCTAATTATTACGCGATGCACGCTGAAATAATGAGCTTTCACAAAACTTTGTGCACAACTTGTAATATGGGGCAACAAAACATCGTTTCACTCTTTCGCGAGCTGCACTGCAATTACGATTCACGCGTACTACAGCGAGAACGTTTTTTTACAAATGTAACAGCGTACGTATCTGACGAGTTTGCTTCCGCAGCCCACTCAGCACTTACTGTATACATTGTGGACTTGCATGAGCAAGTTGTTCTTGATGTTCCAATAAAATCAGCGAAATTGTCCAGGCTAGAAAAGACGCGAAACACGCTCCCCGACGGGCTGAGTTTCGGGAGTTCCACGTTTGCTCTGTGTAGCGTCTGCTGGCGTGGCAGCCCGCGCATGTTGTTTCGTCGCGTGTGCGATAGATGGCGCGATGCAAATATGGCGATGCGCATGGAATTCGCTGTGTTCTGGTCTATAAGTCGGCGGTGAAGGTTGCACGTTTTTGTATACACTTGTCACGGCTAACTCCTTTTCGAAGGCCTACTATAGCCGGGAGTTTTCCTGAGTTTTGAAGCGTCCCGCCTACAGGGCATGCGTTAGCCAGGACTTGATTAAGAGTGTAGCTTTAGTCCCACAGCTATGTGACCTAGTTGGGATCGGTTCATGCTTATAAGCAGAGGGGGAGGGGGAGAGGAGAGAAGCGCTGGTCCTGTGTGTATCTCTGCTTCCTTTCCACGTTTTTCGCGCTTCATAAGCGTGAGCTCTCGACCACCACAACGAGAATATTCTCGCGTACTTCCAGGAGAAAATCATGGAAATTTCGGCAATTCTGCTAGCTTGTCATCAGCTTAGCGGCCAATAAACTGTACGAGGCCAATGTGTAAATGATTTCCGTAAGCTTCAGCAAAAACATGCAAATTAAACAGACGTGGTAAAGTTATTCAGATGGAGGAATCGTTGAGCTCAAACGGTTTCCTCTCACCAGTCGAAGATGCCGGCACAGAGCTGCGGACGATGAGCTTGCCACACTTGCAATGTGCAACGAATCTGCATATTCGCTCAAGATAACTCGCATCCGTGGTAGAAAGACAGATTGAATAAATGGAGGCCAACCAGTAAAAAAAAAAGAAAAAAGAATTGGAGGAATACGAATAAGGAATGCCTAGCAAATGCGTACTCGCACAAAAACCTTCCCCTTCAACGTAATGCGTGGTGCAGGCGAGCCGAAAATTGGGACGCATGAGAAAGATGTTTCCCAATCCCCTACTTAGCGCGCAGGCGGCGTTCGGAAAAGCGGCGGGATGAACAAAGAGTAGAAGATAATGCGTAGCACTCAGTGTTTCTGCCGCGTATACGGCTTGCACGAGAGCCTCGCGCGTTAACTGCAGCCTTTCTCCGGCAAATGCCGTGCTCTAAAGCAGCAGAGCCGGGGAAATGCACTACGTAATAGTTCGCGCATCGAAACGGCGTCGACGGCGTGTTCTGTGCCACGCCATTTACTGCAAAACGGACGCACTGCACAAAGCACCGCAAAACGAAGAATCGCTGATCGTGCAGCCTGTGTCGAATCTATTCAAAGCATCAGTGGGCGCAGATGTTCGCGGCTGCGGCGAGAAGCTGCTCGAAATGAAGCTTACGTTTTTGTCGATTGGGACATCTCTAGGAATTGAAATTCGACGTTTGCTTTCCAAGAACTGATAAAATTACATACTAGCGTACCTACCGCGGTTGCTAAACAGGCCAAGACGGAAACGCGTGTGTGCATACACTGTGCTTACTGTAGTGTACTTATTCTTTAACAGTAACTTCCCTAACTGTTGTGCAACTGTGCGCAGAAAAAAAGAAACGGTGCGCGAATTTTCTCTGCCATGAGGGTCTCATGAAATGTCAGTATAATGGTAAAATAGCCATATATATGTTAGGAGCTATATATGACCTAAGGAAATCAATAGAAAATGAAGCTAAGGAAGGTATAGGTACGTTACTTGTATATTTTGTCTGTAGTATAGTAACTGTGACATAAATATGAGCAATTTAGGGATCTCCTAAATTTGAAAGTTGCATATCTTTGTGAAAATTAGCAGCGTACTAGAATACAGTCGGTAGGACCGTTGGAAATAAAATCCGCCTAACCGCAAAAACAGTTTCCTGGTCTGATGGAGGGACCGGTTCGGGCGGCAGAACGGTGTGAATATACATACGTCATGGCTTCTCTGCTAACGCAGTGAAGCTCTGAATTTTCGTGCCCTTCACCTTCGCTTGAAGACGATCACTACAGGCTTTGCCACTTGGCGAAGGCTGTGGCGGTCGTTGACGAACGTCGTCGATGAGAACGACGGCTGCGCCATTTTCGCATTATGTAACCAGAGACCAGTTTTACCCACCACTGCTCTAATACGGCTATTTATTCATGAACAGTAATAACCAACGATCTAAATAAGGAACGTGCCTTCAGTTAAGTTCTAAACACGCCGCTAATGGCGTCGCTCTGTCAGCGCTGTGCGCCTTCAGCCTTGATTTATTAGGGTGATGGGCTCAGATGCCTCATCAAACGCGAACATTGACCGTCGGCGTCAACACGGGTGATACGAAAAATCATAATCTCGCGATGACGTCGCCATATGACGTCATCATGACGGAACAGATCACTACGCTCACTGACGTCATTATGACGTCATCACGCGACACTGTCGCTTGTCCAAAGATGGGCCGTCACGAAGGCAGTGCAGAAAACCAGGTGAGGTGCGAAAAATTGTAATCCCTCCACTCCTAGAGGCAGTGCAAAACTACGTTAGGTGCAGAAAGCTTTCGGATGGCTGCGGTGGAGTATCAATATATCGACTGAGAAGGAAAAGAAGAAGAAGATGGCTTGCGCCTTCGAGTCGTCTTAGGAGAATGCAAAAGAGACCCTGTGAGTTTTTGTAGCTTACAAAGCTCCAAGACACTCCCTTGGATTTGCGAACTGTAATATTTGGGACTATGAGGCAGCATGTATGATAATTCACCGTCGTACTGCTACAATTATATAAGTCAACGTTCAAATAAACAGCCCATTGAGAGTCTGTTCTGCTCTATTATCGAAGAAGCAGCATTCTGAACAATGATGATTCCGCCGAATTTCGCTACTGCTGCACCAGAGCGGAAAGTGAGAGCTGAGCAATAAAATGCAACTCCTTTGAAGCGTTCAGTAAGCCAGAAGAAAAAAAAAAGGCAAAAAAACGAGAGAGAAGACAAAACACGCAGGTTGTACACATAGACCATCTAAGTACCCGCGGAAATGAAAAATGCGCTTGTAAGACAGGTGCAGAAACTGTAGCGCTCAGAGTCAGACATAAGTCATTTCAATCCAACAGGGAACAGTAACAATCACACTCAGTTCCAGTCCGCGACACAAGGGGCTTATAGACATGGTATCCGGTGAGCTCTTGGAACACGTGGTTATTTCCCAACTACGCGCGGTAACATGTGTGCGCGGCTGTCGTGGTTTGCAGAGAGTGTACCGCTTAAGCTCTTTCAGCTAACATCAAAGCTCCACGGACTTTTTCTTTAGCCTGAAATATCAAAATTTAGCGGAACACTCTCTTTTGTATGTCACATGTATAAAGAGGGTACAGATCGTAATAAAGACGGATTGAAATGTTATCGAGCGAATGTGCTAAAATGGTCGGAGTTTCACTGATGAAACTTCTTCCGAAGCTGCACACGTGCGACCTACGAGCGATTTCATAGGCGCTTTGTATACAAGATGATGACCATAAAACCTAGAAGGCACAGACAACCAATTTTTATAGCACCTGTTTTCTTTAGCGCAACGGAAAGCTTACCGGTCAGAGTGTCTAATCACGGATTGATAACGCGAATGACGCCGTGAAACATTTCTAGTGAAATATTTAAATCTATGGCAACTATGAAGTCGTACACACACAACAAATGCTTGCTGCAAACAGTGGGCAGTGAGCGCGAGAGCGTTCTTTTTTGTGGTCGGTGGTTTGCTGCGCATGGGTTCACTCCGCGCGCATGCGCCGCGGCTTCACATGTTCCAGTAGTTGCCACGAAGGCAGCGCTGCTCCTCAGTGTGCTACTCCTTTCACCTTGTGTATATATATATATATATAAAGGTCAGGCTCTGACCGAAACGTCGACGTAATAAATGAAGTTTTCTTGAAGTGCCACCTCTCATACTTATACTTATACGGCAACCAAAGGCAACCACTCCTTCAACTATATATATATATATATATATATATATATATATATATATATATATATATATATATATATTGTCGCGGTGCACCGTAAACGGACAACCAAGACGTTTTGCAGAAGAGCAAGCAGCCCGTTTTATGCAGCAGCATAGACAAGAACATAGACACAAAACACGTCTTCTTCTTCGGTCAGAGTCCCGTTCCGCGAGACTGTCCGAGCGCACATCATCTTCTTCGTTGTCTGCATTAGAGCGGGTGCGGCATTTGCCTCCCTCTAAAAGAGCATCGCCTCGATGCTATAGTCGGGTCAGTTGTACATAAAGGCGCTTTGTACAAGTGACAGTCGCTCGCAATGTCACTCGCTTACGTACGGCTTCATGCGCACTACGTGCACAAGTTCAGGTCGGTGCTGGCGACGCCTTGTACAGTGGGGGATATCCGGGACGACCTCATAGGTGACGTCACTTAGTCGTCGCAGCACTCGATAAGGCCCGAAGTATCTTCTAAGCAGCTTTTCGGATAGTCCCCGTCTTCGTACAGGCGTCCACACCCATACCCTGTCGCCGGTTTCGTAGGTTACAGGTCTATGATGCAGATTATAGCGACCCGCGTCGTACTCTTGCTGTTGGCATATTCGCACACGTGCGAGCTGCCTGGCTTCCTCCGCGCGTTGAGTAAATACTTCGGCACTCGTTTCAACGTCATCGCATTCGTGTGGCAGCATCGCGTCCAACATTGTCCTTACTTCTCGTCCATGAACAAGACGGAATGGGGTCATCCGTGTCGTTTCTTGCTTAGCCGTGTTGTAAGCAAATGTTATATAAGGTAGAATCTCGTCCCAATTTTTGTGCTCGATGTCCACATACATTGAAAGCATGTCTTCCAGGGTTTTGTTCAGCCGCTCGGTCAGTCCGTTGGTTTGTGGATGGTAGGCTGTCGACTTACGATGAATCGTACCACTGAGCACCAACACATGATCTAAAAGCGCTGCTGTGAATGCGGTTCCGCGATCTGTTATAACGATCGATGGTGCGCCGTGTCTCAACACAATATTCTCGATGAAAAAGCGGGCCACCTCCTTTGCTGTGCCTCTCTGGATGGCTTTTGTCTCGGCGTAGCGAGTAAGGTACTCGGTCGCCACAATAACCCAGCGGTTACCAGCACTAGAAGTAGGAAGTGGGCCCAAAAGATCCATTCCGATCTGGCCAAACGGCGTTGGCGGGACCTGGACTGGCTGTAACAAACCGGCTGGTTTCGTCGGAGGTGACTTGCGCCGCTGGCAATCGAGGCAGGTCCGAACGTGATGTTTCACGGCAGCGGCGAGTCCTGGCCAGTAGTACTTCTCCCGCACTCTGCTTAGTGTGCGCGTGTAGCCTAAATGCCCAGAGGTGACCTCGTTGTGGCACGCTTGCAATACTTCACAACGAAGGGCGGTAGGGACAACCAGCAGGTAAGTGGATCCGTCTGACGAGAAGTTCATTTTGTAAAGGACTTGGTTTCGTAAACAAAATGACGATAAGCCTCTTGCAAAGACTTTGGGCGCTTTCTGAGTTCGTCCTTCTAAATAATTTATTAGACCAAGCAGCTCAGGATCGTCATGTTGTTGGTCTGCAATAGCCGACGTGTCGAGAATCCCGAGGAATGCTGTGTCTTCGTCGAGAGTAGCAGCTGACTCTCGTCGAGAGTAGCAGCTGAGACAGGCAGTCAGCGTCTGTGTGTCGATTCCCCGACTTGTGCACAATCGTCATTGTGATGATTATCGACGTTCGTCACTATGTTTGTTGATGACGGACGAGAAAGGATTCGTCTAGGCGAAGAAAAGAAGCTTTATATTGAACACTAGAGAAGATGAGAACGACGGTAGGACAAAGGACTATATATACAGCACTAACTGTCAATCATCACGCGACATGCGCGACAGTCATGAATTAGTAGGCAGAGAGTCCGGCTAGGCTACACGGGTGTCGAATGCGTATAGTTCCCGATTCGTGAAAGAAAAACGCCGTCTCACAGCTTGGGTCCCCGTCGTCCCAGCATGATGCGGTCGTTGACGTGCGCGAGGACACAGGTGGCACGGCTGGCACGCTTGACGGCACACGGATGCGCTACCGTGTGCAGCGCCGTTGAGTCGGAGTCGCGGCCAACCCAGCAGTACAGGTCGCAACTCCCGAGGACCCGTGTCAGGCCACGACCCGCGAAGATAGCACCAGGTAGGCCTCGCCCACGATCCTGCCCTCGGCCGCTGCACCCAGGCAGGAGCCGTTCAGCAGGCCTCGTCCTTGAACAGGCCACCGGAACTGGACCTTGGACACGCTACCGGCCCTCGACCCGGCAGACACGAACTGCTCGAACGCCCGCCTCAGGAACGTCGCCCGGAGCTCGTCACCTCGCGCGGCGCCCGGCTTCGTCCCCTTCGTGGCCTGGACCCGCGAGCCCTTTCCGCACGTTTTCGTCTCTTTCTTCTCTTCTTCTTCCTGTTTGGTTGTCGCCTTCGTGCCACCTGTCCTCCGCTCGTCTTCTTCAGTTTCGGCTTTCGCGGTTCTCGACACTTTTTAGTCCTTTTAGTCACAAATCATGCCTAAAATACATCACTTTTGTGTCCTTTCCTTACAATATCCCCCTGCTCAAGAAAGTTGTTTAGGGAGAAAACAACTTTTTACAAGCGCACGAGGTGGAGTACACAAAAGTAACAAATAGCCAAAACAGCAACATTATTTACAGATGTTCCGTTCGTTAGTGAAAAGGTGACTTAACAGGGAAAAAAATTGTAGCACCACTAAACGCTAACGAGCGAAGAAGGCAAATGCGGCTGAGGTAGTCGGCACCTATGTTGTCGGCGCCCTTAATGTACTCAACCACAAAGTCGTAGTCAGTAAGCAATAGACTCCAGCGGAGTACTTGGGAACGAAATCCCGATAATAATCGGTTAAACCAAGAAAGGAGGGAACTTCTTTCTTCGTCTTTGGTCCCTTTGCGGTCTGAAGCTTCTCCAGTGTCTCAATCTGGGCTTGTCAACAGTGTCTGACTGCACAGTAAGGGCAGCTTGTTGTGCTTCATTTTCGGGCTCCCTTTCGTGGTATTTCTTGAGAAGGTTAATGTGAAAAAGACTTCTCCGAGCTCTGAGATCTATCTCGTAGTCGCAGTCGCTGCGTTTTTCAAGCACCGTGAAGGGTCCCTTCCATGTCAATATCAATTTATTACTATCTGATGGTAGCAACAGCAATACCTTGTCTCCGGGTGATAGCTGTCGAACTCTTGCTTTCCTATCGTAATATTTCTTCTGTGTCCTTTTCGCCTTCAGGAGTTCTTCATGTGCTACCTTGCATGTGTCCTGCAGTCGCTCCTGGAGATCTATAACATACTCGTATGTTGTTTTCGTCTCGGCATCGATGTTGGCCCCTGTCCACAGTTCCTCAAGGATCGACATTGGCCCGCGTACAAATCTACCGTAGAGGAGATCAAACGGCGCGAATCCAAGGCTCGTTTGGGGAACCTCACGGTATGCGAAGAGCAGGGGAGCCAAGTATCTGTGTTGAGGGCGTTCTTGACACATGCGGCGAACCATTTGTTTGAGAGTGCCGTTAAATCTCTCCATAAGTCCGTTCGCCATGGGGTGATAGGGCGTTGTGGGCAGCTGACGAAATGAAAGTAGCCGACCGAGTTCCTGCATGAGATTCGAGGTGAACGACTTTCCACGGTCGCTCAATATCTCGCGTGGCACTCCAACGCGGGAGAACATCTCCACTAGTGCTTCCGCAATGCGCTCTGTCTCGATGCTCGGTAGTGCCACCGCATCCGGGTAACGCGTAGCGAAGTCTACCATCGTTAATACATACTTGTTGCCCTTGGATGACGTTGGTGACAGAGGGCCAATAATATCGATGGCGACCCGCTGAAAGGGTGTGTCTATGATGGGCATATTTCCCAATGGAACTCGTCCGACGAGGTGTTTAGGCACGGTCCTCTGACATACGTCACACGACTTTACGAACCGTATAACATCAGCCTGTACACCTGGCCAATAAAACTCGGTAAGGACACGGTCTGTTGTCCTTCTTTGCCCTTGGTGCCCAGACAGAAGGCCTTCATGCGCCATCTTCATCACGGTGTTCCGAAGGTTCTTGGGGACTACAAGTTGCTCCAAGTCTCGCCGTTCTGCCGTTCGATGGCGCCGGAAGAGAATGTCGCGTACCAGCACAAACTCAGTGACTGCTGCCTTCTTCGACATGACTTTCTTCCCCAATGCGGCGAAGCAGGTTTCCAGCGTGGGATCTCTGTTCTGTACATTCTGCAGCTCTTCCCGGCTGATATCCAGGGGTTGGATCCCAGGAACAATCAGTTCACTGGGCTTTTCCCTTTCTTTTCCTGCAGCCGCCGACATGTCATCTTGCCATCCTCTATCTGATGAGGTTGCATCTTCAGGTTCTTCTTCAGGGTGAACTGGATCACAGTGAATTCGTGATAGTTGTGGTCTTCGTGCTGGCTGCTTCGGGACTGGTTGTGGATCTGACAGTACAACTACAATGTTGCCAAGCACAACTTCATACAACGGATTCTCCATACAAACAGCAAGCACCTGACCCTTGAAAAACGGAGAATCGATGTATACCTCTGCTTCTGGTAAGTTTTTCGCAGATCGGTCCAATAAGCGAATGGTACGGGTGTTGCCAGTCAAGTTGCAGTCAGAAACCAGTGATCGTTTCACCACTACTGTATTGCAACCGGTATCCCGTAATACGGTAACCAGCTTCCCTTCCAGATAGCTCTTTACAGTTGGCATCGGTTTTAACCCGTTGTCGCAAGTTGCGTTGATTTGGGTCCCATAGCACATATCATGACAATGGTTCCCATCGTGCTTGTCAGGCGCACATTCCATTGATTTCTCATGCTGCTCTTTCTGGCATCCCAAGACGGAACATGATGCCTCTCTACGTTTTCCCGAGTTCGGGGGACAACTATCCGATCTGTGCCCTGTCTTCTTACAGATCCAGCACGACGTCGACTTAGGCGCTCGAGACTTTGTCCAGCAATCGGAAGCTCGATGGCCCGGCTTGTTGCACAGAAAACAAAACGGTTTTCCTTTGTTTTCGCTTACAGTGTCAACTTTAGCTGCAGCCGTCAGTTTCCCTTTGTCTTCTTTTCCTCTAGCGAGATTCACGATTCCCTGGGCTTCCAAATATTGATCTGCCGTCGTTGCCAACGTGTCCAGGTTGTGACATCGTCGCTCCTTCAGGAAAACAGCCAACTTCTCGTCACACCGCCTGAGGAATTGCTCGGACACCATCTTGTCTCGCAGTGCATCACAGGTTTTAGGCGTCTTCGCCAGCTCCTGCCAATGGTCGAAGTATCCACAGAGACGTCCCACGAACTGTCGACCTGTTTCCGCATTCTCGGGCCGGGCATCCCTAAACTTCGTGCTGTAACCCTCCTCTGTGTAACGGAAGCGCTGGAGGAGCGTCTGCTTGAGCTTGGTGTAGTCCGTCGAGTCTTCTGCAGACATCCGTCCTACCACGGTCAATGCTTCTCCCGTTAGACACAAGCTCAGTGACAGGGCCCATTTGTCGGTTGGCCAGTCTTGGCTCGTGGCAACCCTCTCAAATCTCTGGATGTACGCGTCCAGTTCGTCCCTACCCTTATTATAGGGCGGAATCATTTTGTGTGGGCTGCGGAAACTCTGACCACCACCCATACTATCGTTCGCAGTACTCGTGTTCGGACGCTGCGCCTCTGCGACACGACGTCGCTCCTCTAGGAGGAGCCTTTCAGCCTCCATGCGAGCTATTTCACGCTCATGCTCCGCCTGTGCTGCTAGACGTGCCTCCTCTCGATCTTTCGCTCTCTGGTCCCTCATTTCTTTTTCCTCAGCGCTCACCCATGCCAACAACGCCTCTCCACTCAGCCCCATCTCCTTCCCTAGCTCAACTAGCTTTCTCTTCTCGTCCATTCTCGTCTGCCACACACAAACAACGTGAGGCTCTCAGATGTAATGCGAGAGCTTGGTCCTGTCTCGCGGACGCCAGAAATTGTGATGATTATGGACGTTCGTCACTATGTTTGTTGATGACGGACGAGAAAGGATTCGTCTAGGCGAAGAAAAGAAGCTTTATATTGAACACTAGAGAAGATGAGAACGACGGTAGGACAAAAGACTATATATACAGCACTAACTGTCAATCATCACGCGACATGCGCGACAGTCATGAATTAGTAGGCAGAGAGTCCGGCTAGGCTACACGGGTGTCGAATGCGTATAGTTCCCGATTCGTGAAAGAAAAACGCCGTCTCACAGCTTGGGTCCCCGTCGTCCCAGCATGATGCGGTCGTTGACGTGCGCGAGGACACAGGTGGCACGGCTGGCACGCTTGACGGCACACGGATGCGCTACCGTGTGCAGCGCCGTTGAGTCGGAGTCGCGGCCAACCCAGCAGTACAGGTCGCAACTCCCGAGGACCCGTGTCAGGCCACGACCCGCGAAGATAGCACCAGGTAGGCCTCGCCCACGATCCTGCCCTCGGCCGCTGCACCCAGGCAGGAGCCGTTCAGCAGGCCTCGTCCTTGAACAGGCCACCGGAACTGGACCTTGGACACGCTACCGGCCCTCGACCCGGCAGACACGAACTGCTCGAACGCCCGCCTCAGGAACGTCGCCCGGAGCTCGTCACCTCGCGCGGCGCCCGGCTTCGTCCCCTTCGTGGCCTGGACCCGCGAGCCCTTTCCGCACGTTTTCGTCTCTTTCTTCTCTTCTTCTTCCTGTTTGGTTGTCGCCTTCGTGCCACCTGTCCTCCGCTCGTCTTCTTCAGTTTCGGCTTTCGCGGTTCTCGACACTCTTTAGTCCTTTTAGTCACAAATCATGCCTAAAATACATCACTTTTGTGTCCTTTCCTTACAGTCATATCGAACTCTTGTAGTCTAAGGCTCCAGCGTGCCAATCGCCCGGAAGGATCTTTAAGATTTGTCAGCCAACACAGAGAATGGTGGTCACTGATCACCTTGAAAGAGCGGCAGTACAAATATGGGCGAAATTTCATAACCGCCCATACCACGGCGAGGCATTCTTTTTCAGTGGTTGAGTAGTTTGCCTCTGTGCGTGAAAGAGTTCTGCTTGCGTAGGCGATCACTCTTTCCGTGTCTTCCTGGCGCTGCACAAGCACGGCTCCTAGGCCAACGTTGCTGGCGTTAGTATACAGCATTGTAGGGGCTGTCTCATCGAAGTGGGCAAGCACTGGAGGCGTGTGCAGACGTTGCCGCAAGTCATTGAAAGCAGTTTCCTGTTCGTCTCCCCAAACAAAGGCAACGTCATCCCTCGTGAGGCGAGTTAACGGCGACGCAATGCGTGCAAAATCTGGTATAAACCGCCGATAATATGCGCAGAGGCCCAGAAAACGCCTGACAGCCTTTTTATCTGATGGTATAGGGAACTGGGCGACGGCGGCAACTTTCTCAGGATCCGGACGAACTCCTGCGTAACTGACAACATGGCCAAGAAACTGTAGTTCTTCAAAGCAAAAGTGGCACTTCTCCGGCTTCAGCGTCAGGCCGGCGGACCGTATGGCCTGCAGAACCACCTGCAGCCGTTGAAGGTGTTCGTCAAACGTTGCGGAAAACACAATGACGTCGTCAAGGTAGACTAGGCAGGTCTTCCATTTCAGCCCTGACAGCACGGTATCCATGAGGCGCTGAAACGTTGCAGGCGCGGAGCATAAGCCGAATGGTAAGACCTTAAATTCGTACAGCCCGTCTGGCGTCACAAACGCTGTTTTTTCGCGATCTCTGGGGTCTACTTCAATTTGCCAATATCCACTTTTTAAGTCCATCGAAGAGAAGTAACGTGCGTTTCGAAGCCTGTCGAGCGAATCATCTATACGGGGAAGCGGATATACGTCTTTCTTTGTCACCTGATTTAGCTTTCGATAGTCCACACAGAAACGCAGGCTGCCGTCCTTCTTCTTGACTAGAACAACAGGTGACGCCCAGGGACTCTTTGACGGTTGAATCACATCGTCTTCAAGCATTTTGGCTACCTGTTGTTCTATCGCTTCTCGTTCTTTTGAAGCCACACGATACGGATTTTGATGGATTGGTCTCGCTGTGTCCTCTGTGATGATTCGATGCTTGGTCAGGGGTGTCCGGCCGACTTTTGAGGTCGACGCAAAGCAGTCGTGGAACTCGGCTAGCAGCGCTAGAAGGCGTTCTCGCTCCTGCTGAGGTAAAATAGGACTGACGTCAAGGATAGGTGCTAGGTCTTGGAGATTTGGTGCAGTCGTTGCTTCGAGTGCTGAAAAACAGTCGCGGACATCTACTACCTCATTGAAATAGGCCAAAGCTGTGCCCTTTGGAAGGTGCCAGCGCTCTGTGCTGAAATTGGTCAACAGCAAGTCCGTGCGCCCGTCGTTGACATGGACTATTCCTCGTGCGACTGAAATGCCGTGAGTGAAAAGCAGCGAGGTTATTCGGTCTGCCACTCCTTCACCGTCAAACGGTACGTCACAAACCACTGAAACAAGGACACACGATCGAGGCGGGACAGCTATGTCGTCGTCATTGAGGCGAAAGGAGATGTGTTGCGGCAATAAAGAATCAGTCAGACCAGGACTCTTGCAGAACGAAACCAGGCGGTCCGGGAAGTTGATTACAGCGCCGTGCTCCCTGAGAAAGTCCATTCCTATAATTAAATCTTTGCAGCACGCTGGGAGAACGATGAAAGTCGCGACGAAAGAAGTACCTCCTATGCCGATTCTTGCTGTGCATCGTCCAGTAGGCTGCAGTAATTGACCGCCCGCAGTTCTTATATGCTGTCCCGTCCACGGCGTTCTCACTTTCCTGAGACGAGCGGCGAGGTCTTGACTTATTATGGAAAAGTCGGCACCTGTATCGACTAAGGCCGTCACTTGCTGTCCATCAACAAACACATCGAGGTCGGCGCTCACAATTTCGTCGCTGGTAAAGTTCGTCGGCGTCACGTCGTGCTGTAGCGGCAGTACTGGGGGCTTTTTATCCTCGTGTTGTCGGCCTGCGACCTTACCCCGTGAGGTCGCCGCCTCTAGTTTCCCCGGCGTGGGCTGGGCGACCTCCTCCCACGAAGGTCAGCAAAGGTACGCCGATTCGGTGATGCCGACTGTGCAGGGGATGGAGAGCGTGACCGGTGGCCGAAGTCGGGCTGGTGATGGGGCAGCGACTCGTTATAGGAAGGCCGCGTCATTGGAGGGCCTTGGAAATTAGCGTCGTCACGGCGAGCCATGTAGTCGGCGTTGGCGCGGCGACCGTCATACCACGGCCGAGGAGGGCGAAACGCTGTGTCACGGTGCCAGCAATAGCGAGCTATATGACCGGCACCACCGCAGTTGAAGCAGAGGGGCCGGCGATCGACAGTGCGCCAAGCGTCCGTTTTCCGAAATTGCGGGCGTCCCATGGTGTCCTCTTGTGGTGGTGACCGAGGCGCGACAAATGATGGCTGGCGGCATGATGGCATCGGAGTCATGGGCAGACTTCTCAAGGCCTCCTGCTGAGGGTGTGACGAAGGTGCGGCTGTAGGCGGCTGGTAGTACGACGCGATAGCTGTGACGGGTGGTGGACGTCGGACAGCATCGGCATAAATCATCTGACACTGGTCGTAACCAGGATCAGCAGCGGAGAAAGCATGCCTAAGTTCATCACGAACGACTTCGGCAACGGCCGCCACGGGTGTATCCGTTGTGGGAGTCCAAAGCTTCTGAAGTTCTTCTCGAACAATCTCCCTGATCAGGTCACGCAGGGAGCTCTGATTGTCCAGAGTCATGGAGGCGGCGTTGATTGGGGTGCTAGTGCACAGGCGATCGTACTGCCTGGATCTTTGGTGCAGAGCTCGCTCAATGGCAGTGGCTTCCCTTATAAAATCAGCCACAGTACTTGGGGCATTGCGCACAAGTCCGGCGAACAGTTGTTCTTTCACGCCGCGCATAAGGTAGCGTAACTTCTTATCCTCGGACATGTTGGGATCAGCCCTATGACACAGGCGTGTCATGTCCTCGGCAAACATTGCCACAGTTTCGTTAGGTTTCTGAATTCTTAAATCTAGGAACTGTTGAGCACGCTCTCGACGATCGACGCTAGCAAAGGTGTCAATGAGCTGCTGTCGAAAATCATTCCATGTCAAGATACGGCCTTCTCGATTCTCAAGCCACGTGTGAGCGCTGTCATCGAGAGTGAAATATGCGCGGGCAAGCTTTTGTTGAGCATTCCACTGATTGATGTCGGCAACGCGTTCATAGTGGTCAAGCCAATCTTCAACATCTTCATGTGGGGCACCACTGAAGCGATCAGGTATAAGTGGCTGAAGAAGAGTTACCTGTGGCGGATTGGGAGAAGAGGTGCCATGTGCAACCTGTGGCGCGCTGGTGTTGGCCATTGCAGATGTACGAAAGGCCTGGTAGTCAATTCCTCGAAGGCGGTCAGCTCAGGAGAGAGGCCTAGCAACCGCCGACTGAAGCGGTGGACGGAAGTTGTAACAGGTGACGGCGCGTCAGGACTCGATGAACGGCTCCCAGATGGAGTGTGGAGCATCAGGCAGGGTTGCGGTCCAGCACCTCCACCAGTGTCGCAGTGCACCGTAAACGGACAACCAAGACGTTTTGCAGAAGAGCAAGCAGCCCGTTTTATGCAGCAGCATAGACAAGAACATAGACACAAAACACGTCTTCTTCTTCGGTCAGAGTCCCGTTCCGCGAGACTGTCCGAGCGCACATCATCTTCTTCGTTGTCTGCATTAGAGCGGGTGCGGCAATATATATATCTTTCACGCCATCTCGCCAGTGATCACCACAATGCTATGAGTACCGCCAGCTGTAAATGACGTACATAAATAGAGAGTTTTAGTTTAGCGCGCGCAATGGCCTTACGCACGCAACGGGCGAGAGAGAGCAAGACTGCGCATGCGCTGATTCTAAGAGAGGTGCGTGCGTTTGCGCGCGCAAGAGATGCGCACGCTAGATCTCGGCGCTTACGTTGCGCCCGCTACGGCCGTTGCGTACCTTACGGGCGCTTCTCTCGCGAGATCTCGACTTGTCGAGACAAGCAAAATGGCTGCGTCCGACAGCAGCCCAAGCGGCACGGTGGTCATGGCAGTGAGTAAATCCACGACCATTTCGGAATCGCCCTTGATTTCGAGCTCCTTGCCTACGTGAGGAGCTTGAATCCGTTCGCGGACCCAGTGCAGTGGACAGTGATCGCTGCAAAGATGCAGGAGATTACTGGCATGCCATTCAACGCCCGGAATGTGCGCAGTCGAACGGATCTGGTGTTATCCTAGTATACGCTGCAAAGGACATGGCCATCCTGAAGAAGTAAGTACTGAGTATCGCAGCAGCTCGGTCTCACAATTGCGCCTTATGCGATATTCGATGACGTCGAGGCTGCAGTCGCCCTTCAAAAGCCACCGCTCTCGGGTTGTGAGCATCAAATTGTCTATCTCTTCCCATGAAAGAGTTGCCAAAAGGCGCTGATTCGAAAGGATGCTGGAAGGCATTTTTCCTCCCTCGCTGCTGCTCGCCTCGTAGTAGTCGTACCAACCGTCACCGTTCACCACAGATCACCTCAATAAAATTTGCGCCACCGTAAAATCTTGGCTTGTCTCGTGCCTTGACTTGTGCCATCTATGATCGGCTATTGTAGTTTATTTCTTAGCCACTAGATGGCGCAGAAGAACACGCCGAGACGAAGGTGCTGACGCCTAGACGCAGTCCACGTTTCGGTTGTTGCGTACGGTAAACTAAAGATGTAAGAGACAGCCTCAACTCTAACGTACGCAGCGCGCAGGCCGTTGCGTACGTACAGGTTTGCGCGCGCTAAACTAAAACTCTCTATTAACTCGCCGTTAGTAAGCTGAAGAACGTACGCTCTGTGACCGAGTGGTTTCGCGTCGCGCTCTGCGGAGCGAGGGGTCAGAGGTTCGACTCCCGCTAACGTCTATATAGACCACCGTGGCGGGTAACGGAGAATATAGCGGGAATAGATAATATTATCCATATTTAATTTTTGAGCTTTAATTATGGTGAGAATGAAAGCATCAGACTACACACATTAATATTAACGACTCCATAATGCAGCTTTAAAGGCTCTTACTCTCGGCTGCTCTACATACCGGCTTTTTGTGACTTCTAAACGCGATTTAAAGATATAAATCCTGCTCAGATCGCGAAAAGCCTCCTCGAATCCGTCACTTTATTTAATTCTCGGTCTTTTCCTTTGAAGCAGGATCCAATCACGCGTTCTGGCCAGTTGTCGGTCCATTTAAGATAACAATTCGAATGTGCTTGTAGAAAACATAGATAACCTAAGCGCACGCATATTGCACGCCCTCACACAATGTGCCCAGCCAGCTAGGAAGCAAGAACATTGATTGTTTTTATTCTGCAGACATTGAAAAAACATGGAAAATGCAACTTGGCAGGAAGGTTCTATCATTTACGAGACAGAAAGCATGTGCAATTGTGCAGAAAGCTTCTTCGAGTTCGCGTAGCGTTTTCGCGAGAAAACAAGGCTACAGTTTACGCAAGCGCACGAATTGCACAGGTCCTCGCAACATTCCCCGCTATTACTCACGCGTGGGAATCTGCTGTTACCTTGCCTCACTTTCTTTTTGTTAATGGACATAACAAGGCTTCCTCGGGGTTTATCCGCAGATGCTTTGCACGCGCCATTTATCATAATACAGATG
Organism: Rhipicephalus sanguineus; assembly: GCF_013339695.2. Lineage (NCBI taxonomy): Eukaryota > Metazoa > Arthropoda > Arachnida > Ixodida > Ixodidae > Rhipicephalus > Rhipicephalus sanguineus. The sequence continues at coordinate 25,412,152 of NC_051186.1, read as the reverse complement.
CTTTTAGTCGAGATTCGAGCTGCTTTAAACGAATGAAATCATGCTGGCAGTTTTTTTTATTAGTTTAGGCAGAAAAATGAATTTTCCAAATTTGAAAGTATTTTCTTGACGCAGTATATCGTGGTTAAGCTTCCACTGTATAATAAAGGCTCAATGCGGCTGTTAAAAAAATAAACAGGAAAAAACATGGCTGATCCCTCTTTCATAGGAATCCATATAACACGAAAGTGAAACATGTCTTCACAAGAGTAGTTAAGCGTTTATTGTGCATTGTTTCGCCACATGGGCGAAGGAATGAATGCTATACCAATAAGTTGTAATGTCACGCGAAGAACGGCAATGAGCTCGAAACATGCAGCGCGCTCTAAAGCATGAAAGACGCACGAAAAGAACATAGGACGAGCGCGAACTAACTACTGTCACAATTGTTACTTGCGTGTGTGGGCGGCACGCTCCTTCCGGAAGCGCGGCCGCTGCAGCGAGTGAAGTGACCTTCGTGCTCTCTGTAACGTCAACGGAAATTTGCAGTGAAAGCACTAGACGTACAAACCGCCCCCTTCACGAGGTAAGCGCGCGCGCACGACAGACGCGCTCGCATCGCAACGCGCGGGACGACGACCTTTAAAGCGCGCCCTGCGCGCTCTTCGCACCATCTCGCAGTGATAACAAGAAGACGCTGAAGCAACCGAGCTCTGAGTACCGCCAGCTGTAAATGGTGTGCATAAATAACTCGCCGTTAGTAAGCTGAAGAACGTACGCTCTTTGATCGAGTGGTTTCGCGTCGTGCGCTGCGGAGCGAGGGGTCGTAGGTTCGACTACCGCTAACGAACTCGTTCTTCTAGATTTCTTTTGTCTTGGCTATCTGTTAGTGTATATTTTACAACGTCATATCCGTGACAAAAATACATCAGTCGAGCTGTGGTGGACCGCGGCATAAAACGCTTTCGTGTTAAAAAAGACAATGCGTCTGAGTAAGAGAACGGGGTTGTTATCGTTTACTTTTACCATTTCTGGTTGCTTGAGAAATGATCGCAACGTTTTTGGGCGATTGTCCTGCTGCGTCCCGTGCGTAGTCAAAGCAAGGACGACAGAGGCCCCAAAGAACAACAAACCACAACAATTTGTTTAGGTAACAGCTCATACGGAAAGGTCCGCCCAGAGACGGGGGACAGGGAGGCGGAGTCCATGATCTCGGGCAGCAGCAATCGGCCATCGCGGGCTTAGAAGCTTCTACCCTTCCTGGTAACCAAGGAACCTCTCCCACGGGCTGCGCGCAGGTGGGCCATGCGCAGCACCTGGCGCTATCTCGAGATAGCCGGCGCTCGTGGTTGCCACAAGCTATATGCACAGCCAGAATTTAAAGGTGAGACTCAATATACATACACCGAACCTACCCGCATCTGCGATTATGATACGTATGAATATATCGGTTTGTGTGCGCCAAGGGGCTAAGATCATGTCGCTGGTGTTTCTTAAGCTCTGTTTTCCTGTACTAAAGTACAGCTGAAATTCAGCACCGCGCATTGTGCCTTCTCTTTTCCCCGTCCGTGGCGAGCTGCGCTGTTTGAGCCGCGACGCGGTGCCCGAAGGTTGAAGCGCAAGCGAAGACCGGGCGCACATTCATGGCCGTCTTTGGGCCGACCTCGACCTTGATGGCCGTTAACCCGGGAGGAAGGAGGAAAGGGCTGCTGCTGTACGAAAACAAACTTGCTCTCACCTGGAAGAGAAAAAAAAAACAAATAAAATGGGAGGCACTGGAATAGGGAAAGAGGTCACCGATTCCTGCCCCCTTTTCATTCTTCCCCAATGCTGCATCGCGTCAATCGATCGACCCTTCGAAGGGAAAAACTCAATTCCCCCACTCTTTCTTTTTTTCTCTCTCTCTCCCTCGCAGTCGTAGCGGCCTCGTTCCGCCATCTATCGGGCGTCCCCGCAATCAGTTTTCTTCCGCAGTCTCGTTTCTGTGATGCGCCCTTCTCTCTACCGATTTTAGCTTTGAAATATATTATGCGCTAATATTATGGAGGACTTAATTCCTTTACTGTAGATTGTAAACTGCATCAGTCCACAACGTGTACTGCTTGTACTTTCACTTTTCATTTGCTGGGCACAAGTTCGCCCAATACAGAGTTTCGTCTGTAACAGCCCGACTGCTTCCTTCTTCTCCGTCACGATCCCGTGACAATAATTCCTTCGTGGCGGCCACTAAAGCCCAAGAAGCCGCGTTGACAGCAGAATAATTAGCATCAAACTGACAGGGTCAGTTTCAAGATGGCTTAGTGATATGCTTAGGCGTGCCACATTGGGATAGCAGAGTGCGTTTTGTATGCCTTGGACTACTGGCAGATAGATAGATAGATAGATAGATAGATAGATAGATAGATAGATAGATAGATAGATAGATAGATAGATAGATAGATAGATAGATAGATAGATAGATAGATAGATAGATAGATAGATAGATAGATAGATAGATAGATAGATAGATAGATAGATAGATAGATAGATAGATAGATAGATAGATAGATAGATAGATAGATAGATAGATAGATAGCATTTCTGGCAGCCTTTTATTTTGTACTAGTCTCGTTGTACCAGTTATTTAGCAGTTTCTTTTGTACCGCGCCAAATGAGTACTGTAGCACAAAATTAAGGCGACGGGAGAGAAAGGTGAGGTCACGGATGAGGAAGGTAGTAACAGGCCCCTTATGCATCGCACTTGGTTCGCCGTGCGTGTGGAGCCGACTCGGGAGCTAATTGCCCGAGTCGGCTCCGACCACGTCGGCTCGGGAGCTGCACGCGGCTGATAGCCGGAGTTGCAAGCGGAGTGTGGCAGCGAGAGGAACCGTGACGACAGGAAGCACCAGCGGAATTACACCGCGTGGGAGGCTGAGTAAAGCATAGCGCATGGAGAATGGGCGTAGAGTTAAAAGGCTGGGTTGTGTCTATGGCGCCGGTTCTCCTGAATGGGAATACATGCGCCCAGATCATGGCAGAATAAAGAATAGTCAAAGTATTGAGAGAGAGCGAGCGAGAAGAAGCACAAAATCACGTAAGTTTGGGCATGTTGGTATTCCATTTCAGCGTCTAGCTCACACACACGACAAGGACAGTGTGGCAAGCGGCAGAGACAGGCGCTAATTTCCGACAGATTTATTTCCAAAGCATCACACTCATGTGCCCAATTTAGTGATATCCTCAGCTTATATAATTTCTCTTGTAAGTTGCGATCGGTCGATTTAGCGGAACAAAGAAATAAATTATCTTATTCACAAGCCATGAACGACTCGGCGCAAAAGGCAGTACACATCTTATTAAATGCGAAGCTAAGAAAGGGAACATAGACAACCGCCCGTTTGTAGCACGAAGCCACAAGGAAATCCGCAGAAGTGTTGAAAGGCGGGCAAGTTGGTATAGGTTCATACTGAAAATTGGCAGCGCAAACAAACGGGACACAGAAGAGGAACACAAACAGGCGCAGACTGAAACTTGGATTTATTCACAGAAGATAATATATACCAGGGCAGACAGGGCGCTGCCTGAATGTGCGCTTGCGAGAACACCACAATGCGCTTAAGTCTGCCCCGGGTTTACATTTGTCCGCCCATTGCACAAAGTGTGGTTGTGTACCTGAATTTTCGCGCACGTCTGTTTTATATGCCCATCGTGACACTAAAACTAGGGAGATTGCGGAAGCCTTTTTCATTAAAAAGAATATCGATAGTTGTGTCAGCTCACCTTCTATATCGCTTTTAGATTGTGAAATCTCGTTTATGGACGACACCTGATTATGGTGGTTCCTTCCCTCATGTATTTCCCTTTCCCTTCATGTTTTTTCTGGTATATATTATCTTCTGTGAATAAATCCAAGTTTCAGTCTGCGCCTGTTTGTGTTCCTCTTCTGTGTCCCGTTTGTTTGCGCTGCCAATTTTCAGTATGAAGGAAATCCGTACGGATTTCCTTGTGGCTTCGTGCTACAAACGAACAGGTGCACAAGAATGTCCTGACCAAGGTGACCAACATGAACGCAAGCGACATGAGTAGCCTGCCGGCCTCAATTTACCTGAGCATCGGCAAGCCGCACATGATCACGGCCAACATCGACGTAAGCGACGGCCTCTTTAATGAAAACACGGGCACCTTGTGGTACATCAAGCGCGACTCTGGCTTGAATTTCCAACGTCCACGGTAGGCACTGTAGTCCCGGACAGGACGAAGCACATCACTAGCGCAAACCCTCAATAGAATTTAAATGAGTGCCCGTGGGACTGCGAACCACCACAACCACGACATACGCCAGAAAAATATTTCGCGCAGGGGGAGGGCACAGTTTTCTCTTGCGCAAGGAAACGCCGTGGCTATATATAAGCCACGAAGGGCCAGATACGCCCAGGTAGTCTTCGGATAAAATAAGCGCCATCCACTGAAGCTGGTCTGCGTAGCCCTTGCCAGGGCAACCAGCCTCGAGGGCCATATCTCACCAACGCAAAAGATGACTTCAGGGTCTGACATGTCGCCGGCTCTATAGACACAGTCAGTCGACGACATGACCCGGCTAGCGAGCAGGCCTCTAGACATTGTGTTGGACCGAGCTACCACCTTCATTCGGTGCCACAACCACAACATTCACCTCACACTCGCCGCTCTCAGCGTACAGTCTGGGCACGACCTCGAAAAAGACGCTCTACTCACAGAAATCGACGTGTTAGCACTTTCTGAAATGTCATGCGGTGAGCCCACTGCAATCACGGGATTCGAATGTGTCGTGCACAGCAAGCGGCTTCATTGCAGATGCGGCGGAGTGGGCACATATAAGAACACCGCGATGCGCAAATTCAACGTAGGCCGCGTCGCCGGCCGCCAGACACCGAACACACACAGAAAGCAGCGGAATCGGTGACGTCTGCGTTGAGCACATGAATCACAATAACGAAGACATTGCGCTCGCCGCCATCTACGTGAGAACTGTCAAGAACCCCTTCCACAAAGGCACACGGGTTCGTGAAACGTGCGTGCGTTCTCAATTATAACGGACAAGTATAAGTACTACATGTTGGCTTGCCGCGTCTGGTGTTGGTAATACCTATGTTGTTGTTGGCTTCGTTACGCAACTGTAAACGACTGGTTATATAACACATGTCCGATTCTTCAGCACATGTCTGTGCTTATACCATTTACGCCTGTCTTTAGCGTCATTTCGTAACGTCGCGCTCAATGTAAAAAATTATGCCATGGTCACCTTCCCGCCGCATGCTTCGCATTACATCGATTCCCACGGTACGTGGGATCTGCACAATTTTTCTTAATCGTCTAGTTTTTAGCCGGCTTTTATTTTGCACTGTTCATCGTATCTGATGTAAAATGTGACAAATGCTGTTGCGCAGGCTTCTCATAAACCCTATATATATGAGTGTGACGCTTCGAAAAAGAATTTGTTGGAAGTTGGCGCCTGTCATTGTCGCTTGCCACTCAGTCCTTGTCTTGTGTGTGAGTTAGATGCTTAAAGAAGACAAGCAGGACAAATCAGGGAGGTTAAGCAGACGCAAGCACGTTTGCTACCCTCCATTACGAGAAGAGGGTAAATGTGTCCAAAGAGAAAGCGGAGAAAATAGAGAGAGAGAGCGCTTTTGAAAGTGCGCACGAAGGCTACAAGCGGTTACAGAGACCTGTCGACAACACGTACGCTGGCGACGCCTTCGTTGCCTTCCGCGCCATCACGGCACACGGCCGTGGTCCCAGAATCCAGGCGGGGCGTAGAGCTGGTTCTCATAACGAGCCCAAACGCACAAGACGTGTTAATTGGTCTCTTCAGTCCGGCAAGAGTCAGATACAGGCGAGCCAGCCATTCCTTCATGAACGTAACTTTCACTCACTGAGTCTGCATAGTAACGTTGCACTGAAGTGGGAAATTTGCGATGAAAGTTGCAGTTTCAAAGGCGGATGATCGAAAGTGTTAGCGGTCGTCTAAATAGTTGTTTCCAGGTTTTCTTGACTGCGTGTCATTGTCGCGATCGGAAAAATGGTTCAAGGAGGTGTTCCTAAAAGACTTCGCATTTGGGTTAACCAGTAAAGTAACGTGTTTCGAGTGGTTCAGGACACTGTGTTTTACTAAAGGTCCCATGCCGTGTACCCCAATAAAATATACGTCGGTGCCTTAGAAGGCAAATACAGCGTACAGAGTGATAAAGTTCTGGCGTTGTAACGATTACCTATGTAGGACATAAGTAAGCTACTTGTTGCACACTATAAACAAAACATTATTCCAAAAGAGCTCAATTTACAGCTTTAAGGTACGTTCTTCTGAAATAACGGTAGTTTGTTAGATCACTAAGAAGACAAGAAGTAATACAGAAGGAAAGACAGGAATGTTAACCAGTTCAGGACAACCGGTTTGCTACCCTACACTTCGAGACGGGAGGGGGGGGGGGAGGGTAGATATTGAAAGATGGAGAGGAAAGAGAGAGAAAGAGAGCCCGTAACACAGGTAACATAGAAGAGGCAACAGTGTCTGCTTACGGCATTGGGTTTTATGTTACAACATGAGTATATACTACGATTCCCGGCGCTTAGCTCAAGATGATAAGTGCCTAAAAATTTTTTTTTATAATGTCTACGCTACGTGGACATCTGCGCTTCGTAGCGTTTACAAACAGTTGTTGTTAAACTCGGACCTTGATGAAGGTAATCGTGGTTATTCTGTGCATTACAGTGACGTTTCTGATCAGTGCGTGCAGCGTACTTTGAAATCGAGTGTGCATTTAACTAGAGACGTTGTAGGCGTCCTAGATCAAGTCAAAAGCAAAGCGCTCACACTACTTGCGTAGTACAATGCATTGTGTTTAATCCCTTAAGCAAGTAACGCTAAGTAAAATATATTGTTATACCTTGTTATTTTAGGAAACAAAGAACTTAAACTGTTCTTTTCTGTATAACTCGAAACACAATTCATTGCACACATCGCCCTCCCCTGCGCTGCATTCGCGCTTGGATGAAAAAAAGGAATAGCGAAAGAAATAAAGAGGGCAGCCCACCATTTGGAGCGTGGCTAATATCCACAACTAAATAACTAAATTACCACAGCGAGTACAGGCTAGCGCGAAAGATGGAGGGGACAAGGCTATAATTCCATAAGCGCACTCAGCGGCAGTAAAAGGCAGGAGCGCAGCTCATAACTTATGAGCTACAAACTAAGGCGCGACTCTTACAATAACTCAGATTCTCTGAGAATATCTGCAAACGCGGCGCTGGGGGAAGGAAAAAAAGGAAGAATCGCAGAGCCACTCCTCCGCGAGAGGGAAGTTACCCCGCCGTTAATTCGGGCTTAAAGTTAAGTCTTCCGCGGCCTAGAATTAAGTCTGACGCTTTATTCGCAGCCTTTTTTTATTATTAGGTTTAGTTTTTGTGTGATACAAAGCATCCGAATCACATAGCCGCGCTCGCCAAGGCGATTAGTTTTTCTTCTTTGGCTAAATAAAATGAAGTGCTCACGGTGCAAGTGAACTGGATGGCTTTTTCTTTATCACCACGTCTCTCGCATCGCTGCACTCGAGATCACCAGCCTATAAATAGACTGAGGACATGCTTTGCAGCGCCTAAAATTAAGTGCATTTTTTATAGGTAATTAAGAAAAAAGAATGCAGACCAATGCTACACTTTTTTTCCAGTGGAGCTCAGAAATAGTTACTGGAACACAGGATCAAATGAGGCGCTCACGGATGAGAAAGAAAGAAATGCGAAAAATTAGAAAACACACACACACACACACACACACACACACACACACACACACACACACACACACACACACACACACACACACACACACACACGCACGCACGCACGCACGCACGCACACACACACACACACACACACACGCACACACACAGGGAGAACGCGAGAACCTTAGAGGAAAAACTAGGGCAGGTGTGGAATTGGAGCGGATTCGTGGTGTTTCAGCTGACCACTTAGTGCGTAGAATAATGCTTGGCTTAATTATTCTTCGTCATCTATTCCTGATAAAATGGAACGCTTAACATAACTCGGCTGTTTTTATCTTATTTTGAATTATTTCACAAGCTCACAGTAAAGAAAAAAGGAAACGTCACTCAACTGCTGCGATGCCATTCAAGTGTATAATGCGGCATGTCACCAAATACGCATTTTGTTCAGTATAGCGGCAGTCAAGGCAATAAAACAGGACAGGAGAAGAGGACGCACACACTGACCTGGGTGCTCTTTTTTCCTACCCCGCAGCGCTTGTTAACGGGATCACGAGCTAACTAACCCGACAATATGTATATCATCACACTTATGGTAATGAGTGGGCTTGCTTTGTAAAACAGTAATGTAGCTCCGAGAAATCGTCGAATAGTGAATAAGGACAAGGGATCCACTTTTATAGCAGTCTAATAAATATTACATTTATATTCCTATGATTCAGCAAGCTATATTCAAACAATGCTCGATTCCGGTGGAATACATTAACGAAAGTTACTTGTGATATTCACATAAATGCACCATGAGGTGCACTTAGTTTCGATAGTACTGACATATGTACTTTAACGTGAGGACTGACGTTACGTCGCACCATAAGTTGCCCTTTAAACGCTAGTATTGTCGACGCGCCTGGTAAGCCCACGATGTGCTCACAGCTACTACACTTACAAAAACACGTCGATCCACCTCGGAACGCTTGACTCAAAGCCATAAAGTACAGCCTAGAAGTACTCCCCGACTGCTTCGCAAGAAAGCGATTCCCACAACGCGTGGGATCTGCCGAATTTTTTCACCTAAAAATACTGTTTTTAAATATCTCTGCAGCAACACTAGAACTCGTTTTTGTTTGTTTGTTTCTTCCGAGGAAAAAAGAAGAGCTTTTACCAAGGTATCAGGTTGTTTTGTATTGACAAAACAACGCAGAAACAAAAAAAAATTACCGCATCTCCACTAATGTGAATCATGACGAGTGGCGAAGCACTGAGTATTGTACCGGTATGTCACCATACCCGTAGTCACCGCGCGTTGCCACTGCGAATGTATAATGAGTAACATAAAGTGTCTATATATACAAATGTATTTGGTTGCTCGTTAATGCTCTACTAGTTTAATCCTCTTGTTATAATTCGTGTATCGTCTTCAGTTCTGGATTCCGTTTTCCCTTCACTGCTTTGTGGTCTGTGAAATGGAGAGCCACTGTCAGAAACCTTCCACATCCCATTGCGCACATCCTTCAGAATTGCGATAGCCATATTTGTTGATTTCGGGAACACAGTGCCTTTAATAATTTTTAGATTTCATTTTTATTAAAATATTTCAGGAGTGTTTTGAGTGCTGCATATGATTCTTCTCTGAGACTTCATAATCGTACTCGTAATCGCAACTTATAATTCGTATATCGTCTTGAGTTCTGGATTCCGTTTTCCCCTCATTTCGTTTTCGTCTTTTGTTGTTCAGTTTCGGTTTCGGTTTTGTGTAGCGTGACGGATGCCGACAAGGCTAGGCCCTAAGGAGCTTCGCCCCTAAATGTATGGGCTGATAGAGGTCAGGCGTGAAGTACGCGAAGTGACCTACTTTCTACGCTATTTATTTTTAATGCGAGTCTGCGAGCTTGTCCGGAATCCGAAGCATGCGCGTAAGAGATCGCGCGTTCTGTGAATGCCTCGTGTGGTCAAAAACATAGCGCCAAATATCGACCGATGGTTGGATCCACACGCGCAGGCACATATACGCAAAGTATGGGAGCGAATAAGGAAAGAACGACGCTCTGTGTGTGGCTACAACACGCACGCGTGACCAAGGTTGCCGGATGAGGTGTTCGCGTGCCTGAAAAATCACAGCATATCCACGGAGTGAATGATGATGAGTGGGCAAAGCTGCGGAGGTTCATCGGTAAACCGTGAATCTTCCGTGAATTCTGCCCAGTACATCATCACCGACGTGAGATCGGGCGCGTTTATACTAAAGGTTCGATGAGTTATGACGACTTGCAGCTCACTTTAATTTTACATGTACGCTGTGAATTTTCATTGTTTAGAAAACCATTGCTTTAGAAAACATCTGGCGTCTTTCGTTAAGCAGCTGGCGTCTTTTCGTTTTGCTTTAGAAACACCTGGCGTTCTTTCGTTTTGCTTTTAGAAAACATCTGGCGTCTTTCGTTGGTTTATTTCATCAATCAACGGCGTTTTGAACAAAATTTTTATTGTTTAATCACGCACAGGAGAAATCTCACCAGGCACTACCTTGGAAGTAAACAATGGCTGCTAATGGGAATGAGAGACAGAAGAAGTCGGCTTTTAGTTAACGCGCACGCTGCGAATTTTTTATTGTTCAACAACGCACAGGAAAAATCTCCCACCGGCACCACCTTGGAGGTCAAGATCTGGTACTAGCGTTACGACTGGTTACGCACTACTACGACTACGACTACGAGGGACGAACGGGTGCCGCCTTAAGGAGCTTCGCCCCTAACAGTTTGCGGCCACCGTGTAACTGTATTTTTTGCAGTCTGTTTTTTAAAAGAACGCCGCATGCAACTTTCCGGTCAGCCGTATCATTTTCATGCTTGCTGTCAAAACTGGATCAAAGTAGCTCTTTAGCACGTGGCACGAAACAAGAATGTGCACAAAGGGATGGCGCTGCCTAGAATCTCCACGCATTGATTGACACGCTTTGTCATTTATGCATCAATAAAGAAGCATAAGCAACGTATGACGGTAGCAAAAATAACGAAAGTGAAGGAGAGAGATATAGAGAAGAGGAGCAAAGAAGTAACCGCAGTGTTCTTTCGTAGGCCCTGGGCGTACGTAGAGTCAGCCTCGGAATTGACGCCAGACCGCAAGGTTTTCCATTCCTGCTTGGTGCGGTCTGTGATTCCTTGGTTTGCGCTCATGAGCTGACAAGATCACGCGGCCTGTTGATCCAAAGTAATTTTTGCAAGCCTGCAGAAAACGGATCTGCGATAACGAACCTGTATGTTGTCTAGCGGTGCATTTTCTGCAAATATAATTTGGTTGGCTCCGATCATTCCGAAAACACAGCCACATCTTCTCTTGCGCATTTCATTGTTTTTATTATGGTGCATCAATAAACAGCTGTGAGAAGAGGACGTATTTTACTAGGTACTTCATAAATCTTAAAGAAACTCAATTTCTCAATCTCTGATGTTAAGGGAAGTGCTGCAGACACTTACCTTCCGGCCGTTCACAAAAAAAGAGGACCATGAGGCGATGCGAAGCCGACCATTTGCACGATCGCGTTCCGTTGGCGTTCGTTGGGCATGCTACCGACCTCGGGCATGCTACCGACCTCGCGTCGTGGAACGCGAAGAGGAACGCTACGCGCGTCGTGTCTGCCCTCTAGCGTGGCCGTTAATTCTCACAGGGCGAGCGGGGAACGCGGTCGACAGGCACGCAAGAAGGAGCGTAAGAGAGGAGAGAGAGGGGGAGGGGACGCGCATGCGCTGGCGCTCATCGCGGCGTTGCGCAGGGAAGATTGAGGTGCGCGAGAGCGGCGAGCGGAGAGGGGGAGGGGAGAGGAGGTGTGTGGAGCGGGTTTGCGCATGTGCAGTAAAGGTGGTCACGCCGCGCACCACCACCACCGCCACCGGATTGAACTCCGCCATAAGATGCTTCGCATCTAAAAGGTTTACAACACCCTTCCAGTTCTTGTATGTGGGAACTGCAACAGTGTTTTTTAGGTTGAAAATATCGGCTCAGTACTGCGCTGTCCCCAACGCAACGAAACGACAGAGACCGCTAGCTTGGCCATATTGTTCTATGTTCTTCTATCGTTTGCAGTTCAGCATGCCTGACTATGTGTAACCACTGCCTTGCACGCACCGTGCCGGCATATCGAAGATTCCTGATTGTTTTGGATTGTTCTAGTAAGCTTGAGCGAGCAACGAGAACAGTACAGTTTATGCCGGAACTACAACGCGACCACCAATGATAAGGCTGGAATCTTCGATAATGCTTGTTGGTGGCCTAGTTGGTTTTCAAGTATTGTAACGAAAAAGAGCGCAAGAAGACTGGAAGAGAGGGGCACACACGCGAGCGCTGTGTGTGTGTGCCCCTTTCCGTCTCTGTCTTCTTGCGGTGGTTTTCGTTACAAGAATATTCGATGCCACATTTATAAATGCTGACGCGTCTCACCGCTGATGAGATTACCGACGACCGATGCTGTTGTCGCCGCAGTGTACAGTGCGTATTGCTTGTACTTTGACTTTTCAGTTACTGCCTCGCCACGGTGGTCTAGTGGTTATGGAGCTCGACTGCTGACCCGAAGGTCGCGGGATCGAATCCTGGCCGCGGCGGCTGCATTTTCGATGGAGGCGAAAATGTTTGAGGCCCGTGTACTTAAGTTTAGGTGTGCGTTAAAGAACCCCAGGCGGTCGAAATTTCCAGGGCCCTCCACTACGGCGTCTCTCATATTGAAATCGTGGTTTTAGGACCCCAGATATTATTATTATACTTTTCAGTTACTGGGCACAAGTTCGCCCAAATAAAAGTTTCGTTTTTAATGACCCGAGTGTCGCCTTCTTTGCAGTCACGACCACGTGACAATATAATGGAAGTTGGCGCACAAATACGGCACCTCCTACTCCATGGCCCTTGAACCAGCGTCATCTTCGCTGATGCGGGGCGGCGAATCTGTATGCTGGATGTCGCACCTAAGCTATTACTCATTTGTTTCTGCTACTTATCCTCATCTTAATTTGCCATCTTGGTGCAGCTTTGCTCGCTATAGACGTCAGACTCTGGAGTTTCCAAGATGTGTGGCGCCACCTGTCGGAGAAGTATTGAGTAGTGCATAGACCGACTCCCTCGTACAGTTTTCTATGGGACCAGGTGCAACTAGCGAGTGCGAAACAACGATTGAGCTTAATATCGCGTGTGTTCGCGCATTTAGCACTCAGAACGAGAGCTGTGAATTGCTCTCCGCTAGTCGGACGCGCCACCGAACCGTCGTGAAGTGCTTGCTGGATCACTCGCCTGGACGACGGCGAAAACAGCAGCAGACGAGAGCCCTCCGCACGCTACGAAGAAACTCCGCAAAAGACGCACTGTTGCGTTGTGAATTGCCACGGATGTAAAAGACTGAATAACAACGTTCAGTTTTACCGATTTCCATAGTTGTCGTACGAAGAAGAAAGGCGAGAGCGCTGGATACGGGCCGTTGCGAGCGTGTTGGGTAAGCGAAGTACCCGCGTTCTCCACAGCCGGTGGCATGAATGTGTGGCTCTGCTGTTGTTTTGCGTAGCCCTGATGCAAAACCATGGTAACCTTGACTATGAAGCTCAGCAGAGGCTCTGACTGCGGTGCTTGTCGTGTAACACGAAGTGAGCAGCTAGAGGCAGAGGAGACGCGTGATACGCACACCGCGACGAGTTGGTCGTCACAACACAGCATCGCGGACGTATGTACGTTTTCAAGGCTCAGAGTTCTGGTTCTAACTAGCTAACACAACGTGCGTCATACAAGTAAATCGCAGAATGTTGGTCGTGACCCCCTTCAGGTTTGTTTCGGCCGTTTCCTCCGCGGTTGCCGTAGCTATCTCGGAGGCCACGGCTTTGCCTTTGGTTGTACCCCGCGAAAGTGGACACGCGCGTATCCCCATTTGCAGTACATACAAACGGAAGGCGACCATCAAGAGACCATTTGAGAATGAGTAATAAAACACTCCAATGCACAGGGAGCGAGAGATGAATTAAGGGAGAGTGCAACTGAAAAGGCGAAAATCGCCGGGCCCATTCGCCCCTGATGAACCGAGTTTTGTACCACTGATCGTAAGATGCATAGCTAAGTAAATTGATCGTGTATGTAGGTACTTTATCGCTGTGGCATACGTATATACCCGATTTTAACGCATTTAGGCTCTGGAGAACGGATGTCGGAGGGCTTGCCTCGAACTCGGTGTCGTGTGATGCTCGCTTGTACTTGCGAGTTGCAGCGCGCGGGAATAACTAAAACTTATTTTGCATTGTACTCCCAATTCGCTTTGATCAGCTTCCTTTGTTTCTGAAGCGTGGATTGGCGGAAGAGGCTTTCCAGGTCCTTGATTTTCAGGAAACCGCGCCTCGACACCAACGAAACAGGAGGGTTATATTGCGGCCTATGCACATTCGCTTGCGGGCGACTCTCCTTGCACTACCCAGTTAGTGCCAGGGCTACGATGAGGGTGCTGGTGGCGGTGTTTTTCGCAGCGCCGCCTGGGCAGAGTCTGACGTCTATAGGGTGTTTTCAGTACTGTCAAAACTCGTAGATACACTTGATCGACTAGATCTCTAGTCAAATATATTGTTGTGTTTGCAGTACGTGTTTATTTTCTTTTATCTAGATGCACGTTTGTCCACCGAGTGTTAATTTTTCTAACTACTGCTTTGAGCTGTTGTGTTATGTGTGTTACGCAGCGCCGTTCACCGCAGCGTTGCGCTTTGTGTCCTTTTGAGCCCTCATATAGTTTGGTGTAGGTGAGAAAATCTGTTGGGCATTTTAATACGCTGACAGCTTTACGCCTCCTATGTGGCAGGTCCTAGTAACTGAAAAAATAAACAGCTTTTTTCGCTACAGCACTAGCCCATAAACTGGCCTTAATATTCTATGTATACGGGCTACGTATAACCGAGAGCACTTGCGCACGTTTTTCCGCCCCGAGGCGCTAGCCCATCTTATCCGTTAAGCGCACGTCGGCCAAGGCCTCGTGCAAAATTCAGCTGTCCTAACTCAAGATAGCGGAATAGGTAACGCGCATTGACTATACGGTAACTTGCCTCTTCCGTAAGAGGCGTCATGGTGCAAGACGCATTTACCGCCAAGCTCGCTTCACCTTAGCGCACTTTCTTATCAGAGGCGTCGTCCTAGTGCCACCTTGACGAAAAAGAAACAAATTATACCTTGGTGAGTGAAAAAAGTAAATAAACGACATCATCACACGCAATAATGTCAGCGTTCAGATGCGCCTCCTGACAGCGAGTCAGGAATTCCGGTGAGTGCACTTTCGGCTCTCACGTCCGTTGCTACAAATTCAATTTGTAAGCGCACTATGCCGCGAGGCGTTCGGTGTGACACGGTCGCTCAGTTATGTCGCGGCGACGTTGAGCTTCCTATTTCTTCCGAAGAAGCTCTCACGAAGTCAGATCCCCAACGAAGAAGGTTTCGCGAATGACGCAACACACACACGCACACACGCATACACACACACACACACGCACGCCCACGCACACACACACACACACACACACACACACACACACACACACACACACACACGCACGCACGCACGCACGCACGCACGCACACACACACACACACACACACACAAACACACACACACACACACCTGTTGTACTCCGTACACTGAGCCGTTCTGCCGCTGCAGAGAAAAAGACACGGAAACAAGAAAAGGATGTGCCGCTGAACGCTCTAGTGAAGCAGGCAGAAAAGTTTTGTTGTATGGATTGCTCCTTTTCGCCTGCACTCGGATGTAATGGCGACAGAGATGCGTAATATGCAGTTCTCGTCGCAGCGCCTGTCCAGCGAAGCTCTCCTTCGACTTCAGTTCTCAAGCAAGATAGGCAGAGTTTCAGGTTTAATGTCTGTGGTTCTACAAGGAACGTAAGGCCATAGAAATACAGTGCGGCAGGACGAAGCTAGTCATTGCGAGGTAATGTGCAAGAGACATTTGTTCGCCGGAAATCTCGCGCGGCCTTCCCCGGACGACGGCCCCCTGGAGACATAGACCGGGCCAGTAATTTCTCGCTGGACTCATAATAAAGTTTATTACCTACCTACCATTTCTTCGCAATGTGCGCGAAGTCAAAACCAAAAGAGGGGTTCTACAATTGTGTCTGTTGTAACATGTTCACGAAATACTACTTTGCAATGTTAACAATCACTGACGCCACCAGTATATATTACACTAATTGAGCTCTCATGAAAGACATTTTAGCCGAATAAACTTTCGTAGAGAAGCCTGTAATCGGCTTTAAATTAGCTTTCAATGACGGAAAAAAACAATCGAGGTGCCACTCCAAAAAATGAGTCTCATGGCAGATACGAGACGATAAGGGCAGGGTGCTCTAATCGAAACCGTTCAGACTCGAAGGCCACGTAAATTGAATGTCCAAAGTCAGCGAGGTCTTTAAGGGTTGATTCCCATTGGGTAAAGGGCTCACGTACGGCCTCTTTGCTCGTTCCTCGTCGCACACGGGCATTCATTACCCGAGGGTGGGTGTAACGGCCAACCAAATTGGCGAGAGGTAGGCTTCCCGTTAAAGGGGGCCGTTGGAGCGATATAGTCGGGTCCGCGTAGGAACCAGCATGATGCGGAGCGCCCGCGTTTCGATTAGCAAAACAAGAGGAAGTTCGAAAGGAAACGGAGCGTGTATCTGCGATCTCGGAAGTGCAGAAAGCGACGAGGCTGAATCCGCCATTGATCCTCCCGGCACACGTTGTCCTGAGCAGGTGGCAGTAAAAGCGGCGTCGGTGTTGTGCTAAGAATCAGCGTACTTCAGTTATTCCCCCGGCTACGAACTCACTTACTGCAGTGGCATGCAGGTTCTCTTAGCGGATCAGCACGTTCTCAAGAACACATGCTCCGCTTGTAATGGCTTCCGCTTGTCCCGACGGGATGAATAGCAATCGAAGAAGGAATGTCGCTGGATCCAAGGTATAATAGCCAAGGAGACATTTCGTTTATTTGCATGACCAGGATTTCAGGACATATGCACGTAGCGCCATCTCTCGTCAGTGACAGCGGTGGGCTGCCGGAACTGAATGGCAAATAGGCGAAAAAAAATCGTATCTCACGAAAAAAGCTAATTATCAAAAACGACTCCCGGTTCTATACAGCAGAAACCTACTGGAACCTTTAGGTAAAATTGCAGTATCGCACTACAAGCCGCGTGGCTTCCCAGAATGTTTAAAATTTTACAATGGGGCCCCATGTGTTTCGAATGGGCGGTGTTCAATTGTCGTGGGAAGCCGCATGCTTTGTAGTGCGATACTGCAATTTTACCAAAAGGTTCCAGTAAATTTCTGCTGTATAGAACCCGGAGTCGTTTTTGATATCTAGCTTTTTCAAGAGATATGATTTTTTACGCCTATTTCCGATTCAGTTACGGCAAGACGCCGTTGCTGCCGCCGAGAGATGGCGCCACATACAAATGTCTCAAAATCCTGGGAATGGAAACAGACAAAAATGCACCGATGGGCTAGTATAGGAAAACCTGAATACAAGGATCATCAGGGCTCATTTTAGAGCTAGTGTGCGGAGGCTGCTGTAGCGTCGGTGTTCATCTAGCATGTAGGCGTAAAATGTGGTTGGTGCACGAGTTTTCTAAAGTTCATCATCAGAGAGTTTTATTACTAGGGTCCGAAGCTGATCTCGTGTCCAATCTCACGCGCTCTGATAGCTGTTGGCTTTTAGCGTCCCGAAACCACGATATGATTATGAGAGACGCTGTGGAGCAGGTATTAATATATTGTTCTTGCAACGCCACCCCCGGAAAGCTTTCTACACCTAATGTGCGTTTGCATTGCCTCCAGGATCGGAATCACATCACCTGGCTTTGCACTGCCTCCGTGATGGGCCCACCGCTGACCAAGCTAAGATGCATGTGATGACGTGATCATGTGACGTCACGTCACTGTGGCGGCAATATGACGTCATATGGTGACGCCATCACGTAATGACGATTATTGAATCACTCGAGTGGACGCCGACGGGAGATTCCGACGCGGGGCGCCGGTTAATTTTCGCGTTTGATGAGGCATCTAAGGCTTTCGCCTTAACGATTCCTGGTAGAGTTTCCTGAACATGCGGCTGAAAAGCTCTTGCACAAGTTAATAATGCGATATGTACAAATCACCCTATTGCTTCGAATCTCATTAATCATCGTGATATGGGTTGGCCGAGCAACTTAATTTCTCACAGCTTTGCTCACTCATCAAGTTAATTCCCCACCATCACATTGGCACACGTTTACAGCACACTGAAACATTTCGCACCAAAAATATACGAGGACGTCTTTATGTGTTCTATTTTCGGTGATGGAACTTTAGGGGTTTTACGTCTTTGGTGGAATTTGTAAGCAACAACAAAGTCACTGAAAGGAAATAAAAGGCGTGCGTAATAAAGTTTTTCACGAAATATTACCATAGTCGAAAAGGTCTGGAAACTCTCGCACACAGATTGAAATCTGTTCTATGCGGCTGTTGTTACGAAGCACGCATTCAGCACATGGGTACAGTTAAAGAAGCACAAAAATTCTCCATTTGTATATTTACACGAACATTCATCACGAAGGCCACAAAGTGAAGTAACTGTCTCTATAGTCTGTTTTTTTTATTATTGTTACTGCCTTGCGCAAAATTATGAGGTCAGTGAAAAGGACCGGTCGGTGCGACCTACAGACATTGACACGTTCTTCGCTGCAATTATTAACGAAATATATGCATGATGGACATCACCACTGTACAATCCGTGTCGGTACATTGCGCGCACGAGGCAGCTTACCTACGATCCTTAATAAATCGTAGATGAAAAGACGTGTATGGTCCACAACCATGCATTTCCAACATACGGGTGGTTGTTAATTCCTGTTTATAGTCGGTAATGCAAAGAGAATAGACATGTCTTCGACTCAAACTTGTTTTCCTGAAAGGTTAAACGTGTGTGAAGACTGTAAAAGAAAATTTTGTCAAAATTACTGTTATAAGCAACCACCAAGAGAACACATACGCGTTCAGAGCGATGAAGAAGACGGCGACAGTTCTCCAGCATTCATGAGCTATGTGTAGAGGCACAACGACAACAACAACAACAACAACAATCCAGCATTCATGGAAAGTGCGCGCTCTTCGCAGCTCGCCCCGGACGCTCTAGCGCTGGCCAAGAAACAGGGCGTACAGTAAGCATCGGGGAGCGTGTGCTTGATGAACATCGATGGTTTGCTAGGGCTATTTCTGTGCAGCATCAATGATCATCTTATTCATCTCATAACTGTTGTTAGAGTCAACCGAGAGGTCACGCGCAAACACAATTCCCATTTCTTCAGTTTAGGATTCTCGAGAAAATTATAGGGAGGTGAATACCGAATGGTATACACGCCATCGGCCCAAGGTGCGACAGGGCTCAGGCGTATATGGCTCGCGTAGTACCACATTGTGATTCACACAAATAGACCGATTAGGCTTGAGAGCACGCAGTGAGGGAGCGCCCTTTCTTCAGAAGAAGGGCTGCCTGCTTCTCCGCGTAGCGTCGCCACCGTGTTGGGACAAAAGGTTGGGAGCAGGCGTGGTCGATGGGGCTATATCTGCAGCCCAAATAAGCGCGACCGCGGCTCCGAACTGAATTGTGAATCTTGAAACGGCGCCTGTATGCATTCGTAATGGGGTGTGCTTGAAGAGTACGGCTAGGGGTTCCTACTGCCAGCGTTGTGGACGTGTAAGCGAAGGGTCGACCTCGCGAGTTACCCCTCCTTTCCTCGACCACTTTGCGGGAGCGAGCGGTCGCCATGAATTTTAACGTCTCACCGGAATTCAAAAGGATGACCGCCCTACGAGGAAATGAACTCGGCGAAGAGTATCTCCGGTCGGAATGCCCCCTGCTGAATGATTCGCCCCATAGAATTTCTTCCAATGCAATTTTTTGAAAAACAACGGCCTTATGTGATATTTTCTGTATTTTTTTTTCTTCAAATCATGCGGCTTCTATATTATTCAATGTGAAGCGAAGTGGACTTCTGAAATAAGAAAGAATGAGACCGTACGTTGTGTCCAACGAAAGCAAAAGAAAATTTTCTAGAACGATAGAGCTGGCTCAACTTCGGTCCCATTCAAATACAATGGAGAATAATGAAGAGTGGAAGTGGCGCTGAAATATATTTTTTGATTTCCTTTTTTGCGAGAGGCGAGCCACTCTTGTCGGAAGTCCATGGCAAAAGTGGGAAAATATCGATTTTAGTCTGTAAAAAAAAGAAAAGAAAGGAAAGGAAAAGAAAAACTCACAAGGTTTTTATGCAATTGACTAAGACGACTCGAGCGCGAAAGCCATCTTCTTTTTTCAGTCGATGCATTCCTCCTCCAACGCCCCCTCTGAAAGTTTTCTGCACCTAACGTGGTCTTGCACTGCCTCCAGGATCGGAGGCATTGCAAGCTTTCTGCATTTCACCTTGTTTTGCTCTGCCTCGGGGATCGGCCCACGTTCGACCAAGAGACAATGTCAGTATAACGTGACGTCATTATGTGACTTCACGTTATACTGGCGTCATGATGACGCCGAAATTTTGGCGATTTGTGACATTATGATTACGTCACATGGTGACGTCTTCCCGTGATGTTGATATTTGCATCACTCATGTTGACGCCGGTGGTCAATTTTCGTTTTTGATGAGGCGCCTTAAAATGAAGTAAGATTTATGCTGACCTAATGAAGAATATCGGAACTCTGCTACAAGGAACCTCATTACGGACAAACGGGCCAGCAAGTGTGCCAAGAACTTTGTGCATAGACCACGCTCACCTACTGGGGTCCACAACCACACAATTTCACCAGGGGCATAGCTCATAGGGTGATGCCTACTGTCGTATCTGGCTGTTGACGTGGTCTGGGAAGCTAGCGCGCGAAGTCGCGCTAGTTGACGAGCTTCCTCTGCACGACAGAGAGTCCCAGCTAGTGGCAGATTACATCAGCGGTCGTCAAAAGGAGGATAGTGTCCAATACATAATGAAATGGGCGCATACAAAAGGAAGAATGGGCTATAGCATGTCGTTTCGTGTCTTGCTGTGTTGAACGCATATGTTATAAACGGGAAAATCTCGTCCCAGTTCATATGATTGTATGCCACGTACATTGAAAGCATGTTCTTAAGCGTCCGGTTCGCATGCTCAGTAAGTCTGTTTGTTTGAGGATGGTAGCGTGTGGAATGTCTAAAAGTAGAATCACACAAGCATAGCAATTCCTTCACAAGATCTGCCATGAACTGGCGTCCACGGTCGCTGATTATTACTCGGAGCGGCTCGTGCCGGAGAATGACGGAATGTAGCAAGAATAGAGAGACGGCAGCAGCAATCTCAGAGGGGATGGCAGCCGTCTCGCAGTACTGAGTGAGGTAATCGATGCACACGACTGTTCAACGGTTATTCGTGGATGATCGTGGAAAAGGACCTAGACGATCAATGCCCATTTGCTCAAAAGGCGAGCACGCAGGCGGCATAGGCTGGAGTTGACTGACGAGAACTTTCGTGGGATGCTTGTGACGCTGACACCTCGTACAGATGACGACATGCTGCTCGGTAGGGTGACGCATTCGCGGCCAATAAAAACGGGAGCTGAAAGGGAAGGGTGGCGAGGAGCCTATGGCAGTTTAGAGTGAACAACGCTAAATAACCTGCGAAGCCGAATAGGGGTAGAAAACCGGGCAGTCCGTAAACAACAATTGACCGACAGGCAAAAAACAAAACGCTTGGCTTGTACCAACCAGTATCCTAGCGGGCCCTTGCCTTAAACAAAATTCTGGGAAGCCAGCGCCTAATTGTCGTCTTTGCTCGCATAGTCCAAGTACTAGCTGCATCACGGCTCTCTTATAAGAGTACGTTGGGACTTCTTCGATGACGTGACACGCCGTGTGAGCTTACTGCTATCGTAATGTGAGTGTTTTTTGGGCCATCCATCAAAAACTTAACGGACATGAACAACAGAAGGTTACAACGAAAGAAATTTCTTCTAGATCACTACAAGCGTGCACACTGTGTAAACTTGAGCTTGAGTAATATTCTGTGGTGCTCGCGGGGCACGAAAGTTACTCCTTGGCACACCCTGCATGTAGTGCGCTGTCCTTCAGGCTATGTCTTTTGTGTTTTCTTGGCGTCACCAGGTGAAGCGAGAAAATGAAAAAAAAAAGCATCATCTCCCACTCAAGGGAACCATGAGGGGATGCGAAGCAGCATTGGGGGCGCACACCAAGTTTCCGTTACGTTCACTCGGCGTTTCCGATAGTGTGTGAGGTTTGTATTTAGTGTTTGTGTTATCATTACGTTGTGTTTGTGCGTTGCTTTCCGTTAGCGCCGAGTGAACGAGTGGCGCCGACGTTGACGCTACAACTCACCTGAACGGGAGCGAAGCGAGAATGACGGAAGCCGACCGGAAGAATGACGGAAGCTGACGGAAGACACACGAAATGGGGAAGGGAGAGGAGAGAGTGGGTTACAGGCTGTATTTGGCTGCGGCGCGGCTGCATTACGTGGCAGGAAAGGCTGCGCCGCGGCTGCAGCGCGGGGGAGGAGAGGAGAGAAGGCAACCGAACACCTGCGTAAACGAGGAGAGCGGGAGAGAGAGTAGGCGCATGCGCAGGAGGGCGCGGACGCCACCACCGCAACCGGACACAGCCTCGAGCAAAACATGCTTCGCATCTAAAATGGAAAAAAAAGAAAGCTCGGTGCTGTTCTCCCAACGTTAACGCGAAAACCCTTGTGAAAAACTGGCCGCATGCAGTGTGCCTGAAAAGTGCAGTAGTATCGTTAACAAGTGCTGTACGGAAAACAGAATCTAAGAGAAATGTAACGTAAACAATGCAAATAGATCCCTTTGCTGATGTTGCGACCGGCCTTTGCAGGCACCGGAGATTCAGGACGAAGATGCAGAGGCAGCATGAAGAGGCTGAAGGGAAACTTAACGTGGTTTATTTACATTGTTTACGTGGGGAGCATTTCATTACATGACGAACATCTTGTGTTACATGAAGAACATTTCTGCTCGATCGAGCCCGCTGGGCTCATATTAAAGAATAAGAAGAAGAAGAAATGATTTTATTCATTCGAAAAAGATAATACATAGGAAAAATAATATACAGAAGGAGGTCCCAAAGCTCTAGGCTGCAAGGGGACCTCCTGTGCTGGTTAAACAAAAGAAAACAAATCATGTAAAGCAACTTGGCAAACAGAAATGAATAAGTTTCAAAGAATCAATAACACCTGACAGCAAATGAAACCAAACAATCAATCAGCAAAGAATCAATAACACTTGACAGCAAAAAACATGAAATGTATATACACTGAAGTACATGTTAGATGTTAAGCGAACGATACAGATATCACATGTGCTGAATAATAATGGGCAAAGAAAAAAGATAAAAGTGGTATGTCACAAAGCGGCAACAATGTCAGACACATGATAATTGACCGATTTCAAAAATCATACTGCGCATGCGCCAAACCAGCGCGACGCGAGTCCCCCTTGCGGCGAATCGACCCAACTAGTCTCGGTTGGAAAGCAAAGCAGACGCTGCGGCAGTGACGGCAGCGTGCGCAGTTTCTCTGCGGGTATACTGTACGCTGTACGCGCGATTTTTCCAAGCATGCCTGCAAACTGTGTTGCTTTCGGGTGCACACAATACTATTACGGAAAGGGAAACTCTAGCTTCTTCCGTTTTCCATCGGCGAAAGTGAGTGCGAATAGAAGGGCTCTGTGGATATCCGCAGTAAAACGTGCCAACCCGGACGGCTCGTTGTGGCAGCCGACAGAGCATTCCCGAATCTGCGGGGCTCACTTTATTACAGGTAAGTTATTTCTGACACTTGTCATGACCATCGTGCTGTAAACTGGCCGTGTCAAACGCAGGCCGGCCTTCGAAGTTTGTGAACCACCCGGACTATGTACCGACAGTGTTCACGTACAGCAAGACTCCGGGCGAGGCTGCTGTACGGCGGCACAGTCGTCGCGTGAAGAGACAAAAAGACTGCGAACGTAAGTAGACGTATGTAGTACATGCTACAATAAAATCTGTACCACTGCCCGATGGCTCACGATGTTGCGTCACTGTGCATTGAGACCGATGAGACAGAGAAGAATCAACTTGGCTGGTTTATTCGGATTTGTGGAGTCCTAGATCCGTGACCGTATGGCTTGATTGTTTTGGTTACTGTATTACGCTTCCCTTAGGCGCATGGACACGGTTCGCAAGGCGCCGTCGTGCCGACGTGAAGATGGTTTGTTACGTCGGCTGTCATCCGTCACTCACATTCTGCGCGCTAGCGTAAGTGCCGGCGCTGCACGTTTTTCAGGCGCTTCCGCCGGATTGTTAAGACAGCGGGAGTCGATGTTGCACACTTCTCTATACGTTTTGGTGCATGCGATTTTTTCATCGGGTAGTGGCCCGAGTTGCACAGGGTCACATTGATATAATTTTATACCCGTCACTGGGGGGGGGGGGGGGGGTATGAAGCCGAACGGCTGAACTGCGCACTGTGTTTCGTTATACCAGAAACGTGTCATTGCTCTACTTTGATATCCAACATTGCGGTTTATTAGCGTTACCGCTGATGCACCTTAACATGACTGTATAGTTGAAATGAATGGATTTAAATGAAATGATTATTTCTACATCAATATGCAAGGACAGCAAACATTTGCCCCACCTTAGGCAAAGGCTAGTCGAAGGTCCAGTGAATGAGCGTGTGTCAGGTAAACGCCAGTACAGCAAGGAATAAAGAGCAAAAGTAATGGTTGAATGCAATGAAACTGTTTTATTGTGAAACAGCACAGACTTTATTCGAATACAAGAGCTTGTTCGCACAAATAAACAATTTCTAAATGTATCCAGACATTGTTGCTTGGCAGTATACATGTTCATAAACCTTCGATCTCCCACTGTGCAGGAGCTGCCAACACGGGTTCCCACAAGGAAAACAGCCTGATTAGTGAATCTACAGACAGTCCAGTCAGTCAAGAGCAGCATGGTAATTATCACTTAAGACATGTTGTACTGTGCTAAATGAAGTTCATTTGGTACACCACAACTCCATAAAAATGATTTATTAGCATTGTAATCCACTGAATGCCCCTTGTAGCAGGAAAGGAACAAAGGAGGACTGTCATGGCTACGCCCGTTTCAACCCATTTATAGAAAAAATTATTGATTCATATATGAGCTTATGACTGTCTATTCCCCCTTTACTGTTTTCAGTAATGTCACATGTCACAAAGTCAGCAGCCAAATGTGCCAGATCTCTCATGCCAGTAATATTTGGAATGAAGACCACTGTTTCTAGCATGACCGATATAATGCTTGCCGTAGCACACTTAGCATCAGTGACGAGCTTGTTTTTTACTGCAAGTTGACGCAGGAATGGAATGTCCAGAGCATGATGCTACACCTCCAGGAGCATTACTGCCAGTCCAACCACCAGGGAATGGTGAGTCGGAAACTTCTGTGATCTGTCGTCACGTTCTCAGTGTTCTCAAACAGTTCAGAAGTGAAAACACAAAGAACAAAAATGTTATAAAATATATGTAGCCAAGTTATAAGGCCTGTGTGAAATAGCGCAAAATGAGAGTTTTTAAGGACATCACATTTATGAAGGATATGGCTATACAAAAAAAAAGAGGACTAGTTGAAAAGCTAGTTATCTACCGCTAATTTGTTGTCTAGGTGATCATGACACCCAAGTCTTGTTGCAACATAGTGCTCTCATTTTGCCTTTAGTGGCACACCTATGAGTGGCACTGCACCAACTGACGTGATCCCTACACCTGACGCATCTCGAGATGGTAAGTTCGACTAACTTTGCACTACTGTTCTAACGCTGTTACTTTTTTTTATGATAGCCGTTTTAGAAAAATATATAATCTGGCCACATTTTTAACATAGCTATAATAATTTGACATGTGCATGCAGCTAAATGAGAGTTATTGTTCAGGTGAGAGGATAGTAACAAAGCATTGCGAAATGTTTGTGCCATACTAGCCCTGCAGCATAGTCGTCCATTGCAATTGCACCACTACCACTGTATACAGCTGCATACACTACAGGCTTATTGTGATTTCTTTGTAGTCATTACATTTAGTAATGCTGCACTTCAGCTGTTTCGTGCACTATCTGCTGTGACTAATGAAAATAATGTATGATGCTTTGTAAACATAGCGTCATTAACGTAAAAAAATCTATAGAGGAGACGGAAGATAGAACTCCCAACCACATCTGTGTATGTCAAGCCTATATTTCATTATCGTCCATTTTTCTTACAAGGATAAGGCAGCTTTAGACAAGTATTTCTTGCTGTCTCTGCCCTGCATCCTTATGAAATGCAGCACGACGTCTCAGAACAGTTCGCATACTGAATAACTGTGCTGTGTGCCTTTCTGTACCCACTACACAGATTCTAAGCCAGGCCCCAGCCAAATGTGTTCCAGACATGACGAACAAGAACCAACTGTGCAAGAAAAAATTGCACTTTTACGCAAGACCATTTCCTTGCTGGAGAGGCGAAACGTCAAGTTGGAAGAACGTTTGGACCAGGCCATGTCACGACTTCTGACACTAGGCTTAATTGAGAAGTCGTCGAAGGATTGTTCATACTACACTGGCCTTCCTAATTATGGTGTTTTTCAAAGCCTGTTTAATTACCTCAAACCTCGTGCTAGTATGATGTCGTACTGGAGAAAAAAACAGGAAGAGATGTTCGTGGCCGCCCAAAGGAGATTGAACTTGTCACTGAATTTTTTATGGTGCTTGTGCGCCTGAAAATTGGCATGGCAGGGAGAGAGCTAGCACGGAACTTTACGATGTCGCCAACCCAAGTTAGCCGTATTTTTGCCACATGGATAAATTTTCTTGAGCAAGAACTCGAGCAACTCACGAAGTTACCAACACGAGAAGTCATTCCACAGTACCTTCCAAAATCATTTAAGGGGTTTGAAAATACAAGGCTGGTTTTGGATGCTACTGAAGTTCGGTTAGAACGTCCTTCTTCGTTTCATGCCCAACGGCAGACATTTTCACCATACAAACATTACAATACTTATAAAGTGCTGATAGGGTGTACACCAGATGGCTATGTCGCCTATGCTTCCAGAATCTGGGGAGGATCAGTCTCAGATAAGACCATTCTGCAAAGTTCTGGGCTACATGATTGCTTGCAGCCTGGGGATGCTATCATGGTAGATAAAGGCTTTACATTTCCTTATTTACCCCACGGAATCACAATTTACAGGCCACCGTTTCGTGAGCCGCATGAGACACAAATGACACCTCAAGCTGTGGAAGAAATCCGTCGCATTGCATGTGCAAGAGTGCACGTTGAGCGAGCCATTGCACGTGTCAAAAGTTTTCATATTCTTGATGGGGGCATTCCCAATCAGTATGATTGACATCGGAGAACAGATATTTAGGGTGTGTTGCTTCTTAAGCAACTTTAAAAGGCCACTGATAAAGAATGCCCACTAGTTTCTAGCAGAGATAACTGGAGAATGTGATTAATAAATGAAAGTTTGGTGTGCAGCGCTTGTCCAGTGTGTTTTTCCTCTTTGCATCACCTTCTAAATGCAAAGCATTTTTAGGCAAACCTATATCACTTTGACCGTATCTGTCTGTCTAGCCACCTATGTCTCAGTGCGCACCTGATCATCTCATTTTCTTGGTATACAGAAAAATTGGCATGGTAGGGTATGAATGCATGGCGAACGTGAATAATCAATCTTTATATTGAAAACGTAATACACTCGTCATGTACGTAATTACTGATGACACTGGAACAACGTGTGGCTCACACCTGCAGTGCTTAGCTCATGGCATGCGGGTATGTGCCACAGCTGTTTGAATTTAACACAGCCTAGGCCAGTCAAGGACCAACTGAACTATACACCTTACATACCATGAAAACACACTTAAAAAGAAAGGCACACCATTTGTCTCATCTTGCAATTGAAATATAGGCGTAACAAGCACACAGACACGCATGCCACCTACCAGGCAGTAGGGGGTATCGAACCCGGGCTACCAAAGTGCCAAGCAAGCACACTGCCACTACGCTATGGTGGCTTTAAACTTCGAAGTTTATTTCCAACGCAAAAAGTAGGTGCTTCCACCAGGCAAAAAGCCATTGAAAATACAGCTTGAGAGGACCTGGGGACCATACAGGTAGCAGCAAAAAAAAAGTCTGACTTAACATCACTTGATAATTATAATAGCAACATCATACAGAGCAATAAATATGAATAAAAAAGGTAAGAATACAATACAAGGTGAAAACATTTTTTGCTAATATACAAAATACAGCAATGCATGGAAAAAAAATTGTGAGGTCAGATAAATGCGCATCATACCATAACAGTTTTTTATTTGTTCTCTAGAAAAATCCGTATTTGCGATCTAAATTTCAACAGTGGTACATTAAAACTTACTTTTGAAGCCACGCGATTTATTACAGTGGGTACATGATAAGCGAGAGCAGACCTCCCATAATTTGTTCGTGTTCGCGGTGTTAGTATCTGCTCGTTTCGCAGGGATTAAGGTCTTGGTGTTTTGTGCGTAAAGTGCAGAAGGTTATTTTTATGCATCTACAGAAAAAGTTTGTAATCATACAATTTACTGGCTTTAAGTAGATTGTGTTTGATAAATAATGGATTAGTTGGTAGGTCTTTAGGGTCACCAAAATAATTCTCAAATATTCTAAGCACATTGGTTTGCAATAACTCCAGTTTTGCATAATTCGTAGTAGTTTTATTGCCCCACACTACAGAACAATAGGGCAGACGGGAGTAGAAGTGAGAGCAGTATATTGCCTTCTTTAGGTGCAAAGGAATCATATCAGATAATATGAATAAGTCAACTGCTTTGCTTAGCTGTGGTGCAAGTTTATTAATGTGTGTGTTCCATAACATATTTTCTTCAACCCACACTCCTAGAAATTTTTGGCACTTTACTCATTCTAGAACAGTGTCCTGAAACGTTATAGAAAGTTCAATGTCACATGGTTTGTTGCTGGGTTTAAATAGAACATAATTCAATTTCTTTATGTTCAGTGCTAATTTATTTATATGAAGCCACCTATCAAGCTGAATTAGGTAGTCATTTATCGTGTTTTGAAGGTGTAGAAGTGTATGCGCTGCAAAAAAGACATTTGTGTCATCGGCGTAAATTATCAGCTCTGGTGAGTTAGGAATGTGAAACAAGTCATTTACATAGAGCGTAAATAATAAAGGCCCAAAATTGACCCCTGAGGCACTCCTTGTTTTACCGTAGTAGGGGAGGGGAAGGGGAGATAACATCACCAATTTTTACACATTGCTTTCTACAAGAAAGTAATTTTTAGGAGATTTTAGGAAACACCGCGAATATTGACGCGAGGTAGGCTGGCAACTGTTCTGGCCAGCCCCTGGGAAGAGAAGAACGAAGTTAATCGGTGTGCGCGCGCTTTTGGGTGTCGGCCTTTTTCTGGAGTAAACGTCCCTGTTTTGTTTCTTCACCCTGTGTGTTATACCATCTATCAGTTGGCCTGGTGACATTTTCTGGTGGAGGTGCTGGGTACGGTAGATGATACGGTCTCCAGAGCGTACCTCAGACGCAAGCCCGCCGAATAGTTCGACCGAGCTTACCCCTGTGCACGTACGTACCAGTCGTCGCCTCCAGGGCCTCCAGCCACAGCACGGTTTGATACCTCAACGCACGAGAAATATGAATCAAGCACCTCTTAACGCTACCGTGCAAGCACCAGCGCAGCTTGTCGTCAACCAAACCAGGACACCGAAGACATTTCACGGAGCTGCTTTTGAAGATGCCGACGACTGGCTTGAGCACTTCGACCGGGTTGCCATCATCAACGACTGGACCCAAGAGCGTAAGGTACGCTATGTGTATTGCGTTCTCGAAGATTCCGCAAAAACATGGTTTGAGAACCACGAGGCAACGCTAACGTCGTGGGATGAGTTTCGTCGGCAGTTCCTCAGCGCCTTTGCCAGAGCAGACAGGAAGGAGAGAGCTGAGTGTGCGATGGAGGCCAGAGTTCAAGGCCCAAACGAAAGGGTGACAACATACATAGAGGACATGGATCGGCTTTTCAGGCGTGCGGACCCCTCTATGACTGAAGCAAAGAAAGTTCGTCACCTAATGCGGGGTGTCAAAGAAGAAATTTTTGCCGGCCTCATTCGAAACCCGCCTGCGACACTTGCGGAGTTCCACGATGAAGCCACTCCCATGGAGAGGGCCCTTCAGCAGCGCGCCAGACAGTATAACCGCGATGTCGTACAATCAAGCGAGGTCACTTCGGTCACTCTCGGCAATGACATCAACGCCTTGCGAGAGCTCATCAGGACTGTCATCAAGGAGGAGCTACAAAAGATGCAGATGACTGCTCCAACCGTAGGGCAGCTCTCCGTTGCGGAGATGGTTCGCGCCGAGGTACGTCACGCTGTCCACGCTCCCCAACACTACGAGGTGCCACAACAACGGCAGTGCGTCGAGATGAGCTACGCGGAAGCAGTGCGACGTCCTCCACAGTGCAGTACTCCCGGCGTGGTGCACCCCGTCCAGCAAATGGAAGTCGGTTTCAGTGCTTGCAACCCGCCGTTCATCGCTGAAGCAAGATCAAGGAAGAGCGATGTCTGGCGCACACCGGACCACCGTCCCCTTTGTTTTCATTGTGGCGAAGCCGGGCACATCTACAGAACGTGCCCTTACCGCCGTGTGGGTCTCCGTGGATTCTCGCCGAATGCCCCTCGTCCGCGACCTGGTGAGCGACCACTGGAAATCGAGAACTTCATCTCCAATCGTCGCAATGTAGAGAATCGATGGCATGAACCCCGTTCATCGTCTCCTGCTCGTTATAGGTCCCCAAGCCCAGCCTTTTCACGCGGCGCTTCGAGACGCCGCTCGCCCAGTCCTGCAGGTCGGGAAAACTGAGTTCAGCGACCTCCGGAGGTGAGGCCGCTGACGCTGACTGCACAGAAGATCCTCCATTACGACGACATCGCCGACAGAAAAGAGACACACAGATGCAGCCAGATTCGGTACCAAAAGTGGTAACCTCCAACATTACTGTAACCGTGGACGACGAAGAAGTAACGGCGCTAATCGATACTGGGGCAGATACTTCAGTTATGAGCATGGAGCTTGCCTGCAAGCTGAAGAAGGTTTCTACCCAGTGGACAGTGAAGAAGGTTTCTACCCAGCGGCAGGAGGCCATCTTCTAACTCCGGCTAGAAGATGCACAGCACGAGTAAGCATTCGTGGGTTTACGTATCTAGGAGATTTTATTATACTGCCGAATTGCTCGAGGGACCTAATTCTCGGGATGGACTTCCTGCAGGCTAACGGAGCCGTGATTAACTTGCAAGAGTCGCAGGTAACGTTTTCCACGGCGTGCGCCTTAGCGGGTAGCACTGACGGCAGTTATGTCAATGCCTTGAGGGTTGTCGACGACAACGTCACGTTACCGCCGAAGAGTAGCGTATTGACCCTGGTAACCTGCGACGTAGTCGACGATTTTGACAACTATGAAGGCATTGCCGAGGCAAATATTCCCCTGTTGCTCAAACGGAACATCTGCATAGCCCGAGGCCTTGTTCGGCTCCAGAATAAATGCTCTCAAGTTCTGCTGACCAACTTTAGTAATGAATTTCAGCACGTCCCTCAAGGCACCGCTGTCGCCTTTCTCAGCGATATCGCCGACTTCTCTGACATTGGAACGTTAGAGTTGACTTCATCGGATGCAACAATTCGTGCTAACCTAGGCAACAGCATTCACGTTAATGCTGGCTTGTCAGATGCGCAAAAGGAGAGCCTGCTAAGCCTTGTGACAGAATTCTCCGGTTGCTTCTCCACAGCATCGAAAGTTCAACGCACTTCCGTGACCAAACACCGTATTGTTACGGAGGAGTCGGCGCGGCCTCTTCGCCAGCATCCATACCGCGTGTCCCCAAAGGAGAGGGAGGCGATTAAGCGTCAAGTGCAGGAAATGTTGAATGATGACGTCATTCAACCGTCGACAAGTCCGTGGGCGTCGCCTGTGGTACTAGTAAAGAAAAAAGACAACACACTTTGCTTCTGCGTTGACTACCGCCGACTTAACAGAGTCACCAAACGCGATGTTTATCCCCTGCCGCGGATTGATGACGCCTTAGACCGTCTACGCCACGCTCAGTTCTTTACATCATTAGACCTCAAGTCAGGATACTGGCAAATTGAGGTTGACGAGGGCGACCGTGAGAAAACCGCGTTCATGACTCCCGACGGGCTGTACGAATTTAAAGTACTGCCTTTCGGTCTCTGTTCCGCTCCCGCCACATTTCAAAGAATGATGGACACTGTACTCGCTGGTCTAAAGTGGCAGACGTGTCTTGTATACCTGGACGACGTCGTTCTGTTCTCAAGCACGTTCGACGAACATCTCACACGGCTAAAAAGCGTACTCACAGCAATACGCAAGGCAAACCTTACTATCAAGCCCGAAAAGTGCTACTTCGGCTACCAGGAACTCAAGTTTCTAGGCCACGTGGTGAGCCCTGACGGTGTTCGACCAGACCCAGACAAGCTGACTGCTGTTGCCGAGTTTCCTCGTCCTGAAGACAAGAAGGCTGTTCAGCGGTTCCTTGGCCTCTGCGCCTACTACCGTCGTTTCGTTGAAGGATTCTCCAAAATTGCGGAACCCCTTACGAGACTAACGCGACAAGATGTACCCTTCGTGTGGACGGAAGAGCAACAACAGGCCTTCGTACAGCTACGCAAGCGACTTCAAACAGCTCCAGTGCTGGCACATTTTGACGACACTGCGGAAACTGAGATTCACACGGACGCCAGCAACGTAGGACTCGGAGCCATTCTAGTTCAATGGCAGGACGGCACAGAACGTGTGATCGCTTACGCGAGCCGCAGTCTCACAAAAGCAGAGGCTAACTACTCCACCACCGAAAAAGAGTGCTTAGCAGTCGTTTGGGCCATCAGCAAGTTTCGACCCTATCTGTACGGTCGGCCATTTCGAGCGGTCAGTGATCACCATTCGCTTTGTTGGCTTGCCAATCTCCGAGATCCATCAGGACGTCTCGCTCGTTGGAGCCTTCGTCTTCAAGAGTACGACATAACTGTTGTCTACCGCTCCGGACATAAGCATACCGATGCTGACTGCCTATCGCGTGCCCCTATTCCCTTGACATCATCTGACATGGAAGAAGGTCTGCCGTTTCTTGGCTTCGTCGACGTGGTGCGGATGGCTGAGCATCAACGTGAGGACACTGAGCTGCTCCCTATCATCCGCTATCTTCAGGGAGCTGACGTTGTCGTCCCACGCCCGCTCTCACGAGGACTAACCTCTTATTGCCTGCGAAACAATGTTCTCTACAAGAGAAATTTCGAGAACAGCCAGGAAACTTTTCTGCTCGTGTTCCGACGGCACTACGTGGGGAAGTTTTGCAGGCGTGCCACGACGACCCCTCATCCGGTCACTTAGGCTTTGCGAGGACGTTAGCGCGCATACGCCAAATATACTTCTGGCCACAGCTATATTCGTCAGTTCAGCGCTATGTCAGGACCTGTCGTGACTGTCAGCGGCGGAAAGTTCCACCCGTCAAGCCTGCTGGCTTCCTCTAGCCTTTGGATCCGCCTCCAGCGCCGTTCCAACAAGTGGGAATGGATCTTCTCGGTCCATTTCCTACGTCATCCTCAGAAAACAAATGGATAATCGTCGCAACCGACTATCTAACTCGCTATGCGGAGACAAAAGCTGTGCGCAGGGCAACTGCTGTCGAAGTCGCCAGCTTCTTCGTCCACGACATCGTGTTGCGTCATGGTGCACCTGCTGTTCTC
The DNA here is from genome assembly GCF_013339695.2 of Rhipicephalus sanguineus. Lineage (NCBI taxonomy): Eukaryota > Metazoa > Arthropoda > Arachnida > Ixodida > Ixodidae > Rhipicephalus > Rhipicephalus sanguineus. The sequence continues at coordinate 25,378,580 of NC_051186.1, read as the reverse complement.
ATCACTGATCGCGGTGCAGCGTTTACTGTGGAGTTATTACAACAGGTCGCAATGCTAACGCACACCAACCATCGGAAGACCACAGCCTACCATCCCCAAACCAACGGTTTGACTGAGCGGTTAAACAGAACACTGGCCGACATGCTGTCTATGTACGTGGATGTGGAGCATAAAACGTGGGATGAAATTTTGCCGTATGTGACGTTTGCTTATAATACAGCTGTGCAAGAGACCACCGAGCTTACACCATTCGAGCTTGTTTACGGACGTCGCGTCACAACACCGTTAGACGCTATGCTCCCAGTAGAACACGACACCAGCAGAAATGACAGCGTTGACGACTTCATTCAGAAAGCCGAGGAATCCCGCCAGCTTGCTCGGAACCGCATTCGCACGCAGCAGGATACCGACGCTCGCCGTTACAACGTGGGCCGACGGAACGTCCACTACCAACCGGGTGACTACGTGTGGGTGTGGACACCTATCCGACATCGTGGGCTCTCGGAGCCCACGATGTCGTCCCGGGAGTCGTCCCCTTCTATCCGTCCCGTGAGCGTGTGCGCTGTTACCGCCCATAATGTATCACCAACTAGCCCAACTATCAGTCTTGCTCTCGGAGAAATTGTTACGACGCTATTTTGGCCCTTACGAAGTTGTGCGCTGCCTCAGTGATGTCAATTACGAGGTGGTACCCCAAAGCTCTGACGCGAGTTTGAGCCGACGACGTGCACGCGCTGAGGTTGTCCACGTCGTACGGATGAAGCCGTACCACTCCCGCGAGTGATAACCGACACTTCGCAACCCCTTCGAATATTGCACTATGTTACCTTGTTTTTTTTTTCTCCTTCACGCAACCACCTTTCTCCGTAGTGCTCTTGCACCCGAACCCCTCGACCGGGACGGTCGTTCTTGAGAGGGGGGAATTGACGCGAGGTAGGCTGGCAACTGTTCTGGCCAGCCCCTGGGAAGAGAAGAACGAAGTTAATCGGTGTGCGCGCGCTTTTGGGTGTCGGCCTTTTTCTGGAGTAAACGTCCCTGTTTTGTTTCTTCACCCTGTGTGTTATACCATCTATCAGTTAGCCTGGTGACAATATCATAATCATGAAGTTTCAGCAGCAGAATATCATAGTTGACGCAATCAAACGCTTTCCTAAGATCAACAAAAAGAGCAATACTGGAAAGCTTACAGTGTCGACACTGTAAAATGTACATCTAACATATGACCAGAACACAATAAAAACAAGCATACCATTTGTCCTACCTTACAATTTAAATGTAGACGTAACAGCACACACACACACATGCTACTTACCAAGCAGCAGGGGTGTATCGAAACCGGACTTCCGAGGTGTCAGGCAAGCACGCTGCCACTGCGCTATGGCGGCTCCTAAATTAGATTTCTTTTGCAGATCACTTAAGTTTCCTGATTTTCACTAGGAGGTCATCCCGAGGTTCACACACGTAAAATCCTCGCTGGAGCATCTTGTGTGACACATACTGCCCACACGTGTAAAGCTTTCCTAGACGTTTCAAACGTTTCGTGAGTAGCTCGGGCACAAGCGCGTGCCGCATAAAATGTAGCAGTCCAGGAAGGATCTCCTGCTCCCAGAAATTGAGGTCGAAGTCTATGCGTTCGGCATTAATTTGGTGGGGCTCGGTTGGGTTGCCCGACTCAACCCACAGAACTAAATCGCACCACTTATGTCCCGTAACAGCCATCTGTCCTTGCACTTGGTAGAAATAATGGTGATCCCTTTTCAGAATGGCTTCACCGTCCTGGAAGATGGAGCAGAAAGCTCTGTCGGCGCAGGCTTCTTCTATCGTCAATCCTCGCTTGGAAAAGGGGCATTTCACCTCGAGAAGGCCTTCTTCTCCATTCACTGTGACAATCCTATCTGGCGAGGCTGCCACAAATGGATACTTATTATGTACATGAAGGCCAGTCTCAAGGACTTCGACAGTGCTGTCACGATGCCTCAAAATAGCTACATACGCATCGACAGCATCCTTTTCATGGACTCGCCCATATACAAGTGCTTCGGACACTGCCCTACCACTAGGATAGAGCAGCGTTTTAAGAAGGCCCTCAGGCTTTATACACCGACATATCCTCTTAAATAACGATGCTGTCAGACGACCAATCCTGGCTGTATACCAAGATTTGTTGCTAGCTTGTCCTGCTGTTTGGATACATATTCTGTCCCTGTCCTCTTGACATAGGGGCTTCACTGATGCCAAGTATGCATCAACCAGTGCCATAGCACCTTTTCCCCACAGGTCCTCATTATCATCAATTAAAATCTCTGACGGTTCATCAATATTTTGAGGTTCTTCATCTGCTGGTCCCAAGTACCGCAGCACTTGAAGCTCCGGGCAGCATGCCAACAAGTTCTCTTTCAAACTTTCCACGTCAGTTTGGTGCGGTGGGACAGCACTTGGTCTGTACGGCTTGTACTCCCTTTTCTTCTTTTCATATGGTTTCTTATTTATCATACGCTTTCTAAATGTGATCTCCTTCAATGGCACCTTAGGGGCTGGCTTCTTTGCTGCATTGAACAAAACGCACGTAAGTTGTATAACAGTTAGTTTTCTTGTGCTTTCACTTATACACAAAAAACAAATACAAAACCAACCTAGTTTATGATTTCTTTTACGAAAACAAAATTCTTTCATTTTCTGTGCAAAGCACAGTTTATATATGCAAGTTCTCATTCATGGGCTGCAAATTTGAAGGTGCTCTGTCAGATAGGTTGTTATTGCTGCTGTTTAGAAATAAACTTTATAAGTGAACATGTCTTTTGACGATATGGTTCCACTAACGGATGCATCCGTTTGCAATGAACAAGCTTCATGCACTTTTGAATGCTTTAGACTACATCTACTCTATATAATAAGGAGTGTGATACCTTCTGGGGGCACAATCCATTTGCATGGCAAGTCCGTACACGAAGGCGGTTGATTGCGCCCAGTAGTCGCCAGGTCGGCGACGCTTAGAAGCAGTCCTGCGACGTGTTGGCATGTCTCGCTGCGTCTGTCAGAGAAAGCGGTGCAGATTACACTCATATGAAGACACGACGGGCTTTTCTGATCTTAAAAACCACAAAGCGTTTTCTTTTCTTTTTTTTCAATTTTAGGAATCTACAAGCGAGCTATATACAACGCGAGCCTTTAACATGATCAGCCTGCCTTTCTGAGGGAGCAATAACATCAAGCGGAGTGAGACAGCCTAGGTAAACATATACAATAAACATGTGCTTATTATAACGAGGGAACAGCGCACGCTGTTTACGCCAGCGAGATGGCTCCCTCAAACGATTCAAACCGAGGTACGCGCAAAGTACGGCTCGAAGCAGGATTCGGTGCTTTTATTCATGTGATAAACGGCAATGTTGGCACACAAAGACGGCCGCAGTTGCTCTTTGGCTCCCGACAGTTGAAGACTCGGTCGTACAGCTTTCGTTATACGTACATACCTAGCTAACATATCTACATCGCAGGAATATAGATACATTACAGAAGCGCTTTACCGTTCGCCCGAACATGTCACTGCATTAAAAGGAAACGAACTTACCCTGCGATGCACTGGCAATAAGCGCCGATGATGTCACCCGTTGTTTTCTCGTACCACGCCGTGACCTCGTACACGCTGCCCGTCTTCATAGATGGCTTACAAGTTCCTCTTAGAAGTCCAACCTCTGGATCGGCGGTAGTCGTTTTGAGCATTTGATTGGCCACGTAACCTTCATCGTGTAGCGCCCAACCACGATGCGCCTGGCGAACGGTGGATGTGTGAGAGTCCAAGTATTCCCATACGCCGTCGCAGCTCACGGGGCACTTGGAGAAATTTCGCGTCCATCCCGCGTTTGCAAACGGGATGGGCACATTATTCTCTTCAATCATAATAGATTTCAGCGGAAATCCAATAAAACTGAGGCAACGCACAGCGCAAATTGCGAAGCTACACAGAGCACAGGCCACTCGAGCTGCACGCCAGCGTAAGCCTTGTTTTCCAACCGAGCGTAGTTCCTAGGTTTTCCCTGTAGGCGGCGCTCACAATTTTGAAATCGGTCAATTGTTATGACTGGCAGTCGGTGGCGAAGCGCTGACCATGAGAATCGGCGGGCGAGGCGATCTCACACTGCTAGAACACCTGCATCCTTCCTAGAAACGGAATTCCCGAGACGACAAGCGACCGACAATGGGCGGAATCTCGACCTCAAAGTCGGGGACGGCAAAGCCAGAGACAATGGGCCACCTGGGCTTGTATTGGTGTGCTGCGAAGACGACCTGACCCGTATGTTTAGACATGAGTCGCCGCAAAACCTCTTCTGCCCTTCGGAGAAAAAGAAGAGTACGAGGAACGAGCCCGAGGAACCTGTCGCCTTTTTTGCTTCCCCCACAAGCGTGCCGATGACCACCTGACCCTTGCTGTTTCGAGAGTGCAACGACCCCTCAGCGACAGTGAAATGGACTGTGCCATGGTGGGTGGGTCGTGTGTGTGATTGTTGGTCATCAAGAAGGAGGAGCCAGCCGGAGGGGTTAAAACGACGGTGCTGAGTGAGAAATAGGGCTCTGAGCCCTCGGTAACAGGCTCATCCGATTCGCTCGTCGCTGAACTCTGACCTTGTCTCGATGTAATTGAGTGTACGAAATGTGCCAGTAAACTTGTTATTGTTTTCCTATCTTGCTATAGCATCAGTTCCTCAACCCGGAGGCTCGACTACGCTACCAAACGGAGTCCGGGTACGACGCTGCCCTATGGTAGCAACCACCTGGTTGCCGAGAAGGGGCGGATCCAAATACCCAGGCTCGACATAATCAGCGAATTTGGTACAATACAGAACAAACATAATGGGCAAAACAGGGTCTCAGGGTCTTCTTTTCCTGAGATCACTATATGGTGGAATTGCTCCAAGTTGGGATGGTCCAATCACGTCACGCACATCACTAACGATGGTGCCGCCCACACCCGCCCAGGTCAACGTCCTCGACTGGGGCGTGGCGGCCGCACTCGGCACCTGTAAAACCAAGGGGGCCTTTTCTTGCCATGTGAAGGCCGTAGGGTGATGGGTCACACGCTTAGACAACCGGGCGCATCAAAATGTCCGCCGCTTCGAAGTACCTCACCGCTCAATAGCGGGACGAGTTGTCATCCGCGCTGACGCCGCTGTCTCTTCAAGGAAGATGGCGCGACCGGAGACCATTGCAGTCGCCTGGTATCTCCCTGCTGTGTCGGGCTGCAAGGCGCCTCAATTCCTGCCTCGGGAGGACAATTCAAATGCTTGAACGGCTGTCAGCAGGGAAACAGCCCTTCAACGCCTTGTTCGAAGAACGGGGAACTACGCTTCCCCTTCGGCGCAGGTGCCGACCGTTACACTGACGACGCCCCTGACACAGGATTTCAATGTGACTGAGTACGCACGAAACGTTAACATGTTTCGTGTGGTTCTATGTGGTTCTCTGCTCTAAGTTTGTCGCGCTACGACCACAATGAATCCTCACCAACTAAGCAAACTTGCAGTTCTGTTAAGCACGTAAGCAGTCCAATTACGCATATGCTCAAAAAAGTTATTGGTGCATTCATTCACACTGGCCAGTGTTGTGCGGTTGAGGAGAGAGAAAAAAATGCCAGGCTTGCATGGAACGGGCAGCCCATTTAAGCTGGAGGAGCATCCATCCTAAAGCACGTTGTAAACTCTCTTAAGGCACCTACTGCCCGGACAGTTGCGAAGTACTTAATGCGTCATAATGCATCATCTTTTCTCTAAGTAGCCACTACGCGTCTATGAGCCGAAATATGCGCCTACGAATCGTACACTTTGTTGATGCTGCGGTTGATTATGAGGATGAATTGAGGTTGAGGCCTTTCTATTCGCGGGGCAGCTTTAAATCCCCCACTCGTTACGAAAGTCACATGGTACGACTCTTGGTGCGATTGTACGCTTCTGCCACGCAATATTGCTGACGTGACTCCTCGCCAGCCATGACGCCTCTATAAATTCGTTTTCCGAAGCAGTTTCAAGCCCTGGCATGTCGCTGTGGCGCAATGCTTGACCACTACGGGGAATGCTTGTGTTTCATTTCTGCTGTAACCCTGTTTTTTTTTCTTTGAATTGAGCGTGACAGCTGGGACTGACGCCGGCAGGAAGCGGCCAGCACAGCCACAAAAGTGGGCTCTTGTGCGCTTACAGCAGCCTGCGCTGTAAAAAGGAGGACAGGCTGTAGGACACCGAGAACAATCTGGTAGTGTTTCGATAATTCCGGAGATTAAGGGAATTTTTCGCATTGGAGGATTAATGTATTCAGGTATTACTTCTTCCTGTCCTCGTGGTTGATTACTTTGCTTCTTTTCCTCATTTTCTATTTTCTTCAATGCACAGTAGCTGGCCAGACGAGATCCTTCACGCGTCCTAGGTTGTTCCCCATGGGCCCCCGGAAGTCACGTGGCTGCAAGTATAAGATCACATTTCAGTTGGCCGGTAGCAAACGGTTGACATAGTGGTTTTGAACGATGTTCACTGCCCTGCTTTGCAGTCATCTAGCTCTCTTGTTTTTCCTAGTTCCTCTTCAAAAGATATCTAATATACCCGTCAGACAAGCTTACACTCGCTGCGATATTGACACGTGTACAAAAATGCCTCTTATGCAAGAAATGTTTAAGAAAGAATATTGCCAATCCTAGTCAATGGACATTTGAATACTGAAGGCAGCGAACCAACGGAAAAGAACACTTGAAAACAGACGCTTTGTGAGCTTGGCCTCTGTTTTGTCGCAAGTGCCACCTGCTGGCCAGAAGACGTGCAACTTTTTGGAAACGTGGCTTACTACTGTCTATTCACATGCCAGTTGGTGTAAGCCGTAAGGATAGGGGTGACTAATGACGTCCTGTGGCACTGAGCGCGATCCCCTCGCAAGTTTCTTGACACTGCATCAAGTGCCAAGTTGCTCTAAACGAATGAAGGGGAATTCGGCTCTCTTGTCTGTAAGTTGTAATTAAGAATTAAGTTGACCTAAAGAAACGGCTGCGCGAACCGCTACTTGCGGCATTAAGCAATTCTGCTGAGCAAAACCACAAGTTCCCAAACCTCTGCGCTACCATAAACAGAATGCCTACGTGGTCTAATAATTTTGCGGCAACACTGATGAGTCGGTGCGGACAAAACAATCCCCAGGCAATTATTTCCTGGTAGGGACGCGCTGGACGCTGGAATTGCATGGCGCGTTTGCGTTACCGCTTAGCCGATTTGTCCGCGCAAACAAAGCTCGTGCGAAAAAAGCAAAGCTGCCGGAGTGCGTCGGAATCAGCTGCTTAGCAAAGACGCACTGGCGCGTGCTACAAACAAGCTGCACTTAGATACCGAAAGCACCATAAACAGCACCTGGGGAGAGTCCCCAACTCAGCGAGATTAGCGTGATGGGAGAACGCGACGAAGACGGCGACAACTCCTCCAGCTTCGTATTTAGGACCCCGCAGCTCGAGATGGGAATCGGCTTCGTGATGAACAGACGGAAAGGAGCGCAGAGCGAAGGCTCGCCCCCCGGCCGGCGCTCTGCCTCGAGGGAAGAGTAAGCCGGCGTAACTAGAAGCAGGAGCCGGACGAATTGAACGGTGGCCTCCCGAATAGCTTAGCGCCAGCGGCGCCTTCGTCGTCGTGGGAGGTCGTAATACCCTCTCCTTGTACCAGAATAGTCCATTAGAACGCCAGCACCACAGCTGCCGTCGGCTTGCCGAAGTGGTGGTGGAACCGGCGAGGACAAAAGACAAGACAAGCTACCACCACTGTGGCAGGCCACGCTGTTGTGGCGCCCAAAAGAACACAGGCATTCAGTCACAGAGACACGTTTCTGTTGTTTCCGTCGAAGACGAGCAGGAGCCACTGCGAGGGTTGTGTAGGAGCCTGGTTTTTCATCCGTCCTTAGTCGGAGCGCGGTGGGTGGTGCCGCATGCTGCTTCACTGTCTACGCGCTTCCACTGCGCTATTAGTAGCGGGACGAAGCGTGATCATAGGGAGGCCGGACTGCCGAAATGGCGATAAACAAAGAAAAAGAGAAAGCAAAGCAAAGACAGGGACAAAAGGTTTTCGGAGCAAAGAAGAAGCCCCTGCTTCCCCGCCATTTCACCCGTCAGCCTCAGTGGAAGACTCTCTGCAGGACACACACTGAGTGCCTCTATTCCCCCGACTGCGGCATCGCCTCCCGACTTGTGTGTCTGAAGCGCTGCCCCGACCACGGCATGACGAACAAGCGGAGACTAACAGTAATGACAGCTTTTGAGGGATAAATATAGTTCCTGCCGTGAAGTCGCCGATTAAAAACTTTGAGCGCGCAAAAGGACGTAGGACCAGAAGAAACACACACCACAAGCGCTTGTGGTGTGTGTTTCTTCTGGTCCTACGTCCTTTTGCGCGCTCAAAGTTTTTAATCATGCGTTACCAACTAGCCCACCTAGCCATTTTTTTACAAGTCACCGAGTTGGTGAAAAGAGCCGCCGACTATGGGGTTCGTAGCTTTATGAAAAGACGAGCGGTACTTAAAGGAGCACTGACATCAAATTTACGCATGTGGATCTTCTTGCATGCGCGAGTAGCTATCGACCCCCTAGTAACGATTCGCTGCTCAAAATGCAGCCTCAAAATTCACCTGACGGCACATTGTTGATGCTTGGCGGGGGCTGAACAAACTACATTTACACCAGCTCGCTTACCGACCCGCTTTATGTTGTGGCTAATTTGATGGCTAAAGCGGGTTGGCAAGCGAGCTGGTTTAACTGTAGTTTTTTCAGCCCCCGCCAAGCTTCTAACAATGTGCCGACAGGTGAATTCTGACGCAAGACCCTGAAAAATGTGCACCACCAAGCATAAAGATAGGTTCGTCTCATGTGAAGAACGCGTCGTATATTGTATTCAGCTATCTTGTCACAGTGAATATGTCGGTCAGAGCGGAAGGTGCCTTAATGAACGTCTTAAGGAACACAGGTACAATGTAGATAGGCCTATCAGTGAGCACTTAGGAATTCATTGTCGGGATTGTGGGTGCCGGCCTCTTTTCAATCACACACGTGTGCTCGCAAGAAACAAAAATACGATAGTGCGCGAAATCATAGAAGCCCAGGAAATTTTTAAACGTGATAAAACGTGTATCAGTGTTGCGTCGCTTGCTCTTTCGAGCAAAGAAAGTGAATTTTTATCTCAAAATATGTGATATCGATGAGGGGTTGCTGTTCCTTTGACTGTTTTTGTATACCTTGTCTGCTCTGTTTTTCCCCCCTTTTCTTCCTGTGTAAATGCGCATCTAGATTGCCGTGGCAGGAAAATAAAAAGCTAGTTGTAAGTTCAGCGCTGTGTGTGTCTCTTCTTTGATCGTCCTCGTTGTATGCGCTGGGAAACCTTCGGATTATGCTGCACCGTCCAACGCTCAACCTTAGTAATCCAAGGAGCAGCGATATCAGACGACAAACCGCTCGCTGTCATGCGTATTGCGGGTGCCCGAAAACGAACTCTGTGCTCGCTTGAACCGTTGAATTGTTAACCTTTGGTGCCTAAGATGCTCAAGCATTATCGAACTACAGGGACAATAACTTTAACGAGCACGGAGCACGTTAAACATTGAAATAAAGCTCGTGCGTTCCCGAAGCAGGTTAAATAAATGCAGGGCATTTATTTTGTTTTTTCTTGCATATTCTGACATTCAGTGTAACTTGAAGTACAGGTGGTGTTTGGGTGAGCTAAATGTGCTTGTTTTCTAGTTCGAATAAAATAGGCAGGTGGTGAGCGTACTGCTATTTTCAGAAACTTAATTCATCGGGCACGCAGCGCTCTTGTAGTGCGTAGCGAAAAATACGCACTATTATTGGTTTGACTGTGTTTTTCAGCGTTCGGAAGTGTTCCCGCGATTACACCGCATTTTTAACTAAATTTATTTTGTTCATACTCTAAGAGGTTTACTTAGGAGAATGGGGATATTCCACAAATGCAGTTGTACTGCATTTGAGGAATATCAGCAACTTAAGTACCTTTCAAGATCTAGGCAATATAGCATGCCCACTAGTGTCTCGCCCATATTAATGTTTAACTGTTTCTAACGACGTGCATTTATCCGAAGCCGTCCCCCTTTTACTACCCCCGCCGCCTCCATGGCCCGCAGATATAAAGGTATGTTGCAATGTTACCCAATGCAATTTCAAATAAATTTGGGCTGTGCATCCGAACTATTTATTGAGATATGCGGTGTGACTCTGCATTGACTACTACGCTGCCGCCGCTGGACCCTTTGGGCGGGGCCCGAAGACTAAAAGGTCACGTGTCGCTAACCGGCCTATCGCAGGGCTGGGGCAGTTGGATCAAGACCTTTCGCTACTTTTCAAGGATAGAGGGACATTAATCAGGATTAGATGTACTGTACATGCTACCTTTAGGTAGCATAGTTGAGCATCTGTCTTCCAAACGCCGCTAGCAACCATGCATTGTGGAGAAGCTGACGCTCGGGTCAATTTTTGTATTTCCCGATGGCGGCGCTACAGCAAACTGAATTGACACTAGTCATTCACAGTAAAGTTAATCATCGGTCTTCGACACACCAAACATGTCGATCGGTGACCATGTCGCCTGAAAAAACGGAGTGCATCTTCGCGACATAGCCGTGGTTGGTAGCCAGAGCTACGCGAAACTCTGCTCCCTAAAGGTAGCATATACAGTAACTCTAATCAAGATAGGTTGTGCGCGCCCTCTCTTGACGGGCATCAGCAGAGGGTATCAGTTGCGTTAAGAGAGAGAGAGGAAGGTTAAGTGAAAGGCAGGGAGGTTAAACAGAAGAAAGCTTTTCAGTTTGCTACCCTGCACTGGGGAAGGGGTAAGGGGGGATAGAAAAAGAAGTTACAGTTTCGCCGCAAGGGCGAAGCAATGAATGAAGCGGCCCGTGATGGACGCGCTGCTACGCTGCATAAACATCTGCCCCCCGGCAGCAACTATACTCGCGGACAACATTTCTTGGCAATGAAGCGAAGGCTACGGAGCCACAATGCACGTATCCTGCCGGTAATTAATGTAGTCCTACAATTGCGTCCGTATTTTCTGCGTGAGATATATAAAATACTCCTGCATTTTCTACATGTAGCTTTTTGAGACGGAACGCAGCGCTCACAAGCTAGATATATGCATTTTTTTTTACTTTATACATTGTCGCTTTGCGTTTTTGCGTGCGTGAAAAAGTCGCGCCTTTTACTCGTACCTTAGACGCTAAGCAGCGTTGCGTCGAAATGCAACGAAGTACCTCGAACCAAAATTTTTTCCTCCACGAATGTGTCCGTGATGACGAGAGGCATCGACTGATACCAGCTGACCCCTGAGGTACGTTTTTTTTGTCAAATTTCGGGACTTCTTCTACCGCCGCCATGCGAAGGACTGCTAGGCCTAGGCGTGCTCCGCGGGCGCTAGGCCTGGCACCGTCGCGCCGGTCGCCGTCTGCCGTACTGCTCGGTGGCGGCCGCTCGTCAGCTCTGAGATGGAGGCGTCCGCTCGGACAACAGTGATTGTGGACAACGAAATGCGCGTTCATGTTCAAGGAGAAGAAATAACACCAGAGGAGTACCACAACGAGGCCGGATGGACGCTCGCGGGGGAGCGTATGTCGAGGCTGCGCCGGCGGGCCCCCGCCAGTGGCATGCCCGACGGATACGGCGGGAGTCAAGCAAGCCCGAAATCGAAATTCAACAAAAACGTGAGAGCCTCGGTCATCAAGGCCGCACGCATGCAAGCCATGCCGCTGGAAGAGAGCAAGATAGTCGTCAGACCCAGAGGGGGACTGGACATCGTCAAGACCGGCACCACCACCGTCGCCACGGCCATACTCGCCGCGGCCAAGATCACGAGCGAGGAAAGCGCGGCGGACACCATCTGCCCCAACACGCAACAGAATATCATGGTCGTCAGTACACCGAACGAAAACAACGCAGCAAGGTACGCTACAATCCATGAAATCTCTATTCAAGGCAAACTCTACCAAGTCAGCGCATATCGCACGGCACCTCACGACACCGTAAAAGGCGTCATCAAAGGCATCCCCACCGACGCGAACGCCGAAGAGCTCGATAGAAATATTGTCAACGAGAGGAACCCACTAGCAGTGGGCGCAAAGAGGATCGGCAGCACGACCTCCGCGATCGTGGTGTTCCAGGGACCCAAGGTACCGAACTTCGTCCGATACGGAGTCACCCTGATACTTTGCCACCTCTACAGGAAACAGATCGACGTTTGCCACCAGTGCGGCCGAGTGGGACACCGTAAGGACGTGTGCCCGACACCCACAATCAAGACGTGCCTGGCCTGCGGGCTCGCGAACCCCAAGGAAGACCATAGCTGTACCCCAAAATGTAAGCTGTGCGGGGGCGAACACTCGACCGGAGACCGAACGTGCAAGGCAAAATGCAAGATGCCTTACGTTGTGCGCAAGCGACAATGGGTACGGCGACAGGCCGAACTCCAGCTGCTGCCGGAAAGCGATTTTCCGCCACTCGACAAGCCGTCAGCTGTGCAAAAGTCAAGGACTCCATCGAAGAATCGCGCGCCAAAATCCAGAGACAGCAGCAAGAAAAGGTCACCATCACTGAGCGAGTAGGCTGGGTCGACGCAGCGAAAGGGAACAATACAAGGAGCGCGCAGAAAATCACGGAAGCCGCGAAGAAAGACGATATGAACAAGGTGCGAGAAGCCAACGAGACCTTAACGCAAGAAAATGCGGCGCTGCGAACAACTATTAACAAACTCTCGAGAGAGATTGCTGAGATCCGTAAGCTGCTGCTATGCAACAACGAGTCTCCACAGAGACCCACGCCAAGCTCAAGAGAGACAGAGGAAACAAGCACGAAGAAGCAGGAGGCAGCCGTAGAGGAACCGGCACAGAAGAAGCGAGCCATCGATGCCCCGCGCAAGCAAAAAGAAAACGACCGCAACGACAACCTCGAAGCCAAATTCGAAGCGAGATTCACCAAACTCGAAGAGCTACTCACGGCGAACATCGCAGCAGTGACAGCAATGAAACAAACAGTGGATAACTACCAAGCCGAGAACATAAACAGATTCGCCTACATCGAAAGGACCCTACAGCCGATCGTGAGCCACCCGACGTTTGCGCCCATCTTCGCGCTACATCCACCCAACCAAGGAACCGCATACGCGCCAACGCAATTATGGCCGCCAGCGCAGCAGCAGCAACAGGCGTAACAGTGTGGCAGTGGAACTGTCGCGGCTTCGGAAGGAAGAAGGCAGTCATCCAGTAGCACATTGCACGCGCCGCGCGCAAGCCGGACGTGATACTACTACAAGAGACACTCACCGACGCACCGTCACTCCCCGGCTACAGAGTGCACAAGGGCCCACCCGACGGCAGAGGCCTGTGCACCCTGGTCAGGAAGGGACTCACGTTCGTCGAACACGAGCTCCACAACACTATCAAGATCGAGCACACACTCACCGAAATCATCCCGGGCAAGAAGAGAAAAGGAAGCATATTTCTGCTGAACGTCTACAGCAACCCATCGAAGAGAAAAGAGAGATTCAAGACACTACTGCGCAGAGCCAGCACCGCGGCGGGCCGCAACACGCTGATCGCGTGCGGTGACTTCAACGCGATGAACCCAGCCTGGGGCTACAACAAGTACACAGCAAAGGGCCGCGACATGTACCAAGACGCCACGGAACTCGAGTTCACCCTCATCACGGACCCGACGCATCCGACGAGAATCGGTAACTCCGTGTCCCGCGACACGATTCCGGACCTCACGTTCGTCAAGAACGACGTCCGGGGCGCGATCACCTGGAGAAACACGGGGGCCGACCTCGGCAGTGACCACACCATCGTGGAAATCGGCATACCAGAACACAACGACACCAGCAACAGAACACACAGATGGATAGACTGGGATGCCTTCCGACACACCAGAAACCAGAGGGAAGACGGTGACGACGAGATCGAAGACATCAACTCGTGGACGGCCGAAATCGCCAAGAACGTACGCGACGCGACGAAAGAAATTAAAACGGACGCGGAGATAGACAAAGTAGACAGCCGGCTAGCGCATCTCATCGAGGCCAAACAGTCGATACTCAATCGATGGAAGAAACAACGGCTCAACCGCAGACTCAGAAAGCAGGAGGCGGAGCTCAACCGAGCGATCGAAGATCACTGCCGCGTGCTATGCGCGCAACAGTGGAACGAGACCTGCAACGCAGCAGACGGGCAGATGCACAGCGGGAAGACGTGGAACCTGCTGCGGCATCTGCTCGACGAAACCAAGACCAAGTCACACCAAAGGGACAGACTCGCCAAGCTCATACATCGGGCGGTCTCGGCACACGGCGCGGATGAAGTCACCAGGCGTATCAACGACAAATACCTGCCAACTACACCCACCGAACAACACGCGCCGTACGGCGGCCAACCCAACGCGAACCTCGATCGCGATATTGACGTCGAGGAAGTCCGCGCGGCCCTGCACGGCCTCAACAGCCGGTCGGCGGCCGGCCCGGACCTCGTCACGAACAAGGCGCTGAAGAACCTCGACGACGGCTCCATTGAGAACCTAGCAAAGTACTTCAACAAGTGCTGGAAAGCGGGCGAGCTGCCGAAGCAGTGGAAGACAGCCAAGACCATTCTGATTCCCAAGCCGGGGAAGCCACCGGACACGGACAACCTCCGGCCCATCTCGCTCACGTCCTGCGTGGGCAAGGTGCTGGAGCACGTCCTGCTCAACAGGTGGCAAGATTACCTGGAACGAGAAGGGCTGTACCCGGCCACGGTAATCGGCTTCAGACAGCACCTGAGCACGCAGGACGCGATGCTGCAGCTCAAATACCAAATCATCGACGGCGATGGCAGCGCACGCGACAACAAGGCAATCCTGGGGCTCGACCTGCAGAGCGCCTTCGACAAGATGAAACACTCGGCGATCCTGTCCCAAGTCTCAAATCTCAACATGGGTGAGAGATCCTACAACTACATTAAGGACTTCCTCACGGACAGGACCGCCGAGCTGCGAGCAGGCGACCTACAGACGCAAGAGAAGAAGCTCGGGAGCACTGGCACACCGCAGGGGTCGGTCATCTCGCCGATGCTGTTCATCCTGGTAATGATCGGAGTGGCAGAGAAGCTCGCGGATGTCGAACACGTCAGGCACACCATCTACGCGGTCGATATCACGCTGTGGGTGACCGGTGGCAGCGACGCCCACATTGAGTGCACGCTGCAAACCGCCTCGACGCGATAGAAGACCGGTTGGAGGGCACCGGACTGATATGTTCGCCGAGCAAATCGGAGCTCCTAATACTCCCACCTACCAACAACGTCAGAGGCAAGACCAAAAAACGTTAATACGGAAAAGATCCGAATCATAACCAAATCCGGCAACGTTATCCCCGAGGTCGGTAAAATCAGGATCCTAGGCATGGTCATCGAGAAACACGGAAGAAACGGCGACATCATCGCCCGTCTTACGGCGAAGGCGGCCAACGCGACGCGACTCCTCAAACGAGTCACGCCCCGGAAAGCAGGCATGAGAGAGGAGAGCCTAATCAGGCTCGTACAATCCTTTATCATCAGCCACGTCACTTACGTAGCAGCCTACCACAGATGGCTGCAACATGAACGCAACAAAGTCAATGCCATCATCAGAAGAGTGTACAAAACGGCGTTGGGCCTGTTTGAGTCCACGAGCACGACCCGCTTCTTACAACTCGGCATACACAACACGCTCGAAGAAATAGCCGAAGCACAACGGAGCGCTCAACTGGAGCGGCTGTCCACGACTAATGCCGGGAGGAAAATACTGGATGACCTGGGAATAGGACACTCGAACGAAGCGGAGACGAAGCTCCCCGTCCCCAAAGAGGTCCGACGCCAGACCAGAACCGACCCCATACCCAAGAACATGAATCCCGACTACAACAAGGGAAGAAGAGCGGCGAGGGCCAAGGCTCTCATCGACCTGCACGCCAACGACGAGCACGCGCGATATGTGGACGCGGCCGAATACCAACAGAACGCTTTCGCAGCGGTCGTCATCGAGGCGTCGACCGGCGCAACAAGGACGGCAGCGAGCGTGAAGAGCATTGGAGCGGAACAAGCGGAGGAGGTGGCCGTCGCCCTGGCCATCATCGACCCAGACTGCCACACTGTGCTAAGTGACTCGAGACAGGCGGTGCGAAACTTCGCCAAAGGCCAAGTATGTAGAGAGGCCGAACGAGTATTGCGTGCGGCCAAACTGCAAGGCAGAAAAGTGAGAATTAAGTGGTTCCCGGCGCACGCGGGTGACGCGTCGGAACGCAATGCCAACCACAACGAGACGGCACACGCAGCGGCGCGAGCGCTAACTAACCGAGCCCCGGCGACAGACCGTCAGACGTGGTTAGGAGGCAAGGACCGCATGACGGACTATAACGACATCACAAAAGCCTACCGCATGGCTCGCAGGACTTTCCCACTCCCGCACCCGCGGTGGAGTCGAACGGAGGCGGTACTATTGAGACAGCTCCAGACCGGATCGCTACCGAGTCCGGGACTGATGCATCGCATGTACCCCGAGACATACCCGACCGACAAGTGCAAGGTCTGCCGGAGGGAGACGGCGGATCACACGCACATCTTGTGGGACTGCATCAAACACCCAGAGGAAGCGAGATCAAGAACGATCCCGTCGCGGCTCGAGGAAGCCGCGAAGAGCTACGACCAGGATCAACAGCTCTGGGCCGTCCAGCAGGTCCTCGGGGCGCTCGAAAGGCAGGGACCCAGCGAGCCGGCAACGGCGAGCGGAGACCCGCGCCGAGTAACGGCAACCCCGAAGACGACGTAGGCCCTCGTCGGGGCGCGCGAGCGCCCAACTGCAGGCACAAATAAAGTTTGTTCCAATCCAATCCAAATCATGTAGCAGTACATGTGCAGAGCTCCGCCCCGTAGCTTTCCCTTCATTGCCAAGAAAAGTTGTCCGCGAGTATAGCGCGCGAGCAGACAGCGGAAGGGCATGGTTCTCCCTGCGCAAATATTAGAGGAAGCGAGCGAGCTGGCCGATGACTTTTAAATGCGCCCGTATAGGGAGCCTTCATGTGCGCGCCTCCGTGCAGCCGCTCGTTGCACTTAGAATTACTGTATATGCTACCTTTAAATAGCAGAGTTGCGCATCTGTCTTCCAACGCCGCTAGCAACCATGCATTGCGGAGAAGATGCCGCTTTGGCCAATTTTTTAGGGGCGAAGCTCCTTAAAGCGGCACCCGTTCGTCCCCGTCGTAGTGCGCAACCAGTCTTAACGCTAGTACCAGATCTTGACCTCCAAGGTGGTGCCGGGGGGAGATTTCTCCTGTGCGTTGTTGAACAATAAAAAATTCGCAGCGTGCGCGTTAACTAAAAGCCGAATTCTTCTGTCTCTCATTCCCCATTAGCAGCCATTGGCATGTTCCAGTAGGAAACGTTAGTAGAAGCAGAAGTGTAAGTGTTAGCTAAAAGCCGAATTCTTCTGTCTCTCACTCCCATTTGCAGCCATTGTTTACCTCCAAGGTAGTGCCTGGTGATTTTTCTCCTGTGCGTGATTAAACAATAAAAATTTTGTTCAAAACGCCGTTGATTGATGAAATAAACCAACGAAAGACGCCAGATGTTTTCTAAAAGCAAAACGAAAAGACGCCAGATGTTTCTAAAACAAAACGAAAAGACGCCAGCTGCTTAACGAAAGACGCCAGATGTTTTCTAAAGCAATGGTTTTCTAAAGAATGAAAATTCACAGCGTACACGTAAAATTAAAGTGAGCTGCAAGTCGTCATAACTCTCATCGAACCTTTAGTATAAACGCGCCCGATCTCACGTCGGTGATGATGTACTGGGCAGAATTCATGGAAGATTCACGGTTTACCGATGAACCTCCGCAGCTTCGGCCACTCATCATCATTCATTCCCTGGATATGCTGTGAATTTTTTTAATTTCGCGACGCCGCCGCTGCAGCGAGCTGAATTAACACTAGCCATCGACAGCCAATGTTTATCGCCGATCTTCGACACGCCAGACAGGTTAATCGGCGACACGGTAGGCATGTCGCCTGCAAAAACAAAGTACGACTTCACCGCATAGCTGTGGTTGCTAGCCGGACCTATGCGCAACTCTGCTACCTAAAGGTAGCATGTACAGTGACTCTAGTTGCGCTCCTCGCGCCATCTCGCTGGTAATGAAGGAACGCTTATAAGCGCCTGCCGTCTCTGAGTGCTGCCAGCGGTAAAGGGTGTGTATATAACTCTCGCCGTTAGCTACCTGAAGGATCTGCTTTTCGTGGCGTAATGGTTAGCGCCACGCGCTGCGGAGAGAGAGGTTGCTGGTTAGATTCCGCGCTTCGGAAGGATTTTGCTGAATTGTTTTTCTTTGGCACTTTTATATATATATATATATATATATATATATATATATATATATATATATATATATATATATATATATATATATATATATATATATATATACATGCCTACTTATACATATACGGTGCATGACGGCGGCGACGGGGGCGGCAAAAACCAGCCTAGACTTTCCATATAATTGTTATTGCAATAAAAACGCGCGCACACTCAAGCACGGGAGCATCATAGTCGTTTAGCAAGGTCGGTTGAGTGGAGAAACTTCGGCAGCGCCTTCGTCGCTTTCGGGGTGGAAGCTAGAACATTCCGGCACTCCAACATTGATTGTTCAGAAAGCGGCTGGTCGTCGAGGCGTGCTAACGTTGCTGAAAGCTGTTGTCTTTGGGAGCTATAGTGAGGACAATGACGCAGGACGTGCGCAATAGTTTCCTCGCTACCACAGTGAGCACAGGCCACTGTGACAGCGAATCGGAATGGCAGTGAGTCTGCCATTTCGATTCGGTAAGCAAAGCTGTTCGTAAAAGACACTGCAAGCCACAGGTGGCAGAGGACTGTTGTTTCGGATCGGGATAGTCCGTCTCATAGGAATACGTCGACGGCTGTAGAGCTTGCGGCATTCCGAAGAGCACTTCGAAGTGCACTTCGAAGAATTAAACTAGAGACACCACAGAAATGGTGCATATTTACAGACTCGAAGTCAGCCCTGCAGTTTCTGTCATCAGCTTTACGTCGTGGTGCACAAGGCCAACTAGTATTAGAAATAAGAAAAACCTATCACCAATTAAAAGACAAAGGGCAAGACATAACTTTTCAGTGGCTTTCAGGCCACTGCGGCACCGACAGCAACGAGCCTGCCGATAGTTCTGCAAAGAATGCTCATGAAGGTGGCGTGCAGGAAGCCATTCTATTATCACGAACCGATGCAGCATCAAAGATTCGCTCCCTCGCACGTGATCTAACGCATTCGATGTGGAATACGTCTAGTTTTCTGCACACCCGCCTTCACCGTCTGGATCCGTCACTTAACTTCAAATTCCATTTGCGTTAAAGTGATAGACAGACCGAAGGTCACTTCGCTCGCTGCAGCTGTCGCGTCGTCTAAAGAAGCTAGCCTTACTTCGTATAAAATTCCATTTTTTTTTTTGCTCTCGCATTCATTCCTTCGCCCTGCGGTGAAACATTTATTTATGTATTCGTAGGAACAACTGCTTCGCGTTGCATTATTTTTTTTTCGAGGGCAACTTGAGGAAAACTGTGCTCGGCAAAGAGAATAAGCAGACCAAGAATGTATGTTATCTGTTTACCAGAATACCCAATATAGCGCGTGAATTGTTCCTATTATTTTACAAAATGTTCCGTTCGCTTTTGTTACGATAATTGCATTCCCAACGCGTTGCTTACGCTTGCGCTCTTATTAAAGAACCCCGAAAAAGAAACTGCAATACAGATTGCCTAAGATCAGCTTGTTAAGAGTTTAAAGTAAAAGTACACCCAAAATAAAAAAAAGGTGGCTTTCAGCAAATGCATGTAAACAGCACAGTTGGAGTCTTGAGTTCGGAAGACAAAATGCAAGAGCACACAGTGAGACAAAGGCTTCCTCCTATTGGGTACGGAAATCCGGCAAACAAGCTTTGTGGAAGATCCCTCAAAAAGGATATTCACATTGTGGGACCCGGAAATACCTCAAGGAGAGTGTATGAAACGAGCGCCAGAAGAGAGTTGGAGGAAGCGTGCGCAGAAACAAATTAGGGCGACTCGTAACTACTGCGCGGGGATCAGTTGATAGCAGTATTGGGAGCAAAGGTTTCATGCGCGTTGCTTAACCAGTATTCAACACGGTGTTCTTTAGCGGAAAGTAGAAACAGGGAGAATACGGGAGAGTAACAAATATTTATTATTATTATTATTATTATTATTATTATTATTATTATTATTATTATTATTATTATTATTATTATTATTATTATTATTAGGTCGGCCAAATAGCAGGGGGGTGAGGGGGTCAGAAAAACTTGCGCAGTTGCGAGTGCATAAATATTGTACCTTGTAAGTACGAAAAAAACCCTACCTGGGCAAACAGTGTCATATCAGAATTTCAGATGTTTTTCAGCAACAAGAAGAAAACCTTCAACCTAAATAATCGGGCAGCTCTGAAATTCTGGCTGAGCGACAAAGAGTAACGCCGCTAGGTCTTTAATGAGACGGTGTTGATTTTCACAAAAACAAATGTGATTTTAATATGAGGGGAGAGGCTGACAATGTAGGCGGGCATCCGGGTACTCAAATTAATCGAAGCTAATAATTCGATCTGTGTAGAGAGGAAAACATGTACAGAAATTGAAATTGTTTATTTTGCCATCCTGTACAGTTACAGATACAAGTGGAGGGATTGTACAACGGGAGCTGTCCTCAAACAGCTTGACGAGTCAACAACCCTTTCATTTTGCAGGGAGGCAACATCACATGTGCGTGCATATATATAGACACATTTATGCATTATTATAGATACACGTATATATATATATATATATATATATATATATATATATATATATATATATATATATATATATATATATATATATATATATATATATATATATTGTGAAGAAGAAGACGCGTCGCCGGTCAGCAGTATCGCCAACGCTCGCCTCGCGCTGCTTGTCGCTGGCATCTTTCTGGACGGTGCTCTGCCCCGACTCGCTGTGTTTGTTCAGAGCGTCACCACAGGAACGCACCGCCAATAAACCTCTTCTCAATTGGTGGAGGGTGCTGAGGGTCCCCGTCAACTGAACCTGGAGCTGCGAAGCAGAACACTTCCGCCCGTCATGACAACCAACGTCGACCAACCGGCCCCGTCCGCCCAGTCCGGCAGCGGCACCGGAGTTCCTCGGCTGAGGGACCCCAAGGTTTTCAGCGGTGCCGGTGAGACCGACGTAGAAGACTGGTTCACAAACTACGAACTGGTGAGCGCGCACAAGTGGGATGACGCCGACAAGTTGACCCACGTCGTGTTTTATCTCACTGACGTTGCCGAAATGTGGGATCACAACCACAAAAGCGACATCCCGACATGGTCAGTATTCAAGACGTCTTTCGCTGAAGTGTTTGGCCGACCCGCTGTCCGTAAATTCCGCGCCGAACAACGCTTGCGCACACGAGCACAGAAGCCGTCCGAAACGTTCACAAGTTACATTGAAGACATCGTCGATCTTTGTAACCGTGTCAACCCCGCCATGCCTGAGTCGGACAAGATTCAGCACATCCTCAAAGGGATCGACGATGGCGCATTTCAGATGCTCCTGGCCAGGAATCCTCGCACAGTTTCGGAAGTCGTCACTTTATGCCAAAGTTATGACGAGTTGAGGAAGCAGTGCGCCCTGACTCGGCCATTTTCATTGCACGCCGACTCGCTCTCGAGTCTTGGTACTGTTCCCGAGCACTCGCCGACGCTTCAGGAGATCAAGGACTTCGTGCGCGAAGAAGTTGCTCGTCAACTTTCCTTGGTCCCCTTCACACAGGAGCCGCCCTCTCGTCTGCCGCCAAAGCTCCGCACTGTTATTGCCGAAGAGGTCGCTCAAGCCGTTCCCGTCGCTCACCATCAGCAGTCCGTGGCCGCGCCTCTTACATATGCGCCGGTTATGCAGCCCGTAGCCTCACCTATTACGTATGCCCAGGTGGTGCGTAGGCCTCCCCAGCAGCCTTACCCACCTATGCAGCAATATGCCCACCGATCTGCACCTCTTCCTACATCTTGGGCCGAGCCGCGAGTCAGCACTTCTTAGAGGACTCCTGACAATCGCCCCATTTGCTACGCCTGCGGTACTCCAGGGCACGTTGCTCGATATTGTCGCCGTCGCTTTCAAACATACAGCGACGCTACCCGGCCGTTCCAATTCGGCGCTCATCCCATGCGCCCATCTCCTACCGGACCCTCACCATCGGATGCTTACACTGACCACCCTGGCTTTCCGTCGCGCCGCTCACCATCTCCTCGACGGCGATCGCTCTCCCCAATGCGTCGCCGACCCGGACCCTCGAACCAGGAAAACTAAACGCCGCAGTTCAAGAGGCAAGAACTGCGCCATCTTCGAGCTGCCCAAGTCCTCGCACTTCCCCTGCTAACGTAGTCGCCGTATCTGTCGATGGTTTTCCTTCATTTGCCCTTGTAGACACCGGCGCAGCCGTTTCTGTTATAGCCGCCAAGCTCTGCCGTTCACTACGCAAAGTGACCACGCCGCTCTCTGGACTGTCGCTACGCACGGCCAGCGCACAGCACATCACACCTCTCGCATCCTGTACTGCCCGCGTATTCATACAAGGCACTATGTACGTCGTGGAGTTTATTGTTCTTTCTGCCTGCTCGCACGACGTCATCCTCGGGTGGGATTTTCTATCACGTCACAATGCCGTCATCGACTGCGCACGCGCTGAAGTTGAATTTTCGCCGCTGTGTGCAGAGCCATTCCACGACGCTCTTGTTCAGCTGCCTAAACTCGTCGTGCGCGAGGACACCGACAGTCCGCCTGCCTCTCTTGCCGTTGTCCCTGTCTTTTGCGGTGGCCTCAACGATGCTACGGTCTTGTTCACACCTTCCGACACCTTCATGAGTCGCAGAGCCGTCCCACTGCCTTTTGCTGCTCTTGACATCGCTGCCGGCCACAGCAATATTTTTGTCTACAATTCCCTCTCCGCACCGGTTACGTTGCTTGTCGGCGAATGTCTCGGTCGCGTGGAAGAGCTTGACCCTTCGTTCTTTCTGAACGTGCCAGACGAATCGTGTCATACTGACTCGAGCGACCTTCTTGCCCTTTCAACACAGGAGGGCTCGTCGAGTGAAATATTCACGAGTTCAATCGCTGTGACCCTGACTGCCGAAGAACGCGCCGCCCTCCTTCGACTTCTCCAACACTTCACGACTTCGTTCGATGTTTCTCAGCCGCAGTTGGGCCGCACGTCGCAAGTCCACCACTACATTGACACCGGTTCGCACCAGCCGTTGCGTCAAAGACCGTACCGCGTCTCTGCTGCAGAGCGTCGCGTCATCAACGACCAGGTCGAAGATGTGCTACGCCGTGGCGTTATTCAACCATCCCACAGTCCTTGGGCATCTCCTGTCGTGCTAGTTCGCAAGTAGGACGGGTCTATTCGTTTTTGCGTCGACTACCGTCGGCGAAGAGGTTTATTGGCGGTGCGTTCCTGTGGTGACGCTCTGAACAAACACAGCGAGTCGGGGCAGAGCACCGTCCAGAAAGATGCCAGAGACAAGCAGCGCGAGGCGAGCGTTGGCGATACTGCTGACCGGCGACGCGTCTTCCTCTTCACAATTCATATATATATATATATATTGTAATGACGAAGAACGACAACGGGGCTCTGGCGCGAGAGATCAAGGCATGGCCGCTTATCTACAGGGTCGAAGCTCTAGCTCCTCGTCCTTTACAGTGCTCCAAATGCTGGCGTTATGGACACAGTGTCAACGGTTGTTGTTCTGATACTCGATGCCGCATCTGTGGGGCCGAACATAGTGCTGATGAGTGCCAGTCAGGCAATGAGTCATGTTGCTTATGTAAAGCAAATCACTCTGCTGACGATCCTAGCTGCCCTGCGAGATCGAAAGAACTTCAGGTGCTAGAAATTATTGAAAGGAGACGATGCTCTCGTCGAGAAGCGCTAGCAGAAGTTCAAAGCAGGACACAGGGATATGCCGGTGTAACAGCCCGTCAGCCTCTCGGCATGGACGCCACATTCTTCCACTCCATTTCAGCTGTGGTAGAGAAGGCGGTAGAAAAGGTTCTTGAAAAATTTCTACTAAATCTGTCCGCCTCATTGACTCAGGTTATATCTTCCCAGTTGGCTGGTGTTTCTGAGGCGATCACAAAGCGCTTACAAACTCCTATCGCTCCAACCAATAAGCCTGCTGAACATCAGATTGTTGCCCCCACCAATTATGGAGCAGGGCCGTCGTCCTCTCAGAAGACTGATCAAGATTACATCTCTGATTCAGATTCAATGGGCAACTGGGACGTTGATATGGATGCCCGTAATCTCAAACGCACCAGATCGCCTACTAACAAGATCAATAATTCTTCGAATCCAAAAACAAAGAAGTGTGTGAAGGAATCCGTGACTAGGACTGACCTGTTGAAAGAAACTATTTTAGAGCAGGCAGTTTCCGCTGCTCGTCTATCATCATAGGGTGTCTTAGGGTGCTTCAGTGGAACTGCCGTTCAATTCTCTCTGCAGCTACAGATTTATTATACCTTACTTCTCAGCAATCTCCCGACGTTGTACTTTTACAAGAAACTTGGTTGTCGGCTGATCAAAACTTTTATTTAAAAAATTATCAATGCTTTCGATTGGACAGAAACTCACGTGGTGGAGGTCTAACTGTTTTCATTTCTTCAAAATTTTGCCATAGAGCGAAGATAGCTTATAAAGCAATGTCGTCTGACTATGAAGTTTTTGTAGTGGAATTAAACCTTCCTGGCTGCGCTCCACTATCCATAGTTAATAACTATTTTCCGACTGGGATACATGATGAAAGCGCTCTTGATGTCACTCTGAGCTTCTGCAAAAAGAACATTCTGTTTGCGGGAGACTTCAACTCCCATCATGTGTCGTGGGGTTTCCGCACAGACACATCGGGAAAACGGTTATTTGACTGGACTAACTCAAACCACTTTATGTGTCTAAATTCCAAAGTTGCCACTTTTGTTCGATGTACCTCGAGATCCGTCCTAGATTTAACATTCGCTAGCTCAAACGTTTTAATCTCGTCTTGGACTGTGCTTGATGCTGCTACAAGTAGTGATCACCGTCCACTTGTATTTGAAGTCAAGATCCCAGTATTATCGGTAGACTACCAAGCGCAAAATTTTGTAAACTACTCCAAATTTAAAAAGAATTTACAGTCTACTTTGTCATCATTGTCCAGTATGGAGAGAAATGTTAAAGCTATGAGTCTTTGCTCAGTTTTAGAACGTACCATAACAAAATCACAGTTCACTATATCGTCAGCAAAAGGAAATTCCGTGTGTGCATGGTGGAATTCGGATTGTGCAAGAGATTATAGACGCCGAAAAGCGGCCTGGAAGAAACTTCTTATAAACCAAAGTCCTACTAATTGGCGAAATTATTTGTACGCTAAAGCTATGTTCAAAAGAACAGTATCATTAGTGAAAGATGAATATGACGAAAAACGATATAATTTTCTATCCAAGAGTGGTAATAAAAAAGCTCTGTTTAGATTTCTTCGTAGTCGTAAGGCTATTGCAGCGCCCGTAAACATTGACTCGGTTATTCTTTCACCTAAGGAATTGGCAGATTTATTAACCGAAATTGCATCGGGCCTTGAAAAGCGATTTACATCACAGTTACAACTAAAGTTTGTAAAGCATTCTTGTGTGAACGATTTTATCGAAGAAAATATGGAAGAACTTGCGCGTGTCATTCGCCTTCTCCCTAATTCAGCTCCAGGCCCAGATGGAGTTACGTCAGAAATGTTAAAGATATTATTTGATATCTCTCCAGACGATCTTCTTAACGTCGTCAACCACTCCCTTAGAAATGGCTCGATTCCTCCTGACTGGAGGCTTGCAAAAATTGTTCCCCTTTTTAAAAAACAGGGAGCGGGAATGCAGATAGACAACATTAGGCCAATCACTCTAACGTCCCATGTCGTTAAATTAATAGAAAGAATTTTATACATAAGAGTTATGAAGTTTATCACAGATAATGCAATACTGAGCGCATGCCAGATTGGATTTCGACCCGGTTGCTCGATATGGTGTGCACATGTCGATTTAGAGGCTCGTATAAAACATGCCCGGCACAGAAGACAATTATCGGCTTTAGTAACCCTAGATTTAGCCAAGGCATATGATAGCGTTGAACATATCATTCTCCTTAATGCCCTCAACGAATTAAATTTTCCGCAATATATTACAAATTGGCTGTACGAATTTTTAAAAGATAGAAAATTTTATTTCTCCCAACGAGGCGTTTCTACGTCTAAGTATAGTCAAACGAGAGCTGTTCCCCAGGGCTCTGTTCTTTCACCTGTTTTATTTAATATCTTGTTAAGTTCGATTCCACTGTGTGATAAGGTACAAGTGTATGTATACGCAGATGACATTGCGTTTTTCGCATCTGATTATGACATACATTTACTCCATTCAACGTTGCAATCATATTTAGCAACATTAGACTCCTGGTTTGAAGATATTCGAATGCAACTAAATGTTACCAAAAGTGCCATAACTGTTTTTCCTTTACATATGCCTGTTAATATTTCTCTTCCCTATAGGCAAGAAAGAATTCCCCAAGTGGACTGTATTAAATATCTGGGAGTAATATATGATGAAAAACTGAGCTGGCGTAGCCACATTGAACATGTTAAAGCTAAGGCTACACGCGCTGTCGGAATGATAACTAAACTTGGTCGGCTCCGTTCCGGGCTACGCAGAGATACTCTGATCATGATTTACCATATGTACGTTCGCCCGATTCTTGAATTTGGTTGCGTGCTTTTTTCTGGTGGGCCAGCATACAAGATTAATCCTTTGGTTCTCTTAGAGCGCCAAGCTCTTCGGAGTTGTCTTGGTGTTCCTAAATTTACAGCTAATAGCGTGTTGTATCAAGAAGCTCGGGTACCCACTCTTGCTTGCAGATTCCGTATTTTGACAGTTAAAACATATTTAAAATTATATGAAGCTACTCCAAGACGGTTGCAATTCGTATTTTTGGCTGAATCGAATGCTTTTTTCAATGAGCACTGGTCCCGTCTTCATAAACCTCAGATTTTGTTTGTTCAAACACTGCTGGAACCCCTAAATGTTAATATCTCCGACATCATTCCATTAGATAAATCAATATCCAATGTAAAAATAGAATTCGACGACATATTCCCAGCAAATGCGAAACTCTTGCCCTCTAAGTACTTAATTGGCGTATTCGAAGATCACCTCTTACAATTAGGAATTAATAATGTAATTGCAACAGATGCATCCATGAATGATAAGAGAGCAGGTGTGGGTATCTTCTCCCAATCATTATCCTGGTCATATTCTTCACGCCTTCCAGATTATACTCCTATATTTGAAGCGGAGTTAATGGCAGTTATTTTAGCCCTTCAAAAACTTCCCGCAAATCATTCGACAGCTGTTATAGTGACCGATTCATTATCTGTGTGTTCGTCCCTCACTACAACTTCGGAGTCAGTTATTCTAAACACATTCAGGTCATTAATCCCCATAAACATTCGCCTAGTGAGGCTCATATGGGTTCCAGGTCATCGTGGAATATTTGTAAACGAGATGGCTGACTCACTGGCGAGAGTATCTCTTGAAGGCCCAGTTTTGTCAGTTATGCCTCCTACAGCTTATGTCACAGCGGCGAGGTTCAGAAAATTTTCTCTTATTGAAGATTCAGAAAAGATTAAAATACCGAATTCAGAATATTCACACTTGCAATTTCCGTGGGATAATAAATGGTGTCCCACGCGTAAATTGGAAGTATCCATCACTAAATTAAGATGTCGTATTCCACCGCTTAATTTCTACTTAAACAGGTCTGGTCTGGTCCCATCCCCTTTGTGTCCCAACTGTAACGAACCCAAAAATATCGATCATTATCTACTAAGATGCCACCGTTTTAAAAACCAAAGGAAAAAATGCTTTGAAATTTTATTTAAAAAATTAGGAATACCAATAAGTACTCTAAATATCCTCTCCTTTGGGGCTGCTTCATTGGAATTCAGTAAAAGGAACGTCTGCGGGGCCCTCTGCGAATTCCTGATTGACACGATGAGATTACCTTGCTAATCCTTTGTTTATCAATTTATTGTTTCCCATCCCCTTTCCCCGAAAACAAAATCTTATTTATTTCGTTATTTCCTTTTCTCGTGTCACGAAAATCACCTTATTCTACTTGAAAAATGCCACCTTTCCCTTTCCCTGAATTTCTTTGTTAACCCAATGTTCCAATTCACTGTAACCGCCGGCTTCTTGGCCAATCCCCCGGTGTGGGTGTGAGCCAAATGCAAGGAACAAGCAAGCAAGCAAACAGCTGGCCCACTAACGGGCGTTGTCTCTTGTTTCTCTGTTTCTTCATCACAATGGCGCAGCCTACGACGCGAATCGAACCTTGGAGATGAAGCCACCTGCCCTCGAGGGTCGTCTGCAGCACGGGTCGCTCCATCCAAGGAACGCCGTCCACGATTCCTCGATCATGGACTCCACGACTCGACCTCTGCTGCCGCTACGCATCGAATCATCCGCGGACGGCGTCCATGCCTCTGCGGTGGTTCCAGCGTACAACCTGCCAGGAACCATGCTACCACCATCGTCTGTGAATCCGCACGGGCTCCTGTCGTCTGGGAACGTCGCATACGCTTCCCGTGACATGCACCCCGTGCCCAGGACTGTCCCAACGCGGGAGCATCCAAGGGACGCCGTTCAGGCTTCTTTGGACGTGGAAGTTGCCGTCGGGCGTATTGTTACCGCCGCATACTCCTTTGACGTGAGTCCTCGCGCTTTCTGAGCCTCATCCGAAAGCGCCGCGGAGCTGTTCTGTGCCATCGCACACCTCCGCGACGAGATTAACGGCTGGATAACGCGGTGCTCCGAGATGTGTCCGGCCGCTATACCTTCATTGTGCACAATGGATGCCCTTTTAGCTGAAGCTGCCTCACAAGACCAGGAAGAGACCTCACCCGAGAGCCGCAGAAAGCTCCTGAATGCCCTCACGGAGCTGTCATACCAACTAGGCTGCTTGGCGTCGTCATGCTCCGGAGTTTCGGCTGCCGTATCACCATTACCGGCTGCCTGCGAACTGCCGGAGTTCCGCGGCTTCCAGGACGACGCCGACCATTGGGTGGCCACCGTCAACGCTCTTGGAGCTTGCCAAGCGTGGACGGACCAACGGAAATGGTGCGTGTTCATTGACCGCCTTCGGCATGCTGCCGCGGCGTGGCATAGATTCGAAGGCGTGCGGCAGCAGTCCTGGGCGGAGTGGAGCTTCAAGCTCATTGCTGCTTTTGGCCGGACACCCTCCAACTTCTGTGCGACCACCGAGGCCAATCTGACCGTTACCGAGGATGGAGCTCAGGAGGGGTTCCACCTCGGGGCTGCAGCTCGGGCGTTCAACAACCTGCCCTCCAGCGGACATAGAGCTCGCGAGGCGCAGCGCCCCCCTGGTACAGCTGTGCCCTGTAGCTGCTCCACGGACAGCTTTACGGAGTGCCCTGCGGCAGTCGTCCACACTAGCTGCAAGGTGTCCTCCTCCCCACAGGTGTCAGACTCCGCGTCGATACCTGCCCTACAACGACCCTTGACACAGACCAAGACCGTCTCCGAGCCACAGCAGCCGGCGAGCCGGCCTCCAAGTTGGCCAGTGCTAGAGTGCCTGGAGGCGTTGGCCTACTGTGTGACGACTTCACCTCCCTCGCTACAAGCCGGAGACAATGCACTAGCCACCACTCTCGGTTTGGCCAGCAGCCAGGAGTCACATAATCCCCGGACGTCGCCGCAGACATTGGCCGAGTGGGATGACTCTCGCCAATTGCCAAGTGCCGTCTCAGTAAAAGAACCTGAAATGCCTGTGCCCATGCCGCCTGGGGACGATGTCATCGAGAACCTACCGGTGCAACCCATGTTTGCACCTGATTACAATGGGTTTGACCAGGATGGCTTAACCGCACGTCGCACATTGTCAAGAACCACCAGCTCGTTCGCCAGTACGACATCAGCGATACCGCAAGAGCACGACTTGCCTCACAAGCCAGTACGTGAACTCTGCTCTGCGATTCCACAGATGTCTAGTGGAACACCCCATCGCCCCTTCACGCACAGCGAACGGCGCAGACGTCCCTGCTCAGTGTGGACTGTCGTGGCACTGCAGGCCAGATTCGCTGCCGTGTCTTCCCAACTGCGACGGGATAGTCATGATCATCTGCAAACGATGCGACAACTCCGCATCAGCCAGTACCACCTGCTAGCTCCATATTTTACAGGTGACCACATGCATTCACGGCGTGGAAGAGACCTGCAACGACCACCTCAGTACAGCCAGTGTCGTCCACCAGAATGTTTGGTAGCACAGCAGGACAAGTCATGGCGTATACAACACCGACCACCGCGACACAGTCAATGCCGCCCGCCTGAACTACGTTTGGCACCTCATGAAACCAAGCCACTGCGTGGCCGAGATCGGCCACCTCGATGCAGCCAGTGCCACCCACCAGAGACACTGTCGGCAGCTGCGGCCGCTCCCAGTCGTGGCCGAGTGTAATGACGAAGAACGACAACGGGGCTCTGGCGCGAGAGCAGGATGCGCGAAGAAGAGAAGAACGAGGTTGAGAATAAGAACAGCCGGCTATAGGAAATATCAGACCCATCTCTCTAACGTCTAATATGATCAAAATTATAGAGAGTCCTCAGTGACAGAATAAATATCTGGATGGCAGACAAGCCAATATTAAAACCAAACCAAATTGGTTTCCGTGATGAGTGTTCAATTTGGTGTGCTCATGCTGATTGAGAGAGTCGAATACGGCTTGCCAGAAAAAGAAGACAGTACGCTGCTCTTGTCACCCTTGACATAGCTAAAGCTTATGATAGCGTAGAGCACCCCATTTTACTGAATACACTACAGAGCTTAAATTTTCCACAATATATTATTGAGTGGGTAGCAGAATTTTTAAAATCAAGGGAATTTTATTGTGTTAAGGAGGGATGTTGTTCATCTAAGTTCCTCAAGGGGCAGTCCTATCCCTGGCATTATTCAATGTACTGATGAGCTCTATTCCAAATGACCAGGATGTCAATGTCTACATTTATGCAGACGATATCGCGTTTTTCGCTGCAGACAGTGACATTTACACATTACACCAAAAATTGCAGAGATATATTAATACCCTAGAAATTTGGCTCCAGTCGATTTCATTGTCTTTAAACATCAGTAAAAGTGCGCTCTTGGTGTTTCCCCTAGCAGATTCAATTTCAATTTCCGTATTGTATAAGCAGGAACCCATTCCACAAGTGGATTCTATCAAATATTTGGGCATGATTTATAATGAAAGACTTAATTGGAGTCCGCACATAGAATATATAACAGCAAAGGCACAACGGGCGTTAGGCTTATTGCGTCGACGGAGCAACCGAAAATACGGGTTACGTAGACACACTTTATTAATGTTGTACAAAATGTACATGCGCCCAATATTGGAATTTGGGTGCATATTATTTTCGGGCGGCCCTGCTTATAAAACAAAACCTTTAGTTCTATTGGAGCGTGAAGCGCTGCGAATGTGTCTGGGACTCCCAAAGTTTGTGGCCATTAATGTTATATACCAAGAAGCACGCCTTTCAACACTTCTTTGTCGATTCTGCATCTTAACAGTGCAAACTTTTTTAAAATTCTACAGCTTACCGACTAGAAGATCAGAATACGCCTTTATCAGAGACCCCGACTCCTTCTTTCTTGCTCATTGGCCACGATTTCATACACCCCAAATCATTTTTGTTCAAAAGAAACTAGACAGCATTAAGGTGGACATAAGGACAGTAATTGAAACGATTGGCCCATATAGTAATATTACAATAGAATATGATGAAATTTTCCCCCCGTAATCTAAATTCCAATCTCTCAGATTTTTGAATAACAGGTTAAAAGATTACTTGGTACATGCAGAAACAAAAAACATAATAGCCACAGATGCTTCAGTGAATAATCAAAAGGCAGGCGTAGGAATTGCTTCCGATTTACTTGGCTGGTCATTCTCAGTGAGGCTGCCAGATTTTACTCCTGTTTTTGAAGCTGAGCTCATGGCAATTATTTTGGCGCTTCGAAAACTGCCTTCAACCAAAATCAGTGCAATCATCACAACAGATTCGCTTTCGGTATGTACAGCACTTACAGCTTCAGAACAATCACGAGCCCTAATGACTTTGCGCACATTAGTACCACCACAGCTGAAACTCCTGAAATTATTGTGGGTCCCAGGTCACTGCGGGCTACGATTAAATGAACTGGCCGATTCTTTAGCCCGGGCTTCCCTTGATGGACCAATACTTTCAGTTCTCCGAGAAGTAGAAAACATAGCAGCGATCAGATATCGAAAATTCGCAATTTGTACAGATGTGATGGAAACTATAAAAAATGGACAGAATTTCAGCACCTTAAATTTCCATGGAAAACTCAGTGGAGTCAATCGAGAAAGTTTGAAGTGATTATTACCAAATTTCGATGCCGTGTCCCCCCATTAAACTTTTATTTACACAGAGCTGGTCTTGCGATATCCCCTCTTTGCCCATTTTGCGACGAAACAGAAACTATTGAACATTACTTCATATCATGTTGCAAGTACTCAATAATTAGGAAAAGACTTTTGATTATTCCGCTTTCAAAGATTGGTTTAAATTTAACTGCAGAAAATGTTCTAAATTTCGGTGCCTCAGTTTTGGGACAGTGTCACAGAGAAGTTTTCAATGCAGTGTGTAATTTCATTCTTGCCACTAAACGTACTACAATATAATGCCTACTTTAAGAAGTACAGTCGAATTTGATCGGGTCTGGAAACTCAGCTGTGTGGTCGGATCACAATTTTGGACTTCCGTTATTGAGAAAAAGAATTTTTCCCTTCCTTTTTTTTTCCTCTCTCTATTTATTGCTCTTTATCTTAGGTATTTTTTTCTACTTCAATGATAGGAAGGTGGTCATTTTATAAGTATCATTAATAGGCCACAACAAGTTTTCTTGGCCAATCCCCCCGAGTGGGTATGTGCCAATATGCAAAGGCGACAAACAAACAAACAAACAGCCGGCCCACGAACGGGCGTTGCCTCTTGTTTCTCTGTTTCTTCAGCACAATATATATATATATATATATATATATATATATATATATATATATATATATATATATATATATATATATATATATATATAGCAGCATATTTATGCTTCAACGTTTTTTGCACTCACTCAGAAGGGACGATGAAGCCTGAAAAACAGAAAAGGAAGTGTAGCATCGATGGACTTTTGGCGTCGTGTCCCTATCATACCTGATATTATATGCGGAACGTTTAGCGCCCACGTTGTGTAGTATGTAGTCCTGTTATATTGAAGGATATCTATAATGCGCATACTTGGATTGCACTAACACACAACGTTCGTGCTACGCGCAACCCGAGCGGAAAGCATTAGCCAAGTGCCGCGGATATCGCCCACGCATTAGCGAGTGATTGTATCGGAGCCGAAGGAAGGAACAGAAGCGAGCAATGCTATTTGCAGAAGAAGCTAGAACCCCGGCTGCGCAAACAAAGCCTCGGAATGACTCGCTATGGCAGCGATTCTTTTGCCGCGACCGTGTACAAGGCTGCTGCCCTAATCGCATTTCTCTCCAAAGCGCAGTTCTCTTGGAAACGCTGCGCATCGATGCTCCCTCGCGTTGTTGCCAAAGAGGAGGATAGCTCGTCACTGAACGACTTTTTCGTGGTGGCACATATAGAAACGCGCGCGGCTGCTCTGGTTGCCAGGCTCGCGCAACTCCCGTCGATCGCGATACGGATCCCCATCGAACGCGGAAGCTCTGAGCGTACGCAGGCGTCCCAGGCCGAGATTTAATTACGGGCGCGTGTTTAATTGCCCCTCCTCTGTTTGGGCAAAGAGAAACATACCATTGCGAGGCGCCGCGGGCACATCTTGCGCAACACTTGATTGAGTGCTTGCGTACGCTTTGAGCTGCGCGAGTATATTGCTTCCAAGCCAGAGCGGGGCTTTGACAGTGCGTGAGGATTGTGGACGACTAATGATACAAATATACGAGAGGCCATGTACCAGAATATTGAATCATGGGGAAGTGGGCCACGAAG
Source organism: Rhipicephalus sanguineus (assembly GCF_013339695.2). Lineage (NCBI taxonomy): Eukaryota > Metazoa > Arthropoda > Arachnida > Ixodida > Ixodidae > Rhipicephalus > Rhipicephalus sanguineus. The sequence goes on along the minus strand of NC_051186.1, from coordinate 25,344,321 downwards.
TTATAAACAAAGAAAAGTGACGCTCGCTCGCTCATCGCTTCGCTAAATTTACAACGTCGCAGAGACAGAAGCCAGACCTCGCTGCCCGTTTCTCGAACGAAGAAATAGTTGCGCTTGGAGCCATGCAAGAGCGAGTGACATCCTGAAAGCCAGAGCTGGCACGACGTAATCGAAGACTTAATCAGGAAGATGGCATGTTGCGGTGCACTTTTTTGAAAAACTCCCTGAACTGAAATTACTGAACTAAAATTAATTGCTGTCACAAAAAAATGAATGACGATTTTTTCTTCCAGTACACGATTTTATACAAATTCTTCTATATTTTCTTAGCATTAAACAAAAACAATTCATCCTACAGCGTAAATTTAAGTTCTGTATACTACCACATAATCATTCAGTATTGATTGGTTGATTGAAATAACTTTAACCATTGCAATAACTGTAATGAATTAGTATGCTCAGAAGAAATGAGCCAGCTGCCTTTTATTATACGGAAAATAATTGCACCGACATGACGAAAAACGTTGTTTTGAGAAAACTGAGTGCAAAGTAAAGAACTTAAATTTCACGTCTTTCTCTCTTCTAACATTTTGTGATTTATTTATTAAGTCTTTGTTAACAACTGAAACATTGTTGCCAAACAGCTTCTTCTTTCATTTAAAGAGGGAGAAACTTCATCTGTTTTGTACATTTTGCAATTAAAGAAAGCTACGAAGACGGTGTCCGTCAAAGGGGGCTTGTCGCTGGCCGCTTTGCTCGGAGATTGTTTTTCTTTTTTTTTAGGTTGATAAAAATTGCGCCGGATGAAGTGTGATACAGGAGAAGATGCGAAAAGCAATCTACTTTCGTAACTAGAAAAAAAAGTCTTTTTTTTTTTAATTCTCAATTGCTCTCTCCCATTAAATGTTGTTCAATATTGAAAATAATATTAGGCACCGTGTCGTTAGCTTTTCAAGCAGGCCAAAGTTTTGTACTTGCGCTATTTGTACTAGCCTCTTTCATCACTTATGAGAACTGTCGATTCAAAAGTGCCAGCTTGTCCGTAGTTCTCGTGAAGAGGAAGCTCTACCCACTTGTCGAGCCTATGGAGGTTGCATGAACAGGAGTGAAGGCTTCAACCAGGCTGGCCTATGTTCTAATAGGCGGAGTTACCTCTGTCAAAGGCTCCTTGTCATCCATCCCACTTACTGGAGCCTCTAGTTTGCTTCAGCAATCGCTTCATCACTCTGAATGAAACTTTCTAGTTTCATTTATAGTTAACTTTTCATGGCGACGTTGGGTAATATAATTTCATTCCGGTCTTCAATCGACTACAAACAAGTAGAATAAATAAATAAATAAATAAATAAATAAATAAATAAATAAATAAATAAATAAATTGTGAGGAACGAGACAGAGACAGCACCCGATCCTGGGCCAGCTGTTCTATTCTAAACCCCTTCTTCCTCTGCCCCTATCTAGCTGCCCGCGCACCACAGCACCGGTGTCGCTCTTCGTCCTCACACTCGGCCATGACTGCGAGCGCGTGGAGCTGCCGACAATGTTTCTGGTGGGCGTGGTTGACTGCTTCGTGGTGGTCGGCCCCGACCACACCGCAACGTGGATGGGGAATCTGCGAGAAGCGTCTCTGGTGGGCGACACTGACTTCCTCGCGCTGGTCGGTCTGGGTCACGCAGTGACATCATGTGAGCTGTGAAAGATGCATCTGGCGGCCGGATTTCGCTGTGTCTCGAAGGAAACGGCAGGTGCGGCATACCAGAAGGGGATTTGTCAGCAAAAAGAATGTTGCATGACTTCGACCAAACTGAGAAGCCTTTTTCTTTGGCCACTCTCTCTGTGTTAGTAATGGAGCGCGTACTGTTTATTCCATCAATGTCCGACGGCTCTGGAGCCGATCCGAGTGGCACATCGGGCACCTTAATTGAAGGGTGCCGCGCAGGATGCTTGAGGATAGCTGACGGTACCTCAACCTGCGATAGGGTTAGCGACTGGGCAACACTCGAGCGCTTGTTCCGGAGAACCTTCTCACCCAACATCAACGTGTTGGGGGCATTGAGCTTCATTCCATCGATCCTCTGCAAGTCTCCCATGATGTGCTGCGGGTCCTCTCCTTTCAGTGCGTCCGGTCTGACCATTTGAGGCTGCTTCTTACTTTCGGGTTCCCTTGTCACATTTTCTTGCTCTCTTAGCCCGAGGTGGCCATCGGCGCAGGCGGCGAATGAACCCGCTTTAAGTCGCGGATGGAGCTCTGACGAGTCTGAGAAGACGTTGCTGATGGTCATGGAGTCGTCCTCCTCCTGAATTGGCAGAGTGTCAAGCACGAGAGGAGCCGGCACGCCCATGTCCTGAAGGGAAGATGATATTGGGGCCCGCGTTACCAAATCCCGTGGACGGAATGTAGTCCCGGCTTCTTGTCGTAGTGGTCCTGTGTAGGACATCGGCGCAGTGCCACAGCACTGCGTGAGTCCAGAGTTTGTACGAGGAGAGGTTGGGAAGCTCTCCGTTAAGCTGCACTGCGCAGTAGCAGCCTCGAGGTTGTGGCCCTTCATAACTCCGTCCTCGGTGGAGGTCTTGGACGCACCGAAGGTACCGGGCATCAGGCCGAAAGCGGTAATCAGGGCTGCACTCCATCCTGCCCAGGACTGCTGCGCCCCGCCTTCGTACCTGTGCCACGCCGCGGCACCTTCTCGGAGGCGGTCTACCGCCGTGGACCATTTCTGCGCCTCCGTCCAGGCTTCCCGATCTCCCAGGGCGTTGACGGTCGCCACCCATTTTTCGGCGTCGTCCTGGAAGCCGTGGAACTCCGGTAGGACGAAAGTAGCCTGGGATAGTGACACGGCGGGCGCGAAACGGTAGATTGTGTACGCGAAGTCACCAAGCTGAATAGAGACCTGGCTGAAGGTAGACTGGAGCTCTCTACGCTGCTCAGGCGAGCTGGCCTCGAGGTCTAGCGAGGTGGCTACGTCCAACATGGTGTTGATGGCTGTCAGTGCGGGAATTATTGGAGGAAACAGCGCAGAGCTCGACGCTGTCAAGGCGTTGGCCGTGACGCGAAGTCGCGCAATGGTACGCCGCAGGTGCGCGGCGCTCTCCGATGGTTCGCGTGCGGAGCCCGTAATGTCGGACCAGTAGGCGGTGGCGGTTGAGCCCACGACGGCGGGCTGCTGGTCCGAAGGAGCTCGTACCGCATCGCAAAGCGGCTCAGGTGCCGATGGAGCCCTGAATGAGAGGGTGTCGCCACGGGAAGCGTGAACGGCATTCCCTGGCCATGGTAGGTAATGCACTGTCTTCGCAGCGCCGGTGTAAGCGTACCCACGAGCCACCGACGAGGCCTGGACGCCGTCCTCGGATGGTTGTCTAGGTAGCTGCAGCAGCGGTTGGGCCATGGTGTCCATGACCGAGGAAGCGTGGACGGCGTTCCTAGGTTGGAGAGACCCGCGCTGCCGACGACGCGCGATGACAGGTGGCTTCAGCTGCAAGGTTCGGCTTGCGTTGTAGACTGCGCCATTGTGAGGAACGAGACAGAGACAGCACCCGATCCTGGGCCAGCTGTTCTATTCTAAACCCCTTCTTCCTCTGCCCCTATCTAGCTGCCCGCGCGCCACAGCACCGGTGTCGCTCTTCGTCCTCACAAAATAAATAAATATGCATGCGTGAATGCATATTTAAAAGCCTAATATCTCGCCGATTGTATTCACATTGCTATAATGACATTGCTTAAATGGCATTGCTATCCCCCTTCCAGAGTTTTGTTTTGCGAATGACCGGTACCGGCAGCTACACCACGTGAGGGAAACCACTGAGCATTTCTTTAAAACTAATCGACGAAGAATGATGAGGCGCCTTTTGACAATGATGGGTGCGCCTCTCAAGATGTCGGTCATTCAGTCTGAGTCACATTACATCTATTTAAACAACTCTTATTGCGCATTGAACATTGTCTTTCACACAATTTTATTGCAGATTTTGTTTCATCTTCATCTGCCGGGTTCCCACCTCTACATTAGAAATAATTATGACATGCTTACGTCATGGTATTTAAGGCACCACCTGACAAAAAGCAATTCTAAAACATTGCCGCCCTAATTACATTCACGGGTAGCATCACGCTCAAGTTCTTTCAAGTTCTTTCACGGCCAAGTTTCAAATTACATGGTCAGCCAATAGAGCTGGACTGCACTGGCCCTGGAGTTCTAAATAAGCCGGAGTGTAGAGTTCCTCCTTACGGCGTTCACTAAAGCACAGGTAAAATTTTGGGATGTGAAGCTTTATTTAGAATAGTGTTACTACTATTTGCGTCTGTAAGGAACAGTGTATAAAATTTGAAACAATGCATTCTCATCCCACTGCGAACACTCAGACAACGATGCCAATGTAGAACAGCAAGGATTCAAGCGTGTAAAAAATTTACTGAAGTTATCCAAAGGTGCACGTAAAACTTGTTCCTTTGCAAAATTTCTCGTTTGTCGTGGCCGTCGCCGTCATTGTTGTTATAACAGTAGTACATCTTGTTGTTAAAGTCTAGCGTTAGACGAAAACTCGTTTGGCGAGGAAAGAACATGGCCGAAAAAGATTTACAACCATTTTCAGTTGGCGAGTGTACGTCTTCTTCAGCTTTTTGTTGTAAATGCAGAGCTACTGTCAAAAGTACATCGACATTTTCCTTCTTATTTAGAGCCCGTCTATTCGCAGCACCACAGACTCAGCACTTTCTTGGTGGAAAGGGAAAACGTAGAAAAGTGGATTCCACTGAGCTGGCAAATACGATTGCAGCTGAAACGTGTTGTCTTGCTAATTCTTCGCAGCACTTGCGAGGCTGCTTCAAGAGGCGATAAAGTTTTTTTGTAGGCCTCCGTTCAACCCTATTTTCTTACTTTCTGAGTTTTCATCTATATTCTACTTGAAAGATTTCCGTGTGACATAGAGCGTCAAGCATTTTGTTTGCGCCATGTAGCTTGCTAGCTTCAATGAAGTTCAACGGGGAGATATGTTTTCTTATGATACCTCTTTTCTTGATTTATTTCTATTACCTCACCTCTAAATTTATACAATGCATATAATATGTTCACCGGTCGATGTGCAAGTCACCCTTCCGGGATTTCCAGGAGTTCATCTTGGAGGACTTCACTGGTTATACGCCTACTCCAGTCCTCCTCACTGTTGAGATCCGAGGCCCTTTGGTTGGGGACAGCCAGAACATATGATGAAATATACATGGAGTGTATCCACAACGTTTACATTCTGTGGGAAAATTCCCGTAAATTTTGTTAAGCACAAAGGGTGTGGGATAGGATTTGGTTTGGATCCATCTCAATGTGACTGCCTGAGCTCGGGTAAGCTTCTCATGAGGGGGAGGAAAGAATCTTCTACCGTCCCTATAGTGTGAGGTGATCTCATGAAAAGTGCTAAGAGGGTCTTTGTAGGAGCTGCAGTCATCCTGGAGCAATTATTGATCTGGTGCACGTCATGTGAGATCTCGCACAGCAAAGTGAGCTTGCTCGTTAGGATTGCAGCCATTGGGGCTGACCGAGTGGCCCTGATGAGCCGGAAACCAGACTAGGTGTGTTCTATCCAGGTTCTCGATGTGATGAGTACTAACACTGTTTAGAAGTAACTTGTGTACTTTCATTGATATGGAGCCGGCTGAGTAATTCACAATGGCTGTTCGGCAATCGGAGAAAATCGTGGAGCTTCTCCCCATTGTAATTGCCAGTGCTATGCTTGCTTCTTCACCAGCATGAATTGAACTCGTTCTTAGTGAGGCCGCGCTTATTAATTTGCGCTTCTTATCGACCACGGGAATAGCGTGGCGGTTGCCCGGTCCGTAACTAGTTGCATCGACAAAAAGAGCTTAGTTTTGTTGTTGGTGCAGTTTAGCCAGAATGCATTTGGCCCTGGCGTCTCTTGTGCCCTTGTTGTGAACAGGATGCTTATTTCGAGGTATGGGGTCCACAGATAATTGTGTCTCCGCCTCCTTGGGTAGTTTAAACTTACCGACGTCTCCTCCTCGAGGCAGTGTTCGGACTTCATCTACAATTTTAAGCCCTGCCTTAGTGTTGGATAGTCGGGCAATTTGTGACATCGAATGCAGCTCAGTGAGCTCATCTATAGTGTTATGAAATCCCACCTTGTTGAGGAGTTCAGTACTTGTTCCGTGCGGAAGCCCCAGAGCCCTTTTGAGTCCGGAGCGTATAAGTGTGTCTAGCTTAGCCTTCTCTCTTTTCCCCCCGTTCAGGTATGATGCAATGTACGTGACATCACTGAGGAAGGCCTAATAAGCTTTGAGGAGATTGTCCTCCTTGAGACTGGAATTTCGATTTAAGACCCTGCTGAGGAGCCTTAAAGTACCGTTGGCCTGCCGCGTGAGACGGTTTAGGGCCGCAGCATTACAGCTCCTTGCGTCAATCAGAAGACCCAGCATTTTAATTGTGTCTACTCTCGGTATTACCCGCCCTACGTTGGCTGTGATTTTGATTGGCAGAGTTTCTAAAGGCGCAAGGTTCCTAAAAACCTGTCTTCCCTGTCTAAAGAGCAGCAGCTCAGATTTAGTGGGAGATAGCCTTAGTCCAGTGCCCTTAAGGAAGGATTATGTTGCGTCAACGGCTACCTGTAGTTTAGAAGGGTAGCGGCTTGGGCTAGTTGGTATGTCATGACGAAATGTATAGCGCGAACGGTGTACTTGGACAGACAGAAAAAACGAGGACGGGCGCTAACTTCCAACTGATTTTATTAAGCAGAATCGAACATTTATATAAGGCACTTTGTGCCTTATATATGCACTTTGTGCATATATGATGCACGAAATGCACTTTGTGCATTTTGTGCCTTATATAAATGTTCGATTCTGCTTAATAGAATCATTTGGAAGTTAGCGCCCGTCCTCGTTTTTTCTGTCTGTCCAAGTACCCCGTTCGCGCTATACATTTCGTCACTACCTGTAGTGTCTGCTCCAATGCTGCTAGTGACCCTCTGGTACCCACACTGTGATACCATCAGCGTATATTGCGTGCCCCAAGCTCGGGATTTAATGCCTCCGAGAGTCTTTGCATGGAAATGTTAACGAGGAGTGGGGACAGTACTGAACAATATGATGTGTCTCTGTTGCCTAAATTGTATGGACCGCCTGTGACAGTCCCGAGTTTGACCCGGGCCTTCCGATTAGCTAGAAAGGACCTCACATAATTGTAAAAATTGCTTCCCAGGTTCAAGGCGGAGATTTCATTTAGTATATGTCTATGTGCCACCGTATCAAACGCTTTGGTAAGATCCAGACCTAGGATGTCCTTTACGTCCCTGCCAGTGTCTTCAGTGACAGCACGCTTGATCATGAGCATGGAATCCTGTGTGCATAATGTCTTTCGCAAAACCTATAAGACTGTGCCTGAAAAGCTCGTCGTTTTCTCTATGCTCGACTATGCTGTTATGAATAGCATGTTCGGCTACCTTGCCCATACATGATGTAAGTGATATGGGCCTGAGGTTCTCACTTGTTAATGGTTTACCGGGTTTCGGTATAAACGTCACCTTGGCCTCCAGCAACTCCGGTGGGACCGTGCCGGATCTCCAGTGACTGTTAATTTCGGCCATAATTATTTCTATGGCATCATCGTTCAGGTTTTGCAAAAAGATTGTTTGTTATGCCATCCGGACCCGGGGCAGATCTGCCATTTAAATGGAAGAGTACGTGCCTTATCTAGGCTGTAGTGAAATTATTGTCTAAGTCCTGTTGTGATGGTCCGCAGTAAGGTTCGTTTATTTCTTCTTCGTTCTCATTGTCACTTTTAAGTGGCAGGTGTGTGTATGCGAGGTCGGTGGCGAGCTCTTCTTCTGTGCGCCCTATAGCTATCTGCTTATTGACGAGTCTGTTTACGGCGAGGTTTGTAGTACCTCTGGAGAGTTTATTGTTAACGAGGCTCTTCAACAGTTTCCATTTGCCTCCTCTGCGTATTCCGCCACCTGTTTCTGAGCAAGCCTCGTCCCACTGTTGACGTTACAGTTGAGCCGCGTAGGTTTCGATATCATGATTAACTTGGGCGATCTCGGCTCTAAGCATCCTATTAAGACGTTGAGCCTTCCATCTGGTTCGGAAGGAATTCTTCGCCTCCAGCATATGAGCTAGTTTGGATTCAATTTTTGGGACTTCGATGTCTGTTGAGACTGATTTAGTAGCGTTCTTAATCGCTGCCTTTGTTGTCCTCGAAGTTCCTCATAAGATGCGCCATCTATGCTGGCTTCCTTACGTAACTGACGAAAGAGATCCCAGTCCACGTACGCATATCTCCTCTAGCCAGTGGCCTTCCTGTTCCCATGAAACCCATGAAATGCTGCTAAGAATAAAGTTTTGAACAAAACTCTGTAATCACGACTATATTTACACATTACCAAATGAAGTGACTTCATATTTATGTCTCAAAAGTTGAAAACCATGCATAGCTGTCGCACACGGCGCTAAGCACGATGCAGCCAAATAAATACTAGTGTCCAGTGTACTGGACACAAATATATTTTAGCACTGGAAGCAAAATTCGTATTAAAAACGCTACCTTTCACAACATTGTTTCAAGACGGCATTAGGTAACTCACATGAATTAAATTATTTGAATTGCGCGAAGATAGGTTAAAAAAAATTCACTTACATGAGCACCCCGCGCGCGCGCCTTTCCTCGTGGATGACGCCATTATTTTGAAGCAGCCCCATTAGAAAATGCGGCTGTGACAGAAACTACACTAAAAAAGATATTACTCGACTCCTATAGAAGCTTCAGAAGTGGTTTCGGTACCGATTTTGACTTTGCTTGCCTTTCTGCACCGCTTTTTTTCTTATGTCCAGTACACTGGTCGCTGGGTCGGAAAGGGATATATGAACCTATTAGGTGTATCTGAACAGCCATGTGATGTTCGGCTGTGCGCATTTTCACATCGTGTGTTCTACTGTATGGCATTTTGTGCCCTTATTATTTTTCTTGCTACATATCTTGTCGGCTGACCGGGAACGAGTAGCCGGTGTGACCATAATGGCACTAACCTCTCCTATTTGATCATTTAAAAAAAAGGTGGCAGCAAATTGCGGTGTGTCGGTGGTATTCTCTGCTCCAGAGAAGCTGAACGGTATGTGCTCTGTGGTGAACGGTAGCAAAGAAAAAAGTGCGTGCACCAAAAAGCACGTGAAACCATCCGTACCTTGCGAGATGAGCATCGTGTACAAGATATCCCTTCGATTTGGCAGATGCTACATAGGACGAACCGGGCGCTGTCTAATTGACAGATTGCGAGAGCATCGTGCTGCAGTTGATGCGCAGGTAGCGGGGTGACATCTTCCGGACCATTGCCGCAGGTGTGGTTGTGCTCCAGAATTCATCGCTACAAGTGTGCTTAAAAAAAAATTGGCCGCGTATCTGCGTGCTTCGCTGCATATGTCGTGTAAAGACGATAGAAGAGGCGCTGTGTGAGATATGGACGCCATCTGGCAATACGTCGGGAAACATGAGTGCTGTGTTGCGTGCTGGTAGTCCCGGTGCAGCAGCAGGCGAAGACCGGCGGTGACCAACGCGACCGGCGGGGACGCCAGCCAGCCCGAAAACGCGGTTTGGCTCGAAGCGCTGAAGCAGAGAAACGTCCGCACTCAACGAGTACTCTCCACACACTCTTTTATTTACACGTCGCCTGAGTAAAACAGGAACGCCAGAGCGGCGCCCACAACCGGCAGCCTGAAGGCCGCCCACAACGCTGCTTTTTCATTTTTTAAATATTTTTTTTCACCTTCTTGGCCTTCTCAAAACTAAAGTTTTTCAACACCAACCCATGGCATTCGTACAGTGCAATACAGAACCGAAACCGAAACACAACAATGTGCTCGTGCGAAGGGCACGGAGGAAGGCAAATTTCAGCGCAGACGCATTTTCAGCTTTGTTGAAACAGCGCTCACTAGACGACGACGAAGTAAAAGAAGGCACACGACAGGCAGCGCCTGTCCTGTGCCTTCTTTTACTTCGTCGTCGTCTAGTGAGCGCTGTTTCAACAAAGATGAACGCATACCAACTCGCTCAAGCTTCCATTCTTATGCATTTTCAGCGAAGCTTAAGAAACTAGGGTCCTTAAAATTACGTATGTATGCATTTTCTATTAAAGGAACACGCCACCTAATACTTACCTAGTGATGTTGCACCTCAGATATGCATGATATTTACTTTTTGATCGACAACGTTCACAAGTATGAACAGCCGTACCAGTTCAAGACGGCTGGCCCTTGGGCAAGTGGTTCAACTTTGGCCGAGTGGCTGAATCGAGGGACGTGCCGACAAACAGAAAGACAGAAAGACAGACCAAAATTTCTGCGTTTAAGTTCCCCAAGAAAGACTATCGTCTTTAAAAATCACAGCATATCCACGGAGTGAATGATGATGAGTGGGCGAAGCTGCGGAGGTTCATCGGTAAACCGTGAATCTTCCGTGAATTCTGCCCAGTACATCATCACCGACGTGAGATCGGGCGCGTTTATACTAAAGGTTCGATGAGTTGTGACGACTTGCAGCTCACTTTAATTTTACATGTACGCTGTGAATTTTCATTGTTTAGAAAACCATTGCTTTAGAAAACATCTGGCGTCTTTCGCTAAGCAGCTGGCGTCTTTTCGTTTTGCATTAGAAACATCTGGCGTCTTTCGTTGGTTTGTTTCATCAATCAACGGCGTTTTGAACAAAATTTTTATTGTTTAATCACACACAGGAGAAATCTCACCAGTCACTACCTTGGAGCTAAACAATGGCTGCTAATGGGAATGAGAGACAGAAGAAGTCGGCTTTTAGCTAACACTTACACTTCTACTTCTACTAACGTTTCCTACTGGAACATGCCAATGGCTGCTAATGGGGAATGAGAGACAGAAGAATTCGGCTTTTAGTTAACGCGCACGCTGCAAATTTTTTATTGTTCAACAACGCACAGGAAAAATCTCCCACCGGCACCACCTTGGAGGTCAAGATCTGGTACTAGCGTTACGACTGGTTTCGCACTACGACTACGACAACTACGAGGGACGAACGAGTGCCGCCTTAAGGAGCTTCGCCCCTAAAAGGCACAAGCAACGCTAGAAATCTTAGAAGCGTTTGCTATAAGCGAGAATGAAATAAAATCTGTCAGTGTTGCCTCGGTCGCTTTGCCCCGTAAAGAGCTTGAGTATCTGAAAGCAAATCTTGCGCATGTAAGGTGGTAACACGTGTGGATGCAGTTATAAGAAAGCACCTCGGAGTGTGATGGTGCGCATGCGCTCATGTCCGACGGTTTTTGGCTTTTTCATGATGTATTTTACTAATAAATGAGTTGATGTCTAGCGCCCGTCCTGTGTATGTGTTCCTTACTTGTGTTTGCGTCTGGTGTTTTGCGCTATGAATATGATTACAAGTAACTCAAACCAATTAGCCCGCATCACCGCCATCACCGCCTTGATCACTGCCTAAATTCTCCTAGAGATTGTCCCACGAGCCTTCAATGCCCAGAAGGAATGTTAGGTCCAGGGCTGTCTCTGGTAGTGGAGGCACCTGTTCTCGTGGGAAATTTAGCATCTGTAATAAGAGCAAAATTCAACTCGCTGGCCGAGGTTGCCAAATTATTACCCTTGACAATCTGATAACCATGGCCCCATTATTTCCTGGGAGCATTGCCATAAATCATATTTTTTTGTGAAATTAGACAGCACCCACCACGCCATCATTCGTCGTTCTGCGGATAAGCGAGGTACCCGCTACACATCTGTAAGGTATCTCCAAGGCAGAACAGATATGCAAAGCGGCCGAAGTGTCAGCTCACCAGAATGAGACCTGGGCCCAGGCAGATAGGCACGCAGGGGCCGTGAAACAGCGTCAGCGGTTCACATGCGGTAGGTGCAACCGAACGCACGACCGTAACATATGCCCGGCGTTCGGGAAGACATGTTTCCTGTGCAAGGGTGCCAATTAGAGGTGTGCACGGGCTCCGGGTAGCCCGAGCCCGACCCCGCCCGCGGGACGGGCTCGGGCGGGCCGACGTATGTTCGCCTCGGGCCCGGGCCGGGCTCGGGCTACTTGGAGTTTTATCGGGCCGGGCTCGGGCCCGACGCAAAGCCCGACTCAAGCCCGAAATATAGAGAATGAGCGGGAATTGTTTTCCAGCACGCATACAGCGCCTTTTCCGCGACCGCCCTTTACCGCTTTTCCTTTCCATTCGCTACTCTAAACAAAAGGGGAGCAGGTAAAGCACTGCCTCTGAAGCCGGAATCGTTGGACTGCTTGCTGTTTCTGCACGACAATTTGTAATCTGTGTAATAGAGACTGTTCGTCGTGTGTCGTTTGATCATATTTATTATGCTCAGTAAAATGCCAAATTACCGGAAAACGATGTTTTGTTTTCGCAGCGAACCTTCAAAAAAGCCGGGCTGGGTCGGGCCGGGCCCGGGATTGGGTTTTCGTACGTCGGGCCGGGCCGGGCGGGCTCGCAGCCCTTTGTCGTCAGGCTCGGGCGGGCCTTCGACAAAGCCAGCGGGCCCGGGCCGGGCTCGGGCTCGGAAATACGGCCCGTGCACAGCTCTAGTGCCAATCACTTCGCGGCGTGCTGCCGGAAAGAGCCTGCCGTCGGTGCCGTATTACACGATGAGAACGACTTCGACATCCCCAATGTCAGAGTGTGTGCCGTTGAAAGGACAGCTGACTGGATGCTCGCAGCTAAGTAGCGAACCAGTACGTTGTTTTGAAAGTAGACACTAGATCCCAGGCCAACTTGCTGCCGTATTCTAACTTTCGCAAATTCCAAGCTCCGTCCGTCGGTCATACAGTGGCGACGTCATTAAACACTTTGGCGTAGCAACCCCGCCATTGGTCATGAATGGCAAATCCGGCACCTTTACCTTTTTCATAGTCAAGAAGAGCAAACAAGCGATAGTTGGACTGCACGCAACGGAGGCGCTGAGATTGGTGGTGCGTTCAAATGATCCAGTGGATTCCCAAAACTCTGACGAAGTGGTACAAGAATTCCCGCAGCTTTTCGAAGGTACCGGCTGTGTAGCCCGCCCATACAGGATGGTCCTGCGCGAAGATTCCATACCAGTGATACAGGCAGCGCGATGCGTCCCCTTGGCACTCAAAGAACCACTGCGGGCGGAGCTGCAACGCATGGAGGAAGCCCACATCATTGAAAGGATCAGTGAACCAACAGATTGGGTGAGTCCTCTCGTCATTGTCAGGAAAAAAGATGGCAAACTGCGGGTTTGCATGGACGCTAGGAACATTAACCAGAGCCTGAAGCGCGAACCAGTGCATGAAGCGGGAAGACATCGAGGCAGAACTTGCGGGTGCTAAATATTTCTCTCGCCTCGATGCAATATCGGGGTTCCATCAGATTCCATTGGATCCGGCCACATCAAACATCTGTACGTTCGCTGCTCTTTTTGGGCGTTACCGTTTGTTGAGACTGCTGCTTGGCATTGCCTCAGCGCCTGAAGTGTTTCAAAACACATGGCGCTCAATTTCCGATCGAGCACCAGGTGTGCGCGTGTATGTCGATGACGTCCTGGTATGGGGTGCTACCTGGACAGAACACGACGAGCGCCTTCGTGGGGCGCTAGAACTAGCAAAGAAAGCGGGACTGACGTTTAATGCAGCCAAATGCAAGTTTGCATGCACAGAGGTTGAGTTCTTGGATGACATCATCAGTCAAGACGGGATAAAGCCGAATCCCACATTCAGTGCGTCAGTGGCAGAAATGCCGCGCCCGACTGATCAGCGGGCGGCTCAGAGAATGCTTGGTGTGGCAAATTACTTTGGGAAGTATATCACGCATCATACTAACAAGACAAAGTTGTGCGAGGTCTTATAAAAAAAGGACACAATCTTCGAGTGGACCGAAAAGCACTCCGCCGAGTGGGCAGCTATCTGCACAGCTCTAAGCAGCACACCTGTAATCGCTATTTTCGATGCAGCCAGGGAAACCAAAATCAGCATGGACGCATCAAAATATGGGTTAGGAGCTGCACTTTTGCAGCGCCACGGAGATAGCTGGCGTCCTGTGGCCTACGCGTCGCGTGTCATGACTGACACGGAGCAAAAATACTCGCAAATAGAAAAAGAAACAATGGGAATAACATCTGGGTGTGAAAATTTTCATTGCTTTTGTCTGCGGCCGAAACATTTTTGTTGAGGCAGATCACCGCCTACTTTTAGCAATTGCGTCGAAAGGAATCGGCGATATGCCACCAAGGCTTCAACGTTTTTTTCTGCACTTGTTGAAGTATGATTATTCCCTTCATTTTGTTCCAGGAAAAGCGTTGCTGCTGGCCGACATGTTGTCAAGTGCTGCCAAAAAACCACGGGACATCGGACCCTCCCAGGACGACGTAGAGGTACATGCAGTTGGTGTGGTCACGGACATGGTGAGCCGCAAAACACTCAGTAGCTTGTTGAGGCCACTGAGAAAGACCCTGATCTTCAGTCAGTCATACGATTCATAAGAGAAGACTTTAGCTTGGTCGGCAGCATGAAGCCATTCGCATTATACTGGTAGAAGGCATTGTGTTCAAAGGGACTAAAGTAGTCATACCGAAATCGATGAGGGCGGAAATGGTTCAACGGATACATGAGGGCCACTTGAGCTTGAATAAGACTAAAACAAGAGCTCGTCAGCTAGTCTTCTGGCCCGGACTCCACGCCGACATCGAATAGATGCTCAGGTGTAGTGCTGTATGCAAGAAATATGCGTACCAACAACAACGGGAGCCATTTCTGATGCGAGAAACACCGCATTATGCTTGGTACAGGGTCGGCATCGATATTTTCCAGCATGCCGGGAGTTCTTACTTGTGCGTGTATGATGCCTTCTCCAACTTCCCCGAAGTTGAAAATCTAAACGACGCCACAACTCATACTGGTGTTGAGAAACTCAGTGGCATCTTTGCCCTTTACAGTATTCAATTGGAAGTCTGCAGCGACAACGGTGTCCAGTTTGCCTCTCACGAATTTGCTGTTTTTGCATCCAGGTACGAGTTCTAGCGCATTACATCGAACCCTGGATGTCCACAGTCGAATGTACTTGCTGAGAAGGGTGTTCAAGTCGTGAAAAAATTCTGAAAAAAAACTCAAGAGACACAGCACGACTTCTGGCTGGGACTGCTATCCTACCGTGCGACGCTGCTGGAAGACGATCGGTCGCCGTTTAAGCTCCTCCAAGGCAGAAGACTGCGTACACGACTTCCGGACTTCCGCCGGCAGAAGAAAACAACCGTCTACAAACGCAAGCCACGAGGTACTGGTGCCAAATCTCTGCCGGGCCTCCAGAAAGGACAAGTGGTGAGGGTTCATGACAAACACTGGACTCGCAAAGCGCAACTAGTTGGACCAGCAGCGCCATGGTCATACAGGGTGCTTACAGAAGATAACAAGCTGCTTCGCCGAAACCGCAAGCATCTAAGTGCGACGCTGGAACCTTTAGAGAGCAGCACACTCGAAAGCGACGAGTCTGACAGCGAGTGCGAGCCCGTCAACGAGCAGGAGCGCAGTCCTAGACAGCAGGTGCCGGCAACCTCTACATCCTCCGCCGATAGATAGTATACGCCGAGGTTGAGGCGCTCGACCAGAAACAGGAGGCCACCAAACAGGCTTCACTACGATCGCAACTCCAATCAAGTGAATTAGTGACACGTTTCAAAGAACTGATTAACAGGGGAAGATGGATAGTGCAAGACACGCATGCGCTGTGCGTATACTAGCTCCGTCCCCCACCAACTGCTGACGTCAACGCCTACACTGGCTTGCACGTGCCAGCCACTATAAAAGCTAACAGCTGCTTTCAGTAAACATTCTTTCTGTTCCTGCTTTAGCTAACCGATACAATGTGCACTTTGTCGATGCTGCATGTGGCTAACGACGATGAAGAATTCTGGCTGAGCACTGTGCAGTGGGTGGCAAGCATTAAACCACGCATTCGTTGCGCAATTAGCAGTGTGTGATGGCTGGTTGTTATATTACCCTTCCGCCACGCTATATTACATAGGTTAACGCGATTTCTCGCCCGACATGACGCCTGTATATGGTCTTTTTTGCAAACGAGTTTCAGGCACTAGCGTGACTATGGTAGAATACTCGACTGCCACGCAGAGGGCCCGGGTTCAAATCCCATTCGATGCTGGGTATTTTTTTTCTGATTTTTTTTTTCATGTCTATCAGTTCCTTTTCCTTGTCTATTGGTTACGCCGGTGACGGCGATGGCGACGCCGCTCAAAGCAGGGACGGGCGCCTAAGAGCTGCGCTCTAAAATAGTACTAGCGAAACAATTCAGGAAGAAAAATAATAAAATCCCGACACGACTGCTTTAAAACAGAGAAGTCTTATTGATCCTGATAAAGACGCCTTACTTCACTATTTCGAGGCTATATTTGGTTGAATTTTGTTGCCTTACAGTCTTGGTAAATAATCACTACGGGCGATTATCCAAAAGTCGGAGGGAATTACAGTCCAAGGAAAAAGATTTGGGGGGTTATCAAGATGCCTTACAGGCCTCATCAGACGAAAAATCCGCGCGGGGTCACGAAATGGTACTAAAGATAGCAGAAACCAAACAATATCGTGGGCCAATGGGGCGCAGAGCGCGCCCTTTGTCCTTGAGGTGTTCGCGGGACTAAACAAATTTAAAAAGAATGCTGCCTTCCTTTCAGGAGTGGCTCGACACGAGTTGCGCATTCACTCGCGTGAAAAAAGATCCGTCTTTAAAGAAGCCATGGAACCCGATTTTCGATCGTAATCTGTGTTCTGTCGGTTTGTCTAGCACATTTTGTCCAGTACCTAATTTATAACTGAATATTTTTATAAACATGCGAGCGGCCTGAGAGTTGGGCAACACTGGCACACTCGCGAGCCGTGACGTAACAAGTTCCTTGCTGTACAAGCGTCGGCATTCCGGCGAGTGATTTTGTTCCGTGGTTAGTTGCTTGTTCAATCGAGCTCTTGAAGTTTTCTTTATCTTGGCATCGAAAATGAAAGCTTTGCAGCGGCTGACACTTTGGTAGAACACGACTGCTCCGCTCCACGCAGCAGATGACGTCACACACTCCGTGGCAATATGACGGTCACCAACGGTGGTCGGAGGTGTGCGGAGGTAGGCGGGTTTATTGCTGGTGACCAATAGGGTTTATTTTGCACTAAAATATTCATTTACCGTCCATTTTTCATATATATCTATAGGCACAATAGACCCTCTACTTCTATATTTCGCTGAAAACTGCAAATTGTTGCGTGGCCGTGTCATGGCCGCTTTAAAAGGTCATATACGCTTTCGCTTTCAAGTCGTCTTAAGTACAAAAGGAACCCCGGTAACATTTTGGTCATTCACCTGCGGTAGAGGCTTAGCGCTTGAGGAGTTGCTTTGATGCGCTCGAGGATGCGAGTTCGATTTCCGTCCAGGGCGGCCGCATTTCGATGAGACGAAGTAAAAAAAAAGAAATATGGCCTCGAGGCCCACCACTGGAAACGCCGGCGCCACCGTCGGCGTGACGTATTTGGCAGGATCACGTGGTCTCCGCGGCCGCGTCGGCTGCTTGTGGCGCACTGCCCCGTGCTTTGAAAACGAGTTTCAAGTCCCACATGCACTGCGGTCTGTTCAAATTCGGAAGTTTTCTCTCATTTTCTACTCAAATGAAACCATTTTAATAGAGTGGCTGCCTCCGAAGGCGACGAACATGGTGCTCTACCGCTCGGTGCCGCAGCGCCGCGCTTACGCAAAGGAGCCCATGTGTCAGCCTGCACTGGTAACCGCGGGACAAGAAACAGCGTGAAGCATGGGTTGTAAAGCTAATAACCGGCAAGCAGCCATCCGCTACGAGTCTTGTGTGCAACAAGCACTTCCGCGACGAAGACTTTTGTTACTGCGTCGGGCCTGCGATGTTCGGTGAGTAGCAGACAGCGCGCACTGAGACGATGGCTCGCGCGCGCTTCCCGCCGGCAAATGATGCTTATCTGCCACAGGATGGTAAAAGCGCTACATTTTACCACGTGCGATGCCATCTCAGAACCCTCCAATGCGACCTCTTGATCGTCGGCCCCGTGCTCAGCGTCCACAAAATCGGCTGCAGATGCACAAGTCATTGTTTAGATACGTTGAATTAAAAAACGCACAAGGTCCCTTATGCATTCGTTAAAGATGACTAGCAGGCGAAAGCCATCTTCTTCTTGTCAGTCGGTGTACTGATTCTCCCGCGTTACTGTATTTTCTTTCTTTTCCTAGGCGTCGCATGCTATTACATGCTTGGTCTCGTAGACTGGTTCTCCTTCCACCAGCAATCTCGAAGTGGTGAAGCTTTGGTCTATGAATTTGTTGATCACAGAGAGCGGCAAGTTCACTGGAATGCAAACGGAACGATAATAAAGAGCATTAAAAAAAGGCGTCGCATTTGCTCACGTTTTGTGTGAGCACCAAACGAAACGAATGCGCTGAATACAGAAACAGAAGCAGCGGCATTTGCCCGCTGAGAAGACCGATCAATACGCAGTGCGAGACAACTTGTCAAATGACATTGAAACGTACCCGAATTTAGACCGAAAAAGAACAAAAAAATCACAGCATATCCACGGGGTGAATGATGATGAGTGGGGCGAAGCTACGGAGGGAATCATCTGTAAACCGTGAAACTCTTCCGTGAAATGCGCCCAGTACATAATATAAAGAGTGTGAAACATCGTGTATATATTAAACATCAAACATTTATTGTACTGTTGGTTTACGTGGTCCCTTCATTATCACTTGTGATCGGTGAAATGCAAGGAAGAAGTCCGCTCCCGAGCGAAAGAGCGCCAAGAGCGACCGCATTCCCTGCTCGCCCTGTGCGAATTAAAGGCAAGGCTAGAGGGAAGACAGGACGCGCGTTCCACGACGCGAGGTCGGTAGCATGCCCAACGAAAGCCAACGGAACGCGATCGTGCAAGTGCTCCGGCTTCGCATCGCCTCATGGTTCCATTTAGCGTCCCAAAACCAAACATATTGCTCAAGGTGTGCCTTGCGTTTTTCGTAGAAATAATTTCTTTATCATGTACATTAAGACGAAAAGTTGAAAGCTCACTAGAGTGTATCGCCCGCAAAGTATGTCTTTTAGTGTGATTTAACTCTCGTACGGCAGGGTCCTCGCGCCGTTGCCGGTCCACCTCGCCCGTTGACGATCGGGCGAGGTGGCTAAATACAACTACTACACTTTAAGAAAAACATCTGGCGTTCTTTCGTTCTGCTTTTACAAAACATCTGGCGTCTTTCGTTGGTTTATTTCATCAATCAACGGCGTTTTGAACAAAATTTTTATTGTTTAATCACGCACAGGAGAAATCTCACCAGGCACTACCTTGGAGGTAAACAATGGCTGCTAATGGCAATGAGAGACAGAAGAAGTCGGCTTTTAGCTAACACTTACACTTCTACTTCTACTAACGTTTCCTACTGGAACATGCCAATGGCTGCTAATGGGGAATGAGAGACAGAAGAATTCGGCTTTTAGTTAACGCGCACGCTGCGAACTTTTTATTGTTCAACAACGCACAGGAGAAATCTCCCACCGGCACCACCTTGGAGGTCAAAGCGTAAGACTTGTTACTCACTACTACGACCACGACGAGGGACGAACGGGTGCCGCCTTAAGGAGCTTCGCCCCTAAAAACACTGAATCGTCGGGACGGCAGATTACAAAGTTGTCATGCGCACCGAAGCCGCAGTTGTAAGGAAATTGTTTTTGAACTGCTCTGATAGCGTCCGCGCAACAGTAGTTGTTTGTTTACTCACAAATTCTCATGTTTTGCGGCCTAAAGTTCACAGCGCGGTGCCAAAACGCGCTCGTAGCAAAAGCGAAACCATCAGTACGAACAACATACGCTCATACATGTAGAGGCACCGTCAGTCGTCGCGAACCCGTGCGATCGCTGGCTTGAGGCTTCTTTCTGTTATGCTCCGTTTGGTTATACAGGCAGTCTACTCTAACGAGATATTTCACATAGTTTGCACTCAGCGAGTGACTACCTTTCACGCAATAAGCCGGTTCAGGGTTCTCCAACGCGGTGACAGCGCGAAGCGGGTGCTCGGTTTTCTGCAAAGAGACAGCGACTGTAGACTATCTTGTGCTTTCAGTTCGTCGCAAATGATTATTTTGAGAGTAAAGAACACAGTTCATTTCGAAAGTACTTACAGAAATGCCCTGGAGGGCTTCCGCGAGGTGTTTTTGTAGGGCGCCGACAGCAAAACCTATGGAGAGCGCGCCGGCGGCATCCTGCCTAGCACGCAATCGAGGCGCGTCCGATAGAGGGCGACTCCGTAACTCCTCGAGGCCAATACTGGTTGCTTGGCTGTTACGTGTTCACGCTCGATGGAATAGCTGCTTTTGCGCAAACTATTTAGAAGCGCTCGTGAGCGCTCGCAACTTTGATAAGTTTCCGCATCATTGTCAAACACATCAAGAGTCGTGAAGACAATTAAAACAACACTCTGACCACGATTAAAAGCAAATAAAAGCACGACGTTTCGGCCCCCAAACGGGAGCCTTGTTCACAAGTGAAAAAATGACTGTGTGAGCTGTCTGGTTATGTATGTTATAAAATGTGACGTAACCAACGTGTGTAGGCGTGTGGAAAGTTTCCGTCATTTCAATTTAGTCTGTGCGCCGTCGTCTGGATCGTGATAGATTCGAGATGAAGCCGAGATGACCATTTCTTTTCTCTTTCTGTTATTCTCGCTATTTGCACTTCAATTCCGTGAACCCTCTTTCCCATAAAAGGTCCGTGGTCACCTCGCTGATGAATCGCGCAAAGAGAGTTTGCGCAAAATCAGCGGACTTCACTGTCGACATGGAGCATGTGCATCGAGGTCTCTCCCAAAGTGGCTACCCTGATTCGTTCGTGCACTCCGGGGAACATCAGCTAGCATGTTCGCCACGTTGTGGAAGATCGCGCCCAAGAATATATGGCTTCTGTGCCATATATTCTTGGCACAGGCGAACACCTTGCGCGTGTTCTACGTCCCTACGATGTGCAGGTAGCACAGGTGCCAACAAACAAGTTGAGGCACTCCCTTGTGAGGGTAAAAGACAAGCTGCCAAAAGAAAAATTTCCTGGCTTTGTCTCCCGTGCGCAGACTGCAGTGCAAGTTACATCGGCGAGACTGGTAATTTTCCACAAAGGCTAAAACAGCATATGTATGACGTAAAAAAAATCACGCCATATCCACGGAATGAATGATGATAAGTGGGCGAAGCTCGAGAGGGGGAGATCATCGGTAAACCGTAACTCTCCCGTGAAAGTTAGCCCATTACATCATTAGAAAGACGTAAGACTGTGCGTATATTATACAAAACCAACTTTTATTTTGTTCTTGTTCGTTTGTTGTTTCGTTTCTTCGTTTGTTCTTTTCATTTCGTCGTTGTCATGGTGGCTGGATTGCGAGGTCCCTTCATTATGACGGCTTTATGGTCCGTGAAATGAAGCGAGAGAGGTTCTTGTACTGGCTGCAGTGGGAAGTTTGCAAACACTAAGTCTATGCACGTCCCTCGGATCGTGGTAGGTTGCATATGGATACATCTGAGTGCGTATTTGGAAAACATGTGCTGCACGATCCAGTCATTGGCAATGAGGTCCACGTTGAAGTCCCCAACCAGCACAAACGGATGGTTCTTTTACTTGTTGTCGTAGTCACGTAACGCCGCGTCTATAAGCGGCTTGACGTCCCCGATAGACAGGTTGGGCGCGAGGTACATGGTCATGACGGCGACTAGCAGACGGCGACTGAATCGGTGGACCGGTGTTTCGACGCGTGGTGGCGATTCCGGGCTCGATTGTCGGCTCCGCGATGGAGTGCCAAGCATGAAGCTTACCCCGCACCTCCACCAGTGTAACGACGTGGGATCGACGAGGACACGGAGCACGACAAACAAACACGCTTTATCGATCGGAGAATGAACCGCAACGTCTTTTTCGTCCCTGCGCTGGGCCAAGAACACTCGCGCTGCTTCGTTGCCATCACCACTGGCACATACGCGCGGCATAGGCGGTCACGTACGAGCGAGGAGGGACAGAGCCACGGCTTTAGGAGCTTCGCCCCTAAAAGAAGAAGGTTTCATCGAATGCACTGGCCGAGCACGCAGAAACGTCTGGACACAAAATAGACTGGGATAACGCAAGAATAACAGAAAGAGAAAAGAACTGGTCATCTCGGCTCCATCTCGAATCTATCACGATCCAGACAACGGCGCACACACTCAATCGAAATGACGGGAACTTTCCACACGCCTACATACATACGTCATATTTTATAACATACATAACCGGACCGCTCACACAGTAATTTCTCACTTGTGAACAAGGCTCCCGTACGGGGGCCGAAACGTCGTGCTTTTATTTGCTTTTAGTCGTGGTCAGGGTGTTGTTTCAATCGTCTTCATGTCTGTTCCTGACCAAACGGGTTTCCGTCCAAATACCGATTTCACATCAAGAGTCGGTTAATTACAATCATCACAGTTGCATGGTCCACCCCGAACTGTCTGCGGATTGATACGCATGCTTGCACGTTCGCTGTATGTAGATTCGTATACGCTGTCTCACGTTCTTAATTATCCATCTCCACGAACGGCCAATCGGAAGCTGGGCCACAAATGGAAATGGACGTTAGTTAATGTGTTTATTTGTTTAGTTTTTGTGATTGTTGACCGCATTACAATGACACCTATCATGTAAGAGGAGTAGCCGGAGTCACACACAGGCGCCAACCTCTCCTTAAACACATTTATTTAAGCTTATTTGATCCAAATCGATCAGCCACTGTGTAGGTCATCAAAATCACCCGAGATTGGAAGGCTCCACTGCAGGCTGCGCCGCCAGGCAAGTTTTTCAGAAAGCCAGCTTTTTGGAAATTCTGCTCCCAATACTTTTGTTCTCCTACTGTAGGAGATAAATAGTGGGTAATATTAAAGCAGTCACTCAGCAGCATCAGCAGTAGAAAGTGGACTAGAGAAGGCGAGCTATAGGATTGGGTGGCGTCAGGGCTCATGAATACCTTCAAACGCATGAAAGGCTAAACAAAGGCTAAATGATGTACCGTAACGCGAACATTATCGAGGTTCTATGTAATAAGACAGCCCGTTTGAGAAAGCCGGAGTATTCCAGGAACAAGCACCGTATTCAGTGAACGTCGTCCAGTGAAAAGTCCAAAAGTGGAAAGCGATGCAATGAGTCCTTCTTTATAACTTCATTCTTCCATCCCTGATGGGAGAATGAAGTTACATACGCAGTGCGCACCGAACATGCACAAAGCACAGCGCACGAATAAACAAACTATATGTTTCAATGATGCCAGTGTCGCAAACAAAGTTGGCCGCCTTTACGCAGGACGGGATTACGGCCGATTTTTATAACAAAGTTTCTTCCCTCCCCCCCCCCCCCCCCCCCCGGAGACCAGCAATCTCAACGTGCGCTGCTCTCATGCCTTCAAACCCGCGGCTTTGCGCAACGACCCGTGTTTGTGCCGCTAAGCACGATGTCACATCTTTTTCAGGCTTTCTGCTCGGACTCGTCGCGTCGCTTAGCCTCGCTCTCTAAAAGGTATCGTGTTGAGCTTAAAAGCGGGCGTTGCACTCTCGCTGAGCGTGCCTTGACTTACAAAATCCAAGCCCTCATAGCGCTTTTGCAAACACAACGACACTTTCCAAAGCGAATTTCTCACGCTCGCTGTCTCTAAGGACGTGCAGCTTGCGTCCGAACAGACGAGTAAGAACGATCATGAACAAACAGACGTGATCAAACAGGCGGGTACAAACAGGACACACAGAACAGGTGGGCGCAGCATTACAGTGCTGCTGTTTTTTCGCGGTATTGGTTTTTGCTGTGTACTGACGTCCATTCCGTTTTTACGATTTTCCAGGAAATTGGACCCTCAAAGCTCGCGCACGAATCGCAGTGAGAGACACGTTTCGAATGCGGCATGTGGAATACGCGTCACGAGGTACGTGGAAAAGAAAACAAAGCCTTAAAGAAAACAGTGATGTTGCAAACAATGCTGGACGAGAATGGGGAGGGATGTGGCTTCGCAACGAAAGTTAGGATTCGCCGCGATGGACTAAAAGGGATTGAAAGTGTGCGACGTCAATGTGACAACCCGCACCGCATTCGCAATGAAGCCTCGTCAATTAGCCCCCATTTCGGGGAACCGCGTAATTTATTGGCCGTTTTTTATGCCCGCACCTTCTTCTCGCCATTCTTCGCGTCAGGAGTGAAACAATGTTGCCTTTTCACGTCCTGGTGACAGCAAAAGTGCCGAGCGAGGTGACGCCACGAATACCGAGCGAAAGGAAAATCGTTCTGTAAGCGAAAATGCGAGTCGTCGTCGTCGCGTGCATATGCGCGAGCAGCCGCTTGGTGAATGCTAATTTTACGCATCCCAGCTGAAAACGCGCTTGACTTCCGTTTTTTTTTTAACAACTTTCCGGAATCTCGTCGTATGAGGCCGCCTGCTTTTGCACCAATCGCGAATTACGTGCTCCACTCTCATTCCACACCTTGCGGGCAGCTCTCGCGTCTTCTGTTTAGATTTCAAGAAAAAAAAGGGAAGGAAACTATTATTGAATTACGCCTTCAAACCATACCTGACATCTGCTGCAGCCGCCTCCCCTCGACCTTTAGCTCGCTCTCACAATTCGTATGCAAATTCTGCGGGCCGTGGCTGTTTCACGCGCACGTGCGCGTGCCTCGTTATGCGGCTTTGTGATTTCGCTTGCGTCGTAGCGTTTGAAAACAAAGCGGATTGTTTGTTTTCCGAAGCGCTGCCGAAAGGTGGAAAACTATCGCGGGACGGGCGAGAAAAGGGCGCTGTCGAGAAAAACAAAATTGTCAGCGTCGCCATCTTGCTACCATCGCGGGCTGTCTCTCGCTTGAAGTGTTCTGTCGGCACGGATGGCTTGTTTTTCCGTTTTGTTCTGTCTCGAGTGTCGAGGCGGTGCAGTGGTTTTTTTGTGTTAAAGGGCATGCGGCTGAGTCAACATAACTAAAGGTGCCACCTGTATGTATCATCAGACGCATCCTTCTCTTGTGTTGAAAATTGCTGTAAGCTTCACGGCAGTGCATTGAGGGAACTGAAAGTTTCCTGTTTGCATTCACATTGCAGGTATATATATATATATATATATATATATATATATATATATATATATATATATATATATATATATATATATATATATATAAGTATAAAAGTATATGCGCCTTCATAAAAACAACTGTTTATTTTGTCTACGTTTCGACGGGAGCCCCGTCTTCTTCAGGACATGTCCTTCAAGTTATGTCCTGAAGAAGACGGGGCTCCCGTCGAAACGTAGACAAAATAAACAGTTGTTTTTATGAAGGCGCATATACTTTCATACCTATAACCTTGCGGCAACCGAAGTTGCTCTTCCGTATTTAAGCCATATATATATATATATGGCTTAAATACGGAAGAGTAATATATATATATATATATATATATATATATATATATATATATATATATATATATATATATATATATATATATATATATATATATATATATATATTCGCGTTGTTGATACTGTACAAGTGTTGTTAGTGCATACTATTCCTGTCTGTTTTGCTGTTGCTGTTACTTGCCAGTTCTCTTTTTCAAATAATTGCCCAACTTCTTTTTACTCCGAGCAAACATATGTAAATCCAACGACTGTACCTGAGATTTCGCCCCGCCACGGTGGTTTAGTGGCTATGGCGCTCGACCGCTGACGCGAAGGTCGCGGGATCGAATCCCGGCCGCGGCGGCTGTATTTTTGATGGAGGCGAAAGTGTTTGAGGCCCGTGTACTTAGATATAGGTGCGCGTTAAAAAACGTGGTCGAAATTTCCGGAGCCCTCTGCTACGGCGTCTCTCATAATCATATCGTGGTTTTGGGACGTTAAATTCCAGATATTATTATTGACATTGTTTATTAACACATTTTGTCTTGTTCAAGTGATTTCTTTTTTGCCTATATGCGTTTGCAGAATTGTCGTTTTTGTTTGTAGATATTGCGACGGTTTTCACATTGCTGGTCACGCGATTTGTTTCATGGAAGCGCCAGTTTCGTCAGATGCGTCTACACACCTTTCCAATGACCTGCTGTTGTCACCGTGCATCACTCGCCTTACTGCAGTGAATAATGTGTGATAGTGATAGATCACATGTTAGGGGGCCCTTATATGACGTGCTATATTAAGGGATCGTTATATTAAGGGATATAGATCATGATCATTTTGCTTGTAAGTGCATTGGCAATATTTGTTTACACTATCCGCAGTAATCTGGGTGAGCTGGGTGACCGCCTCTATGTTTTGGGCTCTGCCCACGAACGCGCTTTTTGTGAGCTGCCCATCGTATGTGCACGTGGCGATTTTAATTGTTTCTTCATTCTGTTTCTTTGTTCTCATATTTGATAATTCGATATCAGTTTTGTGGTCCTCGTTATGCAGCCAACCTTACTACGTGTTCACATATAAACAAATAGAAACACGAATAGATAAAAAATCTACCAATTATCCTCTTCGCTCCCGGCGTCCACGTTCACGTACACGAACTTTTAAGCAAAATTCTAAGCAACAGCAAACTCCTCAATGTCATTGAAAACTCGCACCTTCGTCGCCCAGAGTGTACTTTACCCATACTCCAAGAGTGAGTCAACTAACAATAGTGAGTCAACGCTAAAGTTGACAGTGCTCCAAGAGTAAAGTCAACTCTAGCGGCTGGTGTGCAAACAAACGTAAACGGCGGCGACCGGTTCGCTGGGCGCACGGGTACTTGCGTAACTACTTAAACTTTTGCGATTAATATGTTCTGTCATACAAAGCAGTGTGCCCAAAAGTTATCATATTGGTCTTTGGGAATCATTGAAAAAATATTTAGACAACTGGAAGCCGGAATTCGCATTTATGGACTGTGTTTTTGCCATATTCGCAACTAAAGTCGCGCTTGCAGACACTTATTTTTACCCTTTGAAACAAAGTTTTTGGCGCGAAGTTTTTTATTGCACTTTAGGAATCATTTGAAGCATTTTGCAAAGTGCTTCTTTTTTTTTCTTGACAATTTTTTTCGGTAGTGTGGAGGCTAATCCCTCATGTCATTCTCCTTTCTTTATCGTATATGATTTATTTATTTTATTTATTTTTATTTTTTTTCAAATACTGCAGCCCAATGCAGGGCTATTGCAGGAGTGGGGTACATACAATAGGAAAGAATAACAGTAACATCACAACAAGTTCTTCATCACAACAAATATCGCCACCTGCTAAGCACAAACGGGTACATAAATGAGAAAAAAAATAGGACAACAATGTCCTTCCAGTGCCTCCGAAAAATCTGACATATTCATTTCACGAACCGAACCTGGTAGATCGTTCCAGTAGACAATAATTTCCGGAAAAAAACTTATTTGAACATATTAGTACGTGCGAAGAATGGCCTTATGTTAAGATTGTTATCATGTCTACTTGGCAGAGCATTAGCATACACGATGTAATTATCATTAGATCATCGCCATAATTCTTGATAAAATAATAGATGACTTATTTTCACTTGCGACATCATAAGCATTGAACATGGAAGTAGGAAGAGGGGAAGCCGTACGGGAAGACAACAGAACACCGTGGAAGAAAATCTGGACACCATAAAGACGGGCAAACTGTGATAACCAATAGAATATCAGATTTAACGAACTAATTTATGGATCCGACGCAACTTCAATAGGGCGAGTTTCCATTGTATTCGCACTGCAACAACTCACAGGGTCCCTTATCCATTCGTCTAAGACGACTCGAAGGCAAAAGCCATCTTCTTTCTCTTCTCAGTTGATGCATTGATCCTCCTCCCCCGCGCCCCTCCGAAATCTTTCTGCGCCTCACCTGTTTCTCCGCTGCCTCCGTGATCGACCCACCTTTCACCAAGCGACAATGTCCTGCGATGACGTCATCATGTGACTTCACCTTATCTGACGTCATAGTGACGTTATGATGTCGCAAAGTTTTATTACCTCTGACGTCATGATAACGTCATACGCTGACGTCATCATGTGATGATGATTTTTCGCATCACACGTGTTGACGCCACCGACGCCGGACGCCGGCGATCGATTTCCTGGTCATGAAACAGCGCTAAGAGACGAGGACGGAAGGGGCGCACACACGTCTCTTAGCGCTGTTTCATCACCATGCTTCCAAACAAACTAGCCCACCGACAAACTAACGAGGTCAATTTCCGCGTTTGATGAGGCATCTAAGGCTTTCACCTTAATAAACTGATCACTAATGCCGGTCGCGTGCACAAATAAAAAAAAATTTTCGCCAGGTGCATACGCGCTAACAATTCACATTCTTTGAACAAATGGTACGTTACGCTTCAAGAATTTCATGCACGTGACGCCGTCATTGTTTTTGAGCGCGTTTTTGCGGGTTTCTGATGTCGCTTCGCCGCAGATGTGCATATACGTGGACAAATTTGCCTAATTTGTATCTCCCACATGTTTCGCTACTGCCACTTGGCTCCGGCGGACAGAGTCGGCGCAATTAAGACAACGCTGCAGTAATTTCGCAAGGTGATTGCTCTCGCTAATGGTTGTGGCGATTAGGCGAAATCTGCGCCGTGGAATGCGAGCCGTAATTTCGTTCTGGTCACTGCATTAAGAACAGCGAAAAGAGAAAAGATCCGTGCCCCGGAATGTTGCTTAATATTCATTCACCAGTAAGTATAAGTTAAGCAAACGAAAAACAAACAAAACTCGTCAAGCTTAAACTGCTTCGAGCCGCACGGTAGCAAAAACAGCAGCGCATTACCGTAATAGCCTTCCATTCCTCAAAGCATTTGTTAATGGACGAAAGTCAGCCGACTTAATTTTACACTACGCTTATCATTCATTGAGCAGACTGCATTCACGTATACTCCAACAAAAAAATAAAGAAAAATAATGGCCCAGAATAGCGAAAGAATGAGCCCTTTCAGAATGACCCGATCAGGGGTTCATATTAGTGCGCAGATTTCTGCGATCTAATCCTTTTGCAAGAATGCTTTCCGTTAGCTCTAGCTATGATATAAGCGGGCAGTTTACGTGCGCTTTCATTACGTCGTCGTTGGGTTTGGGCACCTGCAAATGTAAATGTCCGACGTTTCCTAATTAAGATCGAACAGTGACAGTTAGAGAAGCTCCAGGAATAAAAAAAGACCTGCGAGCTCCACTCCGTAAAAGCCGTCGAAACAGCGAAGGTGATGCCCCCCTTCGTCAGGCTATCATCTTTCTATTGCCTACGCCGGGCAGCTTCTTCCTCGGGAGTACAAGCAGTCTCTTCCGTTTAGAAAGAGCGAACTCCCGAAGAACTGACACCCTCATTTATGCTCCACCGAGCCTCCCACTGACCTACTTGTCGCAAACAGCCGCGTCCTGAAGCGCTTTCCACTGAGCCTCACCGTCACCCCTTTTGGCGCACCTCCCATTGGTTCTGCCTATCCACTAAGCTGCCCTCTGCACGCTGGAGTGAATTCACTGCATCTCTTCTCTCTTCTAGGGGCGAAGCTCCTCAGGGTGTGGGCCTGTCCCTCCTTTGTAGTGTGTAGTAGTAGGTAGCCACGCATAGTGGGATGTATCCACTCCATGTGATAAAGATGACGATGACGACTGATGACCATGAAGAATAAGCGCTTTTCAGTATAGTGGAATGTACCCACTACACGTGATAACGATGGCGATGATGCTGATGACCATGAAGTATAAGCGTGTTGCAGACCACACATTCTCTTTCTGATATGGATGAAAACAATGGTGAACGCGCTCTCGCCCTCGAAAGGCAAAACGGCAACGCCGACAACAAACGTTGCTCTGAGGTTAACGTCATGTATGAGGACCCCCGCGTTTGTGTGTCAGTTCTTTGTATGGTGATCGAGTGGGCGAAATTTACGGGGATTGACGGTTTACCAGATTACCTCCGGAGCTTCGCCCACTCATCATCATTCACTCCGTGGATATGGCATGATTTTTTTTTTACTTTCTTCCCTCCTCTCTATTTCTCGTCTTTCTATTTCCCTTCCCCGATTCCCCAGTGTAGGGTAGCCAACCGGAAGCGTTTCTGCCTTCTCCTTTTCTGTTTTCCTTCCTTCCTGACCCCACTCGGGAAGTCACCGCCTTCCTCCTTTCCGCAAGGTCTCTCTCGGCACGGCGCAGCCATGCCCTCTTCCTACCGAGCCTAACTGTTGTCATGCCACAAGGCCACGTGACCAGCGGTACAGTGCCGACTAAGAACAGCTTCGCAGTTTTAAAAAAGTGGTCGTTATCTATGCGCTAGCCGCTTGGTTCTCCACTCAACCGCCACTATCCTACACTTGCGCGAACGGACATCGCACGTCCGCAGTGTACTTTTCCCGTCTTTAGAAAACCACGAGGTGCATATGTGCCCGTCTTGCATAGTTCCCTCTGATGAAACGAATCTGTAGCTCCATTCATACGTCTTAGTCATGATTACAGCTCGCGGCTTCTTTCAATATTATAATTTCTACTCTGTAGTTACTTCGATCGGAATATATATAGGTATATCCCTGTCGTACTACCGGGATCTGTACGGCGTCTACAGCTCCGTTGTAGCAAGTGAAATTGTTCCTAACAGTAGCACGGTTAATTGGGCTAGTTGGTTCATTATGACAGGACAAGGCGCGCACACAAACACGGACACTATAAGAAAAACGCAAACACTGGCGTTGAATCGCAACTACGATTCATTGGAAAGGAAAGCTTACATATTTTGCTTTCTCACTCTGCCGTGGGCGAGAGTAGTTGCGAGTCGGCGTTTGTGTTGTTTGCGTCTTTCTTCAAGTGTCCGTGTTTGTGTGTATGCGCCTTATCCTGTCAAACTGGTTCGTAACAGTTCTTTAAAGGTAGTGTTAGAATCTTGTTTTCACAATATTATGAAGCATTCTGTAATTTAGTTCGAGCAATGCCGATTAATTTGAGCAGAAAGGTTTGGGCTCCTTGTTAGGGAAATGGTAAAATCAACTGCTAACAACTCGTTCAGCAACTTCTAAAAATCCTGCTACAACTGATATAACCGATGCTTACGTTCACAACGCAACATCAAAAATGGTGATTAGCGAAATGTCCAGACGTTCACATGTTCAAGCATATGTGCGCAGGAGGACTAATAATAATGCCAGTGATTCTGCTAAGAAATTGCGTAACAATGGCATCGGCGCCAAGTATACGACTGTTACAGAGTCAGCCAGTAATGCTAACAATATCAGTTGCACTACAGGGCTATAGGAAAAGAGAATCTTAATGTACAGACATGTTAAGATCATATTAAATTTGTAAAACCTTCTTGGTGGTTAAGTTTTCAACTGCGCTTACGTACGACCACAAACAGACACTAGCCAGGGACAGGTGCAGTCTGCGTCTGTCCTCGTCTAATATTCCTTTGTGGTCGCACATACGCGCAGTTAAATGTTTCCTTATGGTCATATTTCATGGCTGCCAACAACCGCGCTACATCAGCGGCCAGTGAACTTTCGTAAAATGTACCCGCAATAATCATTGCTGATTCACCGTTTACCTGAGGCACAAAAGCCGCTTATTTTTCATAGCGATGAATAAAATTATTTATTTAAGCCAAGACATGCTTCAGACCAGAACAATCCAGAGTCAAGATTTAGTACCAGCTCGCAGTCTTCTCCTGACCACGTTAAAGTGACGAAACAACTGGAAAGGGGCGAATCATGCAAAGAAGGGTGTTTCAGCTCCACTAACATGAAAAATGGGGAGGGGCGAAGCATGGAGTGTGCGCCGGTGAGCAAAATCCCTGCTAATGGGCAATTAGAGACAGGAGAAAAAAAAGGGCCTGACCAAGGTAATTCGCCACAGTGTTTTGACACAGATTTCTTTGATGAGGCACTAGTGCCAAGCCTGAAACGGGGGATGTACGGAAGGGTGTTTCAGTTCCACTAGCGTCGTCGAAAAACTGCGTCGGAATGCAGATTAGTACTATAGTAGTAGTAGTATACTCTACTGTATGGCTCATACCCACGCTGGGGGATTGGTCAAGAAGTCATCTTATGAAAAAAAATTTTAAGGTATAAGGTTCTTCTTCTTCTTCCTCCTCCTCCTCCTCCTCTTCTTCATCATCATCTTCCTCTTCTTCATGTTCTTCTTCTTCGTCATGTTCTTCTTCTCCATGTTCTTCTTCATCTTCGTCTTCTTCATCATCATCATGTGCTTCTTCCTCTTCTTCTTCTTCATCATCATCTTCTTTGTCATCTTCTTCTTCTTCTCCTCCTCCTCCTCCTTCTTCTTCTTCTTCTTCATCATCATCTTCTTCTTCTTATTCTTCTTCGTGTTATTCATCAGCTTCTTCATCTTCTTCTTCTTCTTCATCTTCTTCTTCTTCTTCTGTCTCTCATTGCCCATAAGCAGCGATTTTGCCGTAAGTTGACTTGTTACACACCGCAGCATGCTAGGATGTATACTTTACAGGGGAAAACATGGCATTTGAAACAAATTTTGACACGGAATTTAACAAATTTCTGTTAAATAATTCAATTAAATCCTAATACGTCGTCGGCTATTTGTTGAGCCAGCTGTTGCCTTCGTCACTTTTAGTGGACCGGTGGCGAGTTGTGGGATTTACCCCGTTTTTGTGGTGCATACCCACTTATGATGGACCGTGACGACGACATAACACGCCGGCAAGCCGACACCCCAAGGTGCTTCGCCCCTAAAACTTCTTATATTTCCTGTTCACGAATTGTGCGAAAATGAACGTATTTTTCGTTTTGTGATCAGACATACGTATTTGTTCATTCACTGGTCCTTATATTTCTTGTGAAGCAGAAAACAGTATGTTGTACAGAGTGCATAACCTTCGTGGAAACAGCGAAATACGCGCACGGTATGATTCATTTGTTGCATTAGACGAGTCCTTGCTGGCGTCAAATTCCTGAAAAATTGTTGGCGGGAATTGGCTGGCGTCAAATTCCCGGCCCTCTACATTTAATCACTTGAATGAGCGTTGGCTTTCTGCAGATAAAGTTCGTTTCAAATGCCGGCAGGAAAAATAAACTACAACTAGCGGCTACTATCAACGTCAAGATGCCTCCACTGGTATGCTCATTTTTTCCGTTAGTGAATAATTTTTGAGATTAAAGCGCGGAAAAGGCATGCTGAATAAACTCTTCACCTTTGCCAGTGACGACGGTTTTCTTTATTTCTCTGAGAAAATGAAGGTGATATTTATTCAGGCGTAAATAAAGAGAACAGTAATATAGAGCAATTTAGTGGGACAAAATTTCGTGGCATTATTACGGAAAACTCGCAGGGTTTCGCCTAAGACGGCTCGAAGGCGAAAGCCTTTGGTTCGCCTATTTTGCCATGCACATTATTTCACGCGAACGCCGTTTTTTTTTTCTTCACGTGAACGCCGCAAAGATGATGTGAACGCGCAGCTTGCACGCCTGAGACCACGTGGTGCGCTAGTGGCCACGTGACTTTTGTACTGATTTTGAATCGACGCCGGCTGTTCACTCAATGTCATGTTCGCATGAGACATACAAAGCTTTCGCTTTAACATAGAGCAAACTATTGAGTTTTTGGCAATATTACTAATAAACAGCTAAAATTTATTCTTCATCTGCGCTGCGTAGTACATAAGGCTTCGCATGGCTTACGCGTACTAACAAGGCCTCGCAAGTAGTTCACTCCTGACACACTCATAAACCTTTACTGGGCATTTGCTTACTCTCGAATTTAGTACTGCACAAAGATCTGGGCCTGCACTTGTAAAACTCATTCGTGACCCGTGTTTACTTTTCGAAAGAGAGTTATTGAAAATTTATCACGCTCTAACACACATTAAAAATCAAAAGTAATTCAACTCTTTGTTTACGGGGCCAGAACGAATAGATCAATTTTAACAAGAGGCTTTCGACAGTCGTGTAAACGTTGTCATAAAAAATATTCCACTAGCAACGTCAGACATCTGTGAACTAGGCTGAACTTGAGCTCTTAATCATACAACCTTGGTCACATTGTAGAGCATCAAAACCTGGAGCACATTTGAGCATCGCCTTCAAGAGTAGAACGCGATAGCGTCATTGGGCACTGTTAGCATCACGTTTTGATCCGCTTGTCACGCTTTGTTTCTCGATGGACCTCAATTGTGCGGCGCGGAAAAGAACGTCCGTTACGCGTAACATTGGCCGCGTTAAACTATCCTAGAAGGCCTAGTGCAAGTAAAGTTGCCAAGTGCCTCCACAGTGCATCGTTTTGCTAATTGGCCAAGTGCTAACTTAAGTAGGTAAAGTGGTTGCTTGGCCGAGTTGGTACGACATACTTCACATAAAAAACAGCGCTAAAAAACGGCTGACAAGAGAAAGAAGGACACAGACGGCGGCACTGACAAGATTTATTTGCTAGCACCGCGCAATATATACTTGTGCAGTATCTGACAAATAAGGAAGAGCAATAAAAAGATAAAAACAGTGAAAACCTATGGAACATAATCATCGTGATAGCACGCTATGAGCCTCACGTGTGCAAGCGTTCTGAAGGAAATCAATTTCTTTTTGTGATAAGGCAATTGAAGGCCTGTCTGACACACGCATCGGCCAGCCTAGCCATTTCCGCAGCCTCGTAAATTTCGCGTATCATCTGTTCCCGGTGACGCTTAACCACTGCACAAAGCGTCCGTAAGGTGATACTGGCACATACGTAGCTTCACACTTTGGTGACGCTGTTGCTGGTGCTTACGCTGATTAATTATGTCTGAGCGCTTTGTATTGAGTGAGCCTTTAACCACCCACTCGTTGCGCAGTCCGCATGATGTGACGAATGGTGCGATTCTACGATTCTGTCATGCAATATTACATGTGTTAACGCGGCTCCTCGCACTACATGACACCTGTATATTAACGCGATAGCGTTAAAGACCTCGTTTCGCAGAAATGCTGGTTTCGGTGTCGATGTCGGCGTCATTGGTTGCGAGCGAAAAATCATCTTGTGCCTGACCGAAAAACCGATAAAGATGCAAATAAAATAAAAATAAAAACATTCGGTTCGAGTGAGAATTGAACCCAGGCAGTCTGCGCGGCAAGAAGGTGTTCTACCACAGAGCCACGCCATTGCTAGTAACTGCACTGAAATTACCTTTCATGCTTCAAAAACATACGCGTCCTCTGTACATGTGTCACAGTACGAGATAGGTTAGAAACAGGAGAAAGTGCCTCAGAGAAGGCTGGCCGACGTTTCGATAGGTGGACCTATCTTTGCCAAAGGCGCCTTTGACAAAGATAGGTACACCTATCGAAACGTCGGCCAGCCTTCTCTGAGGCACTTTCTCCTGTTTCTAACCTATCCCGTGCATCCATCTGTCGGCTCCCATTTTGATCTAGTACGAGATGTAATATCACAGTAAAAAAGGGGTACAAGCGTACATTGCCATCGCGCTTTACACCATGTGCATTGCATAACGAGTTGGTGATTTAAAGCCGGCCACACATTACAGAAGGCACACACATTGGTGCGCGTATTCCCTTGCGAAAACGTAGTGGGTGCATCGCAACTTCAAAAAAGTATCACACGCGTAATTGCTGCTGGTTTAAAGCATGCCACCCATTACAAAGGGCACACACATTAGTGAGTGCATTCTCTTACACACACGTATAGTGGGTACACTGTTGTCATAAAAGTGCTGTTGAAGAGGGCGGAAACATTTGCCTTTACTAGAGGTATGTCGAGTCTGTGTGTGTGTGTGTGTGTGTGTGTGTGCGTGTGTGTGTGTGTGTGTGTGTGTGTGTGTGTGTGTGTTTGTGTGTGTGTGTGTGTGTGTGTGTGTGTGTGTGTGTGTGTGTGTGTGTGTGTGTGTGTGTGTGTGGTGTGTGTGTGGTGTGTGTGTGTGTGTGTGTGTGTGTGTGTGTGTGTGTGTGTGTGTGTGTGTGTGTGTGTGTGTGTGTGTGTGTGTGTGTGTGTGTGTGTGTGTGTGTGTGTGTGTGTGTGTGTGTGTGTGTGTGTGTGTGTGTGTGTGTGTGTGAAACCGGGCTACTGAACATAATCACAAGCAACACAGAACACGATGAGGATGGGGCCGGACATCGCTATCGCGTTCAATTCTTAAAGGCGAAGCTTAAGCGTCCTCCCAATTTTTAATTGTTTTTTTTTTTTTTGAAGTAGATTGAAGCACTGGCGCGGCTCTGCGGTAGAACACACCAGTGCAGCGCAGAATGTTTCGGTTCGGTTACCACTCGAACTGACGATTTTTATTATTTGTTTATTTGCATCTGTATCGAATTCTCGCTCCCGGACAATGGCGATTTTTCGCTCACAACCAGCGACGCCGACACTGACACCAACGCTAGAATTTCTGCGAAGCGAGCTCTTTAACACTGTCACCTTATTATTGGCCAATATCGGGCTTTTATGAGTGGTATAAACAGGCCGGGTAAAGACGTGCACTGTTGGGACTCCCTGTATAGTCGACTGAGAAGAGAGAGAAAAAAATTGGCAGATCCCATGCGTTGTGGGAATCGGTTTCATGCGAAGCAGCCAGCGAGTACGTCTATGCTGTATTTTATGGCTTTGAGCGAAGCGTTACGAGGTGGATCGACGTGTTTTTGTAAGTGTAGTGGTTGTGTGCACATCGTGGGCTTATCAGGCACGTCGATAACACTGGCGTTTAAAGGGTAACTTATGATGCGACGTAACGTCGGCCCTCACGTTAGAGTACATACGTCAGTATTATCGAAACTAAGACCACTTTACGGTGCAATCATGTGAATATCATGCGTAACGTTTGTTAATATATTCTTCCGGGGTCGAGCAATGCTTCAATATAGCTTGCTGAACCATAGGAATAGAAATGTAATGTTTATTCGACTGCTATAAAAGCCGAGCCAACACTGGAACCACGAATGTTCATCGATATGACACCTGTATCGTATGAGTACATATGTAGTGTTTATTGCTTTCTTGTAAAATTATATAGCCAGCACCACAACCACAAGTGAGTTTTTTACCTTCAAGTATGAACCAACTCGCCCAGTTACAAGTTTTATTGAAGTGACGTTACACCGACGTTACGCCTGCGTTTTTCCGAACCAGTTCGTAGACATGGCGTGGCTCCTTGACAGAATACCTGATTGCCACGCATAATAATATCTGGGGTTTAACCCCCAAAACCACGATATGATTATGAGAGACGCCGTAGTGGAGGGCTCCGGAAATTTCGACCACCTGGGGTTCTTTAACGTGCTCCTAAATCTAAGTACACGGGCCTCAGACATTTTCGCCTCCATCGAAAATGCAGCCGCCGCGGCCGGGATTCGATCCCGCGACCTTCGGGTCAGCAGTCGAGCGCCATTACGACTAGACCACCGTGGCGGGGCCGATTGCCACGCAGAATGCTTTGGTTCGATTCCTACTGGGATCCTAATTTTTATTCTTTTCATTCGCCGAGTCAACGCTGCCGATGTCGGTTTTTCTTAACGCTCTAGCATTTAAATTACTAATGTCTGTTCTTGCCGTTCCTGGGTAGATATAAACTGCCAGTCTCCTGTGGTCGCATACCCGTACACCGTAGCCCGTGGTAAACGGGCATGTGCCAGACGTGTCTGGAGGAAAGAGTTTGACGACGTACGCGACAGCTTTTTCGTGTTGCTCTTCTCATGACCCGACAGTCGTATTCGTCAAATCCCCTTACCCTCCCATGCCAATTTTGGTCTACACCAAGTTAAGGAGGCGATCATATCGATCATATAGGAGTTCGCCCAATACAGAGTTTCGTCTGTAACAGCCCGACTGCTTCCTTCTTCTCCGTCACTATCCCGTGACAATAATTCCTTCGTGGCGGCCACTAAAGCCCAAGAAGCCGTGTTGACAGCAGAATAATTAGCATCAAACTGACAGGGTCAGTTTCAAGAAGGCTTAGTGAAGTGCTTAGGCGTGCCACATTGGGATAGCAGAGTGCGTTTTGTATGTCTTCGTCTAGCGGCAGATAGATAGATAGATAGATAGATAGATAGATAGATAGATAGATAGATAGATAGATAGATAGATAGATAGATAGATAGATAGATAGATAGATAGATAGATAGATAGATAGATAGATAGACAGACAGACAGACAGACAGACAGACAGACAGACAGACAGACAGATAGATAGATAGATAGATAGATAGATAGATAGATAGATAGATAGATAGATAGATAGATAGATAGATAGATAGATAGATAGATAGATAGATAGATAGATAGATAGTCACCGATCCCGTTAATCGGGACGGCAATCGCCGGGCGGATTCTAAGGGCTGGCGTCAAGGCCCTCCGAAAACGCACCACGAAAGCGCGGACAATTTAGAGTTGGTCCTTTGGTGCGCCAGCGAACGCCGGTTGTGGTCCAAAGACCGAGTCAGAGCCGAGAGTTGATAACACAAACGAAAACGAAATATATTCTCAGTTAAGGCAATACAAATAATACAAACACATGCACACTCGGCTGGTACCAGTTACAACTTCACACTATAATTCAGATGGTGTTTACACAACGGGAGCTAAACAAACAGATCACACGCTACGAATGCAATCGCATGCATTACAACTATTCAACGACGGTTAAAGTCCTGAATAGATAATGGCGTATCCAGTCCACAATACTTGGACGGTAATCGAATGCTTCTCTTCAAGGAAACACTCACGCCAGCTCCAGCGTTGATCGTCGTAGCTCAACCGTCGTCGTGACTTGTCACGGCTCACACGGCGTCGTCATCCAATTCTTCCAAATTGACGATCGGCCGACCGCACACCATCATAAACACGTCTTCTTTGGCTGACGAAGCCACACTTAGCGTAACTTCACCATCACCGGGCCGACTGACTCGCTCACTGACTCGACTGTCTCACTGACTGCACTACTGTCGATTGCACGCTTTTATCCCTTCTCCCCCGGGTTCTAGAAGCGTCGGGATGTTTCTTCTGCGTGCAGTACAGCTAAGCCTGGGGAAAGGGCGAGAGCTTTCTCGTAGGTTCGAATCGCGGCGGCATCGCTCGCGGATGCGTCCCCCCTCCTTCTAGAAACATCCAGGATTTGCCGGGCGTTTGATCGCGTCGTCTGCGCCTGGCTCGATTGGGTGAGGAGGATGCGGCGCGCCGGCGTCTTTTGATGCTTGTTTTTTCGTCTTTTCGCGCTTCTTGGCGAGCGGTTCGCGCCGTTCTGTCTTGTAGCAGTTTGAAAGCGGCCTCGCGCGCGCTTTATAACCCGCTAATTTGTGACATAGATAGATAGATAGATAGATAGATAGATAGATAGATAGATAGATAGATAGATAGATAGATAGATAGATAGATAGATAGATAGATAGATAGATAGATAGATAGATAGATAGATAGATAGATAGATAGATAGATAGATAGATAGATATAAACCCTGAAAGTACCAAAGATTCGCTAAGAAATGCTTTGAATTTAAAAAAAGATTGCACTTCCAGTCGTCTTAGGCAAATGCACATGGGCCCGTGTCACATTCTTTTGCTTTGTAGATGTTCGTGGCGATGTGACACCAATATTGTTATAAAATACATATAATTTAGCGTATTTATTAGTAACCCAAGAACCTGAAGTTGCTATCCCAGTGAGGCAGAAATCAAACCGTGTAGCAGTCATGCGCGTACATTCTCTAATTTATTTTCAAACCACTACGATTGAAGATGTCTCTGAAGCTATTTGTGAGTGGCTGTGCAGAAGAAATGTTTGCACCTCTTTCGTGAACGAGTAGAAGTTTGCGTTGATTCGGAGTTTCGAAATGGAAAAAATTTCTCATCACAAATATCAAATACACGTAATTATCCAGATGAAGGGCAGTAAAGCATAAAAAAGGTCACTACGCAGATGTGTTCGCAGTACACGTACATCGATATCTACAATGCGAAATCAGGAATAATGTCACCCCTAAATTCACTCTCTAAGTACATAGACACATCGTCCCCACTTACGTCACTTGGGAATTTCACTATTTGACAAAAAAAACGCCTATTTTCATGATTTATTTGAGATAAAACACCACGTGTCACCAAACTTTGGGGGGGGGCGCTGCCTGCCCCCCCCCCCCCCCCCTGGCAACGGGCCTAATATGCATTACTACAGAAGCGCATGTAAACAACCTCTCTGTGAAGCCACATGCACATCACTCAGACTTGCAGGGAATGAATCATCATTGTGTCGCTTGCAGTGAACGTTAAGGGGAAAATTGCCGCGTGAGTTCACCGCACCGTGAATCGAGGTGCACTGTGAGCTCCTAGAACTTGAATGTTGCTGAAGAAATATTCTTATTTTTCAGGAAAATGGTTTTTTTGACGGAACAGAAAAAGGTGCAAAGCACAAATGCCAAGGGTGGAAAGGGTCGCATGCGTGTCTTCAGCGCAGTAAAATCATTTCCACAGTTCTTCTAAGCAGCTATCTCATTTTAGCCGCTTGTATTTCAAGAAGCAACACGCTCGCTCGCTCTCTAAAACCGTATCTATCTATCTATCTATCTATCTATCTATCTATCTATCTATCTATCTATCTATCTATCTATCTATCTATCTATCTATCTATCTATCTATCTATCTATCTATCTATCTATCTATCTATCTATCTATCTATCTATCTATCTATCTTCCAAAACGCATGCAATCGTTCCCTAGAAAGCAGGCGGTACACCCAAGTTCCGTAACAACGGGAAGCTGATGCCATCTTTCAAGTGGAAGCGGAACAAAACATTAAAAAAAACGGAAACATTTAGAAAGCAAGAACAGCTCTCAGTGTCGCAATGTCGCGGTAGCAGCAACCGCGGTACAGTAATTAATGCCTGATTTGCCTATTCTCCCGGTGCCAATGATATTTCTCTTTTTTTTGTACATTTTAGTTTCCTTTATTCTTTCTCTGCATACGCTTTCTTTTTTCATTACGGTAGCTTTTTCACTAGACTGCCACGCAACCTGTCGGAGAGCATCTGTCTCTTTCACGCAACCAATTGTAGTTGTTCCCTTCTGCTAGGTTATTTGCAGGTATCAAAAGCCAAAAGAACGAATGGTTGTGGTTGTCAGATGTTCATATTGCTACAGGTGTTTCGTTGTTTTGCTTGTGCTATCTTTTTCGGCTGCAGCAGGTGACGCTCGAAGAAAGGCTTAGCTTAACTGGCGTGATGACGAGACGGGAGTACAAATGCAGAGGATCGTTTGTTTTCCTCTAATGCGTGCCGTTTGCTTGACGCTAGTTGCTTACAAGGTTTAGTTATCTTACTAGAGCACGGCATTTACTCCATTTACAACAGACACCAAGGTCCGGCTGGGCAGCTTTTGATATTGAAGATAAGAACTAAAGAATAAAGAAGTGGTAAAGACGTACAAGCCACGTAGTGAATCTACGTCAAAGATAAGAAGTATCATCATCTGAAGTCGCATTGTATATGCCGCGAACCTGTCTCTAGCGGCCCAGACCGCACATAACTGTGCGGGCCGATTTCAGCGCTCTGGCATTTGATTGGAAAATCGCGAATTTTCTGACTTCAGTGAAGAGATCGGCCGTAAGAGAGCCACAGTGATTACTTAGGAACCGAAAAAGCTCTATTGTTCCCACATCCCCCCCCCCTTTTTTTTTTAGTATTCTATATTAAGTTTCCTAAGTGAGAAGAGCTAGCACAAACCTCTCCTATTCATCATTTCCATAATAAGAAAAAAAAAACATTCAGGAGTTGCAGAGCTTATTCAAGAATATGCGTATAGTATCTCGAAGAAACCGAAACATCGTAACAATGTTTTGGTCTTTCTCATGCAGGTAAACCAGCGCTGTGTTTTTCTCCGCCATTGTCTGCTGCGTCTCTTGTAGTCGCTGTGGCTTTGGTTGTGACTCTGGATGCAGCTTTGACAATGTCGGTCATGCTTCAGTATCCACGTGCTCCAGTGCGTTCTTGTCCTCAGAGGTCGGCTCGGACGTGCCTGGTCCAGAGGGCAGACGAGGAGGTGTCATCAAACGTGAACAACGCTTCACAGAAGCAGTGGCGTTACTTGAACTGCGATGGCGAAGAGAGCGTCGCTTTCTGACGGCAGCAATAGCTTCCCGGCGAGACGAACGGCCTCGCGCCATCTGCCTTAAGATCTTGTTTTCCTTCTTTAACTTGAGGCAGTCCATTGACGAAACGTCGTGTGACCCGAGGCGATCGCGGCTGTTGAGGACCGTGGTTGTGCAGGAGTCTGCACCGTGAGGTTCGGCGCAGTGCTAGCAAATTAACGTGTTCTTACACAAGGCGCTCACGTGTCCAAACCTAATATATTTTATTTTATTTATTTATTTATTCATACTGTCGATCCCATTAGGGATCTTTACAGGAAGGGCATATTGAATTGTTACAATACAACAGTACAAATAGTACAAATTCAATTACACATAAGGAAAATATTGGCAGTTAACAAAGGCAGACTAGAAGACGTAGTAGTACATAATAATAGTACATCCTAATGAGAAAAAATAAAAGGTGATCAAAGAGGCATACAAAAAGAAAAACTGCAGTAAAAGAAATACACTGATGAAGAAATGGTGAAAGTAAACGAAGTAACAGTGTGTGGGATAAACAAAATTATGGGTACAGTATAACAGTAAAAAAAAGAAAAGTGATCAAAGAGGCATACAAAGGGAAAACTGGAGCAAAAAATACACTAATATAAAAATAGTGAAAGATAAACGAAGTAACAGTGTCTAGGATAAACAAAATTATGGGTACAGTATAACAGCAAAAAAAAAAATAGTGATCAAAGAGGCATACAAAGGAAAAGCTGGAGCAAAAAAAAAATTCGGCAGATCCCACGTACCGTGGGAGTCGATGTTATGCGAAGCATGCGGCGGGTAGGTGACTGTGGCGTATCTTTTTTTTTTTTACTGAGCGACACGTTACAAAATGACGTTAAAGATTTGTATAAATTTTATACGCACACATATATATGTTGAAGAGCCGCATATGTGTTACATAACCAGCTGTTTACGGTTGGGTAACGCTGCCAATGGCAACGTGGGTATTAGCAACACCAGAAGCGGTAAGTTGATATGTAGTGGTTATACGTGTCCCGAGAACGCATGCACGTTTCACAAACCCGTGTGCATGTGTGCAAGAAGTTCTTGACAGTTCTTGAACAAGGGCACCATCACCGTGATCAGTGAGCACCAGGAGCTGGTCATGACTTCTTATAGGATCCGGTCGTGATCGTGGTGACGAGGGGTCCACGTGTAGTGAAGTATGTCGTATAGTAGAGCTGTTGGAATTCGTGGATGCCTCGGTCATTTCGTCGACAAATTGTCTGTCGACAGAGCCGGCGAGATGTCGGAATCTGAAGTCACCCTTCACGTTGGTGAGGTATAGGCCGCCGATGCTGATAAGCCTGGATAGTGCTACATAGACCAACATCAGTGGATGGTGTTTGTCGTATTCGTAGACTACCTTGGCGTATGTAGCCTACGTAGCCTAGTCTACAAAGCGGCTGTCAATCAATCTGGCATCATTCTCGGTCAGCATGAAGCCATCGCTCAACCTCGTAAGAAA
Organism: Rhipicephalus sanguineus; assembly: GCF_013339695.2. Taxonomy (NCBI): domain Eukaryota; kingdom Metazoa; phylum Arthropoda; class Arachnida; order Ixodida; family Ixodidae; genus Rhipicephalus; species Rhipicephalus sanguineus. The sequence continues at coordinate 25,300,724 of NC_051186.1, read as the reverse complement.
TGAAGAGGACACTGCATCGTTCTGGTGGACGAAGTGCAGCTTACGGCGTGGTGATGTGGATATCATATGTAGCTTAACATTCGTTAATGTATTCCTCCGGGGTCGAGCAATGCTTCAATATAGCTTGCTGAATCATAGGAATACAAACGAATGTTTATTAGACTGCTATAAAAGCCGAGCCAACACTGGAACTACAGATGTTAATCTCATATGACGCCTGTATCATAGGAGTACACATCGTAGCAGTATCATGTAGTGTTTATTGCTTTCTTGTAAAATTACATAGCCAGCACCACAACCACAACTGATGTTGCACCGATATTACGCCTGCGTAGGGTGTTTTTCCAAACCAGTTTATAGACCTGGCGTGGCTCAGTGGTAGAATACCTGATTGCCACGCAGAGTGCTTGGGTTCGATTCCTGCTGGGATCCTAATTTTCATTCTTTCCATTCGTTGAGTCAACGCTGCCATTGTTGGTTTTCCTTAACGCTCTAGCATTTAAGTTACCAATGTCTGTTCTCGACGTTCCTGGGTAGATATAAACTGTCAATCACCTGTGGCGCATACCCGTACACCGCGGCCCGTGGTAAACGGGTATGTGCCACACGTGTCTAGTGGAAAGGGTTTGACGACGTACGCGGCAAGATTTTAACGTTATTCATGTCACGACCCGGCAATCATATTCGTGAAATCCTCTTACCCTCCCATGCAAATTTTGGTCTACACCAAGTTAAGGAGGCCATTATGAGAGCACCCAGACGTAGGCGGCTAGATAGATAGATAGATAGATAGATAGATACGTAGATAGAAACGCTCAAAGTGCCAGAGGTTCGCTAAGAAATGCTTCGCATTTAATACACTGATATAAAAATGGTGAAGAATAAACGAAGTGACAGTGTGTAGGATAAGCAGAATTATGGGTACACTATAACAGTAAAAAAAAAAGTGATCAAAGAGGCATACAAAGGGAAAACGAACAAAAAGTACACTGATGTAAAAAAAAAATATACAGAAGTAATGGTGATACAGGTAGCTCATAAGTGGCCAGCGTGTAGCTGATTTTCAAGCAATGCTAAAAAGGAAGATAACGTCGCGCTGGTTGTTACACTAGGATCCAGCCTGTTCCATTCACGTGTCATTAAAGGAAAAAATGAATATTTATGACTGTCCGTATGAATGACATGCTCATGTAATGATAATGCGTGTTTGTGCCGCGTTTGTCGTGTTTGAGTTAAAGATAAGTATTTGGAACTGTCAATCTTTATGTCTTTGTGAATGAGCTGATACATCATCTTTAATCGCGCAAGCTTGGCTCGGTTTTGTAAGGTGAGGATACCGGCCCGTTTTAGTAATTCTGTGGGTGAATCTTTTGGCCTATGTTTATTGTAAATGCATCTTAGTGCCTTCCTTTGGACTGCTTCGAGTTTGTAATTGAGTTCTTTAGTGGAAGGAAACCAAACAACGTTAGCGTACTCCAAAGTTGATCTGACAAAGGTCTGGTATGCTAATAGCTTTGTGATAGGGGGGGCTAGTCTCAGACGTCTATTTAAAAAAAACAATTTTTTTAGTGCAGACGAGGTGACGTTGTTTACGTGGCGTTCCCATCTAAAGTCATGGGTTAGTGTTAGGCCAAGGTATTTATACTCTTCCACTGCGCTGAGTGTGGCGCTACCTATAGTGTAGTTAAAATCAGATGTGTGTTTCTTTCTCGTTATTGACAGAACAGCCGATTTTTTAACGTTCAATGTCATTTGCCATTCTTTACACCATTTGAATACTAAAGATAAAGAGTTGTTTAATGCAAGATGGTCACTATAAGAGTCGATTACTTGGTATAAGACGCAGTCATCAGCGAAAAGTCTGACGCTGACAGGAATATTACAAGGCAGATCATTAATGTATATAAGAAATAAAATTGGAGCCAGAACGCTTCCTTGTGGAACTCCGGATCTTACACTAGATTTATGGGAATGTTGCCTGCTGACTTCTACAAACTGGGTGCGGTCACTAAGGTAATCTTTCATCCAATCGACAATGGGGCCTTTACCCAAGGTTAGTTCGAGTTTATGAATTAGTTTGTGATGTGATACACGGTCGAAGGCTTTTGAAAAGTCTAAAAAGATAAGATCAATTTGTTTCTGTAGGTCGACACTTAGCGATACATCGTGTACAAGTTCAAGTAGTTGCGTGACTGTGGAGACACCTTTTCGAAATCCATGCTGACAGGGTGTTAGTATTTGTTCCTTTTCAAGGTGTTTGGTTATGTGCTTTAGGATAATGTGTTCTAACAGTTTGCAGGCTGTGCATGTCAATGAGATGGGTCTGTAGTTGGAGGGTTCGGTTTTACTTCCCGATTTATGAATTGGTTTTACTTTAGCTGTTTTCCAGTCGTTAGGGAGGGTCCCTGACGCCAATGATTTGTCAAAGACTATTAAGAGGTACTTGGCCATCCACGCAGCGTATCTGCGAAGGAATGCATTTGATATGTTGTCAGGTCCTGATGATTTCTTACAGTCTAGTTTGAGCAGCAAGTTAAGTGGCATTTGTGGCATTAGAGTGACCAGGGGATAAATGTAGGTCCCATTCATTTGTCTCCTGGCGAGTTAGAAATTGACAACGAAGCAGGCCTTTTTCATGAAGGCCAGGATTGGGAGGCCACCGATCGAGTGAGAATACTCGAAGCTTGTCAACTTTCGTTGTGTAAATATCTTGAACTAATACTCGAACACAGCACGTCGTCCTCAATGTTCGCTGTAGTTCTTGCTCGTTTCTTGCTAAAGCTAAAGCGTCGAGTTCCGAGAAATCCGGATGAAAGAGGCAAATGCCGACACTCTTTGTTACGCTATCTCTCAAAAGTGTATATTTTAGGTTGAATGTTTTGATAGGTTGGATATTTCTGAGTTAAGTGCATATCACAAAAATAAAGTGCGCAGATGGATGGTATACAGTGGTGGGGCTGTGTTGTGGTGCCAACATGCGATGCAAGGATGACGTCAGATGTTCGAAGGAAATGACAGGTCTAAACAATCTTCGCTCGATCGATGCTTCAGCTATCCCGTCAACTTTCACACTCGATGTTTCGGACGTCGCCTCTTTGACGCAGAAAAGTCTTGACACTTGTTTTCAGACGCCAAACTCTCTCGGAATGTTGAGGCAGCATTGAAATGCTTCGCCCCGGCATAGATAGGAGGAAGCGTGACGTCCTGGTGTCAGCGGACGCCAAATGTATACATGTGGATTGTGGAGAAAAATGAAGGAAGGAAAACGACAATGTAGAAACGAAGCGAAGGTTGCGAAAGAAAGCGTAAACGCATCGGAATACTCATGATAGAAGTGCGTTATAGCCCGTACGAAAGTGAAAAATGCCAAATCGACCTTCCCAACTCGCCCGCGTTCTTGCCTCGCTGCATTTCATCCCAACAACATCGCCGATGCTCCCACGGGCGGTTCGTTTTGTTCCCCGCTTGCCGGGCATGCATTACGCTTATTGAGTGCGCAGTCCTGCCACCACCGTTGCATCCGCGTACCTTGCGGGGCCAAACGTGAATGGCGATTATTAGACACGGCGCTGGCAGCCGAAATTGGGCTCCGGGGAGCCGAACGTCCGTCCCAATCACACCGTTCTCGCGTCTCTCCGGGTTTGCTGCTGGCGAGTTGGGAAGTGACAACGAAACAGCGCTTTGTCATGAAGGCCGGGATTGGGAGAGACGTGAGCGCATCGGGAGGGGCGCTGTGACACGCGCGGACCAGAAGCAAACGCAATATTGCCTAAGCTAAGAAATGAGCGACGACACCACGCAGCAGATGTAGGAGCTAGACATGTCGCTGAACCGCTAGTGACACAGCTGCTTTCAGGAGAGACAAAACGAATGTAATGAAAATCAAGTCAGCGATGGCGATACGGTGGTGCTTTCGAAACTGTCATGAGGAAAGCCATTTGGCGCAATAACGGGTGTAGTGCACGCACGTCTATGTTAGCAAGAAACGATTTGGGAGGACGGCAGAACAAGCTCTAAATCCGGTGTTGACGTTCCCTTATGTTTACTCTCGTTCTATTACGCGCTTAATAATAGTGTGAATATTGTCACTGGGTTACACGCACAAGGCAACAATTGGCATTTCATGATTGCTGAATAATATAGCTAAAATTTTCGTTCTTATATATCTCTTGATGATAAGACATGGAACAATTCAAAATAAGTCATATAGTTAAAGTATACAACTAAGTAAAATTAGCATGCTGAGATCTAAGAAAGACAAAGAAAAGGCATACATGTGCTCGAGGCCACAAGATCTACCTGAAGCCGATTTACAGCGAAAGCTGTAATGAGATCATTTCACCGGCCGTTTTTGGCGCCGTAGTTGTCCGCCGCCGCCGCCGCCGCCGCCGCCGGTGTCCGTAACCAGTATCGATCGAAATAAGAAAAAAAAAACGGAATAAGAAAAAAATTCCAGGATGGAACGAGGCTCGAACCTGGGCCCTCTGCGTGGGAGCCCAGTATTCAACCTCTGAGCCATGCCGGTGCTTGAAACTGCTTTGGAAAAAGGTCCTATACAGGCTTCATGTCGGGAAGGAACCACATTAGCATATGCAATATAGCGTGGTAGAAGAGTAAAATAAGCACCAAGCGTCGCACAACGCGAATTCTGTAATGAGGCGTCACACAATGCGAATTGCGCAACGAGTAGGTTATGAAATGCCTCAAACCCATTACAAAGATCTCTGCCATAATTCTTCGTCGTCATCAGGCACAGCATCAACAAAGTGCGCATAATGACTTACATGCGTTTAGCAGGTACCACGGAACTCCGTAAAATGACGAAAAATGGCACAGTGCCTGCTGCCCTACATCTCAAAAATTAGAATGATTTAGAGCGTAGTGGGTTCCTCGCAAGTGCACTGGTATTGGTTGCCAAGGAAGCCTATAAGCGCAGATCCATTTCCTCGGGGTCTCAGTAAAATTACAATGCTTTATAGCGTAGTGGGTTCCTCGCAAGTGCACTTGGATTGGTTGGCAAGGAAGCCCATGAGCGCATGATTCATTTCCTCGGATGCTCAGTAAAGTTATTCGCCCCCCCCCCCCCCCGTCTCTCTCCCACGTCAACGTATGTTATACAGCATGACGGGAGAGGGAAATAGCGAGCGGGCGTCACCCAATGCAAATTACATAACTGGTGGGCCGTTTAAAGCTTCCAACCCATTACAAAGGGCTGAGCCATAATTCTTCATCGTCATCAGTCGTCGCGTCAACAAAGTGCACATAATGCCTTACAGACGTATAGCTGGTGCCTCGTTTCTCCGCAGAATGACGAATAATGGCTTAGTAGGTGCTTCCCAACTTCACAAAACTTGTGATTTATTGCGTAGTGGGTACCTTTCTAGTCTACTTGTATTGTAGCCCCAAGAGAGCTTACAACGGGCTCTAGAAACGCCGCTCTTCCAGCTTTCGCTGTGACTGTGCTGCGGTTTCAGCGCAGGCCTGGCGTTTTTTATTACATAGAAATTCTATAACACTAAACACACATTAGAAATAGAATCTGTTGGAGCAAAAAATCCGGCTACATTCATAGTTTTACTATATTCCTTCGTAGAAATTTTGTCTACGAACAGTTAAATATACTGTTTAGAAACTGATTATTTTAAACCTGTGATTACGTTGTATTAGTGCGTCTTCTTGCGCCCTCTACCAACAAACGAAAGACTGGACATACACACGGTGACTGCGAACGATGTTTTTAATCTGTTTTTAATCTGTTGGAACACAGCGCAAGAGGAGGACCCCGTGAACGGCGACCAGCTAGCCCAATTCAACGCTTTTTTCATTGTTGTATTATGCATTGCAGTTTGTTTATTCGGCTACACTACGCAGTGTAATTGTGTGATATACGAACTCGCTTTTAATTGGGGTTTGCCATGGCGTATCTTACGATGCGACAGCTGCTGCCGTGTAATGGCCACCCGGGCACTCTCCACACGCTTTTACAGCTTCTTGGCTAGCAGAGCTTCCAGCTTATTCCAGTTTATCCCAGCTCATTTCAACGGTTTGTGCGTTCATTCGGATTCGCATTCAGCTTCAAGTTCATTTGCATTCTGGTTGTTGCACGAACTAGCTGGTGCAACACGAGGATTTCAGAGGCACAAATGACGGCACCTGCCCCCTCCCCTTTAAAGATCTTTAAAGATAAGTAAACCATGCTTAAGAGGCTTCCCTTTATCACTATTATAGCGCGAATGACTCATTAAACATAAACTCGGCGCTGTCGTGTGTTTTGTCGAGTCCTTAGCACTTTGTACACATTTATTCGCGTGTTTACGAGTACTCATCATGAACTGCACGGCAGCATTACTGTCGCGCGAATGATTGACGTTCCTGCTAGCGGTTTGATAGGAACGCGACCAAGTCACGTATATTCAATAGCATCAATCCTCGCTAGCACTAACACATTTCAACACAGTTTCTTCCCGCGCACGGTCACCGACTGTAAATAAATAAATAAATAAATAAATAAATAAATAAATAAATAAATAAATAAATAAATAAATAAATAAATAAATAAGCTCCTTAGCGTGTTCTTAGCGCCAGAAGCAGGTGAATGGAAGCAATAATCAAAGCAAGGCGAGAAACGAGACGTGAATGTTAGATGCGAATTGAGCCCAACAGTGTGAAGAAACACGCCAGGGCAGTCACGCAGTATACTTCCCGATGAAGGTAGGAAGTTTGCTGGGCACGCTGACACGCTGCACTCACGTCAGTACGGGTCGAAGAAATCCGATCTCGATCACCTCTCTGTTCTCAAACACACACAAGATGGTTGATTTCTGTTTTCATTTTCAGTTATTGGAAAACGAGCGAGCCGCACTGCACTGGAAAACTTCAATGTTCGTGTACCCGCTTCTCATGACAAGCAATGCAGATGCGGACACACGAAGGCAATGAACCAGCGATAAGGTGACCGTTGTCAAACAAGTCTCCCTTTTCATCGTCGGGAGTTATCACCATTTTACACGTTGACAGAACTTACACGTACATCAGGACGTACATGCTCGCGACCATAAGCGCGCCATTTGGACATTGAGAGTCCATTGCTTCCAATATTCTTCTAGGACTTCTTGCATGACTACGTTTGATATATTCACAAATGCGACCGATGCCGTTTCCGACTTTAGCCTCCGGTGTTGACGGTTCTCTTTCCTTAAAATGTCCTTGCTGAGCAATTATTTTTTACGAAATTTTCGACGCAAGAAAGTTTCGACCACACAGTTCGGTTAGCAACGGAACAAGCACTAAATATTCTTTTGTCTGCTACCGGCCAGGAATATGGATGGCCGTTTGTGGATTTATGTTAACAGTTACGTTTCCACAAAAGGCAGCGACGATTTTCAAAGATCAGCCGTTAGCATTATATGGAATTGTTCAGTTTTCTATGCCGCTGCCTTGGGCTAGCCAGGCTTGCTCGGATTTTTATTCGGGCATATGAATCCCGTGCCGCACATTGCAGTTATGTTGTTTGTCGTTAAAAACCTGTAATCTACCTATTTATAATACATTTGGCCATTATTTTAATACAGAAAAGACACATATCGGTCTGTAGTTGTTTAGTTCTTCAAACGACCCACCTTTTTGGATCGCAGACACATTAGCAAGTTTCATTTGAACAGGGAAAACATGTAGAGTTAGTATGATACTATAAATGTGCGTCGATGGTGCGGCGACAATGTGCCCAATAGCTTTTAACGGTTTCGGCTTGAGGTCATCACGGCAGCACACAGTTATTCTTTAATGACTAGATTAATTTTTCCTTAATCGCGCGATGCGGTTCTCGATCTAGGCAATTGAAAGAGCCAACGCCGAAATGCTTTTCGAGCCGTTCACCGAGTGTTTCATCCTCTCGTCAAGCTGCTTTTTTCTAGCATTCTATTCTTCCAATTCGCCAGTGTACTAACCAGCACAATTCAACACACTACAAAACCATCGAGCTTCGATTTCCTGTAAAAGGTGCACAGTTTTGCGCAAAAAGAAAAAGGTGAAGAGAACTTTACAAAACATTTTTTTTATTCTACGTGGCCACAGAAGTGTTCTAACACAGGAACTCTATATACAACCTCATTATTTGACTGTTAGCAACAATGTTGTAATATTGACGGTAATTTAGTTCGTGGATTTTTTAATTATTGATCTTGTAGCGCACTACCGCGGGCTACAAGATTCAGACCAGGAAAAGACAACGACGACGAAGCAAGCAGCACGAGGCGGTCGCGCGTGTTCTTGTTCGCGTCTGTGTATTATATGGACACTCTCGGCTGCTTTTTGCCGTCTCCGTCTGTTGACGCCGTCATGTCCCGGATATGTATATGTATGTAGATATAAATAAAAGCCACAAAGAGAAATAAATCAGAAGAAAAAAAATCGGCAGATCCCACGCATTGTGGGAATCGAGGTAATGCGAAGCAGCCAGCAAAGAGCTGCATACATCGTCTTGTTTGTCATTGAGGTTTATGAAGTGATTCATGTCGTGACATCTAGCTCGCTATATATTCCGAAATTGTCACACAAGCATGCGTGTATAATCTGGTATATGCCATGCTAATGAAACATATATTCTGCAACATATATACGATGAGTGACCTGCTATTTATGTTCGTCACGCACTCTTGTTATGCCATACCAATTTACGTGTATATCCAGTAAACAAAATGGCCGGGAGTGAACCACGAGCATGGCATCTAAATCATACCCTACATGGCATGCATGTCACGATTTTCGTGTTACCACCTGTTATTTATGTTCGTCACACAGTCACGTCACGAGATACCAATTTTGGTGTATATCACGCTAGCGAAACGGCCGCCAGCGTACCATGAGCGTGGCACGTAAGTCATGGCGTACATGCCATGTGTGTCATTATTTTCGTATTAACTCCTGTTATTTGTGTTCGTCACACAGTCACGTCGCGCGATACCAATTTTGGTGTATATCAAGCTAGCAAAACGGTCGTGAGCGCACCATGAGCGTGGAATGTAAATCATGCTGTACATGATATGCGTGCAATGATTTTCATGTTAACTCCTGTTATTTATGTTCGTCACACAGTTACGTCGCGAGATACCAATTTTGGTGTATATCAAGCTAGCGAAACGGCCGCCAGCGCGCCATGAGCGTGGCACGTAAGTCATGCTGTGCATGACATGCGTGTCATGATTTTCATGGTACCACCTGTTATTTGTTTTCGTCACACAGTCACGTCACGCGATACCAATTTTGGTGTATATCAAGCTAGCAAAACGGCCGCCAGCGCGCCATGAGCGTGGCACGTAAGTCATACTGTGCATGACATGTGTGTCACGATTTTCATGGTACCACCTGTTATTTGTTTTCGTCACACAGTCACGTCACGCGATACCAATTTTGGTGTATATCAAGCTAGCGAAACGGCCGCCAACGCGCCATGAGCGTGGCACGTAAGTCATGCTGTGCATGACATGTGTGTCATGATTTTCATGTGAATACCTGTTATTTGTGTTCACCACACAGTCACGTCGCGCGATACCAATTTTGGTGTATATCAAGCTAGCGAAACGGCCGCGAGCGCACCATGAGCGTGGAATGTAAATCATGCTGTGCATGATATGTGTGTCATGATTTGCACGTTAGGACCTGTCACTTGTGTTCGTCATACACTACTGTCACGCCATACCAATTTTGGTATATATCAAACTAACGAAACGGCCGCAAGCGCACCAAAACAGTGGCATGAAAATCATGTCGTTCATGACATGGATATCATGATTTTCATGTTATGACCTGTCATTTATGTTCGCCATAAAGTCACGTTACGCCATACCAATTTTGGTGCATATCCTATTAACGAAACGACCAGGAGAGCCCAAAGTCGTAGGCGGCTAGATAGATAGATAGATAGATAGATAGATAGATAGATAGATAGATAGATAGATAGATAGATAGATAGATAGATAGATAGATAGATAGATAGATAGATAGATAGATAGATAGATAGATAGAAAATAGATTAGATAGAAAATAGATAGATAGATAGATAGATAGATAGATAGATAGATAGATAGATAGATAGATAGATAGATAGATAGATAGATAGATAGATAGATAGATAGATAGATAGATAGATAGATAGATAGATAGATAGATAGATAGATAGATAGATAGATACGCTCAAACCCGCAGAAGTTCGCTAAGAAATGCTTCGCATTTAAAAAAAATCCGAAGTGCACCACCGGGATTCGTAACTTCGTCTCCTCGCTCCGCAGCGCGCTGCCTTGAACAACTCGGCCACGCGCCTCCGGGTGTTTAGCATAACAACGGCGAGCTATTTATATACACCATTTAGCACTAACGACATGCAGAGCTCGGAGGTGCTTCAGTATGTGTATTTCTGAGGCTATATTTCTGAGCAATCCGTATGGATTTCCTTGTGGCTTCGTGCTACAAACGGGTGGTTGTCCATTTTCCCTTTCTTTACCCTTCCGCCACCTTGCGGGATTCCGCAGAACTGATTTGCAATATGTGTATTATCACCCGCGAGATTGTCCGAAGGGCGCGCTTAAAGGCCAACTCCGGCGGTTTTTCGAGGTCAATGAATCTCAATAAAGTTCGCTGGGTCCGTTCCTTTTCACGTTCCCGTAATTTATGCCAAATTACTAGCTAGAGAGATACGCAGATTCATTACAAATGAATTTTATTGATTGCCCCGTCTCTCCCCACCTCGCTTCCCGAATCACTGGCAACATTGTGTGCGTGACGTCATTTTTGGTATAGCGGAAATGACGGGACCGAGGGGCCCTTAGAGCGTCTGCTATCCGCAAGGCAACAATCGTGTGTGTTTGGCGAGCGCTTCGTTGGCTGGGCGTGTGCATTTCAGTTCCTTGTGGTAGTGCATGCGATGGGTGGCAAGTGGTGTTGCGTTGTGGGCTGCACACGGTTCCCCGTTGGCAGTCACGAAACACTCGCACCTAACGATTACCCTGCGTCTTTATATTAGAGTGTTTAGCTAGCAATGCCGGTTTACCACACGGAAAGTGCGGTAATACCGTTCCGGCTAAGGAATGCACATGCGGGAACATTACCGTACGGAAACACTTTCCGTAACATATACAGGGTGCACCGTGACCGGCCCTGTCGGTATTGGCCGCGAGATCGAGCGTAGTCGCCACCTGGCGGCTACTGGCTGAAGCGCGCCTAGTGTGGATTGCTCCCTGCGTCGTCTGCTAGCCACGTCGTGTTTGCATGTGCGCGTACGTCCTGCACGTTCTCAAAGGGCGGTGTGTTCTGTTATGTTAGCGTAATTTTAACTGCTCGTATGTATACCTAACATGATGTACAGAAGCAAATGAGCTTGCTCGGTTGCATGCGCATTGTAATAAGATCAGTGAGTGCGACTTTCGAGAGGGCTGTGTATTGGTGTCGTACCCTTCGTTCGCCAGAATCATTTCAGTGCCGGTGCTGCTTTCTGGTTCAAGCACACCCTAAAGTGCGCTTGGCACAGTCCCAAACATGAGGAACATTAAATAGTATGTGAATGCGGCGTTTTAGCGACTCGGTGGTAAACAAAAACGAGGCTCATGTACTTTCGCGTTGTTAGGTGTATAACTGCGGCACTCCAGTTCATGATGAGCTTTAGTTGCGCTTAAGATGTCCTTTTATTTTACGGTCGTGGTCCCGCTACAGCAAAATATTTCTATCGAGTGAAGTCTGAGACTTCGGTACTCAGGCTGTCCCTAAAAAAAAGACACACGATGGAATGTCACGGCAGCGATAAAACGGAGTTGCCGCGCGCAATCTTAACTTGGGGCGAAATTTATTCAGAACCACCCCTGTGCAGCCCGACGGCGTGCCTTACATTTATGTCGTATAATTTCACGCAAAACCTCATCCTTTTTCCTCACATTATCTTGAGCGTTTGTGTGGAGTTGTTATAAATTGAGGGAAGGCAGCGGACATTACTATTTCGAAAAAAAAGAAGACACTTATTTCATAAAATAACCGGACCTTTGTTGCAACACTGTCGTGCACGTAATCAATCGATGAAAGCTCTATGCTAAACTCTTACCTGCGTATACGTATTCGCGTGAACAGTGCTAATGAACTCATTGCACAGGAATATGGGCTGGTATACAAATGAACAAGAAGTAAACACTTGAGTAGTTCAGTCGTGCTACAGCAGTGCGTAGTACACAGAACACAAGCTAAACACGTACAGAGAAAACAACAAAAAACGTCATGTAGTGCGCAAGCGCAGACCGTCGTCCAGGGCGAGCATCCCTTTCATTGGCAGCTTGCGCTTCTCTCACTAGTAGTAGGAACGTTGGGTGATCTTCGTGCATCGATTCAACAATGAGGAGTGTATGTATTGTAGAGAAGAAGAGTGGCCTCAGCGGCATTGCTCTGCGCCTCAGCGGCATCGCCATCGCCGTGAGCTCGTGGTTGCTGCGCTTGGCCGAACGCTGCTGACCGCTGCTTGTTCACACGCATTCTCTGCCAATAAACCTCTTAGCAGTATTACCATTAAGCAGCAACCAACGCATTTTATTCGCCGAAAACCGGCTCAAACTGCTCACCACGAAGCGCCGCTGTGTGCATTTGTATACGCGCCTCCGACCGCCTCTCCACACTAACGCGGCGACTCTGCTGCCACCTATAGGTCGACCTCGCGGCCAATACGGTGAGCTGCGCGTCATCCGAAACAACGTAGCCTAATCTATGATCAACACTCCTTGCGCAAAAGTTTCTCAGACAACGGACGAAACAGACACGGACGGGCGCAAACTTCCGACTGATTTTATTATCAACAAGTGACATATATATATACACAAATATGACTATGTCAAAACAAAAACACCAATGGCACAGGTGTGCAGTGTGTCAGCGCGCATCAGCTACCAGTAGCTGATTCATTCTTTGTTAAACTTTACTGAACTTGTTACAGATTAAAATTGTTTGTTTGAACCCCTCGAACATTCATGCGCTCCAGTAGCCAGAGTGAATGTTTCCGCTATGACACTGGGCTCCTGAAGCATTTAAGTAATGTGGGCCTTGCCTGCCATTGCTGGGTAATGACACTCATCTCAAAGCGTTGTTTCGGGGAAAGGGAGACAGGCGCCATGAGCGGTGGGGCTCACGACCCGCCAGCGTTTCACTGTCCTGCCGCTCTGCGCGAACAGCCTTGTTTGCCAGCCGCCTTTAAATGATGTCCAAGTTTGCTGCGCTTTTAGGGGCGAAGCTCCTTAAGGCGGCACCCGCTCGTCCCTCGTAGTCGTAGTAGTGCGTAACCAGTCGTAACGCTAGTACCAGATCTTGACCTCCAAGGTGGTGCCGGTGGGAGATTTTTCCTGAGCGTTGTTGAACAATAAAAAAATCGCAGCGTGCGCGTTAACTAAAAGCCGAATTCTTCTGTCTCTCATTCCCCATTATCAGCCATTGGCATGTTCCAGTAGGAAACGTTAGTAGAAGTAGAAGTGTAAGTGTTAGCTAAAAGCCGACTTCTTCTGTCTCTCATTCCCATTAGCAGCCATTGTTTACCTCCAAGGTAGTGCCTGGTGAGATTTCTCCTGTGCGTGATTAAACAATAAAAATTTTGTTCAAAACGCGGTTAATTGATGAAATAAACCAACGAAAGACGCCAGATGTTTCGTAAAAGCAAAACGAAAGAACGCCAGATGTTTCTAAAGCAAACCGAAAAGACGCCAGCTGCTTAACGAAAGACGCCAGATGTTTTCTAAAGCAATGGTTTTCTAAACAATGAAAATTCACAGCGTACATGTAAAATTAAAGTGAGCTGCAAGTCGTCATAACTCATCGAACCTTTAGTATAAACGCGCCCGATCTCACGCCGGTGATGATGTACTGGGCAGAATTCACGGAAGATTCACGGTTTACCGATGAACCTCCGCAGCTTCGCCCACTCATCATCATTCACTCCGTGGATATGTTTCAAAGGAGGAAACCGGGTCGTGTAATTGCCTGCACGTCTTGTAAGGCAAGATGAGGCCGCAGTCAACAACATCCTGTGACATCATTATATCGAGCCTCGTCGAAGGCCACGTACGTAACGGCGGGTAGGGCGTTATCTCCAACACTCGGTTAGCCCGATGTTCTGGAACTGTGAGCTTTATCTTCGTTTGCCCCACGTAATGACCATTGGCCTTCGTAAAGAAAAGAACTTCCATTGATCATCGGTGCTCAACGAAACTACTCATGTGTTGTAGCAAATACCAAACCCCCCAAAAAAACGCAGACGGATGAACTGAGCCACGCACATCTTGCGAAAGCTTCTGCAACCGAGGCAGATTAGTTCGTACCGAATCGAGCACGTGGAGTAAATATGGCGTCCCAAATTGAGCCCCTTCACTAACAGCGCCGAGCAAGTCGAGGCAAAAAAGAGAAAGACAAAAAAAAACGCTTTCGTATCCTCAGGTGTCTCTCAATCTGCTAGCAACGACAGTCGCAGTGTTTGTCTCATCGGAGTTGTACAACGTGGAAGAGTCTGAGATAAGGTACCCAATGTTTCCAGCTGTTGCCGGGAAGACGAAAATGGATGAACGCGTGCCCCGAGGAGCTACATGTTTCTTGGTAGCGAAATAGCCCTCCATGCATTCGTACGCGTGATAGCAATTTCGTAGAGCCGTGACCAGAACAAGGCCTCCCGACGCAGCGGCTGTAGAAGCTGATGGACGCGTTAATCTTCTGGGATGGTGCATCACGTCGGCGCGTTTGACGGGAGGATGCATCACTGAGAAGCTTGACGTGCGTGTGAGTGCTTGCGGTGCCGTGGTCCAACTAATCAAGTATATCGGCAACAGGAAGAAAGCTGTAGGCGCTCTGTTAATATTACCGTAAGTTCCGTTTCGAGTGCCTTAGATTAACTTCGGTTTTAGGCTCTGACGATCTCTGCTTGGAATGCGACGGATGAAGCAATAAATTTTGAATGCTTAGTCATGGCATGGTCTTTAGGCTGAAACAAACAATAACAGTGATGACAAAGTGCCATAAACGAATGCAGATAATCATTAGTTACGTAATAATTCAATATTTAAAGCTTTAGAGATATGCACATTGCGTAATGAGATCTTTGTCAAATTTTCAGGTTCTCGTAGCTCAATTGTGTTCTGTGCTTTTTTGGCTGAAATCCAAGTATGCAGGTGCGTCTGTGCGTGTTTTGCATGTGCTGAGTGACACCGATATCTGATTACGATAAGAACGCAGCTGATTAATAGACACCACAGAGAACAAAACACTTCCTGAGATATGTCCTATATGCCCTATATGTCCTATATACGGTATGTCCTATGCGTCTATATGCAGAAAGGATGTCTGGAATAGGTGGCTTGCGGTTAGGCCGCACTACAGTACAGCTTCGAGCTCTGTTCGAGCATTATACGTTTAGTCCAGTAGAACTAGCTCAGTCTATTCTTATGGCGACGCCCATGAAGAATTACACTGCTTGCTCGCCTGAATAGAGCGAAAACCAAAAGAGGAAACTGAGTTGTGTTACGCCTTGTGAGTTTTGTAACCAGATTACCGGTTGGAGAAGTCACAGGGCGTAACGATGAACACCCATTTTTGCCCTTATGAGGATGGCATATATTCAGTACGCCATCGATTACGGGTCATATACGAGTTCAAGCAGCGTTAAACAACTAATTAATGCTGCTGTAAGAAGAGGAGCATGCAGCGAGTGCTACGCGCTCTTGCTTCGGTCTCTCGATAGCGCCGTGTGCGCCGTGTGCGTTAAAGTCAAAGTTACTAATAAAAAAAAAAAACAGGAGTGCGTGACATGCAACCAGAGAGAGAAATGTCACGGACCCATCATACGCTAATGTATTCTTTCCGGTAACAAAAGCAGCCACTTGTTCGCTGTTGTAAGTTGTAATGTAAGGAATATCGTAGACGAGTCGCTGCTTTTCCTGCGACGCATGCGGGCTATCTCACGTGCCTCTAGAGATTACATCATGGGCGTATTCGTGTGGGCAACGGCAGGAAGGAGCGTCTCAAATGGTAGCGTGGGTTCTCGTCCGTACAACAGGAAAAATGGAGAGAATCCTGCAGTATCATGCAACCGTATTATAGGCAAATGTCATGAATGCCAGAGCGGCGTCCCAGTCTCGATGGTCAGAACAAAGGTACATAGCGAGCGTTTCCGTGATAGTTCGATTCAGCCGCTCTGTAAGTGTAGCACGCAGTTGTGAACTTGTGCTCTGTGGCGCAAGAGTGCAATATGTCTTGGACAACCTGGGATAGAAAGTAGCGATCCCGATCGCTAAGCAGTTGTCGAGGAGCGCCGTGGTGAAGTATGACGTTTTCTAGGATTAAGTCAGCGACGTCGGTCGCACAACTGGTAGGAGGAGCCCGAGGGATCCCATACCGAGTGCTGTAATCCGTGGCAACGACTATCCACTTGTTTCCACTGACCGATAAAGGGAAAGGGCCAAGGAGGTCAAGACCTACCCTATAAAATGGTTCAGATAGTATTTGAATGGGCTAAAGACGTCCCGCTGGAAGGGCTGCTAGTTTTTATTTCTTTTTCCGTGGTGACAGGATTTGCACGAAGCGACGTAACGGTCCAAAAATGTGACGTCGAGCACGGTCATAAGTCCTTGAGGCTCCCAAGTAACCAGCCGAAGGAATATCGTGCAACTGCGCGAGGACAGCCTGACGTATATGCATGGGTATGACCAGCAGCAGTTCAGGTCCGTCAGGATGCATGTTGTAACGATATAATAGGTTATCTTGGAGCACAAACATACGGAGAGACGGAGGAATTGAGGGACCACTCAGTCGAAGAATGATCTCTCTTAATTGAGGATCATGGCGCTGCTCATCTCCCGTGGTGCTGAACGCGGAAAGTGCCAACACGCAAGTAGACTCGCCGCCCTCAGGAAGGTCTGGTGGGTCTACGGGATGGCGCGACAAGCAATAAGCATCCTCATGTTGGCGGCCGGACTTGTATACAACTGTGTATGAGTACTCTTGTAGCCGTAGAACACACCGGACGAGACGTCCACTAGGATCTTTTAAGAATGACAGCCAGCATAAGGCGTGATGGTCGGTGATAACTGTGAATGGCTGTCCATACAAATATGGCCGAAATTTGCCCACTGCCCAGACGAGCGCGAGGCATTCGCGTTCGGTGATTGAGTCATTGCGTTCCGCTGGTGACAAATACGGCTAGCGCATGCAATGACACGCTCGCAACCATGTTATCGTTGGGACAATGCCGTAGCCGCTGGCGTCGGTGCGTACTTCCATTGGAGCAGACATATCAAAGTGTCCGAGAATCGGTGACGTCGTGAGTCTTGTGGTAAATTCAGCGAACGCACTGGCTTGTTCAGGTCCCCAGAGGAAAGTGACATCCTTCTTGAGTAGTTCTGCGAGAGGGCGTGCGACGTCAGCGAAATTCCACACAAATCTTCGAAAGTAGGAGCTTCGAACGTCGTCCGCATAGGTCGGCACAGGAAAATCCTTGACTGCGCGAACTTTCTCTGGATAGGGACAAGCACCAGAAAATCGACAAAGTGCCCGCCGACAGTGAGTTGCCGGCGGCACAATATCATTAGCAAACGGCACATCGATATCGATACACAGGGCCTGAAGAAGTGAAAGAAAGACAAAACAGGGACTGACTACTTAAAAAAAAAGGACAGCCGGTTATATTGCATGTTCAGTTGAATTACCTCAACAACCGCACCTTGATGGGGGAAAACTAATGATATGCTCCGCAGCTTGTTCGCAGAAGCGATAAGCGCCTCACACAGATGTTCGATGAGCCCATTGTTTTTACGGCGCCTGCGGTTTTTGCCACACGCCACTGCTGCTTCTTCACAGACCCCGCGCTCGTCGTATCGACCATGCTTCCCACGCGTGCTCCAACTGAAACGCGGAATATATTGATTTGTCATTACACGTAAAGAAACAAAGCGAGGTTCCAAGCGGAATGCATTTGCACAGTTTATTCGCGTATTACAGGTTACTGTTTTCTGTGTGACATGTTATTGCAGGAAGGATAGGCATATTGGCTGGTTAGCAAAATCGATAGTCGAATTAATAGCGCGAAAAAGAAGCGAACGACAAAGAAGCGGGACAGCGCTCGCTACACGCCGGGGATTTTATTTAAAGGAAGCAAATACTTAGCATATACGCGCATAGCCAATGATCGGTGGAAACGGTTCAGTAGGACGGGCTATAACGACGCTCGCCTAGCTTAAAACAGCCTCGATTAAGTTACGAAGACAGCACGAAGTGCCTGAAATGTAAAAAAAGACAAAATAAGGGAATACTTATCATGCAACAGGCGCCCGAAAAATTGGGTCAGTACTGAATAGCACCTGCCTAATTTTGGTAAGCCGTTCCGATGTAAAGCAACTCGTTGCCATGTTCATTGTAAATATGGGAGGCTTCACCAATCGAAGTTCATTGATATCATACGCCTGAATAAGCTTTTTCTCTTGCATATTGGATATTTTTATAATAAATTCAGAGGGGTAAAAAGATAGCACTATTCAGAGTCACGTTGCCGCACTAAATGAACGATTGCGGCGTTTGTGATGACTTCTCTGTTGTGTCCGTTTTTGCACGCCCTGTCTTTTTAGAATGCGCACTTTATTGAGCGCACATGTACCATCTACTGGGCTTACGTTCGAATATAGCTCTATATTGCATGAAGGTAGCGGTGAAGTGCGGGGTGCTAGCAACATTCAAAATGCACACCTGGCGCGTCTGTTCAGTCTTCCCAGCTGTTTCCTTCATCAGTGGACGAGTGCGAGCCGCCGACCTACTAAGTTTCTTAGCCTGTTTCATGCTTTCGCTTTCTTTGTGCAGGAACTTTATTTATTTACATATACTGCCTTTTTGCATAGTGAGGTATCGCAGGAGTGAGTCCAAAGTGAATCCGATGAATCCAAAGAAACAACGTTGAGACGACGACTTCTTCTGGTGGGTCGAGAAGAATGGCTTTTGAAAACATGGTCGCACAAGCACGTCTATGAGCCAAAGGTTTTAGCAGTACCTTGTTAGTGTGAATGAGAAATTTCTATCACGAGGATTATATCTCATCAACTTTTTTCTCAACAGACTCCAGCAGGTCTGTATCTTTAGTATGATGCGCGGTTACCACACAACAGGCGCAGCCGACTTATCTTGCTGGTACATATTTCTGCCGGCTCTCTACTCCTATAACGATGCGTCATGTTCGTCTCTCTTCCTGTTTTGTGTGCTCACGAGGATTTTTACCGTTGGAGACCAGCCGTGAAAGCTTCAAGCATTATTTTTAATCTTACGTGCACTTCTAGACTCCTGGTTCAATTTCGTTACGCGCCTTACCTTTGCAGCCTCATTACTACGACAACGGCCTTCACGTGCACTAGTGAAATAAGAAAGCGTTCAAAGCGCAATTCGCATTCTACGGAACGCCACCTGCAACCATCACGAAACACTGATGCGATTTCCGGCATGCCATACAATTGGTCGCCGGACGCAGTAGCATTTTTTTTATTCCTGTGACACTTATGTGGCCATGTGGTGGACCTGACTTCCTCATGAGGATAACACTTTTATTCTAATCTAGTAAATTTTTATTCTATTCGCTGCTTTATACCTACTAAAAAAGCGTCTACACATTGGCAATAAAGAAAGAGCCATACAGGATCGAGGCCTCTGTTGCTCACCGCAGTGAAATCATCATGTCGGCACTTTTATACGAAGCCGTGACGCTGACGCTAGCTTGCTGAACACGGAAATGACTTTAGTTTAACCATCAAATACCGCGAGTCGGCATCGTGAAGTGAAAACGTCTACTAAATGCAATCTCATTGGGAATCCTAAAGTATCTTATGTTTCTACGAACAGAAAAGTTAAACACTGAAGACGATAGCGCGAAGCTACTGAGTCAATTGCATCGAGGGGCGGGAAAAGTCGAGGGAAGCAGTTACGTGATCGAGGTCGTCGCAGCGCACCAGTACGTTCCGAAAGATGGGCAAACCGTCTGACCCAGGACTGCCTGCCTCTCCAAACGTGACCCGTCACACTGACCAGGAGTATAACGCAAGTGGCGACGTCGGCTGTTCCTTTGCTATATCAGCGCCTATTTTTCTGTGCCTGGGCGAAGGAGCGGAATGCAATGGGAACCGACCGTCGGCGTTAGTCTGGCTTTTAGCCGCCGGGCGCCGCCACCGTAGTAGACCAGCCGTCGCGTCGTCGCTCGCGGAAACGAATGCCGTGGCTCCATTCGATCTTCTATATGGTTCAGTTTTCGGCTGTATTCGCGTTGTTTAAAGTATAATGAAAACTTGTAAACTGGAATCATGAAGCACTTGTCGTTCTGGGCAACCAGCCCATTTCGAAGGCACGTGTCTTTCGCGGCTATTTGATCGAGACGCTCACGCGTCGTCCGCTAGCCCGATTCCATAGAGCGCATGCCAGTGATGCGCGGAAAATTGTTTTGTCACCGTTACGTTCGCTTGACTGAGAGTCGGTTATTGACTGTCTCAAAGTTGATTTTCGAAAGCAGCATTTGCCAAGAGCTAATACTGAAAGCTTGGGCGCTTAAAGTTCCCCGATGCGTGCTACCGTCTACTGGTGTAGCACACTATACGCAAGCCATGAGTTCATGCGATGAAATGTCACTAAGCTGCTTCCAATGACAATGTACATAATTATTGTCGGTTGTTTCGCCGGTAGCGCATGTAGTGTCCATGGGCTCCGATTCTTCAGCTTCGAGACCTAACGTCAGCGCTGCATGCACATGGCGGCGATCGCGAGGCAGCGTTGCTACTGGTACTACATGCATTCGCTGACTGTTCGGACGCAACACGGTCACGTTTAGGGATACGTGCCATGCTTGATTCAGTTGTTACCTTGGGCTGCAAACTTGAAGGGTAGTCTGCAAAGAGTGACGTTACCGCATCCTTCGTAAGCCGCTTCCTATATTCTATGAAATCTTCGCGTCGTAAACGACGGCTGCATATTCTAGTGTAGTTTGAAGATGTATTGGGAGATCAATTATACCGCCTAATTACTTCAAGCCACCTCTACCGAACGCCAGCGGCAGATGGAATTTCATGGAACGACAGCCGAACAATGTATAAAGGCGAAAGCCTTAGATGCCTCATCAAACGCGAAAATTGACTGTCGGCGGCGTCAGTACGAGTGCTGCAAAAAATAATTACGCGATGACGTCATCACATGACGTCACAGATCATAAAATTTTGTGACACCATCGTGACGTCACATAACGTGACGTCGTCATATTACATCTTCGCTTGGTCAAAATGGGCCGATCACGGAGGCAGTGCATGCCTCCGCTGATGTGCAGAAAGCTTGCACTGCCTCCGATCCTTGAGGCTGTAAGAAAACCACGTTAGGCGCAGAAATATCTCATAGGGAGGCAGAAAATGTTCAATAAATTGGCTAGAAGAAAAAGAAGAAGATGGCTTGCGTCTTTCAGTCGTCTTAGATGAATGCATAAGGAACCCTGCGAGATTTTTTTTTCTATATCAATAAAGAGAAATAAAAAAAGACAATCGTGATTTCTTTCAGTTCCATTTGCAAAGTGGAGCACAACAGTATGACATACTAAGGCATTGGGGCGGTTGCTACAGCCTGAAATAGAAAATAAAACGCGAATACTATCAAACTCGAGTGCAAGTATCGAACCGGCAGCACGGCCCGACAGTCTGCCTGTGGAATACTTACAGCGGGGATGGAAGGACACGCGAACATGCGGCGTCTGCATTCTTTGCTGCTTCGCTCTATTTTCAAGTGGTTATAGCCTGGATGATTGATGAGAACACGACGTCATCCATGACACAATAAAAGACCATATAGCATCTTTTTATTGCCGCCCAGGTTAGCGCGTGATGAAAACAGCGCGCCGCTATGTTCGCGTTTCTTTCCATCCCCCTGTAACTGTGAAAGCTTGCAAGAAGCACAAATGCAATTAAACTCGGATGCATACACGAATTCGTGAACTTCGTGATACGCGCAGCCGTTCAGCGCCAGCTTCCCGTGGATGGATGGATGGATGGATGGATGCTATGAGCGTTCTCTTTATGACGGGGCGGTGACATGTCTGCCACCAGGCTCGAAGAAAAAAAGAACTTCCTTGTTTTATGGTGGCCTAATACCTTATCTACATTGATTATATCTATACCAAAAAAATATAAATACACGGTCCATCTCTCTGCCTGTTAAGGCAGAATAACCTTATTTTTCTCCATTATTTATTCTTGTACTTTATCTCTACTTTTCTGCCACCAATACTCTAACAGTCTCTTACTTATTTCTATCGCGGACGTGTTCAGCTTTCTATTGCTGTCCCTAAAACCCAAGGCTTCATGTAGACTCGTGCCCACACGTATACCTGGGTGAATATCGCCACATTCAATCAGTACATGTTCCATCGTTTCCTTAGTTCCCCCGCAGCATGTACATTGTTCTTCTTCGTTACTGAATCTCGCTTTATAAGTACTCGTTCTAAGGCAGCCCGATCTTGCTTCAAACAATAAAGCGCTTCCCTTTGAATTATCATAAAACCTTTCCCTCCTTATTTCGTTTTTTCCTTTTCGGTAGTTACTCAGAGCCGGCTTCTTTTCCATCGCTGTCATCCAATAAGTCCTCTCCGCCTCTCTGACCTTCCGCTTAATGCTCCTTATCACCCGCAATGCTAGCCGTATATTTACTGGTGAGCCTCCTAGTTCTTTTTCTCCACTGCGTGTCAACGCTTTTTCTATACAAATACCTGAAAACCTTCGCTGCCCATCTACTCTTCTTCATTTTCCTCAGCCCCTCTTCGAATCTCATTTTGCTCTGAGCTTCCTTCACTTCAAAGCCTGTCCATCCCATATCACCCTTTACACCCGTAGTCTACTATATCACCCGTAGTCTAGAGTGCCTCGATGCGCTCGTTCGCCTCCGCTCCGTTCAGGGTGGAGACAAGCGCGTCGTCTGCTACAGCGGTCGCCATTACTGATCCCAATCGTCAAGGCGCGCACTGCCGGCGCGCGGATTCGCAGCCTTTTGCTCTCGAGTAAAAACACTTTGTGCCGGATTTGCCCTCGCAAACGCAAAATCGTTCACGGAAGTCGCTAGTTAAAAGTTTCCAGGCATGCATCAGAACAAGTAATCGAATACTTTGCGCCTAAAGGTGTCGCAGAACGCAGTGATACTCCCTGCCAGCGCGGCCGCTGGGCTGTGGCTGAGCGGCGCACAGCTGCTTTGGATCCCTGAGAGCTGCAGGCATCACTATTTACTTTTATACTTTGCGGGTATATATGTTCGTGCGGTGTCTTTTTGAAGGCAAGACAGTTTAGCTTTATTCAGGAAAGTTAAAGATGCGGAATACTGTCTATTAGAAAGCAATAATTGAAAGGTATCATTCCCGGGACTGCCGAAACGAAAAGCGGTGCAATAATGCGCCTTACATAAAGGCGCAGAATGTATGCTTTCATGTACGTCTGAAATTATTCCAGCTCGAATTCTCGAAACGAGACACGCAGTATTGAGACGCGCAATGCAAATTGCGCGTCTTTCTTAAGCAATCTTTCTTAATTTGAGCGAGAAACGCACCTAGTGAAGCGAACGAATTAGCGAAATATAAAAATTTGAAGACAGCGCGCGCAGATTTGACGGCTACATTAGAGATATGGAGTGAAAATAAACTTAGATGGAATATACCGGAGCGCAACGTTTCCATCTCATTCATCATTACGGGCTCTCTCTGCACTTGATGTGCAGAGAGAGAATGTTGTCAACATAGCAAACGCACATTTTCAGAGTGCCATACACACAGCACTTCCCAACATCCATCACCAGTGATCAATTTGGTGACGTGAGAGTCCTAAGGTCTACTCGCTGTTCAGCTAAATCTTAAAGCGATTGGAATCCGCGCGCAGGTTCCGAGGCTGCTATTATATGTGACCGATTGCCGGATGTATGCGTCTTCGTGTCCTCTTATTGAATACCTATTTTAAAATATGGCTGTATTTCCCATTTCGAAAAAATACCAGCGAAATTGCAGTAAGCATCAGAATGTCGTTTATTAATCGCAGCGGAAACGACTATACTTATGTAATGTTCCAATGTTTTTCAGCGCTGTGAATGCCGCGTTCAAACTAATGACCGCGTATGGTAATGTACACAAGAAAGCGTTTGTTCAGAGAAAGCAATTCTGGCAAATTATTCCACCGGATAACGAAAAATAACATTCTCGATTTCTAGTTCCTGCTAGGAAAGAAATCACAACTCGTACCAAATACTTGCAGTTCACTATAGACGCGACAATATTCATTATCACACCTTCGTGCATAAAAAAAAACAAAAGGAGATGCTCGCGACAATGAAAGCACGTTTTCCAAGCACACCCCGAAAACAGCGCCAAATTTATGCGAATGGTTCAAACGCGATAAAACCATTTGGCATTACCAGTTCGCTCAACGTTCGATCGTGTTCAAGTGCGACAATGCGCGCTGAAGAGGCACCAACTCGCACTCAAAACCACGGCACACACATAACTTACAATAGTCTATTCTGTGACTGCGTTACTAGTAACATATACGCCGTTTCAGAAATCGTCCCAAAAGCACCCGACGTAGCAAAGGAAAGGTGATGGGAAACAGCAACAAAGCTTGCAATACTCACGCTGCACACACGAGAGGCATTCGTCGGCTGCCACTTGTCACGCTTTATCCTCACTGTCCATAAAAGTCTTCTTTTAGGATCCCTTGGGAAAGAAAACATCTTCCAACCATTCCTAGAATGGTTCGTGCACTGTGGCACGCAACATCCAGTCATCCTGCGGGACTCGCGGCGGAGCAGACGGGCGACAAGGCAGTAGGCGCAGCATGCACGTTTAACCAAAGCGCGGCGTGGGCTAAAACATGGCGGACGCGCGAGTCGAGGCGGCGTTGACCCTTTCAAAGAATGACCGCACTCTAAGCGGGGGCGCGCGCATCGAGGCACTCTACCGTAGTCTACTTGCACAGCGCCACCACGCGGCAGCGGCGAGCGGACGCGGAGCGCGCGCTCGACGGCCCGAGGAGAGCGTTCGCCCAGGCACTGAAAAATAGAGGAGGCGCTGGCTCTCATTTCAGTTTTGTCACATGCTTTCTCAGTGCACTATGTGAGGCCGTAGAAATGCACACAAAAAAAAATGTTCCCCCACTGCGCGCTAGTCGCGTTTCTCAGGAGTATATTTAATAAAGTTCCACCATCCAACCCCCGTTTCAGACTACTCGTATGTATGTCCTTAATGAAAACCAGCAGATAATGAAGCCAACGAGGTATACGGGACGTTAATTGTACTGTTCCTACTGTATTGTGCATTATGATATAATTGTGAAAAAGCTAATAAGGACGAAAAGCTAACTTGCGGCCGGCAGGGATCGAACCTGCAACCTTAGGATAACGCGCCCGATGCTCTATAGTATAGAGTTACAATACAGTTAGGACAGCACAATTAACGACCTTCTTTGGCTTCTTTATCTGTTGGTTTTTATTAAGGTTGTGTGAAACAAAGAAACTAGCGCTCAAAATTGCCTTCTTATGTATTCCCGTGAGAGGTAAAGCACGGATTGACGTATGCTTTTTTATTAGAGGCGACAGAAGTAGAGAATGCGCGGTGACGCGAAGAAGCTTGAGTGCATTTTTACGAGGTGCAAGAGTGCGCTGTCACTGCACCAGTGCCTCGGATCGCGAAGAAGACAATCAAGGAGCAAATGTTGGACAAGCCGTTGATAACACATGCTTTTTGACAGCCTTTTACACATAGTAGAACGCACATACGTATCTTTCGAGGCGAAACTCTTAGATGCCCCTTCAAGCGCGAAAATTCACCGTCGGCGTCGGCGCCGTCAACGCTAATGAAGATAAAATCATCGTATGATTACGTCACCAAATGACGGCACTATGACAACATTATGGAGTGACATAAAGTGACGTCATATGATAAAGTCATCACATAGCATCGTCGTTTTGCCAAAGGTGGCCCGATCCCGGAGGCACTACAAAATCACCGTGAAGTGGAGAACGCTTTCGGGAGTGATCAGTACGATGGACTGAGAAGAAAAAGAAGGTGGCCTTCCCTTCGAGTCGTCTGAGGCGAATGCATGAGGAACAACGCGATTTCTTTTCTATTTACTCGTGATCCGCGTGACAACTTGAATATTGTCAATAACAGCGACTAGTGCGACGATGAAGACAACGAAACTAACAACAAGGAGTTTTGCATTTAGCGTCTTCGCGTAACGTAAAGTTTAGCGTACGCTAACCGGCGGAGAAGGGAACCCAAACCGGTTTGCAGTAAACGAAACCAGAGTTCGAGGCTATGAGTAAGTAATATTTTTGCGTTAAGCTAAGAAACTAAGCCTTAAACGTCCTAGCAAGAATGAGCACGCAGTTCATGAACAGCCTAGCATCTTGCAAGTTAGACAGCCAACGAAAGGTCTTCGTTATGGTAAACTCGCCTCGCTCTTAGAACTATTTATCATGATGGTGTAACGCTAAGTCCCTCAGCGCTAAAAATATTGCTTGTAATCTCTCAGACCTCTATCATGTATGCTAAAGCAGTTTCAGTTATTGTACCACGATTACACTTTAATCAATCGTTCAAAGCTAATACCTTGGGTAGATCTCAACAAAGTAATTTGCAATATCTCAAGCGTTTTCTAGAGTATAGCAAGCACGCACTCGCTACTAGGTCGCAGCGCACTTTCCTAAGCAAAGAAGGTTAAAAAACGCTTTTTCAAAAGTTGCGAAAGGATATAAGCATGTCTGAAGAGTTTAAACAATGCCGCGCAATTTTCAGCGGCTGTCTAGAAACGGCTGTAAAAGAAAACTAATCTCGCATGCGCCCAAGTTGTTTCGCCATAGTTGCGAAAAGACTGTGAGGTAGTTTATTATTGAGCTCCACAGCGTTGAGCGTGGCGGTAGACAGTTATGTCATTAAACATTTTTTGTGTCTGCATCGTTTCTCACCTATGCTTTTACCGCTATATACTTGAGAACAAGGCTTTGAGAAACGTAGCCAATATAACGGCGAAGAAAACGTAGCCATTGTCTACTGCAACACTGAGACATTACCTAACTTCGTTCTGCAAAGAGATGCACTTCCCGCAACTACCGGCGAAAACTCCGCACTGCTTCTCTACAATCTGCACTGCATCGTAATTGGACAAAGCAGCGTTATTAAGCCAGCTATATTCAGTCCGTGCGCTGACACTTTTCGAGGAGAGCACTCTTAGGAAAAGAATCGGAGACCATTTGTAATAAACTACCAGCTAGGTGCCCTAAACACAGTGGCTCAAGATTCAAAAAAGCAACAGCCATTCTTACTGCTGGTTTATTCACTGCCTCACTATGAATTATCCCTATTCCCACATGGATTCCCGTGAAGGGGCAACCACTACTAAAATTATATCCGTATGCTCATTAATTATGTTTTTCCTCTCTCTCCAGCAGCACATTTTCCCCGTGTCCATAATATGCATTATTAGTGGCACACATTACTCACCAAGTTTATCAATCTTCTGGTTTGGCGCGTAATTTTATGATTTTCTGGAAGCAGCCGACCATTTTCGACGCTCCCAAGCCGCGGAATATCTGCAGTCCGCACGCCCACATTAACGCAGCATAATACAGCATTTGCGAAGGCATGAAAAGGGGCGTGCGAAGCGATCTTACAAAGCGCGCTACACTAAGTCGAATGCATTCTTCACGCCTGGAGGCTGCGGCGCATATTAGCGTATCACAGGCAGCTACAAATTAGATTAAGGAAGTGCACTGCATGTAGTTCAATACACTTGAGAGCAATACATTGTAGATGCTACTGATTAAGACAGAGACGAGGTGGCGAATAGCAATGCAGTTTCCCAAGGCAGAGAACAGTTAGAAATAGAACACTTGCCGAACAACTTGGAAGTTTTGTATTTTTACAGCGAAAGCTGTTGTGAGATCACAACAAGGGCCGTTTTTGGTGCCGTAGTTGTCTGCCGCCGCCGGTGTCCATAACCGCTATCGCACGAAATAAGAAAAAAAAAGTAAATCAGAAAATAATTCCAGGATGGAACGATTTCGAACATGGGCCCACTGTTAAGAAAGGGAAAATAGACAACCACCCGGGTGGTTGTCTATTTTCTATTTCTTAACCCTTCCGCCGCCTTGCGGGATTCCGCAAAACTGATTTGCAAAATGATCCCTCTGTGCTGGAGCCCAGTATTCTACCTCAGAACCATGCTTTTTTCTTGCTTTATTGCCTGTTCCTAGACACGAATTACATCACAGGCACATAGCATAAATAACAACAAATGGTGCCCGTCCTACCGGACTGACGTCAATTTTAAAATTCCTTGAGCACTGTCAAGGGTTCAACCCTCGATAACCACTCAGGTACAAACTCCTGCGTTTTCTGCAATTCGACAAATTTCGACATGCACTCTCGAAAGCACATTCTTGCGAGCCTTGCATCTGGATCGTGGTGAAATCCCGCCATACGGGCCCGCCATAGACAGTGGAGGCCGGTTAACATTATTAGGTCTAACGGCAATCCATCCTTATTATCTATTGGGAGAAACCTGATACCATATGAACCTGACGGGCTTATTACAGATAAGGCAGTCTGAGTCCCAAGGTAAGAAAAAAAATTCGGCAGATCCCACGTACCGTGGGAGTCGATGTTATGCGAAGCATGCGGCGGGTAGGTGACTGTGGCGTATCTTTTTTTTTTTACTGAGCGACACGTTACAAAATGACGTTAAAGATTTGTATAAATTTTATACGCACACATATATATGTTGAAGAGCCGCATATGTGTTACATAACCAGCTGTTTACGGTTGGGTAACGCTGCCAATGGCAACGTGGGTATTAGCAACACCAGAAGCGGTAAGTTGATATGTAGTGGTTATACGTGTCCCGAGAACGCATGCACGTTTCACAAACCCGTGTGCATGTGTGCAAGAAGTTCTTGACAGTTCTTGAACAAGGGCACCATCACCGTGATCAGTGAGCACCAGGAGCTGGTCATGACTTCTTATAGGATCCGGTCGTGATCGTGGTGACGAGGGGTCCACGTGTAGTGAAGTATGTCGTATAGTAGAGCTGTTGGAATTCGTGGATGCCTCGATCATTTCGTCGACAAATTGTCTGTCGACAGAGCCGGCGAGATGTCGGAATCTGAAGTCACCCTTCACGTTGGTGAGGTATAGGCCGCCGATGCTGATAAGCCTGGATAGTGCTACATAGACCAACATCAGTGGATGGTGTTTGTCGTATTCGTAGACTACCTTGGCGTATGTAGCCTACGTAGCCTAGTCTACAAAGCGGCTGTCAATCAATCTGGCATCATTCTCGGTCAGCATGAAGCCATCGCTCAACCTCGTAAGAAATGAAGAGGACACTGCATCGTTCTGGTGGACGAAGTGCAGCTTACGGCGTGGTGATGTGGATATCATATGTAGCTTAACTTTCGTTAATGTATTCCTCCGGGGTCGAGCAATGCTTCAATATAGCTTGCTGAATCATAGGAATACAAACGAATGTTTATTAGACTGCTATAAAAGCCGAGCCAACACTGGAACTACAGATGTTAATCTCATATGACGCCTGTATCATAGGAGTACACATCGTAGCAGTATCATGTAGTGTTTATTGCTTTCTTGTAAAATTACATAGCCAGCACCACAACCACAACTGATGTTGCACCGATATTACGCCTGCGTAGGGTGTTTTTCCAAACCAGTTTATAGACCTGGCGTGGCTCAGTGGTAGAATACCTGATTGCCACGCAGAGTGCTTGGGTTCGATTCCTGCTGGGATCCTAATTTTCATTCTTTCCATTCGTTGAGTCAACGCTGCCATTGTTGGTTTTCCTTAACGCTCTAGCATTTAAGTTACCAATGTCTGTTCTCGACGTTCCTGGGTAGATATAAACTGTCAATCACCTGTGGCGCATACCCGTACACCGCGGCCCGTGGTAAACGGGTATGTGCCACACGTGTCTAGTGGAAAGGGTTTGACGACGTACGCGGCAAGATTTTAACGTTATTCATGTCACGACCCGGCAATCATATTCGTGAAATCCTCTTACCCTCCCATGCAAATTTTGGTCTACACCAAGTTAAGGAGGCCATTATGAGAGCACCCAGACGTAGGCGGCTAGATAGATAGATAGATAGATAGATAGATAGATACGTAGATAGAAACGCTCAAAGTGCCAGAGGTTCGCTAAGAAATGCTTCGCATTTAAAACCACGCTCCTCAAGAAATACCTTGACATGCAATGTGCCTGTGTGAAGCTTAAAAAAGAAGGACTTCGTGGAAGGCGCCACTGGCAATCTTTTAACCCTTTGTAGCACTTCCTGCCCTTGGCCTCTACTGTGCATGGCCCTGTACAGAGTGACGGGTAAAATTGCATCACACGCATCTTTGCACAGCTTTTTACGTGTCACTGAGAACAGATACTAATTAGAAAATCTAACAGACAAAAAGCGAATACTTAGAATCACCTCCCTGAGATACCCGCAGACTGCGCCATTCATGTGATCTGTACCAACTACATATCCAGGTAGAGCCCTTATTAGCCTCAGTTGGCACACCGTGCGCAGGAAAGGGTCACTCACATTACGGAAAAAGAAGAACCTATTTTTAATTTGCCGAATGAAAAGATGTGGCAGTGCCAGACCTCCTTTCTTTACTCGTATAAACAGATTGGTTCGACTACATCGTTCCCAACTAGAGGCTCACACGGAAACTGCGAAGACACGATGAAATTTCTGTATATTTGCCCGTGAACAATGCAATACCTGCATCACGTCCCACAGTTTCGACGCGAAGAATAAATTGCAAACCGTAGCTCTTGAGCACATTGATAGGTGATTACCTTTCGACCTATTCGCTTTCTACTGAATTGCTCTTGCCTGTTCTTGCCAATAGTTATCATTGTCTTTGTAGTATTCTAGCAGTGCACCTAGATATATGGCAGGTGTCGTCCCCCACTCAATATTGGCTAAAAATTCTGGTTTAGATGACCACACTCCGTGCCAAAAACCAAAGCACTTTCCCCAGTTTACCAGACTACCAGTTGCATTGCCGAAACCCTTTACTACAGTGATAACCTGTGCAACACTTCCTTTGTCGGTGCAACAAATTGCGACATCGTCTGCGTATGCCAGAATTTTGACTTCTGATGCCTGCAGCCTAAAGCCGTGAATGCTACTGTTTTCACTTATTACCAAGCACAGAGATTCTATGTAGATGCTGAACAATAGGGGGCTAAGCAGGCAGCCCTGACGGATGGATCGCTTTATGTTAATGGGGGCACCCAATGACTTGTTAACTACTAAACGTGTCGTGCAGTTACGGTATGCCAAAGCTACCCCATCTCTGATGATGGAACCGACATTTACGTGGTCTAGTATGGCAAGCAACAGAACTTGAGAAACGCAGTCAAACGCCTTTTAGAGGTCGAGCTGCAGAATCGCTACACCACCTTGACTGGCGTCGCAATACTCAAGCGCGCATCGCAATTTTTGTATATTAGTCACAATGAAACGTCCCTTGATGCCGCATGTTTGATGAGGCCCAACTAATTCTTTGATGATACCCTGGAGTCGCCGCGCTAGTACTTTCATCAAAATTTTGTAATCGCAGTCAGTTAATGATATGAGCCTATATGACGAAACTAGTTTTAACTTCTCTGTCTGTTCGGTCTTTGGTATCAAAATAGTATGTGCCTCACTAAAGGACCGAGGCAGCCCGTTCAGTTCGCATGACTCGTTGAAGACATCTGTTAACAGTCCGGATAATTCACATTTAAATGCCTTCTAAAACACAGCACTGAGGCCGTCAGGCCTGGTGATTTACCAGGATTGAGCTTATCTATAGCCTTTTCTACTTCCATTTGTGATATAGGTAGTTCTAATGCTACTTTGGTGTCTTCGGACAACTGCGGCACTCTACTAAGGAATGTCTCTTTAAATACCTCCACGCGAACGGGTCTAGAAGCGAAAATTGCCTCGTAGTGTTTAGAAAAAGCGTGTCCGATGCTGCTATTGTCTGCCATCTCTACGCCATTCACATCAATAGCTTCTATAAGGTTCCGCCTCGCGTGATTTGCCGGTGCGTGAATGTGCTTTTCAAAACGACCCTATACAGGCTTCATGTCGGGAAGGAACCACATTAACATATGGTATGTAGCGTGGTAGAAGAGTAAAATGACAACCAGGCGTCACACAACGCGAATTCTGTAACCAGGCGTCGCACAATGCGATTTGCGCAACGAGTGGGTTGTTGAATGCTTCCAACCCACTACAATGGGCTCTGCCATAATTCTTCATCGTCATCAGCCACAGCAACAACAAAGCGCACATAATGCCTTACAGGTGTTTAGCGGGTACCACGGTTCTCCGCAAAATGATGAAAAATGGCATAGTGGCTGCTTCCCTACTCCACACAAAAATTATGATGATTTATAGTGTAGTGGGTTCCTCGCAAGTGCACTTCTATTGGTTGCCAAGGAGGCCCATAAGGCCCCTATGATCCATTTTCTCAGGGTCTCAATAAAGTTCTTCCCCCTCTCTCTCTCTTTCTCACGTTAACGTATGTTAT
This sequence comes from Rhipicephalus sanguineus, assembly GCF_013339695.2. NCBI lineage: Eukaryota > Metazoa > Arthropoda > Arachnida > Ixodida > Ixodidae > Rhipicephalus > Rhipicephalus sanguineus. The sequence continues at coordinate 25,268,100 of NC_051186.1, read as the reverse complement.
ATAGCGTGGTGGGAGAATGAAATAACGATCAGGTATCACACAATGCGAATTACGTAACTTGTGGGTCGTTTAAAGCTTCCAACCCATTACAGAGGGCCCAGCCACAATTCTTCATCGTCATCAGCCGTCGCATCAACAAAGTGCACATAATGCCTTACAGATGGTGCCTCGCTTCTCCGCAGAATGATGAATAATGGTGTGGTGGGGGCTTCCCAACTTCACAAAAATTATGATTTGTGGCGTAGTGGGTACGTTGCCAGTGTACTTGTCCCAAGAGAGTTTATAACAGGCTCTAGAAATGGCGCTCCTCTAGCTTTTGCTGTGACTGTGCTGCGCTTTCCGCGCAGGCCTGGCGTTTTTTCATCCCAAGGAGCCACAAAAAATACTGAAATTCCTTAGGCATTTAAAGCTTCTTGAAGACAAAAGCGTACGTGCAATTTCATAGACGAGCAGAAAGTATCTGCTTCACTTCTTTATTCAATTTCACATGTTTCTTGAGAGGGACACCCATTTCTCAACCCCAGTGCTGGGTATCAAGCCAGATTCTAATATCTGGTTAACCTCCCGGCCTTCCTTTTCCCTCTCTCTCTTCATATGTTTATTGCGTATTGTGTTATGTACTTTCGCGAACGCCGTTAGCTTGCAATAACTCACAGATTTCAGTGGCGTCGCCCTACGCGAAAATCTTGGCGCCAACGAGCTTACAGAAATGTCGCCGATCGAAGGTGTGTCGGTCACATGCATATTCGCATGCGCCGTTTGTCAATAGCTGATGCTCTTTCGATTGTGCGCTTGTCGGCGGTTAGCCGTTTCTGACACGGCAATCTGACCTTTATCCCCAGAAACCCCTCAGAGACGAGACCAAGACAGACCAGGAGCCATCTTTACTATCCCGAGCCTCGGCCGCAAATGCCCTCTGCCAGCGGCTGTTGACAGCGTGACGCGAGCGCGCACGTGGTCTCTTCTTCTATGAGCGCTCGCAGCCGCCGAGCGCTCCCATACTGTGTGTGTTTCCTTCCTGTGTCTCCGTCGCAGCTTCGCGCTGTGTGTTTCACTATGCCCCCTCCCCTCTGGTGAAATAGGGGAGGAGGAGGTGCCACGGAGATTGAGCACCACGGAGATGGAGCAACTAGCCCTGGCCACGGCAGTTCGCACGTGGCAGACACGACCACATGCCGCGCTGTCCATCCACAACTCCCTGGTGACCCCATGGGCTGTCGGACGTGGTAACCGCTGGCGTGTGCAGCAAAGCCAACTCTGCCGTCGCCCGAAGACGGAGGCGCACCGGATTCGCACAGGTTGACGACCGTAGTCATTGTCGAGATCAAGACAGGACGCCGATGCTCCTGGTGCAGCACCGGTCCTACCGAGCTAGCCGGCTCAGAGTCGTCGAAATAAGTCTCCTGGCGGTGCCGCTGTTGCATGTCACGGTTTTCATAGTGGACGTCTCGCTGTGTCGTGTTTCGCCGTTTTAGCCGTCCGGACCATTCACATATGGGTGGCGGCCACTCCTGCACATGGTAGTCGTCGAACGCTGGCGACCTCGGCAGCCATGGGGGCGTGACGTCCACGTAGAAGGTCCGATTGCCTGTGTCTCCGGCGCCCACTCCACCGCCCTCGCCGAGGTTGGTAGCAAGCATCGTCTCCGACGGGGACGGTCCTTTTCCCGGTCCAGCATTGGCTTCCCGAATAGCTCATCGGACTTTTCCGGTTTCCCCCTCACTCTTCTCGGCTTTTTCAGACTTCTCAGCCTTGTTTGAAGCTTCTGCAACGGCTCTCTCGTCCTCAGCCCTCGCGGCACCGTCCACACCATCCACGACCTTTACGTCGTCGGCATCCACGCACTCCATGTCGTCTCATTCGCCGTCTCGGGTCATGCCTTCGCCCTCTTCGTACTATGCGACTTCGTCTGCGCCCTCTTCGACTTCACTGTCAGCGGCGTGAGCTGCTCCTTCGCAGGCATCAGTGCCGTCGTCACCTCCTGCGTTCTCGGCTCTCTCTTCGTCAATGGCCACCGCTTCAGCATCACGGAACTCCTCCGCCTCTTCTTTGCCGTCGTGGCAGTCAACGTCCGCGTAACCAACGCTTACCTCGTCCACTTCCGCGTATTTTTGTCGCCTACGTGCGCCGTGGCCTCCACATCACTGCACCGCCTGTCGTGGTCTTTCTTTTTCTTCCTTTTCTTCTTCTCCTTCTCAACCTCACCGTTTGCGTCATCGGCTGCACTTTCCGGGTTTGCGACACCGTCTAGTCGCGCGGCGTCTTCACAGAGGGCGTCAGCCGCCACGCCAACCTCGGCGACGTCCTGTTCGCCGGACCGACATTCACCGGTCTCCTCCTTACCACCTCGGGACATCGGCTTCGTTCCCGGAGATCTCTTCGACCGCCGCCGTGGACTGCGCGGCGTCCACGTTCTCCGGGCTTCGTCAGCGCACGCATCGTGGCCGCTTTCGTCGTCGTCCTTCGGTGCCGCCTCGCCCCACGAGCCCCCCACACCCTCCAAAGCCTCTGCGGGCACCGCGACGGAGCCCACGGTGCGCGCCTCAGTCGCGGCAGGCGTGCGACCCTCGTCGGCAGCGGCAGCGTGGTGGTCGCACCGCTTCGTGTCACCGTGATGCCGATATATGGGCCGAGGTGTTTAAGGGTCATGAGGACGCGCTTCCTCTCTCGGGGCTCATTCTCCCGGAGACATAATGGCGCTGGACGGCCAGGACCAGCCGTTGTAGTTCGAACGACTCGAAGGTATCGTACAGGTGCAGGGCCAGGAAACCCCTCTGCAGCGTCCACAGCTCGTGGTACGCGACATCACCCGTTAGTGGGCCGAAGTCGGGCGGTGGCGGTGGGAGCCTTCGGGCGAGCATGGGGCCGGTACCGCAGAGTGGGGTCGTGGCCGTTCGGAGCCAAATGTGGGGGTTTCGTGGCTGCGGCTGGCCCAGAAACCCCTCAGGGACGAGACCAAGACAGACCTGGAACCATGTTTACTATCCCGTGCCTCGGCCGCCACTGCCCTCTGCCAGCGGCTTGCTTGCTTGCTTGCTTGCTTGCATTTGCACTTGCATTTGGCTCACACTCACAAGGTGGGATTGGCCAAGAAGCCGGATGTTAAAGTAAATTGGAACGTTGAGTAAAAAGCAGGGAAAGAGAAAATTGGCTTTTTTGAAATAGAATAAGGCGACTGTCGTGATACGGGAAAAGGAAATAAAGAAATAAATAGGAATTTGTTTGGGGGGCGGGGCGGGGACGAGAAACAATAAATAGGGAAACAATGAATTAGCAAGGCAATCTCATTGTGTCACCCAATGAAGCAGCCCCAAAGGAGCGGATATTTAGAGTACTTAGTGGTATTCCTAATTTTTTGAATAAAATTTCAAAGCACTATTTCCTTTGATTTTTAAAACGGTGACATCTTATAATGGTCGATTTCTTCGGGTTCCTTACTGCTGGGACACAAAGGGGGTGGCACCAGACCAGACCTGTTAAGTAAAAATTAAGCCGTGGAATACGGCATCTTAATTTAGCGATGAATACTTCCAATTTACGTGTGGGACACCATTTACTATCCCATGCAAAATGCAAGTGCGAATGTTCTGAATTCGGTATTTTAATCTCTTCTGAATCTTCAAAAAGAGAAAATTTTCTTAACCTCGCCGCTGTAACATAAGCTGTAAGAGGCATAACTGACAAAATTGGGCCATCAAGCGATACTCTCGCGAGTGCGTCAGCCATCTCGTTTAAAAATATACCACGATGACCTGGAACCCATATCAAACTCACTTAGGCGAATGTTTATGGGGATTATTGATCTGAATGTGTTTAGAATAGCTGACTCCGAAGTTGATTTGAGGGATGAACACACAGATAGCGAATCAGTCACTATAACAGATGTCGAATGATTTGCTGGAAGTTTTTGAAGGGCTAAAATAACTGCCGTTAACTCCCCTTCAAATATAGGAGTGTTACCTGGAAGGCGTAGAGAATATGACCAGGATAATGATTGAGAGAAGATACCCACACCTTCTCTCTTATCATTCATGGATGCATCTGTCGCAATTACATTAATATTTCCTAATTGTAAGAAGTGATCTTCTCATACGCCAATTAAATACTTAGAGGGCAGGAGTTTGACATTTGCTGGGAATATGTCGTCGAATTCTATTTTTACGTTATATGGGTTTATCTGATGAAATGATTTCGGATATATAAACATTTAATGGATCCAGTAATGCTTGAACAAACAAAATTTGAGGTTTATAGAGACGGGACCAGTGCTAATTGAAAAAAACACTCGATTCAGCAAAAATGCGAATTGCAACCGTCTTAGAATGGACTCTTATAATTTTAAATATGTTTTAACTGTCAAAATACGGAATCTGCAAGCAAGAGGTGGTATCCGAGCTTCTAGATACAAAACGCTATTAGATGTAAATTTAGGAACACCAAGACAACTCCGAAGAGCTTTTCGCTCTAAGAGAATCAAAGGAATAATCTTGTACGCTGGCCCACCAGAAAATAGCACGTAACGAAATACAAGAATCGGGCGAACGTACTACATACGGTAAATCGTGGTCAGAGTATCTCTGCGTAGCCCGGAACGGCGCCGACCAAATTTAGTCATCATCTCTACATCGCGTGTAGGCTTAGTTTTACCATGTTCAATGTGACTATGCCACCTCAGTTTTTCATCATATATTACTCCCAGATATTTAATACAGTCAACTTGGGGAACTAATTTTTGTCGGTACTGAAGAGAAATATTAACAGTCACATTTAAAGGAAAAACAATTATGGCACTTTTGGTCACGTTTGGTTCCATTCGAATATCTTCAAACCAGGAGTCTAATGTTGCTAAATATGATTGTAACATTGAATGGAGTAAATGTATGTCATAATCAGATGCGAAAAGAACAATGTCATCTGCGTATACATACACTTGTACCTTATCACACAAAGGAATCGAACTTAACAAAATATTCAATAAAACAGGCGAAAGATCAGAGCCCTGGGAAACCCCTCTCGTTTGACTATACTTAGACGTAGATGCGCCTCGTTGGGAGGAATAAAACTTTCTACCTTTTAAAAATTTGTACATCCAATTTGTAGTGTATTGCAGAAAATTTACTTTGTTTAGGGTATTGAGTAGAATTATATATTCAACGCTATTTATTTATTTATTTATTTATTTATTTATTTATTTACATTACCGTCAGGGCACATAAAGGCGTTACAGAGGGGTTGGGTAATATAACAAAAAATGTAGTAAAAACAGAACACAATAATACAACAAATTAATTAGAATACATGTTCAAACAATACTCAGTTATTCGAGGCTTAAGATATGATCGGTTAGTGCAGTCTTGAAGGATGACACGTCCTCAATGGAGGCGATGGAGGGGGGAAGGTGGTTCCACTCGGCACTGGTTTTTGGCAGAAAGGAGTCTGAAAAAACGTTAGTACGGCAGAAAGGAATAAAAACTTTATGCTGATGGTCAAGACGTGACGATATGTATGAAGGCTCGGAGATGAGTTCCTGTTTAAGTGAAGTATTTTGGTAAATGAGTTTATGAAAAAGACATAGGCGAGAAATTTTTCTTCTAGTTTGCAAATCAATTAGTCCAAGGTTTGATTTCATTAGTGAAACGCTAGATGTGCGGGTATATTTTGAATTAATGAAACGTGCTGACGGATTTTGAACTGACTCGATGATAGCTGATAATGTTTTTTGACCGGGGTCCCACACAGATGACGCATACTCAAGCTTAGGTCTAATTAGTGTATTGTACAGCATTAACTTCAAATGGCAGGGGGCTTTAGAAAAATTTCTGCGTATGTAGCCGAGGGATCTGTTGGCATTGTTAGTGATGTATTCGATGTGCGCATGCCATGAAAGATTATTGGTTAGCTGTATTCCGAGACATTCATATGAAGTTACGTAATCAAGGTTGATGTTATTGATAGCATAGCCGAAAGACGTGGACGAGTCAGTGCGACGCGAAAAAGACATGATTTTGCATGTAATGGGATTTAGGAACATAAGCCATTGTGAGCACCACTTAGATATGTTATCTAGGTCTGATTGAAGAATAAAGTTATCATGCTGATTAGTTATTTCACGGTATAGAACACAATCGTCGGCAAATAGTTTTATAGAACTATTAATAACAGTAGGTAAGTCATTAATATAAATTAAAAATAGCAATGCCTTGGCTAAATCTAGGGTTACTAAAGCCGAATATTGCCGTCTGTGCCGCGCAAGCTTTATACGAGTATCTAAATCGACATGCGCACACCATATATACATAATATACGCGGATGACACTAGCATTTTCTTTACAGGTAACGACATGACTGCTATGACCACACTTATAAACACTACATTGGAAAGCTTAAACGCATGGAGTGAACGAAATTCATTACTCATTAATGCAACAAAAACAAAAGCTGTAGTTTTTCATTCGCGGAGACAGATTTTCCTAGGCAATAGATTACGTATAGGTAGCGCGGCTATTGAAATTGTAGAAACGGTTAAAACCTTAGGAGTGCTTTTTAATTGCACAATGTCGTGGGATCCTCAGATTAATAATCTAATTACCAACCTATCAAAATGTGTGGGCATACTTGCACGAATGCGTCATTTTCTTCCAGTTTCTGTTAAGCTAACACTTTATAACAGCTTGTTTTTGTCGCATGTAAATTATTGTCTTTTGGTATGGGGAAGTACGACAGCAACTAACATAAGTAAAATATACAGACTACAAAAAAAGCGATCAGGTTTGTAGCAAATGTCGACTACTATGCACACACTGACGAACTGTTTCAGCGCTACAATATTGTGCCAATTCACAAACTTTACGAGTATTCCCTAGCAATAAGATATAAGCAATCTCTTTTTCATAACAATCGTGCCTTCTTAGATATCTTTGTACTGGAAACACATGCTATTCCGTACCCTACTCGTCACCAATAACACTGGAACCTTCCATTCTGTAGAACAAATTTTGGGCGACAAATGTTGTGTTTTACTGTTCCTTTGTTATTAAATAAATTACTACAGGCAAAAATAATACTGGAAAATTGCAGCACACGTGACATTAGGGAAGTGCTTTTACCGTGAAAATCAAGAAAATGGTGGTTCAGGCATTACTCGAACTGTCTATATATATGTGTATATGTGTGTGTATATTTGTATATATATATATATGCGTATATGTATATGCAATTTCTATGCATAGCATTGTTGTCATATATATAGTATTATGTATTGCGTCACATTTTGCATTTTACTTCGGAATTTGTGCAGTAAGAAACTGCTTACGTATATTAGTCTCTGTACATAGCATTACTGTACGTGTATCTTTTCCACTTGTACTGCGCCAAACATTTCATGGTCTATGTTCATTGCCTATATGTTAATGGCCTATATTTCATGGTCTATATTCACCCATGTCCTCGTTGCTTGCCATGTATTAGGGAGGCTCGGGTTCTCCTCAAGTGGCAAACGTCACTTTTCTCCCGAGCCTGCCCTCATCCTTGAGATGAAATAAAATTGAATTGAATTGAATTGAATATCGAGCAACCCGGTCTAAATCCGATCTGGCACGAGCTCAGTATTGCATTATCTGTGATAAACTTCATAATTCTTATGTATAGTATTCTTTCTATTTATTTAACGGCATGTGACGTTAGAGCGATTGGTCTAATGCTGTCCATCTGCATTCCCGCTCCCTGTTTTTTAATAAGGGGAACAATTTTCGCAAGTCTCCAGTCAGGAGGAATCTGACCATTTCTAAGGGAGTGGTTAACGACGTTTAGAAGATCTTCTGGAGAGATGTCGAATAATATGTTTAACACTTCTGACGTAATTCCATCTGGGCCTGGAGATGATTTAGGGAAAAGGCGAAGGACATGCGCAAGTTCTTCCATGTTTACTTCGACAAAATCGTTCACACGTGAATGCTTTACAAGCTTTAGTTGCAACTGTAATATCAATCGCTTTTCAAGGCCCGATGCAATATCATCTAATAAATCTGTCAATTCCTTAGGTGAAAGAACAACCGAGTCAATGTTTACGGGCGCCGCAATAGGCTTACGACTACGAAGAAATCTAAATAGAGCTTTTTTATTATCACTCTTGGATAGAAAATTATATTGTTTTTCGTGATATTCATATTTCGCTAATGATACTGTTCTTTTAAACATAGCTTTAGCATACAAATAATTTCGCGAATTAGTAGGACTTTGGTTTATAAGAAGCTTTTGCCAGGCACCTTTTCATTGTCTTTAATCTCTTGCACAATCCGAATTCCACCATGCACATACAGAATTTGCTTTTGTTGACGATATAGTGACTGTGATTTTGTTATGGTACGTTTTAAAACTGGCCAAGGACTCATAGCTTTAACATTTCTCTCCATACTAGACAAGGATGAAAATGTTGACTGTAAATTCTTTTTAAATTTGGAGTAGTTTACAAAATTTTGCGCCTGGTAATCTACCGATACTACTGGGATGTTGACTTCAAATACAGGTGGACGGCAACCACTACTTGTAGCAGTATCAAGCATAGTCCAAGACGAGATTAAAACGTTTGGGCTAGCAAATGTTAGATCTAACACGGATCTCGCGGTACATCGAAAAAAAGTGGCAACTTTGGAATTTAGACAGATAAAGTTGTTCGTGTTAGTCCAGTCCCATAACCCTTTTCCCGATGTGTCTGTGCGGAAACCCCACGACACATGTTGAGAGTTGAAGTCTCCCGCAAACAGAATGTTCTTTTGGCAGAACCTCAGAGTGACATCAAGAGCGCTTTCCTCTTGTATCCCAGTCGGAAAATAGTTATTAACTATAGATAGTGGCGCGCAGCCAGGAAGGTTTAATTTCACTACCAAAACTTCATAATCAGACGATATTGCTTTATAAGCAATCTTCGCTCTATGGCAAAATTTTGAAGAGATGAAAACAATTGATCCTCCACCACGTGAGTTTCTGTCCAATCTAAAGCACTGATAGTTTTTAAAGTAAAAGTTCTGGTCAGCTGACAACCAAGTTTCTTGTAAAAGTACAACATCGGGAGATTGCTGAGAAATAAGGTATATTAAATGTGTAGCTGCAGACAGGATTGAACGGCAGTTCCACTGAAGCACCCTAAGACACCCCATGATGATGATACACGAGCGGCGGAAATTGCCTGATCTGAAATGATTTCTTTCAAGAGGTCAGTCCTAGTCACGGTTTCCTTCACACACTTCTTTGTTTTTGGATTAGAAGGATTATGCAGCTTGTTAGTAGGCGATCTGGTGCACTTGAGAATACGAGCATCCATATCAACGTCCCAATTGACCATTGAATCTGAATCAGAGATGTGGTCTTGATCAGTCTTCTGAGAGGTAGACGGCCCTGCTCCATAATGTTGACCGCGTGACGCAAGCGCACACGTGATCATCGTTCTCTTCTTCTATGAGCGCTCGCAGCCGCCGAGCACTCCCATACTATATAAGTGGGTACAATCCGTGAATGAATGAATGAATGAATGAATTGAACCTTTATTTCGCAGAAGAGGAAGGCTCTCGGCCGCAGTTTGGGAATAGGTGGGGAAGGGATTGTTGGGTGAACAGCATAAGCACAACAAACTAACATCAGTTGGTGTGAATCCTTTTTCGGTAGAGGTTCAATGGAGTCGCTCTCGCGTGAGATGGTCGACCTCTTCTACGCCACTCGAAACAGGCCACTTATGCTTGCATAGTTCCCAAGTGCTTTTTGTGCTTCATCATTCGACTGTAGTACGTTTCCTAAAGATCTTATATCGTCGTGTGGCAAGTGTTGGATGCGTGTTCTTCCTCGCGAGAAAGCTGAGCAAATCCGAATGAGGTGGTGTAAATCTGCTCTGCATAATTCTTGACAATGTGGGCATCGAGGAGAAGCGTTTGCAATTGCTTGTCTGAGTACAATTCATTTGTCAAGTACATGTGGTGTGTATGCTGCATTGGCCGTAACCTTATTCAGAAATATCTCTTGCTGGCGAGTAAGTCCGCCCTTGTCGCTTAGTAGAGGTGCTGCTGCAGATTGTAATAGCCTTCGTTTACTGTCGATTTTCAATTTTACGCGAATATAATGCATAAATTCTCTGCTAGGAGAGCCTTCGCGCAACATTTCTGGGTAGGGATTGAGATCCGCCAGGTTTGGCGACGAACTGGGGTGGGGTGCGCTCAATGAATAGTCAAGCCCACCCGCTTGCGCGGCGACCGCGTGAGCGGCTTCGTTTCCCCCGTCCGGGCCAGCGGGTCACGGTGTCCACAAAATTTCCGCATAGATTCCGCAATCCTGTAATCTCTTAAACTTTTTTCTGATATCGTGGGCCACCGCATCTTCATGCATTGTTGCTGTAAGCTGAGCCACCGCTTTGTACGATTCTGTCAGTATACGAAAGCTATTTCGAAGACTCTCGCTTGCAGCGTTGCCTGCGTCAATCGGAATAGTGCTGACCGCTCCCCATATGGCCAACAACTCTGCATGCAAGGGTGCACCACTGGGAAGCTGGCAACTGTGATAGCCATTGTAGCGGGATGTGGATGTGCTGAGCCAGGCCATACTAGCTTGTTCGTGTATGATTGTTGCGTCAGTGTAGATATCGATAGCGTTCTCGGGTTTTCTGAGGCGCTGCCTTTTTTCTCGGCTTTTGTGCCTGGCTTTTGTGCTGCGCCTAGCGATCGGGCGTTGTTGTTTCCGTGTGCTCAGCGGTGCTTCCCATGGTGGTGCTCTGGTCGTTTCCTCCTGCCCCAACCGCGCATGAACTCGGTTGTCCCATGCCATGATTTGTTTGCCTTCTCGTGTGTTTTCAAGACGACATCGCGTGCGAATTCGTGCTTCATTGGATATGTCCCTTATTGGTGGTATCGGCACAAGCTTGAGCAGCTCCTCGTTCCTCGTGTGCTTCGGGAGCCCAGCTATCGTACGGAGGGTCGCCCTGTCTAACTTTTCGACGTCACGGAGGCCTCGATCGGAGAACTCATACACAGGTGCCCCATAAAAAATCTTTCCGACACCGACTGCTTTGGCAAGTGTTTTGCACGTTTTCTGTCGTGCTCCATCGCCTTTATTGGAAATGCGTCGGACCACGTGCAACATCGGCCTCCACGTGCGTCTTAAGGCTAGGATTCATTGCTGGGGATTGTTGCAACTAGCAATGTGTGCTCAGAGGACCCTAATTTGTCCGTTGGTAAATGTAATCTCCCTTTCGCCGGTGTGTAGTGTGATCTGCATGCATGCATTGGTCGCTTTCTTTCCGTCCACGCTAATCAATTCCGTCTTTCCTGGGGACAGCTCTAGCACGAGGTTACCTAATGTATCGGCGAGGGTGAGGATAGCTGCTTGGAGTTCAGTTTACATGCTCTGCTCGTCGGGATAATCCACCGCTTCTGTCCATATTGTTATGTCATCCGCGTAGATAGTAAAACCGGGCGAAGTTTCTTGTCCAAGCCTTTCTGCCACCCGCGTCATGACCAGAATAAGGAGCAAAGGACCGACGATGGAGCCCTGTGGCACACCCCTATCCAGATAATAGGTCCTCGCACTCCATCCCGGTGCTTTGCCATGGAGCTAATCCGCGAATAACGGTTTTTCCTCAACGGCTTTCTATATGCGGAGACGCAACATGAAGCTTTTTTTTCCGCTTCGCACATGAGTCGAACACAAACCAACTCCAACCACTTCCTCTGCTCCTCTTCTTCCAAACTGACAGGCGCATTAAGTCCAGAGATTATTAAATTGCTTCGAAAACAAGCATTTATTGAATATGCCGATCACTGCACACAGGTACACTTAATAGGTGTGCAATTACTGGAAGTGTAGCAGTAAATTTCGTTCGTCACCACTGCAGCAACTGGACGGGATACTGAAGGCTGCATTGAATGGCACGACCATAAATCCTACTCAAACGCTATTGCAGGGCTTTCCGCTATGGAACGTGTGCCGCGATTCTATGACATTCCAGAGAGCAGTACCGAAGAAGGGGAAGCACGCGAGTGGAGGACTGTTTTCTTATATGGCAAAAAAACGGGCTGTTTTCGTTTTCCTTGTAGATATTTTCTTGCAGAAAAAACAGCGACTGCCGCGTCAAGCTTACCTGCGTACTCAGGCACAAACGTGGTAGGTTTGTCAGTTACGGTACTTGGTATAAGCTGTGGTCTTTCGTTCTGTTTCGCTCAACGAATAATTAATTAATTAATTATTTATCTCCGCTTGAAAAGGAGCGGAAAAGTGGATCGGATGAAAAGAAAAGCCCAATCACCCCAGGAGCATCATCATCATCATCAACTCCACTTGACATGGCTTCTGAGCTTTCGCCGTTCAGCAGAGTACAGCAAAATAAAATGTTAACCTCATGCAAACTCACGCATCGAAATAGATCAAGATACGAAAATCTTTCACGCGCGTATGGAGAAATGTACTAGAAGAAAACAAAGCACAATTGAACAGAATAACCACAACTATAGTGTTCTTAATACCTCGTCAGTAAATAAGCGAGGACGCGAAGATAAATATGCCTATACAAGAAGATAACGCCAAAGGCAAAACGCAAATGAATGAAATGCCAGAGGCCTGTGGGCTTCTATTTAGGTGCACGTTAAAGAACGCTTCCGGCTACACAATTAATGGAGAAGCTCAAGGAGCATACGCACACGCGGAGTCTTTTGTGTGAAAGCATTCAAGCAATGTCTTCGTTTCGACATTGACCCACCGACATTGAAGCGTCGCGAACAATTTTCCCACATAACAAGTTTTCATGGATTCTTCGTGTAACACAGAGGAAGGAACCTTTCCAACTTTTGCAGTACTCGCTGAAGTGAAATATTGTTGCTTCGTTTTGTTTTTAACACGAAATTTTCCTATACTGGGCTACACGAACACATTGCCGTCATCACTGCAGTGATGTGACGGTGATGAGGTTGGTAAAAAGAGCACGCCATTTTTCTAAAGCCGGGCTTAAAAGTGCGCATGCGCTTTTGACCGTATGCTAAAAGTAATAGTGCAGTAGAGCTTCTAGTTTGTTAGATAACTAGTATGCGACATAACTTGGATTGGAACACTCTAGATTACATATGTGATTTTAAATAAATGTTGGTTTCAAGTCAGCGCGGTTCTCTGTCTTTGTTTTATAGCGGCTTTGAATAAGCCACCGTGCAACTTTTACTAATAATAATATCTCGGGTTTAACGTCCCAAAACCACGACATGATTATGAGAGACGCCGTAGTGGAGGGCTCCGGAAATTTCGACCACCTGGGGTTCTTTAACGTGCACCTAAATGTGCAACTTTTACTAATCAGCCCAAGTTGCCGCACTTTTCTGATTTATGAAATCAAACAGCGATAAGACAACCGATACCTAACCATCAATAAAAAAAGCAAAGGAAGACATTTGCCCAACATGAAGTTAGGTTAGCTAGTCACTGTTTTCGCAGTCTCGTTTCTTACTATCATTACATACTACGCGACAACACTTTGTTTTCACTATGAATAAACGTTATTAGTTTTGGGAACCACTTCTCAAGTATGGCACTCCACATTAAGTATATTTTTACCACTTGACCAGACAATCGATTCGTTTACACCAGCATCGGATCTTGCATTGGGACCACCTTACTTTACTTTTTGCAAGTGAACGCACTGTCTCATCACAACGATAACGGTCACGCTGAGGCAAAAAAAGCGAACTAAAACAAAAACAGAAAAGAAGATAACGGCGTGTACATGTACTGAGTGCTTACATCTTCCCTGATAATTACAGTACGCAAAAGGCGAATAATGGTGCAGGGTCACGTGCATGCGCATTCTGTATGAGTGCGCGCGAAGTAAAACGGCGGGCTTCAAGAAAGCAAAGGAGATTAAAGGCTTTGTTGAGACTCGGTATGCTTTATTTCGCGAACTTCAAAGAATCAAGTGGTGCGCATGTACGCGCGCTGCGTAAGATATCTCGCTCAAAGCGCGAGAGAAGGGTAATTTAAGGGGTTGTTTTTCTTTGTTAGACACAACTTGAATGAGAGCCAACAGAGAATCAAGACAAGGGAAGTCTAAGGGATGTTATTTTGCAGTAATTGCAATATCAATGTGAAGACATTAAAGTGGCGGAAAAGACAACTAGCCGCCGGCAGGGACGGAACCTGCTATCTTCGCATAACACGTCCGATGCTCTACTAATTAAACTACGGCGGCGGTCGTCCTCCTGTCCGCTTTATCGGGTACATCAGTGCTTTTAAACCTGGGAGTGTTAGTCAGCGCCACTAGTAGCCATGACGGCGAGTGCTGTTTTCGGCCATTTTATTGTCTTCACATTTATATTGCAATTACTACAAAATAACGTGCCCTAATCTTCCCTTGGCTTAATTCTGTGTTGGTTCTCACCAAGCTCGCTTAAAGAGCGTAGCCTGAAAACAGAATGCGACCCTGATTTTGTGTGCGTGTCACTAAAACGTCAGGGGAACGAATTTTCGTCGACACATTGCCCGGTTCCTTAGAGAAGTGAACCGCTCGCAATGACAAGCACGACCGCAAAGTTTAATTACGGGACAAGGAAAAGTGTGCCTTCATGCGCGATGAAACTGGCGCTGGCTTCTTTTGGAGACTCCGTCGGCTTTGTGGTATTCCCATTTTTGTGAAGGTGAATTTAATCAAAGCAAAGGAACCGATGAAAGAAAAATCATATTTCAAATGGGGAGGACACGTCATTTCTTCCGGTTGACATGCGCGGAAAATTAATGGCCCCGCTGAAAAATGGGCTGAGAGTGATTTCGCGGGTAATTACATTACAGTCCGCGAATGCACCTGTGCTCGGCTTCTGTGCTCATTCTTTGATGACGCGGCTGGTGCTTCCGCCCATTGTGCCGTCTAATGAGAAAGCCTGTGCTTGTCTTTTTCCTATGCCCAGTGGTGTTGACCTGTTGAGGAATCGCGTCGGCAACGCTTATGCCAGTGCATGAAAGACGAATACTTTGGTACAGGCGAACAAGGAACAACGCCACGAGGGTTCATGAACGAGTGATGATATGGGAAGGTGGCTCATACAAGAACCTTTAATAATTGTATTCGTCCCGGAATAGAAGGTATTTAAGGACGAGGACAAATAAACCTTTTGCCCTGGTGGACCAATGAGCAATAATTATTTACTATTATTATTAATAATATATTATTATTATTATTATTATTATTATTATTATTATTATTATTATTATTATTATTATTATTATTATTATTATTATTATTATTATTATTATAGATAGTCCCGCACCATGGCTCCCAGTCGGGATGCATGCTTGCTATGCTCCTGCCCGTTTTTCGGTAAGCAGCAGTTTTTCCGCTGTGAAAGTTGCTCTAAACGCGTTCATGCGAAATGTGTAACCTGGCCTGATGAAGAGCTGCAACTCCTGAAGTCTGGATCGCGCTCATTTTGCTGCAATTTATGTGATCTGAGCCGTGCTTCTGGTAAGCCTAGCGAAAGTAGCTCGTCGGGGTGCAGCGGTGAGCATTGCAGTTCTCAAACCGGTTCCCTCTCCTCGTGTACCCCTCCGGGTGACGAACTCGCCGGGCTGCGCCGCCTCCTCCTCGACGCATTGGAGGGAATCTCGTTCCTCAGCGACGAGGTATCCCAACTACGCGAAGACAACGAGCTCGCGTGGTCGCCTCCCTTCGTGCAGAGGTCCGCTTCCTGCGTGAGGAGCTGACGCGCCGCACGGCCGCCGTGGCAGTGAAGGCACCTGTGAAACCCCCAGCGCATGTGACCGTTGACCCGTCTGTGACCTCCAAGCAACCTGCGTTCTCCGAACAACCCCTCTCCAAAATTCTTTCATCTTCGGCTTCGCCGCCAGCTGACGTAGACACGTCGGAGCGTGTCAGTGTGATGCCTGTGACAGCCTCTTCTGCAGCGGCGACTGAGGGTGAAAGAAAGAAGAAACCCGCCTCGTTTGGAGTTATGAAAACATCCACTATATCTGTAGCTCAACGGCCACAAAGGCCACAATGGCCGAAGGCCATTTTTGTTACGAAGCTGAGCCCGGACACCACTACTGCTGACATTAAAAAACATATTGCTTCATTGGATCTGTCTCCCATCTCCTGCCGGCGACTTCAAACAAAGTTCCAGTCATATTCTTCATTCTATATTGAAGTTGACGAGGAAACACTACAACGCCTGAATGACCCTACGATGTGGCCCCTCGGATGCCTCTTCAAGCCATTTCGTGGGGAGCTGCGCGATGACATGCTTCATCCCTCTGAGATAGTGACTGGAATCCAAAGTGGCGTGTGACGTAGACATATTCTACCAAAATGCTCGGGGTCTGCGTACCAAGACACTCGAGTTTTTCTCTAATGTTCTTTCGTCTGCTTTTCCTACTATTGCTATCTCTGAAACCTGGCTCGGCACTGAAATTCCCTCATCTGACTTTTTTCCCCCGACCTACACCACCTTCCGCAGTGACCGAGATTTCAGTGAAACCAAACAGAAAGGCGGTGGCGTGCTGATTGCCATTGACAATTCACTGAAATCCGTTAGACGGAAAGACCTAGAAACCATCGAAGAATCGATCTGGCTAGAAATCAACCTTGAGCGCCGTGAAAAATTGTTGATTGGATGTTTCTATTTACCACCCAGCATTTCCCCTGCCTCGTTTCATGATGTCATGTCTTCCATTGAACTTGTGGTATCTTCTCATAGTGGGCACAGAATTATTGTTCTTGGGGATTTCAATGTACCTGGAATTGACTGGAGTACGCTTACCTTTTCTCATTACAATCATTTCATAGAGAAAAAGTGCAGCCTGCTCTTGGACTTTCTGGCGTTTAATTCCCTACTGCAACATAACTCAGTCGTCAATTCCAGTGGCAACGTCTTAGACCTGTGTGTGTCAAACGATCAACCCCTTGAAGTTTCCCGCTCCAACATCTCTCTTGTACGTCCTGACAAATTCCACCCACCACTTAACGTAAGATTATCCGCATCAGCCAAAACAACGAGCTACAGCAGTTATGTAAACAGATCTCCAAGATTTGCTTTCAAGCGAGGTGATTACACGGGCCTGTATCATTACTTGTCCACCGTTGACTGGTCACAGGTTGCTGACAAACCAAATGTTGATGACCAGGTTGATCAGTTTGCGGAGCTTGTACTGAGCAGCATGCGTAATTTTATTCCCCAATACACACATAAACAACGTAAATATCCCCACTGGTTCTCATCTGAACTTATCAGTGCACTGATGCATAAAGATCGCGCACACAGGAAATCTAAATGTTCTCCATCGAGCGAGTGGAAGGAAGAGTTCAGCCTTTTTCGAACTCTCGCTAAACGCCTATATAAACGGGATCATAGTTCGTATATTGAATTCTTAGAAAAAAGCGCTTCTGACAGGCCAGCTGAGTTTTGGAAGTATGTACGTAAACGGTCCAGCAAAAGCGGAGAGTCTTTCAGACTACTAGACTCAAATGGGGTAGAAGTGCATGCCGTCGCTGACTGTTTTGCCGCACATTTCTCATCCGTTTATAAGGCCTCAGACTCTAGCACTGATATCAGACCGCCTAAGGCAGTTCGCTCACCCAGTGCTTTGTCGCTGGATGAAAATCTTATCTGCGAATGCATTAAGTGCTTAAAACCATCCTTATCATGTGGCCCAGATGGCATCCCCTCCGCCATACTAAAAGCTTATAGTAGTATATTTGTCCCAGTACTGACTGCGATATTTAATAACTGCCTGGACACTTCCACATTTCCTAGCATGTGGAAAACTGCTCGTGTTTTCCCAGTATTTAAGTCGGGCTCTAAAATAGATGTTTCTAATTATCGCCCGATTTCTCTACTATGTGCCACATCAAAGATCTTCGAGCTGGCTCTTCACAAAATATTGTCTTTTAGTGTTAAAAGCTCATTGATTCCTAATCAACATGGTTTTCTCGCTGGCCGTTCAACTACCACAAATCTTGCTAGTTTCATGACGCAGATCTCCACACCTATTTCTCAGAGAGGACAGGTTGACGTACTCTACTGTGACCTGAGCAAGGCTTTTGACGTAGTCAGCCACACACTGATTATGGTTAAACTTGCGCAATTTGATGTTGACTTGTCGGTTGTGAATCTCCTGCAGAGCTATCTGCTCAATAGATATTGTTATGTAGCGGTAAATGGCCAATCATCTTCTTTGTATAAAGTGACTAGTGGGGTCCCTCAAGGGTCAGTATTAGGCCCACTCCTATTTTTAATTTACGTTAATGATGTTTCTTTTGCCATTCGTAATTCTTCTTTCCTCTTGTATGCCGATGACATCAAGATTTTTAAGGAAATTCATTCAGTTAACGACTGTCGCTTGCTGCAGTCAGATTTGCGCTCTTTTTCCGAATGGTGCAACGCTAATAACCTTTCTCTGAATGCCTCGAAGACAAAATTCATGTCTATCACTCGCAAAACATCTAGCGTGTCATTTCAATACTCTGTCAATTCTGTGTCCTTATGCAAGGTTTATGAGATCAGTGATCTTGGTGTTGTTGTTGATACCACGTTAAACTTTTCTGCTCACGCTAAGCGTGTTGCTTTGCGGGGTCTTCGCACCCTAGGCTGTGTTTGCAGATTGTCTAGAGAATTCCGTTCTCCTATGCCCTTCCGAAAATTGTACACCGCGCTATGTCTTCCTCAACTGGAGTATGCGTCCGTGATATGGAATGGCATTGCTCAATCCAGCGGTAACACCATTGAACGAGTCCAGAAAAAATTCCTTAGCATATATAACCATCGCTTTGCTAAAAAATCTCGTTCAAACACTGCTGAATTATTATCATTGCCATCACTTCACTGCCGACGAAATCGTTCTGATCTCTTGTTTCTTTACAAGCTAGTCCACGGTATCATATCCTGCCCTGTACTTCTCAATTGTGTTAATTTTCGAATTCCGCGTAAGTTAACCAGAGAGAACAGACCGTTTCATGTACCCACCTGCTTCTTCCAACACTCTACCGTTCACAGAATACAAAGTCTCTATAATGTTAATTTTCTTGATCTTGACATTTTTCATAGTCCACAATCATTGTTTTTATCCGAGCTTTGTACTGTTTTGACATAGTATGGCACAATGTACAAAGTCTTCCCTTCTCCGTCTTTCCGCATAGTTGTATATATGCAATCTAATTTTTCATTCCCCTTCAATATTTGTCGTGTTGTCTTATTTTACTCCTCCCCTTTTGTGTTCATTTCTCTTTGTCTACGAGTATTTGCTCTTTTTATTTCTGAAGACTGTCTGTATTGTATAGTTTATTTTTATTGTTTTTTTTGCGTGCGCCTGCACAAAGACCTTACGGTTGTTCCTGGGCACGTTAAATAAATGATTGATTGATTGATTGATTGATTATTATTATTATTATTATTATTATTATCTGAAAAATGAAGTTGACTAATTTGTATTTATAAAAAAAGTATGAATGTTTCAAGCTCACACTCATTTAGGCCTTCAGATATTGCAGTTAGATTAAATTGCATGGTTTAGCCTCCCCAAATGTGCCCAATGCATTATGACTCATGAGAAACACTACAGTAGCGGTCTGTGAACTATTTTAACACGAAAGTGTTTTATGCCGGAGTCCACCAAGTACATCCGTCACGGATATGACGTCGATAAAATGGACGCCAACGGGCGAGAAAGAAAAAACTAAGAAAAAGATGCCCCGCTGGGAATCGAACCCACGATCTTGTGGCCGCGACAGCAAGCACCCGACGCCCTACCGACTAAGCTAAGTCGGCAGAGCTGGACCCGGCGCGAACGCGCCTTATATCTTTCACACATTCTCTTTCGCACGGTTCTCTCTGTTGGCGGTGCAGGTAGGCGGAGCGGAGCGGGGCGGTGTCGCCGTCTGTGAGAGGTGAAAAGAAGTAATGCTTCACGATCGACACTTTAGCGCTTACTCCGAGATTGCGCGCGATATCGGAGGTCATGGTTAAAGCCGTTAAAGTGTCTCAATACCAGCGAGATACACAGGCCACGCTGGCGTCGCCGAGGCACCCTTGACGCAGTTACGTTGGTTACGTTCTTTGCCTTTAGCTTCGTGTTAGCGTGCGTCGGCTCATCGGAGTAGTGCAGCTTCCACATGTACCAACGGGATTTCTCCGCCGCCGACTGCTTCGATTGCGAGAGCACCGACTAACGAAACTGCTGCAACACGCGATGCAGAAAGGACGCGATTTCAACGAGCGAATGTCATGCCTTGGTGGAGCGAGACTAGCGCCTGCGAGACAGAGCACAGCGGGACGCACGCGTTTGCGGCGCAGGCTACGAACCTCTACATGCCGTGTTGCTGAAGCGCAGTGTGTGGTAGTGTATGCATGAGCGCAGGCGTCGGTCACCCATTGCTAGAAAGCGCACACCGTGCCGTTTCTCTCCTTAATTGACGACGCTTTGAAGAAGTGCATCCCTAGTACCAATGTCAATTATGGGCTTGTTGATATCATCCTTACGCGGAATTCACGAGTTGCTGTGTCCAAATATATGTTCACAACGTCAGCTACCACAACAGTTTAATCATGATCATGGGCGTTAGTCGTCGCGATAGAGACATGCCGTCAACATGGGTGCATCCACGTCAAATCGGTGCTGTAGCTGCCAAACACGAATACATGTACACGAATATGTACAAACTCTCATATATCACTACACAATAAGCACTACTTCTGTGAAGACACGTTTCACTTTCGTGTTATACCGATATGACAGAGCGATCAGCCATGTTTTTTTGACTGCACAGTGTTCCTAATTCTGCATCCACTCAGCGTAAACGGATTGATTTAGACCTACAAGTGGCCTATTATTAAGGCATTGTTACGAGCACAACGATGTTTACAGATATTTACATGCAGAAGCAATGGGGGATGTCAGACTGGAGACTACATCCATACAGAGGTGGACGGGCACTACGAATCACTACTGACAACGTAGCCAACATGATACGTCGAATTACCTATCATAAACAAGGAATGAAAGAGGCGGGCACCATCACGCTGGTGCAAGTCTTAAAATTAGCAGAGTCACCTGTAGCCTCTCTTACTGCTCATTAAACAAAAACAACGCAAGTTAATACTTTATGAACGCAATGGCGGTAAAGAGCTCGTTTCGCAGAAATTCCGGCGTCGTTGGTTGTGAGCGAAAAATCGAATAGATGCAAATAAATAAATGAATGAATGAATGAATGAATGAATGAATGAATGAATGAATGAATGAATGAATGAATGAATGAATGAATGAATGAATGAATATCTTCGCCTCGAATTCGGTTCGAACCCACGCTATTTTGCGTGGTATCTTTTACCACACACCGACGCCAATGATCGACACTGCTGAGGAAATAAATGTTAAGAGGTGTAGCGGCAGAAGGGTAGAATTGCACCAGGCGTCACACCATGTGAATTGCGCGACGAGTGGGTCGTTTAAGGGCCCACTCATTACGAAGCGTTCCGGCATAATGAATCATCAGCAACAGTACCACCAAGGTGCGCAGCTGCGCTTGTAGCCATGCTGACGCGTAGCGGGCACTTTACTGATTCCCACTATGGCGAATTATGGCGTAGTGGGCACTTCTCAACTGCACTTGCAGTATGCATGCATTCTATGAGGGTTTCAAATGGCCAATGTTAAGCGCACCGACAATCCTTTTTTAGCGGCGTTGTTCAGGTGACCACTGAGAACCGAAGCCTGGCAAGCGGCTGAGAAGGCGATGCGAACGGGGCCCGATCAACTACTCTCGAACGCGAAGCTCGAGCGTCCTGAAGTTCTTCCATGTGAAATAAGTTACAATGTTTTTTTTTTTTATTTTTTATTTTCATACAGACTTGTTTGTCTTTTTTCCAGAATAGTGACTAAACAGTTCCATGTGCAAAACGTGAAACAATCTAACTGACATTATTCAAAGCTTCCGCAAGGAAGACAATGTGAGCCTTATCCGAATAACAAATGCGGTCAAGAGAAATAACAAAAGCCATCGGTGAAACTTCATCTTCTATCAAATCGGCAATTGTGAGTTGGCCGCTCCGCAGACTGTAAACACAGGCCGTCGTTTCGTCCATGCATGCCGGACGCTTTGTGCCCGGGCTCCCTGAAATATGCGAGCCGTATTTCACTTTCAATTTGTGTAAGTGAATACAGCCTCTCCCCGGCTCTGCTCCCTCCTTGGTAGCACGTACAGCGTTGTTTCATACGCTTTATGCTATTATTTCCTGCCTTTTCTTTTGTTTTGGCGAAAAGAAAACTGCAACTTTTCTGTCTTTGTTCTTTCCGTTAGAGTCTTTCGATTTCTCCGGTTCCCTCTGGCAGTTACCGAAAATGGCCAGATGGCGCGGCGAAGGAAAACGAATACTGGGAACGCGTGCCTGTAAATATAGCACTTCGCCTTTTACCGACATTCGAAAACACGCTGTCGACTTTCGCTTTGAAAATACGGTGAAGGAAAACACGGAGAGCACAATCAGATTCGCAAATTACCGATATAAGATTCGTGTTTGATTTTTGCATACTAAAATGACTTGAACCTTATTTGTCGGGAACCCCAATATATTATAGCGAAATAAAAAAAGGCCAAGTCGTTCCAGTTTCTAAATTTTTCTTTGAACGAATCTTCGCGCGATACCTGCTGTGGAACTGATAAATGTAGATCGCACAAAAACAACATCTATCTGCTTAAATTTCAAGTTTGCTCATCGTGTAAGCTACGTATGGACTGGTTACCATGAATATTTATTATGCCAAAGCCAAAGCAAATGGTTACAAAACAGAAGCAAATATTGTCGTGTAATGAAAATTTCACATGTTGCCTTACATGTTATGAAATGGCAGGGAGGATCATAAAGAGTAACAACAACAGAAACAAGCGGCGCCGAAGGTGTAGGGGGAGGGGGGGGTCAGCGCACATTATATAAGTGTTGGTCGTTTAAACGTAAAGTGTAACAATAGTGGCAGTCTGGATAAGAATTGGTTTTCTCGATCTTGCAGCCAAAAGCGACGCCCATCGTTCGCGCCGTGAAAGCCTATCTAGGGACTTGATGAATGCCTTCCAGCCAACCACATGCAAGGTCACCATGCGCCGTATCTATCACTACAGCAGCACGACGACTAAGACGGTGCGGCATGAACGCGCCTGGAGTTGTCTTATAATTGCTGTCCTCAAAACTATAAATATATATATATATATATATATATATATATATATATATATATATATATATATATATATATATATATATATATATATATATTTAGTCACACGAACGCCGCAAGGACGATCTGAACGCGCACCTTGCGCCATTCGAGGCACATGGCGTGCAGGTGTTCATGTGAGTTTATGTACCACAAGCCGGCTTTTCGCTCAAGGTCACGTTCGCGTGAGATATATGAGAAGAATAAGCTTCATTTCATGATGAGAGTTTATCCCGGGTGGAGCCCTCTTGTAGAGCCCCACTCACCGCGGCGGCTTCTCGGGTCTGGTCTAAGGTCACAGTTGGCTCGCCGTTGCCAACTCGGACTACCAGGACATAAAACTTTCGCGAGAATAAAATCACTACTATATATAGCATATGCCGTCAGTGCCACGCGCTCACACTCTCCGTTGTTTTACACGTTACGAGAAACGAAGAATATCGTGTACAGGCGGAGTACGCTGAAAGCGACGCTTAGAAACCCATAGTATGAAGGAAACCGGCAACGCGAGGCGTGAATTACTGAGAGTAAACAGTGGCCTTACGCTGAATGCTGCAGAAAGGAGTGTCACACTGCGCTCTTGTATAAAGTCACGGTAAGCTCGGGCGCTGCGTGGCTCCGCTATTTTTGAAGTTCAGTGTGGCACGCAAGCGGGCTCTCAAGGACGGCTCGGAGTGGAAACATGGCGCTGCCTTCATGGCAGAATGCCACCGCTACGAATCAGTCCAGTCGACCATCATTGTATGGTTCACTTAATTCCCGGAAGAAACTTGTGTTTGGTTTGACTGTTAGATATAGTTCGTTACACTTGGACAGCAATGGGTTAATGCGAACTGTCAGCTACGTTGTAGTCAATTAAGTTGTAGGGTTTTCAGCGTTTTATGCTTAACAAAAACGTCTGCAACATAGCAACGTGCGTGCGCGGTAGGCCACGCACTCTAGGTCTCAGAATACGCATCTTCGCTTGTGATGCTTCGACCTTAGTTTTCTGGTCACCATCATTGACAAAAAATTGCAACTTGTGGTCGGTGTCATCACTCTCAGCCTTTTGTGAATGCACCAGTGAAGGCGACTGAAATTTAGTGAGAATTCAGCTAGCTCTACCTCGCAAATATTTGTTGGCGTCCCAGCTGCTTCGTTCAATTAAAGGACTATAGTCGCTTGCAGCCTAAGAATAAGCATACGCTCCGCCACCAGGTCTGCGGCGCACCTGCCAATCATCTGAGCAAGAGCGACCTTATAGGTGGTTTCAAATTCTACCAATGAGAGCTTTTTCGCTGCTAATGTAAAACTACGCACATTAGCGATTAAAAGTTCGTCCTCTCTTCCCAAAATATTGCGTTTGGCTGAGCCTTGATGTCGGAATGTTCACTGAAATTTTCCAGAAAGCTTACGTTTTCGACCGAAAACCAACGACACGAACCTGTGCCTTTATGGAAAAGTCCCGTACCTCAAATGCGCGAAAGGTGCTTGACGTCACGTGGATGAGCGAGTGCGATTGGATGGGGCATCTATGCAAATTTTCTCTGAGTGACAGAGACGGCAGATTGTAGCCGACTATAGCTGGCGCCTTACCTTACAGCGCAGTAGCAATAGGGTCACTTCATGTGCTAAAGCTAACGAGTCATTTCACGCTATGCTGAGGCGTTTAGTTGATCTGCCAGGAGCTTCCGAACGTTGCTTGATCTTGTAGCTAATACTCGTGAATAGGTCAAAGCAATGAAATTGTTCCTCAGGCCTGGCTCACTGGGCCATCATCAGCGCGCTAATGCTTTCGTTGGCTAAACAGAGAACATTCCTCCAAACTTTCGGGAATCCTCGTTGACGGTATGAAGGCGTCGACTCTCTTGAAGTAATACCGAAACGAGGACGAAGTTCAGACCCGGGTCTCTGTCAAGACTTTGCTCTACAGAGCAGGCAGCAGACCGAAAGCCATGGCGTGGAAGGATTAGGTTTGTCGTAGAAGACGAGATAAGCTGCAGCGAGGACCCGTTTTCCCAAGGGCTGCTTTAGAGTGGCAGATTCGAGCTGGTGGCCGTAATTAAGCTGGCCAAGCAGCGTTCCGCGCATCGCAGCCAGCAGAGACAGGGGGAGGGGGGTAAGTGCACCGCTGCCAGATAAGGGGGCGCAATGGCTGTGCTGGAATTACCCGAGCTTGAGCTAGGAAATCTACCGGAAGCTATTCTGTGACATTTTCGAAACATTTACCGGAAAAAGCTGGAGGCTAGGGTTAGACCTTAGTTTAGGGCATGGCTGTTGCACTTGATCAAGCCATCTTTCGTTGACCTTAGTTCCGCCACGTTTAGGTGCGGGAGTAGAATGACGCAGTGAGAAATATGAGTGATTCGTTCATTGACTGAGAATTTAACTGATTGACTGGGAATCTTAAATATCGGCAACCCTGCCAGTGACCGGTCTTTCCACAACGTCTCTCGAGAACAGAAATTTCGATCCTTCATATTGCTTACCGAGGGTTCGCGGCATAATAAATTTGCGAAATGCATTGATTTATAGATGTTATGTGTAGAGACCAGATTTTAGGCAAATGCCTATTTTGTTCCTTGCGCTCTTATCGTGTCACTTTGATATATGAGCATGAAACGCTTTTATAGTGTTTTTATAGCGGCTATAAATGCCTATTTTCGGCTTTGGGGCCTAAATGCTCACAAATGCCTATAAATGCCTATTTTCAAAACTGGCTCTTATATTAACACTATTTAGCCTCGTATTGCGCTCCCGGGAGCTGTTTGAGGCCGTTATTCATGCTACCGCGCAACACTGACTGTTCGGAACTATGGGGCACAACCTAGTCCTTAGAATAACAGAGAGCTGAGCTAGTTGGTACGTATTCATTCTAAAAAGAGACAGGGCGTGCAAACACGGACACAAGAAAGAGGACAGGACACCACAAACGCCGACTAACAACTGAAGGGACGCACAACGGCTGAAAAGAAAGAAGGCACGAAAACTTATCTGCGCATGCCCATGCAACCGGCGAATCTATCAATCCGGCACGCGTGGCGGTCTACGTGGAAGATAACTGTTAAGGCATTTGATTTCATCTTTATGCAAGTCAATCGACGGTTCGCTCACGCATGCGCTACCACTATTCTCGATATGCCATGCTTCAATCATCAGGCGCGTTTCTTCATTTCTATGCCGGTACAACACTGCGCATTCATCGAATTTTGGCGTGCACTTACAATCTCGACAATGTAAAGATAGATTAGAAGGTGAGCCTCCTGTTAGCGATCTCTTATGTTCCAACAATCACTGGTTAATGCATCGGCCCATCTGTCCTACGTAGAAGCGGCCGCAGCTGAAAGGGACCTTATACACCACACTCGTACGGCAATCAGTGAATTTCTTGGTGTGTTTTAGGAAACAATTATCGGTCCGCTTCTTTTCTTTTACTCGCTCATTCTTCCTCTGCACAGCGGCACAAATCTTAACTAGCTTATTGGCAGCTGTGAAAACATTAACGCCGTATCTACTTCCTACTTTCTTTAGCCTGTGAGATATGCAATGAATGTACGGGATACCTACGACACGTTTCTTCCTATCGCTTTCTGCAACCATGCTCGGACTTAACACAGTAGACTCCTTTAAACGTTCAGCGACCGTGGCCACTGCATCACGAAGATACCCTACATATAAAAGACGCGTAACCTGTGCGCTAAAGCTATCACTCATTTTGTGCTCACACGATTTGGTGAGGGCTGACTTAAGGCAAGACATGGCGACGCAGTTTTTTACAACCTTCGAGTGCTTCGACGAAAAATTTAACAGCGGTTTCGAAGATCTAGGAGAATACTGCCAGCACACGTGGTTCTTCTGGAACATTAAGAAAATGTCTAGAAATTGTATTCCATTATTCTGAGGCACCTCTTTAGTAAAGCTCAGCCCTCCTCCATTTAATTCCAATTTTTCGCTCACGAAAGTTACCACCTTTTCAAAGTCCTCATCACTACAAAAAATCAAGTAATCGTCCACATAACGAAAAACCTTAATTACCGAATTACCTATGGTGCCTTCCAAAAGATTGTCAATCTTGCTAAGGTATGAATCACTAAGAACCGGAGCAACCTTAGAACCAATACATGTCCCTGATTTCTGCACATAAACGCCTTCCTTCCAACCTACCAGCGTCGACTTTAAATACATGGAAAGGATTTCTAGAAATGCCCCGGTAGAAACACCACATTTATCGGTGAAAACCGTCTGGTGCCCTCGTTCGTTAATATATTCATTAACACATTTTAACAATTCTTATGCGGCAAAGAATAATACAGGTCTTCAATATCAACACTAAAAGCTTTACAACAGCCGCGGTTCTCCTCTGAGAGGAACTGAACTAGCGCCTGAGAATTACGCGTACGAAAAGGGTCTGAAAAAGTCAAAGAGGTTAAGCAGTTCTGCAAATAACTAGATACAGCGACTTGCCAGGTGCCTTGCTCTGAAACGATTGCTCGAAACGGAATCTCGTTCTTATGTGTTTTGGCTGAAAAAAAGAACTATTTTAAAGTAAGTGATTTAGCCTTCTTGACATTACAAGCTATTCTCTCAAGATTATGTCTTAACAAAAGGTCGACAGCACGTTGCCTAAGTACCGATGGCTTAAGTTTTACCGTCCTAAAATTCTTTTCTATGGCTGTTAATGCTTTTTCTGAGAACAAACTGTCCGGCATAATTACAAAATACCCTTCCTTATCTGAAATTAGTGGCCTGAGTTTCTTCTCGACACAGTAATTAACCAAAGGCCGGATAGGATCAGAACACTTGAGATGCATATTAGAACCCTTGATGCTAGCAACGCAGCCTGAAATGCAGTGTGAACGCTCTTCTTCAGGAACAAGTCTAGTGATTGTACGCGGCAAACTTAAAACGTCTATTGGTTTCAGGTTCGGCTTAAAACAGTATTTAGGACCTAAGGCTAGGGTTTTGCAGTGACTATCATCTAAGGCAGCTCCTCCAAGGACTAGCAAGTTGTTTTGCGGTGAAACAGTAGAAATAATCTTCCTCTTACATGGTTGACGTTCGAAGTTTTATCCTCAATATGAATTCCGCATGCTGGTTAGCTAAGGTCCCTTTCAGCTGCGGTCGCTTCTACGTAGGACAGACGGGCCGATGCATTAACCAGTGGTTGTTGGAACATAAGAGATCGCTAACAGGAGGCTCACCTTCTAATCTATCTTTACATTGTCGAGATTGTAAGTGCACGCCATAATTCGATGAATGCGCAGTGTTGTACCGGCATAAAAATGAAGAAACGCGCCTGATGATTGAAGCATGGCATATCGAGAATAGTGGTAGCGCATGCGTGAGCGAACCGTCAATTAACTCGCATAAAGATGAAATCAGACGCCTTAACAGTTATCTTCCACGTAGACCGCCACTCGTGCCGGATTGATAGGTTCGCCGGTTGCATGGGCATGCGCAGATAAGTTTTCGTGCCTTCTTTCTTTTCAGCCGTTGTGCGTCTCTTCAGTTGTTAGTCGGCGTTTGTGGTGTCCTGACCTCTTTCTTCTGTCCGTGTTTGCACGCCCTGTCTCTTTTTAGAATGAACCTAGTCCTGTAGTTGAACCACCTGCCGGAAACAACTGCTAGCAGCCGTGAAGTGGGACACGCACATTCGCCGCCGCAGAGACATGGCGTGCGCGGTTCGCGAATGCGAGACCGTGGAGCAAAAAGAAGAGTGAAGAGCAAAAAAAGAAAGGAAAATATGATGTGCACGCGGCTTTTGTTTTTGCAAGTTAACTTGTAAGGTGTTCACTGCATCAGCGTAGCCAGAATTTTTTTTTCAGAAAGGAGGGAGGGGGGGGTTCAACCATACTCTATGTACGTTCGTGAGTGCGCTTGTATGTATGCGTGCATATATACGCATGCAAAACTGAAAAGTTTCGGGGGGAGGGGTGTTTAACCTCCTCTCCCCCTTGGCTACGCCAGTGATTCACTGCCAGGGGAGAAATTGGCTCTATGCGCTTCGACCCGGACAATAGGAGGAATCCCTCTCTTCTAGTGTTTTAGCGATCTGGCTATCTGCTCGTGCTCTGCTCTTCTCAGTCATGCCGAGAAGACACCCAGGAGTCTGTTGATTCAACAGTGGAATCTTGACACACCTCCAGAACACGGGAGAGACCGTGTTCTGCGAACCGTACGGGACAAAGCATATTGTACGGATATGTTCAACTGTTTAACGCTTTTGTGCCACCTTAGGCAATAACATTTTTGTTTTCTTTTCGTAGATAGAGCTCGCGCATGTCTTCGTTTCAAATTATTTGCATTTATATGAAAATTTATTGTGCCTATATTTACTATATGGGAAGCCTAAAACGTTGCTTTGCCTGCCTATTTTTGGAGCCTAAAACAAGCTTTTAAGTGCCTCAAAATCCGGCCTCTAGTTATGTATATGGCTACACACGTCAAGTACGTACGGATTTGAGGCAAGCTGTTTAGAATAGAAAGCTTTCGCTGTGAACCTCAACAAGTATCGCTGATTATAACTGCTGTTGAGAACGCGAGTGACTTCCGGTGAAGCATTCCCGCTCTCACTTTAACTTTCTGTTTGAACTTCCTGTCTCTTAATTCACTACCGGTTTACGCTTCCGTTATAGATTATCCAATAGCGGCATCTGAGGCTAGTTCTGTAGAAAGATCATCGGTTTCATACACCTTTAGAAAAAACATGGCTGATCCCTCCGTCATAGGAATCGGTATAACACGAAAGTGAAACGTGTCTTCACAGAAGTAGTGCTTATTGTGTAGTGATATATGAGAGCTTGTACAATGTCTATTCGTGTTTGGCAGCTACAGCACCGTTTTGACGTGGATGCACCCATGTTGACGGCATGTCTCTATCGCGACGACTAACGCCTATGATCACGATTAAACTGTTGTGGTAGCTGACGTTGTGAACATATATTTCGACACAGCAAACCGTGAATCCCGCGTAAGGATGATATCAACAAGCTCATAATCAACACTGGCACCCGGTATGCACTTCTTCAAAGCGTCGTCAATTAAGGAGAGAAACGGCACGGTGTGCGCTTTCTAGCAATGGGTGACCGACGCCTGCGCTCATGCATACACTACCACACACTGCGCTTCAGCAACACGGGAGGTAGAGGTTCGTAGCCTGAGCCGCAAACGCGTGCGTCCCGCTGTGCTCTGCCTCGCAGGCGCTAGTCTCGCTCCACCAAGGCACGACATTCGCTCGTCGAAATCGCGTCCTTTCTGCATCGCATATTGCAGCAGTTTTGTTAGTCGGTGCTCTCGCAATCGAAGCAGTCGGCGGCGGAGAAATCCCGTTGGTGCATGTGGAAGCTGCACTACTCCGATTAGAGTGACCTAGAATAGGGGGAGTGTCCAAAGCGCCAGCACCCGAGTGGGCCTTTTGCCGTGAACTCCCGCGCCGCGCCGCTGCTGCGCCGGACCCGTGGGCTTTTCGCCCTCGGGAAGCGCGCGGAAAGCCAGGGGCGTCTGCTACGCGCTGTAGTTTTTTGCGCCGCGGTTCCACACAGGGCACTTGAAGTCTACTTAACTTTTATAATGCGGTGCGGAATGGAGCTTATCCATCTTTAAGCGTTGTGTTAGTGCTGGGGCAACAACAGAATGCAAAAAATCATGTGTCAAGCGGCATCAGCGTGGTCTAGTTCCGGTCACGAAGTTCGAGAACGTTGGTGCGTGTGTAAAAACGCGCAAAACGGACACGCACAAGCAAAGAACGAAAAAAAAAAAAACCTTATTCGCACGGAAAGTATAGGGGGTGTTATCTGTAGTATTTATAATATAAATGTGAAGAAAGTAAAGTGGACGAAAAGATAACTTGCCGCCGGCAGGGACCGAACCTGCGACCTTCGAATAACGCGTCCGATGCTCTACCACTGAGCTACGGCGGCGGTCATCCTCCCGTCCATTTTATGGGGTATATATGTGCATTTAAACCTTGGATTGTTAGTCAGCGCCATTCGCAGCCATGGCGGCGAGTGTGGAACACTCTTTTTCTGTCTTTCTGGCGTCACGTAGCACGTGATGTTTTTACGAGCTCGCAGCTGACCAATAATCCCTCGCATACTACCTGAAGGCATCAAGTCTGCCAGAACGAGACCCTTGCTATGAATGAAGGAAAGAAGATGACTCTTAAGGGCTCGTTTTCTTTGTTAGACACAATATTAATGAGAACTAACAGACAATAACGCCATGGAAAGTATAGGGGGTGTTATCTGTAGTATTTATAATATAAATGTGAAGAAAGTAAAGTGGACGAAAAGATAACTTGCCGCCGGCAGGGACCGAACCTGCGACCTTCGAATAACACGTCCGATGCTCTACCACTGAGCTACGGCGGCGGTCATCCTCCCGTCCACTTTATGGGGTATATATGTGCATTTAAACCTTGGAGCGAGGAATTATTGGTCAGCTGCCAGCTCGTAAAAATATCACGTGCTACATGACGCCAGAAAGGCAGAAAAAGAGTGTTCCACACTCGCCTCCATGGCTGCGAATGGCGCTGACTAACACTCCAAGGTTTAAATGCACATATATAGCCCATAAAGTGGACAGGAGGATGACCGCCGCCGTACCTCAGTGGTAGAGCATCGTACGCGTTATTCGAAGGTCGCAGGTTCGGTCCCTGTCGGCGGCAAGTTATCTTTTCGTCCACTTTACTTTCTTCATATTTATATTATAAATACTACAGATAACACCCCCTATACTTTCCATGGCGTTATTGTCTGTTAGTTCTCATTAATATTGTGTCTAACAAAGAAAACGAGCCCTTAAGAGTCATCTTCTTTCCTTATTCGCACGAGTAATCACGCATGCACGAATGAAGAGTAATAAAAGAAAGTAAATTGCACGCGCAGTCAGCTGAAATACTTACGCGCAGTGACCGCTTCACACTACGAGCTTTTTACTCATGGTCGCCACTGGTTTGCCAGCTATGTGCACTCCGCTTTATTCGACAATTCATTAGCCTCCACTAGCTCTTTATTATGGACGGAGCACACCGGGAAGACGCAAGAGCAACAAAAAAAAAGAACAAAAAAGAGTACAGACGGCCATACGACCGCAATGCTGTTCGCTTATTTTTGCTTCTGAGGTAGCGTACAAGGCTCACCATGCGCAAACATTTCAAAGAAAAGCAATGCCAGGTAAACCAAGCTTATTCCACAAGCTTTTGCATAAGAAAATGCTTTACAAATATCCAGATATCATGAAACAGTTACAAATGCACCCATTCCTGCTGTACAAGCTGTACAACCGAAAATACGGTAAAAAATTGACAAATAGAAGTGCACGTAATATCACAATCACTTCAGAAAATTGTTCAAATGCAGAGATCCCTTGTGTACCTAGCCTGAAAAAATGCAACACTCGCATATATATATATATATATATATATATATATATATATATATATATATATATATATATATATATATATATATATATATATATATATATATATATATATATATATATATATATATATATATATATATATATATATATATATATATATATATATATATATATATATATATATATATTTCTTCAAGCCTTCACCATACGAAATGAACAGTTTCAAACAACTAATTCTCCACTTCAGATGTTTTCACGGTTCTCGGAGGTTAGCGTTCGCCCGGTTCAGAGGCTTTACAAAAAGATGTGGACGAGTAGTTACCTAATATACAATTGTTTCCGCGGCAGTTGAATGTGCGCCAACAGGGCACCCGACCACGATTTCCCGCTTTTTCCTGATGACCTCAATATAGCGTCCACCACAATTTCGTGCTGAAGCTCCGGAGTATTTAAGTAGCGAGTCTGCTCATCGCTTGAATAAATATAAAGAGATGACCAGACGGGTAAAGCAAGCCTCTTTTGTTCCGCAGACGTGTGCAATCAGCTGCTCTGAACTGACAATCACGTTTGTTTTTGGGCGATCGCTCGTAACATGAAGTGAGGCATACACGATCTTGCACTGTTATCTTTCATGTTACTTCCCGACCAGACGGGTTTCCGTCAAAGCCTCGACTTGCACTGTTATCGTTTCATTTTCTTTGGTTTAGATCATCAAACACCAAAATTGACCGTCGGCGTCCCGCGTAGCCAACATGACTGATGCACAACATCATCACGCGATGACGTCGACAGAAATTGTGACGTCACTATGCCGTCATTCAACGTGACGTCATATGATGACGCCATCGCATGACATGGTCGCTTTGCATTGCCTCCGTGATCGGAGGCCAATCACGGAGGCAATGTAAAAGCAGGTGAGGTGCAGAAAGCTTGCAATGCCTTCGATCCTGTCGGCAGTCAGAAACCACGTTATGCGCAGAAAGCTTTCGGAGAGGGGCGAGGGAAGATCAACGCATCGACTGACGAAAAAGATGGCTTTCGTTTTCGAGTCATCTCAGGCGAATGCATAATGGACCATGTCTTGTTTTTTTCATGCAATTTTTTCGCATACATTTTACCTATGCGGTCAGTTTTCAAAATCTTTGGGTAAGTCTAACATGTTGACATCGATATTGGTGACCACCACATCTTTTTATAACCTGACGGAAAAAATCGTCAGACCACGCATCGTCAGAATTATTTCTGGCTACAGAAAGCGGGTTTGCCCACCACACAACATATTATTAATTGTTAGTCGTTGTACAAATGGCAAGCATGTCAAGTTAGTGATGCCATGACCTATCGGTTGTGTTGGGCATACATACACTCGTGCCCCTCCGTGCCAATTTTCGTGTATACCAAGTGAACGAGACGCGAGTTACGCGAGTAATTTTTTACTTTTGGTACCGCGGCCACGCCGACTGACACATTCGGCTTCGTATGAAATAGCTTGAAACAGCAGAGCGCCGGAGGCAGCCTTGAAAATTAAATCAAATGCACGAAATAAAATATAGGATATGAAGGGTGCAAACGCGTTAGCATGCATGAGCTAGTTACTACGTGCATATCTGCTACGTTCTCCTGGTTATCTCCAGTTTATTCTCTCCTGCAGCAAGTTTACGTTCGTCATTCCACGTGAAAGTGAGCTAAGCGCCTTTTTTCACGATAAAGTACGTGCAGGATGCGTTCCTCAAACAGCCGCGGAAGTGTGGACCAATGCGGTGACAAACCAGCTGGAAGGATATATACAAAATCCCCGTTTCACAACATACAAACTAACAAACGCGTTCTCTGTGTGATGAGTCGCTGCAGTATTATGTTGCAGTGACACAGTATTAAATATTACCCAAATTTCCGCAATTTTAGCTAATAGCGGCCAAAATTTCACGCGCGTAGCAGACGCTCGCCGCTTTGACGCGGCAGCGCCGCGGCGCGGGAGTTCACCGCAAAAAGCCCTCGTTCCTCCCATGTATTCGCGCGGCGCTTTGGACACACCCCCTGTTTTAGGTCACTCTACTCCGATGAGCCGACGCACGCTAAGACGAAGCGAAAGGCAAAGAAAGAACGTAACCAACGTAACTGCGTCAAGGGTGCCTCGGCGATGCCAGCGCGGCCAGTGTACCTCGCTGGTATCGAGACGCTGTAACCATGACCGCCGATATCGCGCGCAATCTCGGAGTAAGCGCTAGGAAGTGTCGATGGTGAAGCATTACTTCTTTTCACCTCTCACAGACGGCGGCACCGCCCCGCTCCGCGCCGCCTACCTACACCGACAACAGAGAGCACCGTGCGAAAGAGAATGTGTGAAATATATAAGGCGCGTTCACGCCGCGTCCAGCTCTGCCGACTTAGCTTATTCGGTAGGGCGTCGGGCGCTTGCCGTCGCAGTGGCAAGATCGTGGGTTGGATTCCCAGCGGGGGATCTTTTTCTTGTTTTTTTTTTCTTTCTCGCCCATTGGCGTCCATTTCATCAACGTCATATCCGTCACGGATGTACTTGGTGGACCCCGGCATAAAACACTTTCATGTTAAAAATTCAGTTTTACCGCAAGCGCAAAGCAACGAATGCAATGGCGACCAGTGGGAATGTCGTACGAAGTAGGCTAGCAGCTCCCTCCTTCAGCATCCGACCTGGCGTAACACAACAAAAGCCTCGCGTAACGAAAGGCGGCCGCTTAGCGAGCGAAGCGACCTTCGTGTTGTCTATGCATTTCAACGCAAACTGAGCAATGAGAACACGTACAAAGATACGAGGCAACTTTACATCAACATACTGCCACACACGCACCTCTCTATGTTTTCTGTTACCGAACCATTGCATGTGTAGCTGCTGCCTTGCGCAAACCGCGCCAGAATGTCTGGGAACATTCGAGATTGTTTGGGCATCATCTGTTGGGCTTGAGCGCGCAAACGCGAACAGCTGAGTTTATTCTCGAACTGCCCCGCCACGATGGTCTAGTGGTTATGGCGCTCGGCTGCTGACCCGAAGGTCAGGGGATCGAATCCCGACCGCGGCGGCTACATTTTCAATGGAGACGAAAATTGTTTGAGGCCCGTGAACTTAGATTTACGTGGACTTCAAAGAACCCCAGGTGGTCGAAATTTCCGGAACCCTCCACCACGGCGTCCCTCAATAACGTCGTAGTTTTGGGACGTTAACCCCAGATATTATTATTACCCATCTGAGAATGATTTCATGTCTTCGCGTACCTAATACTCTATCATCCTTGTTACACGTTTTGGTTGTTGTGTGCACATGTGTGGTAAGGTTGCCTTGGGTTTATATAAGCATTGGCGTATGAAAGAATGAAGCAGTTGTTAATCAGTGCTTGTGTCGTACGTTTTTTTCTTCGTGAGTGCCTTGTGTGTTTGCGCTGTAACTTTAGCCTCAATATTCTGGTGACGGCGTAAGATATGTACTGTGATTCGGGTTCAGCCGTCTCGTTTTAGGGGCGAAGCTCCTTAAGGCGGCACCCGTTCGTCCCTCGTAGTCGTAGTCGTAGTAGTCGTAGTGCGTAACCAGTCTTACGCTTTGACCTCCAAGGTGGTGCCGGTGGGAGATTTTTCCTGTGCGTTGTTGAACAATAAAACATTCGCAGCGTGCGCGTTAACTAAAAGCCGAATTCTTCTGTCTCTCATTCCCCATTAGCAGCCATTGGCATGTTCCAGTAGGAAACGTTAGTAGAAGTAGAAGTGTAAGTGTTAGCTAAAAGCCGACTTCTTCTGTCTCTCATTCCCATTAGCAGCCATTGTTTACCTCCAAGGTAGTGCCTGGTGAGATTTCTCCTGTGCGTGATTAAACAATAAAAATTTTGTTCAAAACGCCGTTAATTGATGAAATAAACCAACGAAAGACGCCAGATGTTTTGTAAAAGCAAAACGAAAGAACGCCAGATGTTTCTAAAGCAAAACGAAAAGACGCCAGCTGCTTAACGAAAGACACCAGATGTTTTTTAAAGAAATGGTTTCCTAAACAATGAAAATTCACAGCGTACATGTAAAATTAAAGTGAGCTGCAAGTCGTCATAACTCATCGAACCTTTAGTATAAACGCGCCCGATCTCACGTCGGTGATGATGTACTGGGCAAAATTCACGGAAGATTCACGGTTTACCGATGAATCTCCGCAGCTTCGCCCACTCATCATCATTCACTCCGTGGATATGCTGTGATTTTTTTTTCCTCCCGTGGCATAAGCCCACAAGAGCGAAAGCCTTCCCACTAGCTCGCTCCACCTCGAGCCAGGGGACTAGGGTGCCTTGATGCGCGTTTTGTTGCGCGTTTTGGGCGCACACATCGAGGCACACTACAGGGGACGGTCTTCTTTTTTTTCTCTGGCCGACTGGCCACGAGTGGCGCGGCGCTACAACCCCAAAATGCAAATAGCGTGGATCGCCAGCGATGCGACGCAAACGCAGCGCGGGCAACGATGCAACATGGCCCGCGTCGCGCATAATTTTAATTTCGCCACTTGTGGCATCCCGTGCGTTTCACCCAACGCCGCATGCGTTGGTATTCTGCTGTTAGTATCCTAGAGGAAGAATGACGCATGACGTAATTGTCTGATGCAGCGCGCTGCGGAGCGAGGGGTCGCAAGGCCGAATTCGCGGTCGCGCGCTTCGGAAAGGCTTTTATGTATAGACGAGAAAACATAGGCCAGGCGGCGCTGCAACGCCTTTCTGAAAAGCGCCCCCATTTTCGGAAATCTCGTTATGCGGTCGCGCACGGCGCTCCGCCAGCGGTTTGTTTACATTGCGGCTGCGTGCACTCTGTCTCGCTGCACGCGCGTGCGTGCTTTCTCTCTCTCCCCCTCTCGTTTTCTGGTCGCGCTACGCGTGCGCTTGACTTCCCTTTCCTCCCACCATCTTCTCCTCCTTCCCTTTTACCCCCCTTCCCCTAAAGTGACGCGGTTGTGGTGTCCTCGACTGAGAGACAGTTACCGTATCACTCCCCCACCTTTCTATTTTCCTTTTCCTTTTTCCATCAAGAACCTCTTCAAGGCGCTTGTGCGCGCGTCCACCTCTCGCACTGCGCTGAGCAGCAGTGCGCGTGCTCTTGCTCGCGGTGCTCATGTGAGCGTTAGTGCGCGCTAACCTCGCGCTGCTCAAGCGTTATATTGAACTGCAGGTCGGGGATTGTGAAGATGGTGTAGAGCAGGTTTGTCAAGAGATTGGCCAAGAAAGCCACCCTCATGGCGACGGTAATGCCCAGTTGGTCGAAAAATTGCTAAGTTAGAAATAAATTATTGCGCCATGCTTTTAGAACGGTGAAGAGAAATGGCACCACAGAGCATTTATGAAGAGAACTTCTGTGAGCTCGGTATGAAAATAAACGCCAAAAAAAGTCGAATTAGTCACCCTGCTTCAAAACGTGTGTGCATATGAGAGGAGCTTTTATAAACGACACTATCAGCTTGCACTAATTCATGCCTACCCAAGTTCGGCATGAAAGCCGTCCGAAAACGGGCGTGTACCATAAATGGCACAAGGACTTTCAAAGGCTTCTCAGAAAAAAAATCCACGCCTATCCACGAAGTGAATGATGATGAGTGGGCGAAGCACTGGGGATCGTTCGGTAACCGTGAATTGCCCGGGCTACTCGCGCATGTAAATGAGAGACAACGCGTGTGTACAGTTACATACAATTTGTTTTATTGGTCATAACTCGTATGTCGTGTTATCACTTGTGGATTCCGTTTTGCCTTCATTATTACTGCTTTGTGGCCCGTGTAATGTGGAGCCAATGGTTATTCGATCGAATTTAGCCTGAAGTTGACAAAGGCGAGGTCGCGCCGCGCCCGAGACGGTCTATTTTGAAACCATGTGCGCGCTACGCGCGCTGTGTAGACGCTTTTGCGCATGTTGTCACCTGTTAATCAATGCGCTTGCTTTCGAGCAGCTTTCGAGCGGCGCCGGGCCGAGTGCGGTCTATTTTTAAACCATATGCGCGCTATGCTCGCTGTGTTTTGAGCCTGCGCTTCGACTGTAGACTACGGCGGATGGACGAAAGTTGTCAGGTCTTAAGATGCTTCGCCCCTAATGAACTAATCGAGTTAGTAATGATAAAAAAATACAATCACAATTTGTGCATTTACGGCGAAAGCAAACAGCGCTAAACACGGGACGGAGAAGAAGAACGACAGACACAAGCGCTGAACTAACAACCACTGGTTTATTGCTTGGATATGCAATATATACGG
Source organism: Rhipicephalus sanguineus (assembly GCF_013339695.2). Taxonomy (NCBI): domain Eukaryota; kingdom Metazoa; phylum Arthropoda; class Arachnida; order Ixodida; family Ixodidae; genus Rhipicephalus; species Rhipicephalus sanguineus. Next base: position 25,229,291 of record NC_051186.1, on the reverse strand, counting down.
AAGCACTGCGCAGGATAACAACAAAAACACAGTAACTGCCCAATGCGCAAAGAGGGGTGCGAAGTCATCATATTAGAACCGTCGGCATAACAGGCTGTCAAGTTTTGGACAAATAATTAAGTTCACACTTATGCAGATAAATGGAAGGAACGCTGACGCACGCATTTCCGTGTGCATGGATATGGTGCGCTTCACTAATCTCCCGCATTTATGTGCATTTATGTGACGAATCTACAATACAGTAACCATTCTGTCACGCGGCTGCCTCACGGGCACTCAGGCCGTAAGTAGATTATCGGAGAGCACCAGTGCAGATACGCAATCGTGATCACTGTGTTAAATATTTCGCGGTATGCGCAGTACGAAAACGGGTTTTCACGGCAGCTGGTGGTCCAGTGTGTTCTTTACTGAAGGTACTGAATGGGCGCGACGATATGCGAGTTAGGTCGGCTAAACTCTATTGCTGTATACGTAAGGACCACTCGGTATGCCGTACGACAATGATCAAAATAAGGCGCGCAAAATAAATAACGATTTGGATATGCGCACAGCTTGGCGATTGTTTTGCCTGTGCATTTCTCTTCAATATGCAGTTTCACAGTTCGCTTCAATGCTTACAATCTTTTCAAGGCTGATGCGGCACTGCGCGGCATAATAATGGTGCGTATCGACTTGTTGAATGACGTGGCTTTCTTTGCAACTTGGAAACGCAATAACCAGCAGCACGCGCTCCGCCGAAAACACGCGTGCGGCAGCGCGCAGACGATTCCGCTAGAGTGACTCTACTTCCTCGAGCCAGCCGACGACCTTCGACATTTTCAGCGGCCCACCAGGGGAGCATCCGGTGCTGGCGTCGCGCGCAAATTTTAGGTTGTCTTGTCTATATGTACATACATACACATATCCGGGACATGACGGCGATAGCGACGGCAAAAATCCGCCGAGAGTGCCCGTATAATTGTTGCCGCAATAAAACATAACATTGCCATTGACACAAGCCAGAACAAAGAACAAGACGTTGCAGATCTCGACAATGGAACACAAAACTCACAGAGTGCCTTATGCATTCGCCTAAGACGACTCGAAGACGAAAGCCATTCTTTTATTCTCAAGCGATGTATTGATCCTCCACTCCCCCCCCCCCCCCCTTGAAAAAGATTTCTGCGCTAAACGTGGTTTTGAACTGCCTCCGTGATCGTCCCACGTTTGCCCAAGCGACGATGTCATGCGATAAGGTCATCTTGTGACGTCACGTCCTATAACGTCACAAATTTTGGGGATCTGTTAGGCCATCATGATCGCAAATTGGTTATTATATATCTATATAATGTAGCACTAAATGCCTATGCAGGAAAATGTTCGCTTGAAAATGTATTAACTGCGACCAATTTTGTTTTATTTGAATGAATATGTGTTAGTATCTCAAAAGTTTCGTACTTCTTGCTCAAGGTATATTAGTTCCATTCCGAAACAACCTGTTCGCGTTGCTTTAGCTGCTTAACATGACAGCACTTTATACTCTTCGATGATAGAGGTTTTCGCTTGTGGCTTTTGTAATTGATGGGAGTCGCTGCCATGCTTGCCGACCAGCAAGCGGGTTGCCATGTAATCACAAGAACTTCAGTAAGAAGCCTCCGCACGATAGCGCAAATACCATCGTGGAGTTCTACCTTGCGCGTAAACGTATTACGGTTTTCACGGATCACCGGACAGGTGTACGTCACCAATAACAAGTGTCGCCCTGAAACGATTCAGACGCATTGTACAGTGGCTTCAGTAATACGTTCTGGCAGGCTAGTTGGTTCATAGTGATAAACTTTCTTAAAGTGCGCGAGAAGACGAAGACACAAGTAACAAAAACAGGAACAGAAACAGAAAGAAACTAAGAAACACCACGAGCGCAGTGGTGTTTCTGAATGTTTTTCTTACTTGTGTCTTCGTGTTCTCGCGCAGCTTCTTAAGAAAGATTATCACTTGTGCAGTGGAACAAAGCGCCAGAGGACACCACCGCTATTCAGACTAATGCCACTTATAGCTCCCATTACCTGGTGATTAGTAACAGTAATAGAATTTTGGGAAGCCTAAACAAGGAAAACAATAAAATAGAACAGCGGGTGTGTATCAAGCACAGCGATTAAGCACAGAAACACGATACAGGCAGCACCCCAAAGAGCTAATAATAAATGTTGCGTTTGACGTCCCAAAGCAACGATATAATTATGAGAGACGCTGTAATGGAGGGCTCCGGAAATGTTGACTATCTGGGGTTCTAAAACCTAAATATAAGCACACGGACCTCTAACATTTTCCGTCTATTGAAATACGGCCGCCGCGACCTTTGGGTTAGCAGTCAAGCACCATAATCACTAGCCCACAGCGGCGGGTAACCCCTAATAGCTATGCGAATTAAGTTCAGTGCCTATAAAAAATAGCGAAAACCGGCTCGTTGGGACGCTCATGAGAAAAACAGAGCACTTCGTGTAACAGTGTTTCTCGAATACCTTTGCTAACATATTTAAAGTGGCTCCAAATAATTTGTGTTATTATAATGGAAACTTAATTTTGCGATTTTACTTGTAGTAAGCAGAATTTTTGTTACTGTCTAGAGCACTGGACGGGCCGTGATTCTCGGCCCGGGCCCGGCCCGGGCCCGAACCTCACTCTAGTTTAGCCGCCCGAACCCGGCCCGGTGAGTCAAAGCGAGGCCCGGGCCCGGCCCGAACCCGAGAAAAAATTTCGCTCATCCGGCCCGGCCCGACCCGACCTCAGATCGGACCCGACAGGGTCCCGAGCAAATAATCTAGCTGGTGTTGCCCGTACATAGAATAGACAGCAAGACGTTTCAAGTGGCAAATGTCTACTCTTTGTTGGTGCATGTTTGGCAAACAATTATATTTTAACCGACGGTAATTTCTTGTAAAAAGGGGCTCACGGTGGAAACATGTAGCTGAACGGGGGTACAATGAACGTCGGTGGTGGTAGAAAACATTTTTATTACAGAAAATTAACCAAAAAGTTGCAGCGTAAGACACTGCATGCTTGAGTGGCCAGACCCTATTCCGGGACCCCAGTGGAGCTGGCCGATGCCCGAGCACGCGTCACCAAGGAGCGTTGAGCATCCAAGGTAGAGCAGCCGAGCAGGTACTCCTCCCAATCCTCTCTAGTTGGGATGGGTGATGGGCTGGAAAGGCACGGAGCTACGACGTGATAGGTGTCGGCGAAGACCTGACAGGTCGAGCAAGTGCCATTTATTTCCGGCAAAAAGTGCCTGGCGACCGCCGGACTGAGATAAGTGTTCGTCTGGAGGCGGCGTAGCAGTCGTTCGTCCCTCCAGACCACGTGCGGGATCTGGGTAGAGTCGGCGCGAAGCACGCTAATGAAGTCGGGATCATCAAGAGCGTTTTGTAGCAGGTATTGCAGCAAGGAAAGTGATTGAGAGAATGAGCTCAGGGAGAGCAATAAAAACAGAGGAGACAGAGAACAGAACGCTCTATTCACTTTGTTTTTTATTGCACTCTCTATTGATATTTTAAGGCATGCTCTAACGACAAAGTGAATCGTGCACTCCTCTGCAGAAGTAGCACCTGTCTTCAGCATAGTACCGCCTTGCCACAGCAAGAGAAATAGACGAAAAAAGCCACATTTATTACCTTCATTGTAAATAAACATACCTAGATAAAAATTATAACGAACCGCGTGCACCACGTACACTTTTAGAAAGACGTATATAAGCAGCCCAAAGGAAGAAAAAAACTATTTACCCAAGCATACTTTTCATATATCACACCACTGCTAGTACAGTTTTTGTGGCATAGTTAATAGTTTATTTTTTCACATTTTATTGTCCCAAAAAAATAAATTATCGAGAGATTCCGGCTTGAAGCACGCCATGCGCTGTTGCGTCACATATCCAGCCGCGCTAAAGTTCCTTGCGCTGCTTGCGCCACAGCGGCGCACATGTGCCTTGCGGATCGTAAAGGCGTCAGCAGTCGTTGTCCTTATCTTCCACCACTGGAAAATTTTAGGATATATTTGTGGACCTCTGCGGAATAAACATAGCAGCTGTCCACCTCATCCCTTCATTTCTCTCGTTCCTGAAAAACATGCCACTCTTCAATATCATCTATAAAACTCCTCCTTGAGGGCTTCTTGCAGTTTTCAGCAGTGTATGTTATGCACGGTTTGCGCTGTGCTTTCTTTTTTTTTTTTTCATGTTATAATGGTGTATGCCTTCCTAGCGATGTTGTACCGGTAGTAGGTGGCTGTTGGGCTACGCGGGAAGAACTGGCTGGAGGTGGACGAAGCGATTTCGGTCTATTTTCGGGGTTTGTTCAAGTTTGGTGATAAAGGCGCGAATAAGCTTCTCGACGCTTACTCATTGGATGCATGTGGTTCGACGTAAGGGGGACATCACCCGGTACGGTGGACCTATGCTGATCTTGCACATTCCAACGCTGCTGCGGCAGTATCATGTAGCTCTTTCGGGCTGTATGCGGCCCGCGGATATCTGTCTACTGTCTTCGTCCAATTTTTTAAAGACGATAGTCTTTCTTGGGAAACCTAAACGCAGAAATTTTGGTTTGTCTGTCACCCGATTCAGCGACCCGGCCAAAGTTGAACCACTTGCTTACCGCCCACGCATCTTGAACTGGTACGGCTGTTCATACTTGTGAACGTTGTCGATCAAAAAGTAAATATTACGTATATCTGAGGCGCACCATCATTAGGTAAGTATTGGGTGGTGTGTTCCTTTTTTTTATTGAAATGATGAAATAGGAGAGGTTGGTGCCATTATAGTGGCACCGGCTACTCCTTCTCGCTTAGAAGACAAAATATGCAGTAACAAAAATAATAAGGCACGAAATGCAATACAGTAGAACACATAGGAAAATACGCACAGCCGAACATACAGAAAATACATAGATACGCAATTTTAAAGACCCTAGTTTCTTAAGCTGCGCTGAAAATGCGACTGCGCTGAAACTTGTCTTCTTCCGTGCCCTCTGCACAAGCTCATTGTTGTGTTTCGGTTTCGGTTCAGTATTTCAGTGTACGAATGACAGGGGGCGCCGCTCTGGCATTCCTGTTTTACCCAGGCGACGTGTAAATAAAAGAGTTTGTGGAGAGTACTCGTTGAGTGCGGACGTTTCTTCTCCTTCGGCGCATCGCGCCAAACCGCGTGTTCGGGCTGGCCGGCGTCCCCGCCGGTCGCGTAGGTCACCGCCGCTCTTCACCTGCTGCTGCGCCGGGACTACCAGCCAGCAACACAGCACTCATGTTTCCCGAAGCATTGCCGGATGGCGTCCATATCTCACGCAGCGCCTCCTCTATCGTCTTTAGACGACATTTGCAGCGAAGCACGCAGATACGCGGCCAATTTTTTTATTTACTTTATATGTACGTTCCTGAGCTACACAGGCATGACAGGCCTAAAGCATTTTTTTTTGTCAGGCACCCCCTGCGGTAATCATATGTTGATACATAACCGTGAAACAAAGCTATATTTCAGAATCGGCGACTAGAGTTTAGTCATTTTGGAGATAGGTATCTATATGTTGTTGGAATCTTGCCGCCAAATCCCCCTCATAAATAACCCATATATGAGATATGAGCAAGGTCTTTCACATGACACTATCCCCCCCCCCCCCCGATCCCCGCTCGCACCTTCGTCACTGTCCTGGCCCTGGAGGGAGTAAATTTTCGTGAATGCGGCCCGTTAGCTGAGGTGAGTTCGAGAACCCTGATAGAGCGTAACAAGACGAAGGCTCAGACGTTAACAATGTGGGCACACAAAGCAGGCTGTGCATGTCTGTCTCGCGTCACATAACCAGTGGGAGCCGTGACGGAAAAGGAATGTGTCTTCATAGGGATTCTATAACAATACCCCACGCAGTCCTTGCGTTTTAGTGAAGGGCTGGAACTTTCAAGAACGTTTCACCGCTTTGGAGCTCTATGATCGTTCTTGCGATAAAAAGTTAGAGGTATAAATTTATTATACTACATTTAATACTGCGATTACAAAATAACATTTGAGATATAAGATATTAGCGAATGCAGTTAATAAAGCACGGGATAGTGAGATGCTAACTATATAAGCGCCTGGTTTATTTACTTTCAGCTCACCCGTTTCAGATAAATCAGGTAGCCCCATAAGCAAGAAGCAAGAGTAGTTCAGTACTTGACCCTCATAAAACTTCTCCAAATAGCCTGCCCCAGATAAAAAAAAAAACTTTTTTTTCAAGATAAAATGTGGAACATACGTGTAAGCACAACGTGTGTAACAAACTTAAAGGGACACTAAAGAAAAAAGACCAATTGCGTATTATCAGAAAATTACCCTTTTAAAATTCCAAATCACGCTCGAGGCGACGATACTCTTGGTAAGCGAGAAAACGAGCAAAAAGAAAACAGTGCGGGTAGCGACGCCACCTTGAAATTCGCGCAGCTAGCGCCGTGACGTCATAGATTCCGATGGCGCCTACTGGGGCCTACGTAGTTCCTAATGGGTAAAAATGAAGTACATTGACCTTAGGGGGCTCCGTAGACCTAACTTACCAAGTTCCAGAAAATTTCGTTGTGCGAATGTCGCTAAAATACGACCAATACACTTTAAAATCCGTGACGGGCCGCGCAGAGATTACGGAGGGAAATTTAAAACTTATACCTAGATTTTTTTCCGCTCTAAATAAACTTATGATCATGAAAATAATTACATTCGAGTTCTCAGTGTACACTTTATCAGCCTCAACCAATTCAGTGCTTCACTTTAGTGTCCCTTTAAGAACAGAGCAACGTCTAAGCATGGCCCGACCCGAGCCCGCCACCTCAAAGCCGGGCCCGGCGCTAAGCCCGGAGCTCGAGGGCCGAGCCCGGCCCAGGCCCGCCGTGAAAACTACTTTACCGGGCTGGGCCGGGTGAAGTAGTTTTCGGGTAGGCCCGAGCCCGTGCAGGGCTCTAGGACAGCTAAGAAAAAACTTCTCCTAATAATAAAATTGTGATTTTAAAAACTCTTTGAATAAAAGAAAAAGACGCCAAGATAGCGGTTTTTATGTGAATGCTTGTTCTGTTAGACCAAGCATCGGTACCGGTGGTGCTACAGCCGTTGGAATTTTATTTGCATCCAAGTTAATGTTAGCATCGGTACCGGTGGTGCTATAGCTATTGGAATTTTATTTGCATCCAAGTTAATCTTAGCATCGGTACCGGTGGTGCTATAGCTATTGGAATTTTATTTGCATCCAAGTTAATCTTAGTGTTTCTAAGCCAAACTTACACTCACGAGATCCCTCAAATCGCCGATGTGTGAAAGCCACTAGCCGCAAAGGAATCCCCCAAGCTTGCATTCTTCAGACTTCGTAACGAAGCACCACGCAAGGGAAACTTCGATAATGACACTACAGCGGCCTAATGGCATCTTCGACTGGTCGTTTTCGAGTGCTCCGCAGGCGCTGAAAAAAGTATGTAAAATAGCAACTAACCATTGCTACTAATATTATCGGGTCAAAACATGATCATGAAGGAGAAACATGACTTGCGTATTCATGCTTGTAGTGCGCTGCCGGTGGACACGGGCCAAGAACCAAGGAAAAACAACACAAGGCAGCGCACTACAAGCATGAATACGTACCAACTAGCCCCTGTTGCCGCCCTATTAGCATGACTTGCGTACCTGCTTGTTCTCGTTGAAAAGGTTTAAAGCTGTTGAATTCAACAGTTTCAAACACGGTCAGAGTGCTCTCAAATGACCAGTCGAAGATGCTATAAGAATGTGTGCGAAGACGCCGCGCGCATTGGAGTTCGCGGCACAGGACAGTTGATAAGTGCCAAGTGTCGCGGCACTGACACAACTAAAAAGAAAAAAACGATAAAACGGGAGGTTGGCTGGGCGTACGTTCGCGCGCTTGTCTATCGAGACGACGCGAACGCCACCCCGTGACTCCGCTCCACCAATGGGGACGCTCACATCTCATCGCCTATCTTCGCTGAAAAACTCTGGTGGAAAGATAAAAAGTCACAGTTTCGCCGCAAGGGCGAAGCAATGAATGCGACAGCAAGAAAAGCGGCCCGTGATGGACGCGCTGCAACTACCGTGCGTCCATCACTACCCGGCAGCTACTAGACAGTTTTAATTTCACGTGCGTAGGCGCTTCTCATACGCAAACGTGAAAAGTACACGTGCGTTACGTGCACGACATCTGAAACGCTTTTAGCTACACGCACGCGACGCGCGGTGAGATCTGCTGAGAATCATGAACACTGCGGTAGTTTGTTCGAGCGCCCGCGCGAGCAGACAGCGGAAGGGCAAGGTTCTCGCTGCGCAAATATAAGAAGAAGCGAGAGAGCTGCCCGACGCCTTTAAGTGCGCCCGCGCGCTCCTAGAGACATCTCGCTAGTAATGAAGAAACGCTTATAAGCGCCTCCGTCTCGGAGGACTGCAAACGGTAAAGGGTGTGTACATAACGCTCGCCGTTAGACACCTAAGGGATGTACGCTTTATGGAGTAGTGCTTGGCGCACCGCGCTACGACTTCAGAGGTCGCTGGTTCGATTCCACGCTTCAGAAGCATTTCTCTGATTTATTTTTCTTTGGGATATTGATGTATATATACATACTTATACTAGGGGTCTGCGAATATTCGAAAATTTCGAATATTCGTCGAATATTACATTCGAGATATTCGTATTCGATTCGAAAATCGTGTATTCGAAAAGTTTCGAATATTCGATGACTTCGAATGTACGAAAAATTCGAATATGCGATTCAATTATCATGCATAAAATAACTCGTCTTCCACATTTCTGCTGCGTTCGTATAGCTAAAAACGTTGCCGAGAGGAGCGATAAACATCGTAAGTACACGAAGGCACGATATCTGCCTGCAACGAGCGTCCCGATACGTATGATTTATTGCTGGTGCATCTCCGACGTGCAGCGCTGTTGGCGATCATGTAACCATACATTTTCAATATTATGCGGCCGTAACGTGCCGCACTACCACTCGTACACTATGCGGGACCACTTCTGAAGAAAGACAGTGACCCATGTGACTGGTGGCGGACTACTGTAGGCACCTTCAGATACCCCAGTCTGGCAAAGCCTTACCCCTGTACCTCCCTATACCAGCCACTTCTGTTCCAAGCGAGCGTGCCTTTTCAGTGGAAGGGGGGGGGGTGTTGTCTCTGTTAGAAGGGAGCGCCTGCTGCTTGATCATGTGGAGCAACTCATATTTCATGATAACATCTAGTCATTACTTTCATTGTGCCGTGATATTTGCTTGTGTTGTGATGTGCATTGTGCTAGCCTGGACGTTGTGTTCTGGAGATAGCAGTGTATGTTGTGTTGCCAACCAGGCTGTTAATGTTTTTAAAGACGATAGTCTTTCTTGGAAAACTTAAACGCAGAAATTTTGGTTTGTCTTTCTGTCTTTCTGTTTGTCGGCACGTCACCCGATTCAGCCAATCGGCCAAAGTTGAACCACTTGCTTACCGCCCACCCATCTTGAACTGGTACGGCTGCTCATACTTGTGAACGTTGTCGATCAAAAAGTAAATATTACGCATATCTGAGGCGTAACATCATTAGGTAAGTATTAGGTGGTGTGTTCCTTTAATAGAAAATACATAGATACGCAATTTTAAAGACCTTGATGGTATGCGTTTAACGTTGAGACAGTAACGCGTTTATTAAAAGATTGCCACAGCTGAAGCGATCAGCGGTCCAAGCCGAGCAAGCGCGAGCGCCAACAACAACAAGAAAACGCGCATCAAGGCACCCTAACAACAACCGTCTTCGTCTTCTTCTTTCGCAGGCGTTCTTGTCTGCGCCCTACCATGTTACAAATCACTCCCCCGCGGAAAAGGAGCCACCCTGGCGACCTAAGGAACAGGTACAACTGGTGGGTCATAATGCGGCTTCGGTCGATCGACGTGAACAGTCTCGCGGCCGCGACGACGGCGGTCCGTAGATGATTGAACGGCTCAATCATATAGTTAACTGAGGATGCTTGACGTAGGACGCGGTAGGGGCCTTCGTACTTAGGCAGTAGTTTTGTGGAAAGGCCAGGAGCGGAGGAGGGAACGCGAAGCCACACCAACGTTCCAGGCGAATACGACTGAGGAGGCAGGTTTTCGTCGTGACGGTCCTTCTGGCCCTACTCGCCCTACAATGTTACAACCCTAGTTTCTTAAGGTGCGCTGAAAATGCGACTGCGCTGAAACTTGTCTTCCTCCGTGCCCTCTGCACAAGCTCATGTTGTGTTTCGGTTTCGGTTCAGTATTGCATTGTACGAATGACAGGGGGCGCCGCTCTGGCATTCCTGTTTTACCCAGGCAACGTGTAGGTATGAGAGTTTGTGGAGAGTACACGTTGAGTGCGGACGTTTCTTCTCCTTCGGCGCATCGCGCCAAACAGCGTGTTCGGGCTGGCCGGCGTCCCCACCGGTCGCATTGGTCACCGCCGGTCTTCGCCTGCCGCTGCGCCGGGACTACTAGCCCGCAACACAGCACTCATGTTTCCCGAAGTATTGCCGGATGGCGTCCATATCTCACGCAGCGCCTCTTCTATCGTCTTTAGACGACATTTGCAGCGAAGCACGCAGATACGCGGCCAATTTTTTAAAGTCACTTTCGCCGCACTCCTCTGGTGTCATGCAGAAAAGCGTAGTAAGATTAGGAAGGGGCTACTAGCGGTCATGTGGCACAACACATCTGGTCCATTAATTACACATGCGCGCATGGACCGTATATTTACGAGTACAAGTATGATCGTTGACGTCTAAAAGCTAAATGAAACACTAAATGAAAACGTATGCCAACTTTCTTTTGTTGCATACTAATTTTCCATGTTTTCTGGTGATACGAATTTCGGATGATACGAATATTTTTGGTAACCCCGCGAGATTCGTATCACCTAGGTTTTACTGTAGAGCATCGCGTGATAACGAGCAAAATGTGGCGCATACGTCTTTTCTTCGAAAGAGCGTGTTTCCTGCATGACTGTCGCAATGCACGCGAAAGAAAATTGCCACGAGTAGAAGGAAAAGCTCTATCGCAGCATTTCTTCTGTTTGCGTGGGCGCACGTAGATTAGATGCAGCGCCGTAATAAGTTGCCCTAGAATAAGCTTTTGTAGCGTTAGCTACACTTGCCTAGCCGGAGCCGATATCGCGTGGAGCGTAATGAGCCGTGCTGCGCACGCGCGAAGATCAGTGATGTCACACAGTTGGGTCACCGGAGCTGGCATCTGACGCGCTCTCCGACACCGCCGCGCGCGGCTCACCGCTGCTGCCCTGCGGGTTCGGGAGGAGTGGCGTCGTAGCCATACACACAGTGGCGCCGGCGCGCGCGCAGCTGTTCGCCTTCGCTGTGCAGTCGCCGTCTGACGTTGCGCTGGTGCCGCTTGATAGCGCCTCTGACTGGCGTTTGCAGGTGGGTAACGCCATGGAGGAGAGCGCAAATGCTGCTCGACGGCGCAGAAGAGCCGACAAGCTTATCTCATCAGATCCCGAAGTAGTTGCCTGGCAATTAGCGGTTCAGCGTACGAAGAATGAACGGAAGAAGGCTAATAATCATAGACAATCTGGAAAGCTAAGAATAATCAGCTGAACCTTTGCTAACGCTACGTATATCCTGGCATAGCCGAGCTAAGCCACTGCAAATGTGTTCTTGTAGCTCTCAGCATCGTCAACGCATAGTCGATACGTACATGTCATTGCACTGTTCAAATGAGGTGATCAAAACATTTTTGCAGTCACTTGGAGTTTTCCGAACTCTTGAAGAGACAGAGTGGAAGAGGCTATTTCGGTAACAAACGGTAAAACGGCGCTAATACTTTGAACACAGCGCCAAACGAGGGCTTATTTTAGCATAATACATATTTTTTTCTGTGGCCACGACAAAGAGCAGGCAACAAATGTCCGCTTAGAAAGAACACGGCGACGTGAGCGCAACCATGCTGCGACGCAAGTGAACCTCGTTGGCCTCTGCGCTGTTTCGACATCCACCAGCTGTTTCGCAATCCTTCGTTAAACGGCTTTACTGTACCGCTTAGGCTGTGTACGTAGGCACACACAAAACGCCGATATCGACAATAATGCGTTGGCGTGGCTAAAGGGAGGTGTGTGTTCAAACCTATCCTCCACCTCCGTCGGAAATTATCATACGAAAGTGTTTCATGCCGGGGTCCACCAAGACCTCATTGATTTATTTCCGTCACGGATACAACGTCGGTAAAATGTACTCTAACAAATTACAAAAAAAAACTGGAAGAAAAAGTTTCGTTGACGCAAATCACTTGGGAATCCAACCCACGACCCCCGGTCAGTGACGATAGGTGCTGGGCGCTCTACCCACTGCGCCAATGGCGCACATGTACAAGGCTCCACAAACGCGCCTTATATCTTCCACACATTTTCTCTCGGACGGTGTTCTTTGTTTGCGAGGCGGTGTCGCCGTCTGTGAGCATTGAAGTGAAGTTCTGCGTTATGGCACTAAAAAGCGCTGATAGGGAGCGATTCGTTCAATTTGGTGACGACAGAGTTCGGGTACCTCGATGCCAGCGAAGGAACGCCGGCCGCGCTGGCATCGAGGATGCGCCCCGCTCCCTAGACTTTGTTACGTGCTTTGTCTTTCGCGTCGTGTTATCGTGTGACAGCTCATTGTCAGAGTAGTGCAGCTTCCACATGCACCAGATTCCACGTCCGGACGACGATCCCTAGGGATTTACCTTGGCTTTAACTCTTTCCGGCACGGTGGTCAGCCCCGGTAACCACCTTTTCTTCATTTTTTTCTCTTGAAGCACACCAATAATAATAATATCTGGGGTTTAACGTCCCAAAACCAAGATATGATTATGAGAGACGCCGTAGTGGAGGGCTCCGGAAATTTCGACCACCTGGGGTTCTTTAACGTGCACCTAAATCTAAGTACACGGGCCTCAAACATTTTCGCCTCCATCGAAAATGCAGCCGCCGCGTCTTGAAGCACACCAGCCCCTCGCGTCAGATTTTATACGGCACGTTTCTAAAGCTTTCAACATAGTGACAGAGATAATGCCACTTCGTTTGGGCTTCAGTGTTATGGGTTACGTCTGTATTCATCCGGCTGCCGTCGTCTTCAAGGCGCGCTACACGATGAACCCGAGATATTTTTACAGAAGTGATAGTATGTCCGGTTCTTATTAAGTTGGTAGCTTAGGACAACAAGTTGTATAAGTAGCTAATACCAAGGAATCCAGAATTTAAGAGGTGTACTCAGCCAGCACAGACCACTGTGTCGCTGAAGTTGGTGGTCACCTAGAGTGACCACCGTGCATGAAAGGTCTTAGAAGGCTGGTAATATATTATTTTTTATTGGAGCTTAGAGGAGAAGTTTTGTGAGCCTTCAAGAGTGAGATGGATGTGTGGTATATACAATGTGCTCCTGCAGGGAAAAAAGCACTGTTTTGCAGCCTTCCCCCGAAACTGACTGGTAGACCGTTACTGCATGGTGGTTACCTGAGGTGACCACCTCATATCTTTTGAACTAAAGGTGCCAATTTTTTTTGCTTGTGAGAAAATCTTTTTCTCAAAAATAATTCACCGTTTTTTGCATGAAACTCTGTTTCCTGTCAAAATTGCAGTTCTGTGCATGAAAGAGTTAAACAGCTCCGTTGTTAAAACTGTCTTTTGTGTTCTGTAACGCAAGCGCATGCCTACAATTACATCCAATCACTGGCCCTTACAAGAGTTCTGAATACTGAAATTGGCGGTTTATATACTGGTTCAAATAATCAGCAAACAACAATGAAGAGCTCACACACGAAGAGACACTCAAGAGCGCCGTATTTAACAAAGAAACGCTTGCTTTCTTTGCTGCAAACTTCAACCACAAGTACGGTTTCCCGCGAAAGCCTTCAGATCTTAACAAAATCAAAGCCAAATCCACAGTTTTCATAGTGCTAGGGCCAAGTACGAGAGGAGAAAAGAGCGCGCAATGCCTCGCGCGAGAAGGCGGCAGGAAAAAGTACTATCGTACCTCGGTAAAAATGTGCAGCGTAGCAAAAGCTGAGGTCATTATCACTTCAAAATGGCTGCCCGCGATGAATCGTTCCTGATTGGGCTAAATCATGCGCGTAGAATAAATCTGACAATGAACCTTACCAGGGCAAAATCTTTGACAAGTCAAATACAAAAGCCTGACAAGAGAGTCACATATACGATGGCTTGACTCTGCACTGTATTGCAGCGTTTTAATCACGCAAATGTTGGAGGCTTTACTTGAAGAGTTTGATAGCAGTCACAGAGCAAAGAAATATTCGGGACTCTTCGTGGCAAGTTGAGACCGAGAGGTTTCGCAGAGATGTTACGAAACACTTGTTCGACAATTGTTCGACCGGCAAACCCTGTTGCGTTAGAAAGGATTTTTCTGAGACTCAAAGAAACAGGCGGGAAGGTAAATTAGGAAAATAAAAGGGCAGCAAAAAGCAATGTTCTTCATGCATATGTAGCGAAAATAATAACTGGTGCATTTCCTAATTGGCGGGGTTCTCGTTGGGTAGACTTGAAAATGAGTCAGAACTCAAGCTGAAAGTAGGCAAAGCAACCATGCCATTTAATTTTAGCGCCAAATTAGTAGCCGAATAAACAGAAAAAGTGATGTTCCGAATAGGGTAATTACTATTCAACAGTCAGCAATGAAGGAAAGAAGACTTTTGAGGGCTCGGTTTTCTTTGTTAGACACAATATTAATGTCAACTAGCAGACAATAATGCCAAGGAAAGTGTAGGGAATGTTATTTCTAGTAATTACGATATAAACGTGAAGAAAGTAAAGTGGACGAAAAGATAACTTGCCTCTCACAGGGACCGAACCTGCGACTTGTCGCAGGTTTGGACTTTTTTTCGCCGAAAATATTTTGGCGGAAGACTTCTTGCTTTGGATAAATAGTTGTCGATTTTTTTTTCATTCAAATCGCAGATGATGGGGCGCCAAGGCTGGGACAGTTGGGGTGAAATAACCCTAGGTAATATGCCAAAACAGAAGGCCAAATGAGGCAGGGAACCAAGCACATTTCTTGAGAAATATTACCCCCCGCGTTATGGTAACGTGCGCCCCCTGGCACGTTAGTCAGAGGCACTAAGTAATCCTCATAAATAAACCAAGAGATTGCCAAAATTGATATATATATATATATATATATATATATATATATATATATATATATATATATATATATATATATATATATATATATATATATATATATATATATATATATAATTGCAGGGAATAACTTCTTGTACGCCGGTAAATAGTATGAATAAAAGGAAGAGACACGTCGAAAAACAGAATGGTTTGTTTACGTTGCCTGCAAAAGTAGAAGAAGTACTGAACAAGGGACCCAAGTACAGTTACGAGCCTCGCAAGCAACGACATCAACTTTTGGCTATGGTACGCACTGTGGCAGACCGTGCAGCCGAGGATGACAAAGGGAGACTCGTCGGAGATGGCGTCGCCTCACTCAAGCGCACAGTAAGTCACAAGCTTCCCAAGAAACCTCCTTTCCGGGACATTGTTAAGTGTCTTGAAGAGAACAATCTCAGTGTTCTTCAAGCAGACAAAGACGGAGGGTTTGTGGTGATGCCTAAAGGAATGTTTCGAGAGAAGGCATGGGACGCTGTGCAAAAGAACTTCAAGTGTATTTCTTTTGATCCTAAGGAGTGCAAGAAGTTGGCTGTTCGCAAACTGTCAGAGCTTCACTTGGATGGTCTCAGGAGGGCAGTGGAAAAAGGGGGCTCGGGTTTTTTAGAAATATTTTTTACGGCGAAAACCCATAAGCCTGCTTGTCCGTTTCGTGCAATTGTGTCGGAAGGCCGTTCGTGGTTGATTAACCTCAGTCGTTTTCTCCAGCGCCAGCTTAGCGCGTTGCCCTGTGACGATCCGTTCGGAATCGGCAATTCAACTCAGTTGGTCGAATTTATGGGGTGCGTGGAGAAGGAATCTGGCTTGACGGCCTTCTCGATCGACATAGAGGAACTATATTACTCAGTGCCGCACGCGGAACTTTTTAGTGCGGTCAGAACAAAGATTGAGGAAGAGGGGGACGTGAAATTTCAAAATAGCTCAGGCATCACTAGTGAACATTTTATGGCCTTGTTGGAATTCTATCTTCAGTCGACTGTTGTAACCTTTGAGGACAAACATTATGTGCAAAGGAGTGGTATATGTATTGGGTCCCCCGTCGCACCCATACTGTGCAGTATATTTTTGTCGGGTATAGATCATGATGTTCAGGCTAATCTCTCTGATTCAAGAGTAGTAAAAATTTTTAGGTATGCGGATGATTTCTTGGTTGTACTGAAAGATGTTCCTAATTTTGCTCTTGATGAATGTATTGATGGTGTGATCAGCAGTTTTAAGTTGTACGGCAGTGGACTACGCTTTACTTTTGAGAAACCAGAGAATGACGTCATTCAGTTTTTAGATGTTCGGTTGCATTTTCATGAAGCTCGTGTCTGCTGGATTTACAATCCGCGCTCTTCAAAAGGGTTTCTACCGTATGATAGTGCTCATTCTAAAACTATCAAAAGAGGGATCGCCATCACTTGTTTGGGCGCATCGTTAAAAAAGTCGTGTACCCACCTTGTGCAATCAGGGTTTTCCTCCCAAATTAGGCGCCTTTTGCGTTCAGGATACCCGGAATTAACAATTACTTCCGTGTGTGAGCAGCTGCTGCAGACAATAAAACACCCTGAGGGAAGGCGAAACAAGAAAGAAAAGAAGAGGGTAGAGGCAATTCCGTGCCTACATAAAGTATCGCACAACATCAAAAAAGTAGCATCAAGATACGGAGTCAATGTTGTTTTTTCTGCCCCTCAGAAGCTGAGTTAAGTTTGTTCCTTAGTACACAGGGTGCCTGAGTTGTGTGAGAAGAAGCACAGGAACAAGTTCACTGAATGCCAGTCTCAGGTCGTCTATGAAATCCCGCTCAGTTGCGTACGGAAACACATCGGCCAAACGGGCCCATGTTTTAATGATAGGGCTCGAGAGCACAGGTTGAATGTGCAAAACAAGTCAGGGGGGCACCTGGCGGACCACTGCCGCAGGTGTGGTTGTGCACCAGAGTTTCATAGAAGCAGTTTTTTAAAAAGAGCGAGCAACAAAGTGGAGAGAGAAATAATGGAGGCGTTTCTTATCAACAAAGCTGGTGATCAATGTGTTAGCGAACCTTCCTTATTTCTCTCCAAAGACGAGATGGCCTTTTTGGAAGGCCATGTATGAACAACCTTCTAAGTTTTAATTAGACAGGGCTGGGCTTCATCTGTTGAACATCTCCTGTATGACAGAGCACTCTTGTTTTGCGGTTGTGGGGGGAGGGGGGGGGGGGCGAGGTCATCGTCTTTTCCAGCTGCCACGTTTTTAGTCGTGTTTTTAGTTGTGTTTTTTGTGTTTTTTGTTTGTTTCTTTCTTTTAGTTGTTGGATCATCTTGCTTTCAAGCTGCGCTGATTGGGAGGAGCATGCGCAATACAGTGTTCTAACGAGATGTGTCCACTTACATGTTAAACTGTGATAGTGTCTGAAAGCATGTTTGACAATTGCCATGCGCGTCTGTATAATCTGTGGGTGCTGTTTCCGGTGGTTAACTGTGAGTTGATTCAGGTTTTGTATGATATAGCGTTCATGATAGTGCTATTACTGGTTTAGTGAGTGGGGGCGTGTTGTTGGTGGTGACATGTGATGCTATAAAGGAAGCACTTTCATCAAAAAATTACACCATCTCCCGCTAAAGGGGATCATGAGGCGATGCGAAGCCGGATCACTTGCACGATCGCGTTCCGTTGGCGTTCGTTGGGCATGCTACCGACCTCGCTTCGTGGAACGCGAAGAGGGACGCTACGCGCGTCGTATCTTCCATCTAGCCTGGCCGTTATTTCTCACAGGGTGAGCGGGGAATGCGGTCGACAGGCGGGCGAGAGGAGGGCAGCGTAGGAGAGGAGAGAGAAGGGGGGGGACTCGCATGCGCTCGAGCTCATCGCGGCGTTGCGCAGGAGAGAATTTCGGCATGTCTAGCCCGCGTTTCAGAGGAAGAGTGGAAAGGGGGAGGGGAGAGGGAAAGTGGATAGGGGTATGGGAGAGGAGGGGAGAGGGAAAGTGGAGAGGGGAAGTGGAGAGGGGTAGAGGACATGGGGAATGGTGAGGGGGAGTGGGGAGGAGGTGTGTGGAGAGGGTATGCGCATGCGCAGTAATGGTGGTCACGCCGCACACCACCACCACCACCGCCACCGGATTGAGCTCCGCCTTAAGATACTTCGCGTCTAATAAATCTCAGTTGGTAGTCAGCACTCGTCCTGTGTTTTTTGTGTCTTCAGTCCCGTCCCTTGTGCTGTTATATTTTTGCAATGTGGCACCAACTTGCCCAGACAAAGTCTCTGCTAAGCCAGGTTTCTTTACGTTTTCTTTACATGAATAACGTTAAATTCTTGTCGCGTACGTCGTCAAACTCTTTCCATCAGACACGTGTGGCACATACCCGCTTACCACGGGCCGCGGTGTACGGGTATGCGCCACAGGTGATTCACAGTTTATATCTACCCAGGAACGACGTGAACATTCATTGGTAATTTAAATGCGAGACATACAGATAATGAACTTTGCGTTAAGCAAAACCGACATCGGCAGCGTTGACTCAACGAATGGAAAGAATGAACATTAGGATCCCAGCAGGAATCGAACCCAAGCATTCTGCGTGGCAATCAGGTATTCTACCACTGAGCCACGCCACGTCTATAAACGGTTTGGAAAAACAGCCTACGCAGGCGTAATATCGGTGCAACGTCACTTGTGGTTGTGGTGCTGGCTACCTAATTTTACAAGAAAGCAATAAACACTACATGATACTCCTACGATGTGTACTCCTACGATACAGGCGTCATATGATATTAACGTCTGTAGTTCCAGTGTTAGCTCCGGTTTTATAGCAGTCTAATAAACATTACGTTTGTATTCCTATGATTCAGCAAGCTACGAGGGTGGTCTGAATAGTTCTCGGCCTCAATAAGAATTACGCGAGCGACAACTTGTAGCACATGTGCACGTTCATACAAGTCTCTGCAAGTCTCAGATGAAACGCCATCTAGTGCCGATTAGCAGTTTGGCTTTGACAGTCGATCATAGTGGGTGTAGTGTGAAGCACCGGAAGGCATGGAGAAGCTTGAGTACCGTGCGGTGATAAAGTTCTTTGTAAAAGAAGGTTTATCTCCGAATGAAATTCACCAAAAGTTTGTTAAAGTTTACAAGCAAGATTCACCTTCATACTCCACAGTCAAGAAATGGGCTGCTGAGTTTAAGCGGGGGAGAGAGAGCATTGAAGATGGCCCACGCGAAGTGCGCCCAAAAAGTGCAACAACTCCTGAATTGATTGACCGCGTGCAGGATATGGTTTTGGAAGACAGGAGAGTGAAGTTGCGTGAAATTGCCGAGGCTGTTGGCATCTCAGTGGAACGTGTATGTCACATTTTGCATAACGAATTACACATGAACAAGCTCTGTGCAAGATGGGTGCCGCGCATCCTTACTCCTGAGCAAAAACGCAACCGCATGACGATGTCACAGCGTGCTTTGGAGCTGTATAACAAAACTCCAGCGGACTTTGTGCGCAGATTTACAACAATGGATAAAACTTGGATTCACCGTTACACACCGGACTCGAAACAACAATCAAAGCAGTGGACTGAAGCCGGGTCCTCTGCACCAAAGAAAGCCAAGCCAGTTCCCTCCGCAGGAAAGGTGATGGCCTCTGTTTTTTGGGACGCTAAAGGCATTCTGCTTGTGGATTATCTTGAAAAGGCTGAAACCATAACTGGGGAGTATTATTCTGACCTTTTGACTCAATTGAATCATAAAATTCGTGAGGAAAGACCAGGTTTGCAGAAGAAGAAATTCATCTTTCATCAGGACAATGCACCGGTGCACAAAGGACATCTTGCAATGGCTAAATTTCACGATTTGAAGTATGAATTGTTAGAGCAACCACCCTATTCTCCTGACTTGGCCCCGTCAGACTACCACCTGTTCCCAAAACTCAAAATCTTTCTTGGTGGGCAACGTTTTTCATCAAATGAAGAAGCGATTGCTGCTGTGGATGAGTACTTTTCAGGACTTCCACAGAGTCATCTTAAGGACGGAATCCTGGCTCTGGAATATCGATGGACCAAGTGTGTAGAGTTGAGAGGAGACTATGTTGAAAAATAAAAATAATTTTGAAGGTCCAAAACGTTTTTTTCTACATCAGGCCGATAACTTTTCAGACCACCCTCGTATATTGAAGCATTGCTCGACCCCGGAGGAATACATTAACGAAAGTTACATGTGATATCCACATCACCGCACCGTAAAGTGCACTTCGTTCACCAGAACGATGCAGTGTTCCCTTCGTTTCTTACGAGGCTGGGCGATGGCCTCATGCTGACCGAGGATGATGTCAGACTGATTGACAGCCGCTTTGTAGACTAGGCTACGTAGGCCACTACGCCCAGGTAGTCTACGAATACGACAAACACCATCCACTGATGTTAGTCTACGCAGCACTATCCAGGCCTGCCAGCCTCGACGGCCTCATCAACGCGAAGGGTGGCTTCAGGTTCCGACATGTCGCCGGCTTTGTCGACAGACAAACTGTCGACGAAATGACCGAGGCATATCCACGAATTCTTACAGCTCTACTATACGACATACTTCACAACACATGGACCCCTTGTCACTAAGATCACGACCGGATCCTATAGCAAGTCATGAACACCTGCTGGTGCTCACTGATCACGGTGATGATGCCCTTGTTCAAGAACTGTCAAGAACTTCTTGCACACATGCACACGGGTTCGTGAAACGTGCGTGCGTTCTCGGGACACGTATAAGCACTACATATCAGCTTACCGCTTCTCGTGTTGGTAATACCCACGTTGCAATTGGCAGCGTTACCCAACCGTAAACAACTTGTTACATAAGACACATGCGGCTCTTCAACATATATATGTGTGCATATAAAATTTATACAAATCTTTAGCGTCATTTTGCAACGTGTCGCTCAGTAAAAAAAGTTACACCACAGTCACCTACCCGCCGCATGCTTCGCATAACATCGACTCCCACGGTACGTGGGATCTGCCGAATTTTTTCTCAAGTTTTGTGACTGTTCAAAAGTTTACGACAGTTATCGTGTAAGGGGACGAGATCAGTAACTGGCGCCACTCACGCGCACCTACCTCTCTTTTAATACGTTTATTAAAAAAACGATGGCCAATAATGACAAGGCAAGATCAAGGCAGCTGTTTAACGAGTGAACTGTAAACGGTTGCAACCGAATAATGAATACAAGCTCCACCCTCTGCGTTCACCGACCTACCCAGAGAGAAGTTGCATAGAAGTTACATCCAATAACATTTGCTCATTTCCGTGACGTCAAGTACTTTTTACTTGTTTCAGATAGTTGGCGTAACCGCGCATACACATGTTCGTGTCGCTGGCTTTAAGTCGGAGACTTGAACGTCCTGGCAAATTTCGCCAGAGATTCTGACATCGCTACTCAGGCAAATGTCATATTCTAGGTAGGAACGATGATCCTTTTAGTTTTCAATATGCGCGGTATGTGTGGTTTTCAATATGCATGGAACCACAAGTACAGGAAAAGTACTTGTGGTTCAAAAGGAAGCAACCTTGCAAGGCTCTCTTACAGAGGTGATTGACAAGCGCGGCGCGGTTTTGCAGGCGGCGCTTGTATTTTTCTTGGGTTGTAACCGACTATACTTCCTTACAATGATCAAACCCAGGATATTGCCACATGATGACGCATGTAGTATAGAAAAAAAACATGGTTGGTCCCTCCGTCATAGAAATCGGAATAACACGAAAGTCAAGCGTGCCCTTACAGAAGTAACTGAATGTTTACTGTACATTGATATAAGAGAGTTTGCACAATGTATATTGATGTCTGGCAGCTAATGGCACCGTTTAACGTGTATTCACTCACTTTGATGATTGGTGGTACATCTCCATCCCGACGACTAACGTCCATGTTAAATGAATAAACAAACCCTTGTGGTAGGTGTAGTAGTCAACGGTGAAAGCGTAATCAAAGAACGAGGTGTGATAGCCAGAAGAGCGTCGCATATTGGACGCAGAACTTGATCGCCATCCCGCGGCATGTTAGAATGTGATTGAACACCATGGTCGGAATAGAGGGAAACGCAAAGCGCGTCGTGCAACCCCGGTAGCCCGGCCGCGATTTTGATCGGGACGAGCGCGTGAGCGGGGACAGCCAGGTGAGGCAGGCGCGCGTCGCAGAGCTATTTTTGGTTTGGATTAGCGTGATGCTATGAGCGAGGCCGACGCTTTTACGATGCTTGGGCCAATGTCGCCACCTCGTGGTGTGCTAAGGCATTGACAAAATTGAACTTCTATTGAAAACGCGCCGAATGGGACGGACGTGTAACGCGTTGCAGGTACTGGTCGCGGAGGCCGCAGCAATGACGAATTACTTTACCTTACCACTCCCAGAGGTCAACACCACCCAGCCGACCGAGGGAGTGGTAGATAGAAAAGGCGCGTTTGTAAAACTTCTAGAGTCTGTAACCGTGGCGCAGTGGGTAGCGTGCCCGGCATCTGCTGTGGACCGAGCGGTCGTGGGTTCGATGCCTGGTGACGGAACCTTTTTTTCTTTGCCATCTGATCGTGTATCTTTTTTTGACTCATTTCCGTGACGGAAATACGTCATTGAAGTCTTAGTGGACCCCGGCATCAAACACTTTCGTGTTTAAAAAATGTGCCTAGCGTTGTCCCCGACAAAGTACTGCGTACCAAAACACAGGAGCGCTGTAGCACACGCGGTGAGGCAAAGCATCGTCCTATGTATGGAAAGAGAGAGAGAGAACAACATCGTGTGGCTCAAGAATAAATGAAGGACAAAAGAAGATTTATAGTTGAGTCACACGTCGTAGCAGGAAGAAGCGGGAGGGCGTAACCGGAAGAACATCAGCGGGCTAGGGCAAAAAATTAGGCCGGGACAAGCTCGATCCGAAAATGCTGATACGAAGAATGGAAAAATCGCTCCCCCTTGGAGCGGCGCACTTTAGTCCCTTCCCCGGCGATTCCCGGAACTAGATGCACTGAATCGATCCGCGTTCTGAGAAGCAGGCGCTGCGTTTTAGTGCACGGTGCTTAAAAAAAGTGGTGCATTCTTTTTTTATTAACTTATTTATAACCCCTTTAAGTTACGTAGTTTCAAGAGCTCTTGTCTCATAGTTTCAATCATAGTCAATTAGGCAGAAACAAGTTCCGAAGAGTGGCTTTGTAAAAAAATGTATAAGAAAAAATTAAGGGGTTCACATTGGACGGCGTAAGAATGGAGACATCTGCCGCAGACACCGTAAGTGCCCAATTTAGAACGGCAAGCTATTAAAAGGAAGAAGGGAGGACATCAGCATAAGCGAGGAGTCTTATGCGAGATCCAGTATATACGCTGCTAAGTTTGGTGATGAGAATAGACGCGGAAATATAGAGGCCACAATTAAACACGTCAATAAAGAAGATAGGACACACATAATGCGCATTAGAAGCTGCAGCATGTATGAAGAAAAGCACGAACCGACCAATATAAACGGAAGCCAGTACTGTTTTTAATATTAGAGAATTTTACTTTCTCTGTAAGCTTCTTATAGTTTATATTTTTACAGGTTACCGGTGAATTATATGTGATGAGCAACACTGGTGGCGACTCCTGATGATGCAGAACGTAACCAGAGACACAAAGCTAATCATTCATCGACGCTTTACGTAAGTCCTGATGTGAAGCTTTGCCAGTTAAATGGTCATTAACTCCTTTTAGTTTGTTTTGACGAGACTTACACTGAAGCGACATTAATGTTTCCAAAAATACTGTAGCTTGAGAAAACGCCATAAGATGTCGCTACCAACCCTTCCGCCTTAGAGTTACTGCATATGCTACCTTTAGGTACCAGAGTTGCACCTCTGTCTTCCAAACGCCACTAGCAACCATGCGTTGCGGAGAAGCTGACGCTGGGGCCAATTTTTGTATTTCTCGATGGCGCCGCTGCAGCGAACTGGATTGACGCTAGTCATTCACATTAAAGTAAATCACCGGTCTTCGACACGCCAAACATATCGACCGGTGACCCGGTAGGCATGTCGCCTGCAAAAACGGACTGAGTCTTCGCGACATATAGCCATGGTTGCTAGTCAGACCTATGCGCTACTCTGCTGCCCAAAGGTAGCATATACAGTAACTCTATTCCGCCTGTCTCTCTCTCTCTCTCTTTGTGAGTCAGTGCGGGTTTGCGAACCTGGGGCTGGGGCTGCTGTTTTAGGTGAGGCTTATGCCTCACCTAAAAGTAAAATAATGCTGGAGCGGATCAAACGCAATCATACCCAACCTCCGTTATGCCACTTGCATTGGTAGATCATCGGACGCGTTATTCGAAGACTGCAGTTTCGGTCCCTGCCGGCGGCAAGTTGTCTCTTCGTCCACTTTCATCTCTCCACATTTGTATTGCAAAACTGGAAATAACAACCATAATACTTTCCTTGGCTCGATTGACTGTTAGGTCTCATTGATGTCGCGCCTAGGAAATAAAAAACGAGCGCTTAAAACTCTCCTTCTTTCGTTCATACAGTAAGCCACGTGACTTCCGGGTACGCACTTTCAGTTTGCAGTTCCTTTTCGGTTTTTACTTCCAGTCTACACCTCCCTTCCGGTTATAGTTTAGCTACAAGCAGCCCCGAGACAAACTTGTGTCCGAAATAATCGCTTTTTTTTATTGATTTTTGATACCTACTGCGGACACGAAGTCTATGCAGGGTCGATAAAGTGCAACATTATGTTAAAAAAAAGGTAAAACAATGCTGTATGTTACAATACAACTTCAGGCATACAACTGCAAAATTACGAAATACAACTTTAAGCAAGCCGCCTTAAAAAATGCAAGTGCAAGTATATCAAATACATCATGAACAATGCAAGTACATCATGGGCATCATACACCATAACGGAAAGAGGATGGAACAGGTCGATGAAGGGATGTCTTTCGGTCTTAATACTGCTCCTGGTTTCTTTTGGTTTTCAGTTCACTCACGATTATTGCATAGCTCGAACACTTTATGACACAAGTTCGGCCACACAGGATCGTCGAAATCACGGACATCATACCTCAAACGATATTTGCCGATTCCAGCCGGGTGCGTTGGACGCGCTGCAATATTTTTTTCTATCACGTGCAAACAGTGGATAAAAATTACCAGAAGAGCATGACAGTATACGGAGTAAGAGACTAAAGACGGGCATAGTTTACGAGCCCCACGCCTTCTTCGCCCACTGTGCTTTTTTTTGCTCCTGTACACCTTCCGTTATTTACAATTATCCATTCACACCACGTCATGAAGTTATTAATTTTATCATTATTCCTTGTACGCCTGATATTCCATTATCTTCGTTATCGTCAGACACTAGCCACAAAAATAGGGTCGTACCTGCTGTGTGTGACGTACTACCTGACACAGACCTACCACATAGACAGACGTACCCGATGGAGTGGACGGGAGGACGACTGCCGCAGTAGGTCAAATGGTAGAGCATCGGATGCGCAATTCAAAGGTTTCGGGTTCGGTCCCTGCCGTTGGCAAGTTGTCGATTCGTCCACTTTAATTTCTTCACATTTGTATCATAATTACTACAAATAACGTCTCCTACAGTTCCCCTGACTTTATTGCTTCTCATTAACGTTGAATTTTTGAAAGAAACGGAGCCCTTAAATTTCTCTTGTTTCGTTGGTCGCACCAGTGACGTCACAAACACATAAGCGCCGTGCATATCTACACGAAATAAACAAATAAAGATGCTCGTAAGGCTGGATTTGAGCTCTGGTACCGAAACACGAGCCTTTATCCACAATGGCGCAGGTGCTTGTTTTTACAGCGAAAGCTCTTATGAGATCGCAACAAGGGCCGTTTTTGGCGCCGTAGTTGTCCGGCGCCGCCGCCGCCGATGTCCGTAACCGCTATCGCGCGTAATAAAAAAAAACGACATAAGAAAAAACTTCCAAGATGGAACGGGAGTTCGAGCCCGGGCTTCCACCTGGGCCCTCTGCGTGGGAGTCCAGTATTCTACCTCAGAGCGATGCCGGTGCATGAAAGCGTTTTGCAAAATAATCCCATACACTCTTCATGTCGGCAGGAAACCACATTAACATGTAATGTAGCGTGGTAGAAGAGTGAAATGACAACCAGGCGTCACACAACGCGAATTCTGTAACCAGGCGTCACACAATGCCAATTGCGCAACGAGTGCTTTGTTGAATGCCTCCAACCCATTACAAAGGGCTCTGCCGTAATTCTCCATTGTCATCAGCCACAGCATCAGCAAAGTGCACCTATAATGCCTTGCAGATGTTTAGCGGGTACCGCGGTTCTCCGCAGAATGACGAAAAAAGGTATAGTGGCTGCTTCCCTACTTCACAAAAATTATGATTTATAGCGTAGTAGTTTCCTTGCCGATAAGGCCCCCATGATCCATTTCTTCAGGGTATCAATAAAGTTCTCTCTCTCCTTATCACGTTAACGTATGTTATAAAGGGCGGTGGGAGAGTGAAATAACGACTGGGCGTCACACAAAGCCAGTTACGTAACTAGTGGGCCGTTTAAAGTTTCCAACCTATTACAAAGGTCTCAGCGATACTTCTTCATCGTCATCAGCCGTCGCGTCAACAAGAAGGAGGAGGGGGAGAAGAAAAACAGAAAAACAGGGAGGTTAGCCAGTTCCCAAACCGGCTGGCTACCCTGTGCTGGGGAAAGGGGAAGTGCACATAATGCCTTACAGATTGTACGTTGCTTCTCCGCAGAACTTCAGAACTTCATTAGAAGGGTAAGGAACTGCGCGATTCACGGAACACAAGTGGTAGTACAGAGGACTGCGCTCGTTCTATGTACTACTTCTTCTTGTGTTCCATGAATCGCGCAGTTCCTTACCTTTATAATGTCATACCAACTACCCCCCAACGCACTTTAGCTGCCAACTTCACAAAAATTATGATTTGTGTCGTAGTGGGTACGTTGCTAGTGTACTTATATTAGTAGCCCCAAGTGAGTTTATAACCGGCTCTAGAAATGCCGCTCTTTCATCTTTGGCTGTGACTGTGCTGCGCTTTCCGCGCAGGCCTGGCGTTTTTTTTTTTCTTCTTTACAGCCTTTATTCAATTCGGTTATTTTATTCGGGGCCATGCATACCATGCGCTCCTATGCATGCGGTATAGCTTGAATCCAACAGATATGCACAGATGTTTGACTCCGTATATCACTACGCCAAGGGCCCATGCCTCATTAGGCGGAATAGAGCACCTTAAAGAATGTCCCGCTTGAAAGCACATGCGTTCTCATGCTTGGTGCGCTTATCACAGGGATGATGCTCTTCGGGAGAATTTTTAGTGCAAAGCAGCGCGCTGAGATGCTTGGAGTGTTTTCACGACGTAGACAGCGTCGTCGAGTGGACGAGTTCTTCGAGAAAGGTCTCCTCAACGATAACGTTGTTGCGCCTTGACTATGACAACCATCGTTCTACTGTTTCTGCTGTAAGTTTATGTAGTTACAACAGGACGATGATAATTTTACACGGAAGCACTAAGATGGGGTACTAAGTAACCGAGGATTCCGCTGTGCGTGCAGACTGAATGAATACGCGGAAACCATGCGAGGAGGTCCTCGCACAACGTATCTCTTTCGACGCAGGCACCGCACATGGAGCAGCGCGAGTCATTTCTATTCATCGCCCTTTAATTCCGAGAAACAGGCGACCGAGAAACGCATTTACGAACACATTACGGAGGCAGGCAACGAGACGCAGTCAGCGGCAGCCGAAGCCATTACAGCAAGAAAGCTTCCGCACCGAAGATGTCGCTGCTCTCCCGTTTTCTATAATATACGCCCCCCATGGAATAAACGCGCAGCGGACGGCAACGGCGAATGGAGTCGCATATCATCGATTCGCGACTGTCCGAGAGCGATATTGTAAGCACCCCGTGGGCCCACGTCGGTGCGTGCCAGCCTCACAAAAATTCAAAAATAGATTACCACAGCAGATACAAAGAAAAGGTGAAAAGAGACACAGCGTTCACGGGCGGGCGCTCAAGAAGGAGGAGTACAGTGCGACAGAACGCGTTATTTGGCAACAAATGAAACGACTGAGAGGGAAAATGTAGATGATGAGTTTGGATCGGTTTAGAACACACCTCCGTTGCGCGGTATACCTATAAATGGCAGTTCGTTAAAGCATCAACGAAAGCACATTTTCTTCTCCGCGTCATTCTTAATCCACGACTGCAGGAAATGAGTCTTGCTCTAAGAATAGCGTAAAAGGATGGAACCCCCAGCAAACTACGCTGCGAGTTTATTTTTTTACTCTATCAAAACCTTTGTTTCAGAGTTACTGCAGAAATAGGTTGGATGGCTAAGCGTTGAGAACATCTTCAAGTCGTTATGGTATTGGAGTCAAAGTAGATAATGTTATAACCATGTAAGCAAGGAGCGAATACATATTTTTTCGAGAGACTGTAAATAAGAGAAGGTGTCGATGACAAGAGGACGAGGTTCGGACGAAATGGCAATGAGCGAGACGTCTGCTCGCGTAAAACCGCCCGAATTTATTCACTCGGTGGGCAGGTCGATCGAGAGAATATACTATTCAAGTTGCGTACACGAAAACGAGACATACAACTCAGTAAGCGCAAACTATCATGCGCTGGCTTCGATGCAGATTTCTTGTAGCATAGTTTTAAGAAAACTCCGGCAGACGCCACACGAGGCGGATCGACGTCATTGCGCAGATTAAAAACTCACGTGGTCCCTTATGCAATCACCTAAGGCGACTGGAAGGCGAAAGATACCTTTTTTTTTCTTCTCAGTCGATATATGATTCTGCCCCGCCACCCTCTGAAAGCTTTCTGCACCTAACGTGGTTTTCCACTGCCTCCAGCATCGGAGGCACCTCACCTTGTTTTGCGCTGCCTCCGTGATCGGCCCACCTTTGACCAAGCTACAATGTCAGGTGATGGCGGCATCATGTGACGTTAAGTTACGAGAAGTCAAAGTGACGTCATAATGTCGTCATAAATTTTGGCAGTCTGTGATGTCATGATGACGTTATATTGTCACGTGGTCGTGACGTCGACGAAGACAGCAGTCGGCGTTTGCAGGATGAAACTGTTTATTTGGCCGAACTTGTGGCCGGAAAATGAGAACTGGAACTACAGCAATATACGCTGTACAATGATAGCGGCGAACAGGGCGTCGTTCGTCGATCAACTGACAAGCAGTCAAGCGCGTCGGCGTTTATACAGGCGCTATCGAACTTTCCAGCGATACCGCTGGTGGCGGCGTAATCTCTAGACAAAGCTGGAACATTCGCGTGCGGGGCGCAATCTTAACAAACCGATCTACTACAATCGCGACGCTTCTAGAACACTACTTCGCCGACAGCGTCGAGCGTTGATAACCGTCCCTGCCGGTCAAACCCGAATACATCAAAACAAGACAAGAAGTGGGCGTGGCATTGCCCCCCTCTGAAAAAGCATCGTCCCGATGCTTGTGAAAGAACATAGAAGAGAAAAAAAAACAAGTGCATACACAAATAAATCACAATAACAAAGGAAAAAAATAGAGTCCCCAGGCTCGCTAACGCGCAAAATACGGCTTAAGGCGCACGACATGGACGACTTCAGGTCGCGCACGGCGCCGCTGAGAGTTCGTAATGCCGTCAGGGACAACCTCATAGTCGAGTGCGCCGAGGCGTCGAAGTACCCTGTACGGTCCGAAGTATCGTCGAAGAAGCTTCTCACTAAGTCCTCGTCGGCGTATTGGCGTCCATACCCATACACGGTCACCGGGTTAGTATTCCATGTGGCGTCGTCGAAGGTTGTAGCGGCGGCTGTCAGTCGTCTGCTGGTTCTTGATCCGTAGGCGGGCGAGCTGTCGTGCTTCTTCGGCGCGCTGTAGGTAGGTGGTCACGTCGATGTTTTCCTCGTCGGTCACGTTTGGTAGCATGGCGTCGAGCGTTGTTGCCGGGCTCCGTCCGTACACCAACTTGTACGGCGTCATCTGCGTCCTTTCCTGTACGGCCGTGTTGTACGCGAAGGTCACGTACGGAAGGATGGCGGCCCACGTCTTGTGTTCGACGTCGACGTACATGGCCAGCATGTCGGCGATGGTCTTATTTAGACGCTCGGTGAGGCCGTTGGTCTGTGGGTGGTACGATGTGGTGCGGCGGTGGCTTGTGTGGCTGTATTCCAGGATCGCCTTAGTTAGGTCAGCCGTAAACGCCGTACCTCTGTCGGTGATGAGAACCTCCGTGGCGCCGTGTCGAAGGACGATACTCTCAACGAAGAACTTGGCTACCTCAGCGGCACTGCCTTTGGGCAGGCTTTTGTTTCGGCGTAGCGGGTGAGGTAGTCGGTAGCCACGACGATCCATTTATTTCCGCAAGTAGACGTTGGGAACGGCCCCAGGAGGTCCATCCCGATCTGCTGGAATGGTCGCCGAGGAGGCTCGATCGGCTGAAGGAAACCTGCTGGTCTTGTGGGCGGTGTCTTCCGTCGCTGACAGTCTCGGCACGTCCTTACGTAGCGAGTGACGTCGGCGGCAAGGCGCGGCCAGTAGTACTTTTCCTGTACTCGTGCGAGCGTTCGGGAAAGTCCGAGGTGTCCAGCCGTCGGGTCGTCGTGCAGGGCATGCAGAATTTCTGGTCGCAGTCCCGAAGGTACAACGATAAGGTAGCTGGCTCGGGCCGGAGAGAAGTTCTTCTTTACGAGGACGTTGTTTTTCAAGAAAAATGATGCCAATCCTCGCCTGAATACTTTTGGGACAGCGATGGTCCTGCCCTCCAGGTAATCCACTAGACCCTTCAGTTCCGGGTCGGCTCGCTGTCGTTCGGCGAAGTCTTCGGCACTTATGGCTCCCAAGAAGCTGCCATCATCCTGGTCGTCGGGCGGTGGCGGGTCGACGGGGGCACGAGACAAGCAGTCGGCGTCGGAGTGTTTCCTTCCGGACTTGTACACGACAGTAATGTCAAATTCTTGAAGTCTTAAGCTCCACCGTGCGAGGCGACCTGAAGGGTCCTTCAAGTTAGCTACCCAACACAAGGCGTGATGGTCGCTCACAACTTTGAAGGGCCTGCCGTAGAGGTAGGGGCGAAACTTTGACGTAGCCCAGATGATGGCGAGGCACTCCTTTTCTGTTGTGGAATAGCTGACCTCTGCTTTAGACAGCGACCGGCTAGCATAACTGATAACCCTTTCCAGTCCGCCCGTGCGCTGCACAAGGATGGCGCCGAGTCCTATGCTGCTTGCATCGGTGTGAATCTCTGTATCGGCGTATTCGTCGAAATGCGCAAGTATCGGAGGCGTCTGCAGGCGTCGTTTCAGTTCATGAAATGCTTCGACTTGCGCTGTTTGCCACCTGAATTCGACGTCGGTCTTCGTGAGCTGCGTTAGTGGTTCGGCGATCCGTGAAAAGTCTTTGACAAAACGTCTGTAATAGGCGCACAAGCCGAGAAATCGGCGCACGGCCTTCTTGTCGGTGGGTAGCGGGAAAGCGGCGATGGCAGCTGTTTTCTGCGGGTCTGGGAGCACTCCAGTCTTGGTGATCACGTGACCCAAAAACAAGAGCTCCTCGTACGCGAAGCGGCACTTTTCTGGCTTCAGGGTGAGCCCGGAGTTCTTTATTGCTTGAAGTACGGATTGAAGTCGCTGGAGGTGTTCGTCGAAGTTCGAGGAATACACAACGACGTCGTCCAAGTAAACAAGGCAAGTCTGCCACTTCAAGCCAGCCAGCACGGTGTCCATGACGCGCTGGAACGTCGCAGGTGCCGAGCAAAGACCGAAAGGCATGACCTTGAACTCAAAGAGGCCGTCGGGTGTTATAAAAGCGGTCTTTTCTCGGTCTCTTTCGTCTACTTCGATCTGCCAATAGCCGGTCTTGAGGTCCATCGACGAAAAGTACGTCGCGTTGTGTAGTCGATCCAGGGTGTCTTCTATCTGTGGGAGGGGGTACACGTCCTTCTTCGTGATTTTGTTCAGGCGCCGATAATCAACGCAGAAGCGCAGTGTCCCGTCCTTCTTCTTCACTAACACCACGGGTGATGCCCACGGACTCTTTGAAGGCTGGATGATGTCGTCGCGTAGCATTTCGTCGACTTGTTTCTTTATGGCCTCACGTTCTCGCGTCGAAACTCTGTAGGGGCTCTGTCGGAGTGGTCGAGAATTTTGTTCTGTTATAATGCGGTGCTTAGCAAGGGGCGTTTGTCGGACCCGCGATGACGACGAGAAAGAGTCCTTGTATTGCAGGAGCAGGGTTTTCAGCTGGTCTTGCTTGACCTTCGGAAGGCTCCGGTTGACGTCGAAATCTGGTTCGGGACCTCGATTCGTTGAAGCAGGTTCGGCAGCATCGAAGAGGGCGAAAGCATTGCTGGCGGCCACACATTCGTCGATGTAGACCACCGTCGTACCAATGTTGAGGTGCCTATATTCGTGGCTGAAATTTGTCAGCACTACCTTTGCTTTACCGTCACGCAGTTTGGCTATACCTCTTGCGACGCAAATTTGACGGTTCAAGAGTAGTTGCTGATCGCCCTCGATGACGCCTTCAAGGTTCGCAGGTTTTTCGGTGCCGACGGAAATAATGACGCTGGAGCGCGGTGGAACGGTCACCTGCTCTTCTATCACGTTCAATGCATGGTTCCCTGGCGTCGCGTGGGGCGGGAGCGCTTTGTCTGAGGTTAGCGTTATCGACTCAGACCTCAGGTCGATGACGGCGCCGTGGTCTCTTAGGAAGTCCATTCCAAGTATCACATCCCTAAGCAATTTTGTAGGATTACAAAGCTCGCAGGATAAGCCCGGTTATTGATGGTGACTCTCGCCGTGCAGACACCAATCGGCGTTATCAGGTGGCCTCCAGCTGTCCGGATTTCGGGTCCACTCCAAGCGGTCTTTACTTTCTTCAGCTTGGTGGCGAACGGTCCACTGAAGACAGAATAGTCGGCTCCGGTGTCGACGAGAGCTGTGACGCTGTGGCCGTCGATAAGAACGTCGAGGTCGCTAGTTCGTCGTCTTGCGTTGAAGCTAGGTCGTGGCGTGGGGTCACGGCTGCGTCGGTGTGTTCCGCTGCTTCCATTTTGCGTCGTCGGGTCTTCTTCAGTCCGCGAGATTTCGTCGACAGGGGTCTGTCTGGTTCGCGTCGTGTTCTGAAGGTTTCGTCGCGGCGTCGTCGTCGGCGGCGGAGGATCTTCGGTAGTTCGTCGTACAGCAACCGCACCTCCATCGGTTGCTGCCCTTAGTTTTCCGGATACGGGCTAGGCGACCGGCCCCGGTTTGGGCCAGTGTACGGTCGGCGGTGCGGTGACATGTAGCGGCCGGGCGACGGCGAGCGGGAAGGCCGTCGTTCTTGCCACTGTGTTCCGGTGACGTAGTCGTCAATGTCGCGCGGCCGTTCGCCTGGCTTCGGGCGCGGCGCGTTGATGGCGAATCCGCGTAGTCCCATCTGTCGGTACTGGCAGCGGCGGTACGTGTGGCCGGCCTCTCCGCAGTGGTAGTAGAGCGGGCGGTTGTCGGGGGCACGCCAGACATCGGTCTTCCTCGGGGTGTTGCGCTGGCCGACAGGTGGTCGGTAGGGCGTCGGTGGCGGCGGCGGCGTCTGGCGACGGTACGGCGGCGGTGTGGCGTCTTGGCGCGGGCGTGGAGGAGGAGCATGACGGCGGGCTGCAGCAGCATAGCTCATAGCTTGCGGCTGCGGCTCTGCTAGCTGAGGCGCGCCGAGTGAATGCTGGATCTCCTGGCGCACGACGTCGGCGATGGACTCTACTTGAGGTTGTGACGAAAGTAGAATTTTTCGCAACTCTTCTTGCACGATTGCTCGAATCGTCTCACGCAGATCGGCGGGTCCTAGGGCTTGAACGTCGGCGTAGCTTGTAGCCGAGAAGCTGCGGTTGTATTGCCGCGTTCGCATCTCAAGCGTTTTATCGATCGTGGAAGCCTCCGATGCAAATTCAGTGACCGTCTTCGGCGGGTTCCTTATCAATCCAGCGAAGAGTTCCTGTTTGACACCCCGCATGAGGAACCTCACTTTCTTCTCTTCGGGCATACTTGGGTCGGCGTGTCGAAACAGGCGATTCATCTCTTCCGTGTAGATGGCAATATTTTCGTTGGGCAGCTGCACACGGGTCTCCAGCATAGCCGCGGCCCGTTCCTTGCGGACCACGCTCGTGAACGTACTTAGGAACGTCGTCCGAAAGAGATCCCATGTTTGTAGGGCGGATTCTCGGTTCTCGAACCACGTCCTCGCGGCGTCTTCTAGGTGGAAGTACACGTGGCGCAGCTTGTCCTCGCAGTTCCAGTTATTAAATGTTGAGACCCTTTCGAAGGTCTCGAGCCAGGTCTCGGGGTCTTCACATGGCGAACCACGGAACGTCGGCGGCTCCCTGGGTGGCTGCATCACGACCGTTGTAGGTGGCAGGGGGTCTGTCATCGTCTCGGCGGTCGATGTGACGGTCTTCGGCTGCCTGGCGTTTTCGGGAAGGAGTCCGTACTCTGGTTGTAGTCCCTTCTGCCGGCGGCTGGTTCGAGGATCCGGGTTGTCCTTAGAGTCGTCTTCTTCGCGGCTTGGGCTTGGGTCAGCGCTCCGCGGTGGCGTCCGGATCATGAAGCAGCACCTCCACCAGATGTCACGTGGTCGCGACGTCGACGAAGACAGCAGTCGGCGTTTGCAGGATGAAACTGTTTATTTGGCCGAACTTGTGGCCGGAAAATGAGAACTGGAACTACAGCAATATACGCTCTACAATGATAGCGGCGAACAGGGCGTCGTTCGTTGATCAACTGACAAGCAGTCAAGCGCGTCGGCTTTTATACAGGCGCTAACGAACTTTCCAGCGATATCGCTGGTGGCGGCGTAATCTCTAGACAAAGCTGGAACATTCGCGTGCGGGGCGCAATCTTAACAAACCGATCTACTACAATCGCGACGCTTCTAGAACACTGCTTCGCCGACAGCGTCGAGCGTTGATAACCGTCCCTGCCGGTCAAACCCGAATACATCAAAACAAGACAAGAAGTGGGCGTGGCAATATGGTGACGTCATCACGTGATGATTATTTCTTGAATCACTAATGCTGACAACGCCGACGGGGGACGCCGACGCGGGACGTCGGTGAATATTCGCGTTTGTTGAGGCATCTAAGGCTTTCGCTTCAGTAATTTGCATAACGTGGACTTGCCAGGCACGTCGACTACACTGTGACGTCTGAGAGGAAGCTTTCAGTACGACGTAATTCGTTCGCGCTCACTTTTCACCATAGACAACAGATATATGAAAGAATTATAAGGTGCAGATCATTAGCAGCGTTCGTTTATTCCTGCGGGACCCTGCAACGCTCTACTATAGCTTGCTGAGTCATAGAAGTACATATATAACGTTTATTGCATTCATGAAAGAGCGGAGAGCCAACACTGCTGCCGCAAAAGACGTTAGGCAAGCGCAACTAATACTACCATCACCACATCTGCTCATGTATTTGTTTACGATGTGCGCCACGTGCTTGCTTTTTACTGAGGGTCATTGCAGCACGTTTGTTCGCGCTTGCGTTTAATCCACATCCTCTTTAAGTTTTCAATGTCTGTTTTGGATGTTCCTGGCTGCTATAGACCGTAAACATTAACAAACAAATACGTGTGGCGCATAAATGCATTTCACGGGCCTTTGTGCGGTTGTGCGCCAGACGTGACGGTAGAAAGTTTCATGACGTAATTGACAGACATATCCTGTTACTCGTCTTATGACCTGCCATTCATATTCATTACACACATGCCGTGCTATGAAAATTTTGGTATATAGTTAAATGGAAGAGTGTTCCAAACGCTGGGTGAATTCATGATTGACAAAAAAGGTTTACTATGACCTAACATTACGAATTACGAAAAAAATGTCAGTTTCGCCGCAAAGGCGAACCAATGAATGCGATAGCAACGAACTACAAAGTCACAAGAAGAGCACCAAGCAGCTCGATACCTGCAGCGCGCCCATCAAGTGCAAAAGACCCACGAAAAGAACACAGGCAGGATGACCACGAAGTGACAACGGTAACAGCTGGACACTTGCATCGCGCTGCGCTGCTCAAACACAGCGGAGGACGCTCGAAAAGAACGCACAGGTATGCACAGAATGAGCGCAAACCATAAGGGGCGAAGCTCCTTAAGGCGGCACCCGTTCGTCCCTCGTAGTCGTAGCATAGAGAAAGAAAAAAAGTTAAGAGGGGACACTCCGCGAAATCTGGCCTCAGGAAGTGCGTCACGACTACGTAACGAACTAGTTCTCTCACCAAACGCCAGAGGACGCAAGCGCGAAAAATAAAGGTGATCATCAATCCAACAGAATTGTTTTTACAAAATAATAATTATACGCCCAAATCTGGCATGTTCTTTATACATAAAAACAATTTAGTCAACACACCTTACGTGTTTATTTTTCTTCAGCCATACTGTCATAAACACCATCTACACCCAGCGACAAGCCCATGCATGACAGCGGGAAGCTTTCGGCAACGTCGGCTGCGTTGGCGTTTTCGTGTGTGAGACAACAGGTGAGGTACGTTTTCAAGCGAAGCTTGTAGAATGACATGTTGTTGTGCTAGTTGGCTCATTTATTCAGAAAAAGGTTACAACTGCGCGAATAAGACGCCATGTAAGAAACATAGAAACACGCACACACACGTTGCGCATCGTGTGTGTGTGTGTGTTTGTTTCTTACGTGGCGTCTTATTCGCGCAGTTGTAACCTTTTTCTGAAGCTTGTGAGGACGGCGAGGTACGCTAAAAAAAGTTTCCGGCTCTATGCGGCGGCTAGACGTGAACATTGCGCAACGTACGCAGCATAGGGCTGACGCGCTGGAGTTTTGAGTACTGTGGCGGAGCCTGGTGGCGTGCGCCGAAGTTGCTTGGGTAGTCAAAAATGGACGCCGACCGGCGAGTTACGCAGTTCTCAGTTGCTTTGAGCGTTTTACTTAATTTTGCGCCTAGTTTTCAGGCTCAAAAAGTGCTTAAAATGTACGCAGGAACTTGTCCGCTATGCCTTCAGAGTCTGACATGTTTGACGAGCTATCCCTGCTTCAACAAACCGTGCCGAATGCAGGTGGTCCGGGCGACGGCTCTGCAGCGCGCGGTCGCCGCCGTTATTGTTGCGTGGTTAATTGCCTCGAAAGTGGGGGTAAGGATCCTAATGTGCGGTTTTACTGGTTCCCCTGAAAGCCGTACGAAGTGGAGCGACGGAACCGCTGGATACGTGCCGTCCGACGCGTGGAGTGAGTACGCGAGCAAAACGTGGTTTGCAACGCAACGTGCTGATTACTTTTCGTACGCGCGTGCACGCGTTTATATATGTATATATATATATTCCCTGTGTGCAGTCCAGACGGCACGCCGTGGCTGCCGACGGCGATCACGAGGATATGCAGCCGGCATTTCGTGGGAAACGAGAAAAACGATGCCATGAGTCACCCTGCGTATGTGCCTACGATTTTTCCGGCAGCTTACAGCCGGCTGTAAACATTGCGCGCCGTCGCTTCTCGACCGCCACCGCACGCTGACAGAATTTGACGAATTCCCTAGGAGCAAATGTTGAAAATTACGACCGTGCATGGGGGAAAAAGTGTGTTTGCGACTGAATGCGGCAGAAAACGGCACACGGCGCGAATGCGCTCATTCGGGCCGCCGACGGCTAGCCTTCGTCTCTGGACCTTTCTTGATTCCGTTTCGTCGTGTAATGCAAATCATTTCGGCTTTCTTAACAGCAATCTTTTCGTTTATGCACTGTCGTTAATCGCGCGAGCATGCCTCGTAAAACTTAACTCGAGTTTAACGTCGTATGAGATTCGCTGCACTTGCGAGTTGCAGCGCGCCGAAATGGTTCCTTCAATCTCCTGCACGTCGTAAACATACTTGACGTTGACGAGCTTCTTGCGTTTACGCAGATTGCTTGGCCTCAAGAACTCAGCCACGCCAGAAACTGGCCGAGATTCAAAGCGCAGCACAACCGACAGCGGCGGCTCCATTGCGCATCTGAGCTTAGTGCTGCATGCGGCCGCCAGTCTGACTACTCGAAACCAAAAACCTTGTCGTAGGGGGCGCTTTTTAGCACCGTTTTCGCAGCGCCGCCTGGGCAGCCAGTCAGGCCTATAGCAAAGGGGGGCACGGCGTCAAGCCGAGGCGACGCGTGCCGCGTCTGCCACCGACGCGAGCGTCTGTGCGCTGAGGTGGTGAAAAACTTTATTTTTGAGAAGGCCAAAAGGTAAAAAAATACATTTAAAAAATTAAAAAGCAGCGTTGTGGGTGGCCTTCAGGCTGCCGGTTGTGGCGTCCAGGCCGTGCCTAGCCGCGACGTCCTCCGCCCAAGTCACCAGCCGAAGTTGGAGATCCGGCCTGGTGCTGGACAAAGCAGCCTCCCACTGCTGCGGACTTCTTAAGTGCCAAGAGGCAGGGGGCAAGTGTGCCGGACATGAGAAAAAGACATGATCATAATTGGCGTTGGAGCTGCCACATAAGCGGCAGGCCGGCGAGTACGTCCCGGGGTGGAAGAGGGCAAGACGTGCGGGAGTAAGGAAGGTGTGGGCCTGCAGTTGGCGCCACAAGTGTTGGTGATGCTGGGAAAGGGATTTGTGCGGTGGGGGCAAAGTGAGGCGAGAGAGGCGGTAGTGCAGCGTGATGTCGTGGTACGTGAGGAGCGCGTCGCGCGTGTTCATTCCCGGCGGGGGCGGGCTTGCTCGGTCAGTCGAATCGCGAGCGATGGAATTGGCCGCCTCGTTGCCAGGATGACCCGCGTGAGCAGGTACCCAGATGATATAAATGGGGCGAGAGGGAGTGGTGCCAGAACGCAAGATACCGGCGGCCGGGGGTGCCACCCGTCCAACTGCGTAGTTGTATACCGCAGGCTTAGAGTCACAGAAAATGTATTCCGCGGAAGTTTGTGTGATGGCAAGGGCGATTGCTGCCTCTTCGGCCTCGACAGAGGTGGAAGTGCAGACGGAGGCCGTAATAGTGGGTCGGAGGGAGTTGTCGGTGACTGCAAGAGCGTGGGCTGTGTAGTGGCGGTACGGGGCGGCATCCACATAAGCCACGGCAGGTTGCCGTCCGAACCTACGCCAGAGCGCGGAGGCTCGCGCGGCTCTACGGGAAGGGTGGTGCTCAGGATGCATATTCTTAGGGAGGGGATCAACGGTTAGGAGGGAGGAGATGTGGGAAGGGATGGGCAGGGAGGTGGGGAGAGGCATAAGAGGGGAGAGTTTAAGGGTGGAAAGAAGTGCGCGACCAGGCCGGCTGCGGGAGAGACGAAGGAGCTGGGCCGTGCGATGGGCCTCCGTCAGCTCCGTGAGGGAGTTGTGGACGCCCATCGACAGTAGCCGAGCCGTTGAGGTAGATGTGGGAAGGGACAGGGCCGACTTATACGCCTGGCGAATAAGGCTGTTAACTTTGTCTTCCTCGGTACGAGAAAGAAAGAGATATGGAAGAGAATAGACGAAGCGGCTGAGAACAAAGGCCTGGACCAAGCGGCGGAGGTCGTGCTCGCGCATGCCGTGGTGACGGTTGGCAATGCGGCGTATGAGGCGCATGGTCTGGTGTACCGTGTTGCTGAGTTGAGTGATGAGGGTAGTGTGCTTGCCATTGGACTGAAGAAAGAGGCCGAGGATCCGTAGGGTAGAGACGAGAGGAAGGGGTGTGCCGTCAACGGAGACGGTGAGTGGAAAAGGCGACAGGGGGGCCATCCCCCGAGGCAGAAGGACCAAAAGCCCCGATTTGGTCGGGGAGCAGCTCAACCCGATAGCTCGGGCGTGAGTCGTCACCGCGTCCACACCCGCCTGGAGGGTGGCCTCTATGTCGCCAATATTGCCGGTGGTCACCCAAAGGGTGATGTCATCGGCATAGAAAGCATGTGACAGAGCTGGAATAGTGCTTAGGGCACGTGCGAGTGGGAAGAGGGTAATGTTGAAAAGAATAGGTGACAGGACAGAGCCTTGGGGAGTACCCTTGTTGCCAAGGGAGAAAGAAGGAGAAGAAAGTGGGCCGTATGAGATTTCGGCTGTGCGGTGGGCGAGGAAAGCGGTGATGTAAGCATGTACACGGGGTCCGACGTCAAGGGAAGAGAGAGCATCCAGAATGGCGGTGTGGTGTACATTGTCGAATGCTTTGGTGAGGTCCAGCGCCAGGATAGCTCGAGTGCGTTTGTGGTGGTAGGGGTGTGGGACGTCCTCGGAGAGCTGGAGCATGACGTCCTGGGTCGACAACTGTGGACGAAAGCCGAACATGGAGTCCGGATATAGGTCATGGTCATCCAAATAGGTTTGGAGGCGGGCCAGGATTACGTGCTCGAACAGCTTGCCGAGGCAAGAGGTGAGAGAGATGGGACGGAGGTGCTCGAGGGAAATAGGTTTGCCAGGTTTGGGGATGAAAGAGATACGTGCATGGGTCCAGGACGAGGGAAGAGTACCAGCTTGCCAATGTGTGTTGAGAAGGTCAGTAAGGGCTTCAAGGGAGGGGGTATCCAGGTTGCGGAGTGCCTTGTTGGTGATGCGGTCCGCCCCGGGGGCCGAGGTCGTGCGGAGCGTGAGTAGCGCAGCACGAACCTCGCCCAAGGAGATGTCCGCATCAAGGTCGGGGTTGGGGGAGCCAGTGTAAGCGGGAAGAGGAATAGGGGGGTCGGTACAGAGGTAGCGGTCCCGGAGAGCCGCCAGGAACTCAGTATCGGTGAGTGGGGAAGAGTGAAGGAGATGGGAGATATCCTTGCGCTGGGAAGCTTTGGTGTGTGTGGGGTCTAACAGCACCCTGAGAAGCGACCACGTGTCGCGGAGGCCCAGGTTGCCGGCCATACGGTCGCAGGTCTGACCCCACTGTTGTCGTAGAAGAGAGGAGCAGTGCTCCTCCATTTCCGACGCGAGCCGAGCCAAACGGAGGCGCAGATGGCGATTGTGCTTCTGGGTCTGCCACCGGCGGTGGACAGCGTGATAGGCCTCCCAGAGGTGCAGCAGACGGCTGTCTGCCGTAGAGGAGTGGGGCGCTGCAGGGATTGTGGATGTGGCAGTGCGGACGTCCGCCAAAAGGGTCTCAGTCCAGGCAGAGAGGTCGGTGATAGCAGAAGAAGAGGAATTAGTGAGACGAATGGAGCGGAAGCGGTCCCAGTCCACTATCTGGGTAAGACGAGTAGAGGTGCGAGCAAGGGAGGGGAGTGGGAAAGTGGTGCAGAGAACGTAGTGGTCGCTACCGAGGGAGACACCCGTATTAGTCCAGAATGGATCGGCTACATTTTTGGCGAGGGCAAGGTCCGGATTGGTGTCTCGCTGGACACTAGATCCGATTCTGGTAGGGCGACCGAAGTCATTGCGGACTGAAATACACTCGTTTTGGATGAAATTCCAGAGTGAGTGGCCTTTGCGGGTGTTC
The DNA here is from genome assembly GCF_013339695.2 of Rhipicephalus sanguineus. Lineage (NCBI taxonomy): Eukaryota > Metazoa > Arthropoda > Arachnida > Ixodida > Ixodidae > Rhipicephalus > Rhipicephalus sanguineus. Next base: position 25,187,791 of record NC_051186.1, on the reverse strand, counting down.
TGGGGGTAGCCCCAGCTGGTATGGGGTGCGTTGAAGTCGCCTAGAATGACTAGGGCGTTGCGGCCAGCGCAGGAAAGCGCTTTGCGTAGGACGAGGAGTAGAGGGGCTGAAGCGGCTTTTGGAGGGCTGTACACATTGAGAACAAAGAGGCTTGCCTCAGTGCGACGGCAGGGAAGGATTTCGAGGAGCAGATGGGCACAGTCCGAAACGTTCAGCTGGTGCAACACGGCAGTAAGGTTGCGGTGCACCAACGTCGCAACGTTTGGGTGGGCCTCAGAAGACGGATGAAAGGAGGTGTAATCGCGCAGCTTTACGGGAGCTAGGGGTTCCTGGAGTGCTAGGATAGAGGGAATAGTGTCGGGGGGGATATTCTGGAGGTGGAGCTGCAGGGTGCTCCGCTTGCCGCGGAACCCCCGACAGTTCCACTGCCAGAGATTAAGGTTCGGGTAGTGCCTGGCCATGATGAATGGCAGGGACACCGGGCGGAGTTGGAGTAGGTGCCGGGGTGAGTGGGGCGGGGAGCGAAAGGTGCGCGAGGGTGGCCTCAGTCGCGCTCTGGCGGGCTTCTAAGGCAGCAACTCTGGTGTCTAAGGCGCTAAGGTGGGATTCGATGGCGGCCACGCGCGTGTCGATAGCGACGACGCGCTCCTCAAGTCGTGCGAAGCGGGCCATGAAGCGCTGTTCGAACGCCTCCAAGAAGGAGGCTGTTTCGCGAACGACGTCACGCTCGTGTGGCGCGATGGCGTCGGAGGAGGGTGATCGGCGTTTGTGCGGTGGACGACGGGTTGGGGAGCACGCGCGCGAGGACGCAGCCGAGGGTGCCGTGTTCATGGACTCCTCAGCTGGCGCCGGCGGAGATGGCGTTCGTGTAGGTGCGGGGGCTGGGGAAGGAGGAGGAGGAGCGGGAGAGGACAGACGCGCCAGCGCGGCCTGCAGCTGGAGCGACAGCTCTTGAATTTGGAGCTGCTGGGCAGCAATAGTGGCCTCGAGAGCCGCGATTTTGGAGTCCGACGTGTGAGGCTGCGTTATCGAGCTTACCCATCTGGCGCGCATCGGCGATGGCGTAGGGGGTGTTGACATCCATGGACTGGAGATCTTGGATGATCTCTTCCTGGGTTTGGGAGTCCACGGCGTTGTAGATGATGCCGCGGAGGGCGTTGTCTGGTGCCGCCATGTAGGCACGTAGGGGGTAAGAGATGGAACCCAGGCGGAGTTCCGATACACGGAGGTAGAGGCGTGCGTGTGACTCAGATGGGGTGCTGACAGTAAGTGAGTTGTTGTACGGATTGATTCGTACACGGTCAGCGGCTCGGGCGGTGGCGTAGTCGATGGTGGCAAGAGTGCAGAGTGTTTGGAGCAGGGCACCGTTAGTTGTAGTGCGGAGGTCAAGCCCCCCTCCCGGTCTGAAGACGATCTTGAAGTCCTCCGCTGGGAGTCGAGGGAGAGGAGCGTGACGACGAAGCGTGGTAGTAGTGGGGGTGGTGTTCGGCGGTAGAGCAGGCGTGTTCGATAGGGTCGAGGCAGGCGGCGTCGAGGTGATGGGCTGGTGGGCCGCGGCTGCACGATGTGCTTTCACGGCACGGATCCAGCGTGAATCATCTTCAAACTCAGCAGGGGTGATGAATTCGCCTTCGATTTGGTACGCCATGTCGGCGGCTTGGAGAATTGCGAGCAGTTTCTGCGGAGGCGACGAAACGCGAGCGGCGTCAGCCGCCGGTGTGGCTTGGAACGCAGCTGCGCGTTGCGCAGGGGCGCGTAGTCGAGCGTTGCACGATAGCCTCAGCGCATCGGCGGCGTGGCAGAGCACAAAAACGGTTCAAAGTGGTCGAAAATGGACGTAATTGGGCTCCGAAGGTGTCAAACGAGTCGGCTCACCTTCACGGATGCGCTGGAGAAGCTTCGCGAAGAAAGGGCGAAGAGTTGCGGTGAAACGGGCGAAAAAGTACGGAGCCCATGCGAGGCACGTCCGTACAGCGTTCCACGACGCGAGGTCTCACCCGCTGAGCACAGCTCGGCAGCTCGGAGCTCGGTGCGAAACATTGAGGAGCGTTCGCTGGACGTCGCATGCTTCACGACGCGTTTCTCGAAACCTCGGACCACGAATAAATCCTGGTGTGCCGGAGACAAATCTGTACCAGCCAAGGGGCCATCATCTTCGCTTCTTCGCTAGCCTTGCGCCGCTAGTGCAAGCTACCCACAATTTTTTTTACGTTTGCAATATATTTTTACCGCGCAAATTCGAACACCTGTTTTTCCTCCCAATGTAGTGCTTATACTCCGTACGTACAAAGGTGTTCTAAAGTTCCCAGGCCGCGATAGCATTGCATTACAGCGGATAGCGGCCTCGAAACTTCTGAACACCTTAAAACGTCGTCTTAACGTATCTTTGCAAGTCCGAGTTATGTGGGTTAGATATGTGTCACTAGTTTTGTACTGTGCATCTATTCGCTAATCATTTAAAGGGGTTTGCTGGTACGGTTATGATGTGCGCATATCTTTTTAGTAAATTCTCAGCGAAGCATGCACTTACTGACATTGAGGTGCCCCGATGAGCAGGGTGCGTTCAGTGTCGAGATTCTTTTTTTTTTTGCGCTAATTTGAGTGTTCACCAAACCTCTGCAGGTGGCAGCTCCCTTGTAGCTGGTGAAGACGTTCCTGCTGGCTTCGTTTTGGTGGAGGAAACTTTGACCAGTCGCTCAGTTGTCACAAGAGGAAGTTGTCACAAGAGGAAGAGGCGCGATGAATAAAACCCTAGTGCATTATGATTACCTGCATCTCTTTCTATTATACCTTATACGAAATAAAAATTACGTCACAACCTCAATTCGAACGAACCACTGAACTAGACAAAATAGGAAAGCGCTAAATCAAAACGACAAACAATATCTTTGCCATTTGGGCGAAGAATACTGGTCTGAAATCATTAACTTTCTCCATAGCCAAACGTGCGTTACGCAGAGTAATCCAAAATTCACGCCAGTGAAACCGAAACAGGAAGCGCAGGACACTTGCTCTCACCAACCACCAGGCGCGCTAGGGTCGATTGGGCCGCTGGGCTCTATGGGAGTGTCCTCTCTTAACTTTTTTTTATTTCTCTATGGTCGTAGTAGTGCGTAACCAGTCGTAACGCTAGTACCAGATCTTGACCTCCAAGGTGGTGCCGGTGGGAGATTTTTCCTGTGCGTTGTTGAACAATAAAAAATTCGCAGCGTGCACGTTAACTAAAAGCCGAATTCTTCTGTCTCTCTTTCCCCATTAGCAGCCATTGGCATGTTCCAGTAGGAAACGTTAGTAGAAGTAGAAGTGTAAGTGTTAGCTGAAAGCCGACTTCTTCTGCCTCTCATTCCCATTAGCAGCCATTGTTTACCTCCAAGGTAGTGCCTGGTGAGATTTCTCCTGTGCGTGATTAAACAATAAAAATTTTGTTCAAAACGCCGTTGATTGATGAAATAAGCCAACGAAAGACGCCAGATGTTTTCTAAAAGCAAAACGAAAGAACGCCAGATGTTTCTAAAGCAAAACGAAAAGACGCCAGCTGCTTAACGAAAGACGCCAGATGTTTTCTAAAGCAATGGTTTTCTAAACAATGAAAATTCACAGCGTACATGTAAAATTAAAGTGAGCTGCAAGTCGTCATAACTCATCGAACCTTTATATAAACGCGCCCGATCTCACGTCGGTGATGATGTACTGGGCAGAATTCACGGAAGATTCACGGTTTACCGATGAACCTCCGCAGCTTCGCCCACTCATCATCATTCACTCCGTCGATATGCTGTGATTTTTTTCTCGGGGCGAGCGCGTAGGCAGGGAACGCGGTATTACAGCCAGGTGAGGCAGGCGAGCGTCGCAGAGCTATTTTAAAGACGATAGTCTTTCTTGGAATACTTAATCGGAGAAATTTTGGTCTGTCTGTCTTTCTGTTTGTCGGCACGTCACTCAAATCAGCCACTCGGCCAAAGTTGAACCACTTGCCCAAGGGCCAGCAATCTTGAACTGGTACGGCTGTTCATACTTGTGAACGTTGCCGGTCAAGAAGTAAATATCACGCATATCTGAGGCGCAACAGCACTAGGTAAGTATTAGGTGGTGTGTTCCTTTAATAGAAAACGCATACATACGTAATTCTAAAGACCCTAGTTTCTTAAGCTGCGCTAAAGGGGGTCGAGCGCCGCCTCCGGATAATAAAGTTCTTTGCTTGCCTGCCTGCTGAAAATTGGGGGACCCTTAAGCTTCGCCTTTAAGAGTTGAACGCGATAGCGAAATCCGGCCCCCAGTGCGCACTTCAACCACTAAGTGCATACTTATTAATGTGTATTGTTAGACACACACACGCACGCACGCGCGCGAATTTTACAGGCTTTCGATCTAAAGCAAGAGTCGCATGGCCTCCAAGATATACGCCGCGCGCAGGCCCTCTCGGATGCCATGAAAAGTCGAGACATATTTCTCACAATGCCTCACAGATGGCAGCACATTATCTAGCGTTTGCTGCGTTGGCTTGATATGTTTTCGGCTAGATGGACATAGTTGTCCATTTTTAGAGCTGTTTGAAAATTCGTGTGTGTATTTAGCGGCGATGGCTGCACTATCCCGGCGTTTTTCGACGTAGTTTGATGGCCTCGCGAATGCGCCTACAAATCGCCGTATGGGCTCGTTTTCGTCGTGACACCTGCAGAACAAAATGAGTCTCCTTTCACTACGTGACATTTATGTAGTGTTTTTTTCCGAAGCAGCTGCAAGTAACATCGTGGCTTTGTGGTAAGACACCTGCCCATGTGAACCGCGACAGACGTCACGGCCCTGCATTGACCAATCGCGTGCGGTCACGTGCGGCTGGATGTAATGCCACGCCTCCGTGTTTATTTTGGAACGCGTACAAGATCGCACCACAGTGGTGCGATCTTGTACGCGAATGGCCCATGTGAACCGCGACAGACGTCACGGCCCTGCATTGACCAATCGCGTGCGGTCACGTGCGGCTGGATGTAATGCCACGCCTCTGTGTTTATTTTGGAACGCGTACAAGATCGCACCACAGTAATGCCACTCCTCCGTGTTTATTTTGGAACGCGTACAAGATCGCACCACAGTGGTGCGATCTTGTACGCGTTACAAAATAAACACAGAGGCGTGGCATTACATCCAGCCGCACGTGACCGCACGCGATTGGTCAATGCAGGGCCGTGACGTCTGTCGCGGTTCACATGGGCCATTCGCGTGCGGCTGGATGTAACGCCACGCCTCCGTATTTATTTGGAATGCGTACAAGATCGCACCACTGCTTGCCACGCGAACGACCCTGGTTCGATCCTCATTGGGACCGAAGATTTTATCGTTTATTTTCTTTGTTCCTTTCTCGATTTTTCGCTCACGGATGATTTTTCGCTCACAACCAACGGCGCCGACGCCGACACCAGAATTTCTGCGACACGAGCTCTCTAACGCTACCGCGTTAAAATGCGACTGCGCTGAAACTTGCCTTCCTCCGTGCCCTCTGCACGAGCTCATTGTTGTGTTTCGGTTTCGGTTCTGCATTTCACTGTACGAATGCCATGGGGCGCCGCTCTGGCATTCCTGTTTTACCCAGGCGACGTGTAAATAAAAGAGTGTGTGGAGAGTACTCGTTGAGTGCGGACGTTTCTTCTGCTTCAGCGCTTCGCGCCAAACCGCGTGTTCGGGCTGGCTGGCGTCCCCGCCGGTCGCGTTGGTCACCGCCGGTCTTCGCCTGCTGCTGCGCCGGGACTGCCAGCCCGCAACACAGCACTCATGTTTCCCCACGTATTGCCAGATGGCGTCCATATCTCACGCAGCGCCTCTTCTATCGTCTTTAGACGACATTTGCAGCGAAGCACGCAGATACGCGGCCAAATTTTAAAGAAACAAAGAAAGAAAGAAAGAAAGAAAGAAAGAAAGAAAGAAAGAAAGAAAGAAAGAAAGAAAGAAAGAAAGAAAGAAAGAAAGAAAGAAAGAAAGAAAGGAAGAAAGAAAGAAAGAAAATGTCCCTGTGGAATTGTTTCAAATGGCAAGTGCATTACAAGTCTTTAATGCACTGCCACAATTGTAACGGTGTCGAAGTTCCGGGGAAACCTACCATCTAAAAGAGCGGAACTAGATGCGAACGGAGAGGAGCTGCAGCAGCACACTTAGCGAACGGCGGTAGGAGGCTGCACCGTGCAAATGGCTGAAGCAACACGCACCGAAACGTTGAGGTGTCGAAGAGAAGGTCGAAGTTGGGCTGACACCAAAGCGAGCAAAACCCGCAGACTGCGAATGGGCCCAGAGGAGCCTTAAAAACGACAAGTAGAGCTTGTGCTGCTGCTGGTAGGAAAGGGAGAGTAACTGCGTGAGTGTGCACTTTTGCATACTTGCGACAGAGAGGTTAAGCCGGAGAGTAAAAGGCACGGTCCTCTTCGACACTGTTGATCGGGAAAGGGCAGAAGAGCAGGGAAACGACGCAAGCAGCGTTCCAGTGTCCTTGCGCAGCCGTGCGTCCTTCCGGGGCGTCGGGCTAATTGCCCGCGTCGGTTCCGATGAGGTCTGCTCTGTGCTGCGCTCCGCTGATAGGGCAGCCGCGTCGACAGGGCGCATTTCAAAGCAGGAGCCATCGTTACGACGGGAAGAGCCGTTTTCAAAGCGCGCAAGACAGGCTGTGAGTTACCCAGCGTGTATGCTACGCTTTTTCTTTTTTTGACGATAATGGCGACCAAGGAGCCCTGTTGTTGATTTCAAAGAACTGTTTACTTACCCCGGAAAGCCGTGTACCAACGGTAGGCCTCTCTGAGAAGCACGTCATGGCTTCAGTTTCATTTTTGCATCCGTTGAGGAGCTCGTTTTGTTTCGGACTGCCTCCTCCGCCTTCCCTGTTGGAGCAGCCTGCGCACAGCTATGTGCGGAAGGCTATATGTGACAGAGAGCGTGGGCTAGAAGACATCGTACAGTCAGGTGCGCAAATTACAGGGTGTGCATCCGTTAGGAAAGCGAAACTCCAAAGGAGTACAATAGGTAAAACGTGATATGAAAAGTGTTTGATTAGACTGGAAAGCAACGTCTGAAAGTTCGTTTGTTTGTTTGATTGTTTTTAGGCTTCAATATGCTCCGTGCCTGTAGTGGGCTTGCGATAAAGGAGACGGACGTGCCTGAAGCGCATGTGAACACACTTGCGCTTACAGTGATGAAAACGAAGAGATAATGAAGCCAAGAAAGGTATGGGAGACATTAATGGTAATGTTTTAGCTATATTGTCACATGAATGCGAAGAAAGTAAAGCGGACGAAAAGAAAGCTTGCCGCCGGCAAGGATCTGTAACGTTCGAATGACGCACCCGATGCTCTACCAATTGAGCTACGGCGGCGGTTGTCCTCTCGTCCACTTTATCGCGCATTTATGTGCATGTAAACCTGGGACTGTTGGTGTTAGCGAACCTGGAAGTGTTAGAAGGTTGCAGGTTTGGCAACTTGTCATTTCGTGCACTTTACTTTATTCACATTTATATCATAATTACTAAAATACAACAAGGCTTTGGTCTGGGCGAGTTGGTTCATAGCAATGGGAAGGCACAGAGCAACTGAGACAATGGACAACAACACAGTGCACACTGTGAACACAGTGCACAAGTGTGCACACAGTGCAAACTTGTTCCACAGTGCATAACACAGCATAGGAACAGGTTCACAGAGTGCGTGGCAAACGTAGTCTATGAGATTCCCTTGAGCTGCGGTAGCCGATACATCGGCCAAACAGGAAGGTGCTTCAACGAGCGCGCCAAGGAGCATAACCTAAATGTTCGAAATAAGTCCGGAGGCTTTTTAGCGGAGCACTGCAGGAGGTGTGGTTGCTCGCAGTCTTTTCCCGCTACAAAGTTTTTAAAGAAATCAAGTGACAGAACGGAGCGGGAAATTACTGAAGCTTTCTTTATTAACAAGTCGTCTGACAACTGCGCAAGCAGGCCTTCCGTTTTACTGAATGACGCCGAGATTGAGTATCTTGGTGGTTTTATTTAGCTTCTACAGTGTTTCACCAATTCATGTGTTCATGTTTTCTCCCGTTTTTCGTGCCTTTTCTTTTTTTTCATCGTTTTTTTTTCTTCTTCTTGCGCCAGCGAGTTAAATATTTGTACCATTGTGAGCATTGTGATAGTGCTGTGAACCACGTGTTGATAAGTGTCCATTTCTGTGTTTGTTATCTTCGAATGATGGTCAATTGGCTCTTGGAAAGAGCAAAAATCAGGTTGTTAGTATATCGTGGTTGATAAACTGATAAGCCAAAAGAAAAAAAAACGATCATTCCTGTGTCACTATCGATGTGTAATTTGTCGAGTTTAAGCGCATTTAAAAGGCAGTTTGGTGCAAAATAAATCCAGTTGTAAGTCAGCGCTCGTGTGTGTTGCGTGTTCTTGTCCATTGTCTCAGTTGCGCTGTGCCTTCCCATTGCTAGAATACACTTAAAACAGTACAACTAACGTCCCCCATACTTTCCTTGGCTTCACTATCTGCTGGTTTTCATTAAAGTTGTATCAAACAAACAAACTAGACCTTAAAGTTCCCTTCTTCCGTTCACGCTTACAGTGTAAATTATACACTCGCTTAAATAGGACTATCATTTCTGAGATGCTTTCTATGACGGATAGGAAAGTAGAGGTCGGGATCGGTTATTATGTGAACAACTCGTCCGTAAACGTATATTATTGAAAGTTCTGCAAAGAACGCACTAACCCAAAGAATTAGGACTGAAACGTACCCGTCTGCGAGAAAAAAAAATCTGAGATGTCACACAGAAGAACGTGAGAAGCCAAAAGTGAGAACATAAGAAGCCTCTTTGCTATTCACGCTTTTTGCGCGATATACTCATCCGCCATTCGACAAATGAATTACACGCAGAAGAAATGTACAAAATGGTCTTTCGCCTGAGCACCAAGACGAGCGCCTCAGTAGCTGCCGTCAGTTTCCAACAAGAAAATGTACCGGATGACGGGTGACTCGGGCTGCCGGTGACAAGATAAAGCTTTGACGTCTCCGGCTAATCGAAGTCTCACATCCGTTAGGAACAGTTTCTACAGACGCTCATGCTTCGACAAAACAACGGTGCCTGCTCTTTGTCCGGGAATTTAAACTTGCATGGACGTACAGTGATGTGCACGTCTATATAGAGCGCGTGAGCAGCGGGATCTAATCTGTGCGGAGACAGCTTGCGGTGGTTACGTGGTCTGACGTGATGCGCTCAGGAGAAGGTGCGACCTAGCAGACACGCAGATCTGCGTACGTTGTTTCGAACAAGAAATGATGCTGGCAAGCGTCTTTGCTTTGCCGGCTGTGCACATTACCCGAAGTTATCACTTTTTCATGTGACCACGTATCTCGGAACTTCGTTTCTTGTGGAAGAGTCAGGCGTCTGCTATCAGCCCGAACGCGTCACTCTTTGTCATCGAGATGACGCGAGCGCTTTAGGGCCGAGTGCAAATTCGGTTAAACAAGGGCAACCTTCAATGTGCCACTACTACAGGTAGGTCTGCATGTCTGTTAGGCCGTGCACGCGTGTGGGCGCACTACGTCATACTCTGCAATCGCCGCAAGGTGTCACCCCCCAGAGAAAAGCCGGCTGCTCGCGCGCTCTGTACAGACGGGGATGGGACTTTTCAGTCGCGAGCACGCTTAGCGTGAGCACGTGAGAGAGAGAGAGAGTACAACTCTATTGAGAGTCCAGTGCAGACGCAGAGGTTGCCCCGCGCCACCCGGCTACTCCCACGTTGGGACGGGCAGGTCTAGCCTAACGGCCCTGTCGCGGGCGCACTGGACGGCCAGGATTTGGTCCTGTAGGTTTGGGCTGCGCAAAAGTGCATCCCACTCGGCCTTGCTGTAAGTCGGGCCGAGCGACCCGCACTCCCAAAGCATGTGCGCTAATGTAGCGGCCTGCCCGCAAGCGGTGCAGGCGGCGTCGTGGAATTTGTGTGGATAAATTTCATTTAAGTGTGCTAAAGATGGGTACGAATGGGTTTGAAGTAAGTGCAACGAGACTGCCTGTGCTCGATTGATTTTTGAATGTGGGATCGGGAAAGCCCGCCTCGCCATGTAATAATACTTGGTGATCTCGTTGTGTGTGGTTGGAGTGTCCTTATGTCCTGCGTTGTCGGCGCTGGAGCCATCGCCCATGTCGAGAGCAGCGCGGTCGGTGAGCGCGCGCGCTGCTGTGTGGGCTGACTCATTCGGGTTCAGGGCAACGCCCTTTACTGAGCCGATATGTGCGAGGAACCAGTAAATGGTGTAAGGGACCATCCCATCTTTGGTGGAGCTGTTCGAGATCCTGGCGGCCTGTGTTGATATACGGCCCATTTGGAAGGCTCTGCCTGCCGCCTTTGAGTCGCTGTACACCTCTTCACATCGATCATTTAGCAGAGCGAGCGCAATGGCCACTTGTTCGGCCACCTGCGGGATCGTTGTGCGTACCGTGGAGCAGTTCGTAGTCGAGCCGGTCTGGTCGACGACTACCGCTGCGAACTTTTTACCGTCTCGATATGCTGCAACGTCGACGAAACTTGCACTTGTACCACCCTTTCCCAGTTGCTTCAATAGAGCTGTTGCCCTCGCCCGACGACGTCCCTCATTGTGTACAGGGTGAGTGTTGCGGGGGATTGGAGCAACAGTGATGTTTTCTTGTACATGTTTCGATATATGCACGCTATTTGTTTCCACCTGCATTGGGTTGAAACCGAGTTCGTTAAGTATGCGCCGACCGGCCGTCGTCGTGGACAATCTAGCTAGCTGCGATCGTTGCTGCGCTTCCGCTATCTCGGCCGCAGAGTTGTGCACGCCTTGTGCGAGTAGATTCTCGGTGTGTGTGCGTACTGGAAGCCCCAATGCTTTCTTGACGATCTTCCTGATAACAACATCGAGCTTGTCCCACTCCGACCTGAGCCAGTTGTGCATGGCAACGGTGTAGGTAAAGTGGCAGAGCACGAACGCATTAATGAGTCTTAACAAATTGTCGTCCTTAAGGCCTCTGTGTCTCCCGGAGATCCTTTTGACGAGTCGAAAAGCGTTGTCAGTCTTGGCGACGATCTTCCGCATAGCGGTGCCGTTGCCGCCCTTCGCTTCGATAAACATGCCGAGAATCCTGATGGTGCCTACCCTCGGGATTTCCTCCCCATCACTGGTGTAAACGTGTATGTTACTTTCTTCGACGGGTTTCCATCCCTTGGGTCGGGAGCCCCGTTCCTTCCTGTAGAGCAGGAGCTCCGATTTTGCGGGTGAGCATCTGAGTCCCGTTGGGCGCAGATACGCTTCCACCTCGACTACTGCCTCTTGCATGGCATCTTGCACCCGGCCTTCGCTGCAGCCGACGCACCAAATCGTGATGTCGTCGGCGTATATGGTATGCTTGATGCCGTCCACGCTAGCCACTCTTTTAGACAGTCCAATCATGCAGAGATTGAATAGCACCGGAGAAATCACAGATCCCTGGGGCGTGCCTCGATGTCCAAGCGGTACGTATTCGGAGAAAAAGTTCCCGATGCTCAGCCTCGCTTTTCTCCCAGACAGGAAGGACCTGATGTATTTGTACAGCCTGGGCCCAAGCTCGAGGTTCGCCACCGTCTTCAGGATGAATTCGTGCTTGATGTTGTCAAAGGCCTTCTCCAGGTCTAGGCCAAGAAGAGCCTTGGTATCTCTGAAGTAACCATCGATGACTTGGTGTTTAATGAGCATCATTGCATCCTGCGTTGAAAGGCCGGCGCGAAAACCGATCATATTATGCGTATAAATGTCGTTTCCCTCCAGGTAGTCGTTAAGTCTGTTGAGAATCGCGTGCTCTGCCACCTTACCCCCACAGGACGTAAGAGAGATGGGCCGAAGGTTCTCGACGCTAGGCGACTTTCCTGGCTTGGGGATTAGTACGGTATTGGCTAGCTTCCATTCCTCAGGGACCTTACCCGTTTTCCATGCTTCGTTGATGAAAGCAGTTAGGCGTTCTATGGATGCGTCGTCGAGGTTTCTGAGGGCTCTGTTTGTGATCCCGTCCGGCCCTGGAGCCGACTTGCGATTTAGCGTTTGAATCACTCGTCTAATTTCGATCTCTGAAAAGTCTTCGTCCAGTTCTGGAAGAGGGGGGCCACCATAGTCCGGGAACACGCCGTCTTCGCCCTCTCGTTCGACTGGTAGGTACTTGGATACTAACCAGGCAACGAGTTCTTCAACCACCTGTTCTTTGGTGGCCTCATGCAGGGCACGGGCTAGGGTGTGCCTTTGGTTGGCCTTAGTGCTGTGGTCATCCAAGAGATGCTTCAGAAGGTGCCATGACTTGCCGTTTCTGATTTGCCCATCGACGGACTCACAGAGCTCGTCCCACTGCTGTTTGCACAATGTGTCGCAATGTTCTCCGATTTCCTTGTTCAACTTTGATATTTTTTGCCGCAGCCTACGGTTGTGCCTCTGCTCCTTCCATCGACGCATTACAGCATCCTTGGCTTCCAGCAGGTGGGCAAGCCTGCTGTCCATCTTCTCCACATTTAAGTCTGATGTTATGTTCTTGGTGGCAGTGGCGATATCTCTGCGGATGTCCTCGCACCATTCCTCGAAGTTGTCGGGAGCACCGGGCCTTGTAGTACGGATATTCCGAAAAAGATCCCAGTCAACCACCATGAACTCTCGGACTCTGCTACGATCCACCTCTATAGAGGGCTGCAGGACGTAGTGGTCGCTGCCAAAGTCCATAGCGGTGTTGGTCCACGCATGGTTTTCAACATTCTTGATGAAAGCGAGGTCTGGCGTCGTGTCTCTGGTCACCGAGTTGCCTATCCGCGTAGGGAAAGCCTTATCAGTTATTAGGGTTAGGTCTAGTTCGTTGGCGTCCTGCCAAAAGTCCCGACCCTTGCTGGTGTCATATACGTATCCCCATAAGCCGTGTGGTGCATTGAAGTCACCGACTACGACGAGAGGGCGAGGACCAGCTAATTCCACTGCCTTCTCGAGCAACGTCTTGAACTGCTGGCGCCTGTGCTTGGAATTACTATAAACGTTTAACACAAATACACTGTTTTTACGTTGATTGCGCCGTGGTGTGTCAAGCAAAATCTCCGCCATTACATGTTCTACCTTGCAGCTGATCAGTTTCAGGTCGTGGACGAGGTGTATTAGCTTCTTACTTATAAGTGTGCAGACACCTCGTCCTCCTGACTGCCCAGGAACTGCACGGTAGCCAACGAGGGACGCTGCAGAGGCTAAAGTCTCTTGAAGTGCTATAATATGAGGTTTGTCCGTTATTGTTCTAAAGTACTGCTGCAAGAGTGCTCTTTTACCAGCGTACCCCCTGCAGTTCCACTGCCAAATGCGGATATTGCTTTTATCGTTGGCCATTGGAGATTCTGCTTTCATCTCCGCCCTGGGAGGTCAGTGCTGCTCGAAGATTCTGTCCCTCTGCCGGATGGACCCCTGGTCTATCGACGGTTTTCACGTTGCTTGCCGACGCTCCATGTGGCTCCGATTTATGCAGTTTTACGTCATTTTCGAGCGCTACGATACGATCGTTCATTGCCCCTAGCCCCTCGATTGGGTTGCTGAGTACAGCCCGCATCTGCCTAACGCTCTCCGTGAGGCTAGCTACACTCTCTGCCACCATCTTGATGTTCGCCGTAATTGTTACCAGTGTCTGTTTAATCTCCTCTACCTGAGATTCCGTGTTCTTAAGCTTACTCACTACCGCCCTGCGTTTGGTTTCCATGGGCCCTTCTCCAGCAGGGACCGGCACCGGCGTATCGGTTTCGCGTTCAGTATTGCTGTGCAGCGCACTTAGCATTTTCTTAAATTCCGCCATTTCGTTGGCCATCTTGCAAACAGTTTCCTTAAGCTCTGCGTTTTCTTCTCTCAATCGCGATACCTCCGCGTCCCTAGCATGCTCTGGGGGCGGGTCGCATTGCATGGGTTGCTCGCCGTCGCTGCTACGAACCCTGTCAGCTCAGGTGAGGTTTGGCTTTTTCCTGCCCTGGTCCTCGTTGGCGTGGACTGCCGTGGATGGCTGGAGCCCCGAGGCATATTTGTAGCCTGGCCTGGGCGAGGTGTCCGGGCATGTGCCGGCTGCGTCAGCCCTTCCCTGGTCAGGCCTGGAACTGGACCCGGAACGGGCCCGGGATCCGGACCGTGTCCTGGACCTGGAGCGTGCCCCGGATCTCGAACGGGACTTTTGACGCGCCCTGGATGTGGAGCGGCTCTTGCTGCCGCCTCTGGTTTTCGATCTCCCTCGCGACCTGGATCGGCCTCCAGTTGCCGATGGTCCGGGCTGGTCCTGGTGATGACAGCCGTTGAGCTCGATAGAGGCGTCCACATCGAAGGATGGGGACCTCGCCTGGATGGCGCGGGCCCTCAGGCCTCGCCTGCGCCTGACGACATAGGGTGTCTGATATCGGTGCTTGCAGTCCCTGGATGCAGTGAGGTGTTTGCCACCGCACAAACTACATATCGGTTCACAAACGTCATGCTCGTTTGGCTGGATAGCTTCTCTGCAAGCCCTGCATACTGACGCGTCGGGCGTCGGACAGAAGTCAGAGCGGTGTCCAAGTCGGCCACAGGCATAGCAGACATCGATTTGCTTCCTGTATAAAGTGCACTTGATTAGGGTGCCGCCATAGGAAACATAATTGGGAACCTCGTATCCGTCGAAGAGCACTATGACCACTCCGGTACTCTTGATTCTCTTCGCCCCAAGGGCCAGCGGATTTCTTGCATTAACAGTCTTACGGTCGATGGCTTCTGGACCGTCGCTAAGCGGGATCCCGCGGATGACTCCCTTGCATGTAGCATGTGGAGCAGCCACGTATGCACTGACTTCAGGGTCCTGACCGGCCACGGTAATAGCTTCGACGTTAACGTAGTGCTTGACATTCTCTTGGCTCGGAGTACTCACGACCATGATGTTTTGTAGTGGATTAGGGCACATCGTGTCCGAGTTTCTCTCGCCCGGATCGAGTCCTGCCGCCTCCCATATGGCCTCTGCCACGACAGACGGGCCAACCTTGCTGATACACAGGCCGCCTCTCGGCCTCACGACGATCTTGGTTTCGTACCGGGGCAGCGGTGGCATCTTGCTGGCCCTGATAATGTTTTTTTTTATATCTCCGAAGCCGTGACAGCCGGGCGTAGGCGCTTCAGCGGTGGGCTTAGACGCCGGCGTTTGGGCGCCGAGAGCTCCGCCGGCTTTCTTCACTTCCGATCGTCTTCTATACCTGGGGTGCTATCGCGGAACGATTCTATTTTTTATTCCAATGCTTTTCGTGCTTTTCGCGCTTGGCCATTGGTCAGAACGACGGTCCGTCCGCGTTATCAACGCGATCAGCCAGCCGCGAGTGGTGGATGATAAGAATAGCATAGAATATAGCATGGAATCGGAAATAGCATCGTTCCGCGATTGCACCCCTGGCGACAACTTTCTGTGGCAGCACAGCCAAGGCTACACAACCGAACCACGCACTTTTTTACTCCGCTTCTGTATGTAGTCCGCGAACGTTAGCTTTTGTAGAATACGTAGCATAAAAGAAAACATAAAAAGAAAAGAAATAGGTATTACGTTCAAGATTGCTTGCGTTGAAAGTAAGAATGATAATCCCGTAAAGGATTTGCGATTTTTGCTGTTTCGAGTTTTCAGGTTTTCTGGTGTCCGTTTCACGTTTTCCGTACCCACTAAACAACGATGGCGTCGCTCGGCTGCAACAGGTGCACGTCGAAGCTTGCAAGTGAGCATAGGCGCGTGTTCGTTAGGTGATCTGTGTTCATCGACCAGAAAGAAACGAAGACAGCGGTGCGTTGTGAATTATTTTGTTGATTTGCCCATACTATCACCGAGAAAGAAGTGTGCAAGTGATACCACCATCGCAAGCGGGTCTGTCATCGCGATAGCTTCCTTGATAGTGACGCCGGCGACCTACAAGTCTTCAGCAAGAAGAGCCGCTTGAAAGCGCAACTGTGATTGCAAACAGTACGTAAAATAAGTGGCCCATTTCATAAAGTGCGTTGCATACATGGTCGGTATTTCGGTTGCCTACTATTACTGATACAGTCGCGCCGAAGATTGCGTCTAACACCGTGCCCGTCGGCGTCTACGGCGGGAGGTGTTTTGGCGTTTTGAATGAGAGCGATTTACGGTGACAAAATCACCCATGCACAGCTTTGCCTCGGCAACAGACGCGTTCATGACTAATATGCGTCTGACAGCGTGATTTTCAATTTGCAAAAAAAAAAGCATTCTTGACCACGTGAGTAAGGAGCGCGTTTCATCCGTTTGTATAATCGCACACGTGAGACGCCCGCTCCCGACTGGTCGTGGCCAAGATATCTGCTGCCTTTCGATGCTTTCGTGTCCCCTGACAAAATAACGTGAGCGTCTCCAGAAAGTTATAGCGTCTCCAAATGTAGGAAAACGACGATGTCGACCCTGTGTGCACCGAAATTCAGAAAATGGCTTGTTACCTTTGCGTAAGATTTCCAATTGCGCAGTTACTGCTGGGCCGTGGCTTTCTTTTTTTTTGAAAGTAAAACCAACCGCTTTAATAAAGCTGATTTCTGCGTTCCTTCGCAATACAAAATATTCTATCGCTTTCCCAAAAAATAAATGTAAACAATACTAAATGGTGCTCGCTTTGCACGTGGACTTGAACCGCTAGCACATTAGCGTTATGTAATTTGATTTGCAGAAGAGCTCAGCAACGATTCCAGGCATTTGTGCTGCATGCTTAAGTATATCAAGTCATGTGGTAGATTTCGACTAAATCTGTGAATAAACTATCTGCATAAATTCCAAAATAACATCATGAGCCATGGATACTCGTATGGAAACGCACATGTTGTATGCGCTCGCGAAACCAAAACCGAAATCGCCCGCGAACGGACTACTTGGCGTAGTAACATATGTGCAGAAGCTCCGCCCACGTAGCTTTCGCTGTGCTGCCACAGAAAGTTGTCGCCAGGTATAGTCACCGTAATCCACCCGGAATCCCTGTTATTCTCCTCATCGTCGACCTGGGTCCCCGCTTCGTCGCATTCCATCTCGTAATTTGGCGAGAAAATGTCCTTTTTTTTGTCAGAGAAGCGATGCCTGTGCGCCGCGGAGACAGCGACGCGGCCGGGTCTAACGGCGGCGTCTAGCTGCACACCCGGCGTGATCGGCACGAAATTCACTTATAAATGTGAAAATAGTCCACCCACCGGTGCACTTTTGGTGTCCACAGAGTCCCGATGAGCTCAGAAGTCCGATGCGACACACTTTCGATTGAACACGGCCTCACAAAGCACCAAGAAAATAAAAAAATCACAGCATATCCACGGAGTGAATGATGATGAGTGGGCGAAGCTGCGGAGGTTCATCGGTAAACCGTGAATCTTCCGTGAATTCTGCCCAGTACATCATCACCGACGTGAGATCGGGCGCGTTTATACTAAAGGTTCGATGAGTTATGACGACTTGCAGCTCACTTTAATTTTACATGTACGCTGTGAATTTTCATTGTTTAGAAAACCATTGCTTTAGAAAACATGTGGCGTCTTTTCGCTTTGCTTTAGAAACATCTGGCGTTCTTTCGTTTTGCTTTTACAAAACATCTGGCGTCTTTCGTTGGTTTATTTCATCAATCAACGGCGTTTTTTAACAAAATTTTTATTGTTTAATCACGCACAGGAGAAATCTCACCAGGCACTACCTTGGAGGTAAACAATGGCTGCTAATGGGAATGAGAGACAGAAGAAGTCGGCTTTTAGCTAACACTTACACTTCTACTTCGACTAACGTTTCCTACTGGAACATGCCAGTGGCTGCTAATGGGGAATGAGAGACAGAAGAATTCGGCTTTTAGTTAACGCGCACGCTGCGAATTTTTTATTGTTCAACAACGCACAGGAAAAATCTCCCACCGGCACCACCTTGGAGGTCAAAGCGTAAGACTTGTTACGCACTACTACTACGACTACGACTACGAGGGACGAACGGGTGCCGCCTTAAGGAGCTTCGCCCCTAAAAACACGGGAGCCGATCGAATAGCGTCCGACCTGCACAGCGCCATCCTCGCGTTTTTCCACGTGAGCGCGTGCCGCGCGTAGAGTCACTGGAAAAATTTCAGAGTATCGCATCTGTTTTCCGCGCGCCGCCGACTACGCGATTGGCTTACTCGCATCACGTGACCTCTCGCCGACATATCCCTTCCAAGCGCTTTGCGTGCAGGCGCGTTCAATGCGGAGTGTGGCCGGACATTTAGCAGTACCACGGTCCCTAGAAATACTTTGGTTGGTAACAACTTTATTGATGATACGGCAGAGCTTTCGCCGACCAGGCTTTAGGTCTCCCACGTGGGGACGTGGAGGCGGCGGTGAGGCAAGGCCCAGAAGTACTTCGCCGCATTTTTAAACGCGTCATGCAGACAGGGGCGTAAGAAATTTTTTCGGGAGGGGGGGGGGGCACCTCCTTGGTCTGAAGTGGGGGCCTGGCAGGCAGATGTGGTCGAGTGGCATTTCGTGCTATGTATGCCACGAGAAAAAAATTTCGGCGGGGGAGGCACGGGTCCCGGTGTGCCACCCCCTGGCTACGCCACTGCATGCAGATGCCAGAGAGTAGCTCACCAGCAATCGAACGTTACTGGTGAGCTACTCTGAGAATATCGTTTATTTTTGCATGCCGTGTGGGAAAAATTAATGTAAAAGAGCACCGTTCTACGTGGCTGCGTAGTTGGCCGGAATGAGTTCGCCCCCCTCGAAGAACACACGTTCCTGCAGTGAACTACAGAAATTTTGCTGGAAAAGATCTCATGCGACAGCATACTTGACCTTTTCGGTTCGCTATGGTCAGCGATATTGAAAAGTATACATACCTTTCAATTTGCTTGGCTGTTTATATCTCGATCTGTTGAACAGATTACGCATGCTATTCGAGTTGCGTGTCACGCACGAGAGCAAAATTGAAGATTTATTAAAATGAAAGTTCGGCAGATCCCACGCGTTGTGGGAATCGGCTTGATGCGAAGCAGTCAGCGAGTACTTCTATGCTGTATTTCATGGCTTTGAGACAAGCGTTACGAGGTCAATCGACGTGTTTTTGTAAGTGTAGTAGCTGTGTGCACATCGTGGGTTTACCAGGCACGTCGACAACACTGGCGTTTAAAATGTAACTTATGGTGCGACGTAACGCCAGCCCTCACGTTAGAGTGCATACGTCAGTATTATCGAAACTAAGTGCAATTTATGGTGCAATCATGTGAATCTATTACGTAACTTTCGTTTATGTATTCCTCCGGGGTCGAGCAATGCTTCAATATCGCTTGCTGAATCATGGGACTACAATTGTAGTGATTATTAGATTTCTATAAAAGCGGAGCCAACACTGGAAACACAGACGATCTGATACGACGCCTGTGTCGTAGGAATGCATACGTAGTGTTTATTGCTTTCCTGTAAAATTATACAGCCCGCAGCACAACCACAATTGACGTTGCACCGACACTACGCCTGAATAGGCTGTTTTTCCAAAACAGCTAATAGACCTGGCGTGGCTCTGTGGTAGAATATCTGATTGCCACGCAGAATATTTGGGTTCGATTCCTGCTGGGATCCTAATTTTTATTCTTTCCATTCGTCGGGTCGACGCTGCCGATGTCGGTTTTTCTTAACGCTCTCGCATTTAAATCACCAATGCCTGTTCTCGCAGCTCCTGTGTAAACTGTCAATCACCTGTGGCACATACCCGTAAACAGCGGCCCGTGGTAAACAGGTATGTGCCACACGTGTCTGGAGGAAAGGGTTTTACGACGTACGCGGCAGGCTTTTCACCTTATTCATGACATGACCCGACCGTCATATTCGTCAAATCCTATTACCCTCCCATGCCAATCTCGGTCTATACCAAGTTAAGGAGGCGATCATGAGAGTACCCAGACGTAGGCGGCTAGATAGATAGATAGATAGATAGATAGATATATAGAAACGCTCAAAATGCCAGAGGTTCGCTAAGAAATGCCTCGCATTTAATAATTGTTTACTGGTATACCTTACACGCCGAGCTGCGACGCCTGCCGACAGTCCCGATGTCTCGCACACTTCGACAGCGATGCGGGAATGGACGTGGGGGGATCGCATGACCACTTTCAGAGACATCACACAACACTACAGACTGAACAGATGCAAATATCCACCACCCCACGCCAAACTAAACAAGAAACAGCAGGTTGCCTGGAGACAACTACAGACACACACGTACCCAAATCCGGTGATCCTTCGCCTCTGCTACCCAGACATTTATACGTCCGACGCGTGTAAAGCGTGCGGAGCCAGAGCGACGCTGCAGCACATGCTGTGGAAGTGTACCGGTAGCGAGCAGCAGTCCCCTACGAACCCGGTAGACATGGCAGTCTCGAACCGCGAGGCGTGGTGGGAGGCGGCTCTGCTCAGCCACGACCTTACCCATCAACTGTGGGCCGTCCGGCACGCCCAGGATGCCGCCCGGGTCCAAGGACTCGAGGCCGTCACCTAGGCCGGGGTGCTTGTAGCCCCACCTCGCCCAATGACACCGTACATGTCCAATAAAGTTTTTACTCACTCACTGGTATACCTTGAAGGCAATTGTGGCAGGACCATTTGCCATTGCGCAAAACAGAAGCGTGGAAATCTGTTGATAAACTTGGTATTAGGCAATGTTAGTAAGCGTATTTTTAAATTAATTGCAAAAAAATGTTGCCAATGCTGCATTGAGCCGAGCGTAACCCTAAAATACTGTTTAGTGGGTGAGAAATTGTCACAGCAAAAAAAAAAAAAAAGCAGATCCCATGCATTGCGAGAGTCGACTTTATGCGAACCCTATATCGATATTCATACTGTGTTGCAGTAACATGCGCTTTAAAAATTTCCGGGATGTGCTATTTCTGATCAAAAGAACATAAAGCACCGTGCCGAGAAAGTTTTAATAAGAGTGCATTATGAAAAAAAAAAAAACGTGCAGCAGTGCAGGAACCGAACCCGAGCTGTTTACGCGCTCGCAACGCCAAAAAAAAAAAGATCTGTTTGTCGGAACGCGGCAAAATATTTGCAAATGCACTGCAACGTTGGGAATATTAAGGAGACAAGAAATAGTAAATGAAACATTTAAGTAGCGATGTCAATTATTTTCAATGGCCTGTTTTCTACGTATCGCAAGATAAGATGCACATTACCAACCGCACGCGGATTCGCCCGTGCGTTCGGCTGTTGGCGTTCCGAATCAAGACATAAATACGTCGCGCACAACTTCCAATCCCCGTACACACACAACTTCTATTACACATATCAACCAGTTGAACAGCAAGCATCGTGCGCAAGCAAGGTATGCGTCAGCGATCAGTCGAAGGACGCAATGCTGAATGTTCTCGATGTTGTTCGATAACGTTCTCGAGTGCAGTGAACCTGAACACCGACGGCAAAGCTAGTCAAGATTCACCAAATGTCGAAGTAAATGGCATCTCGCACGATGTCACTGCACTAATGCAACTATGTTTACAGCTCTGGACCTAGCGAACACACCCGGGCGTGACACGAAAAGAGACCGATGAAGCCATGAAGCGAGTTCGCGAGCACATGGCCACATTCAACGCACGTTTCATTAGTTCAACCGCTAACCGCGCGGTCGATCCATAACTATCGATGGCTCGAAATAACTTCTAATATCCCATTGAAGAAACACACACACATAATGCCGCTCCGCCGAGCGTAACACGGCACCGAGGCGAAAATATCGCTCACTTCTCAACACACGCTAGCAGCGCGCCGGACGGTCTGGAAGGGAAATGGCCGCCGCCGCCCAATGCTGCCCGCGTGCAACCTACCTTTGCGGTACTCTGATTTTCCAGTGACTCTAGCCGCGCGATGCTATCAGCGACGCCTACCTGTACCAAAGTGAGGCTCGGCACATGCGCAGTGCGTTAGAGGTAGGACTATTTCACCACCGCTCGCATTGCTTCATCAAAGAACACCTTTGTCGAAGGCCTCACCGATGACGCAATGCTCACAATAGTAAAATAAACATGGTAGTATAAAAAATTGGTGGTCATTCCCTTTAAACGTAAGTATACAGATGTTCTCACATCTCACTTGCATCGAAATTCGGTCGCCATGGCAGGGAATCAAGCCCGCGTTCTCAAGCTCGTCGGCGCCACAAGTAACCTGATAAGCTACCAATGCGTGCTGCGGCAGTGCGCCGAAAGCCAGCTATGCTCGTTAAAATAATGTTTCAGGAAATATTTATCTATAATGTTACTTAGAAACGGCTGTGGTACTCTGGACATTCAAAGTGCTCTACACTAACAGTAATAATTCCTAGTAATCGGCAAAGAAGGAACATTTATTACTCGTCATGATGGTTCTAAATAAGTGAAATCGGTACCCTCAGTACAAGTCTGTTTTCTCCCTTTCGATTTTTGCCTTTGCGCCAAGAAAAAAAAAAGACGTGGGGAGAGAAATACAGCACATAAACGCATTTGCAGAGCCGCACACTATGTGCCAGTGCATTGCCGTAATTGCTCCTCCATTTTCTAATCACTCCGGAGTGCAATGAAAATTGCGCGCGTCAGTTTCTCGGGATGTGTATTACCTAAAAACCCATGTGAAACATAAAACGTCGTAGGAACTCCCTAATAAAGTTGTATAAAAGCCAAAAGCAAGGAAAACATTCAAACAACGAAACCATGGCGACCTTCATTGCAATGGTTACGCTAAAGTAAAACGCAACTGCTCCCGAAATATTTAGGCAAACGCGTGTTTTTGGATATTCCTTCATGCTTAGGAAGCAATTTGCAAGAGGAGCCATTTTTTGACCTAAGTTAATGAAGCTGGCGAGTACATTAACTCTAGCACTTTTTTAGGCTTGGGCAATTATGCGTGGAATGTCTGTTAGGCATTTTTTTAACAAACCCGCGTGGAATTACGAGCTAAACGACCCCTCCGAGGTTATTAGTGGCGGGTCATTACATCCGCAATAAAACCGGTGTTCTAATTGCGTTCTCTATGCGCTTTCGATGTGTCATGAACCATCATTCCCATCGTGGGGCTTCCGGAGTGTCATTCTCTGCGCTTCAGAAATCACGATCCACACAACGTTGCTACTAGTGGAAGCTGCGCGGGAATCATGGCTTCTGCTATTCATGTCTACGTGGAAAGTTACTTCCTTTTACATGAAGCGCAATGTTCGTTCCCCGTGCTTTTATTGCAAGGAAGACAAATCCCGATCAATATTTCTCTCTCTCCTGTTTCTTCTTCACTTTTGTTTTTCTTTCTTTCTGATTTTCCTCCTGTTTTATCTAGGGACCTATATCTACCTTCATCGATGGGGTTTTTAATTTTCTACGGGCAACGGGCCATTTTCAACGAACTGCAATATAAAAACGTCTAGCTCTATCCCACATTTTCTTATATAACATCTTACCCGCCGTGGTAGCCTAACATGTAAGATGTCGCACTGCTGTGCTCGAAGGCACGGGTTCGATTTCCGGCCACGGCAGCCGCATTTCTGTGGGGCGAAATCTAAAGAACACCCGTGTGCTTAGTTTCTGGTGCACGTTAAAGAATCCCAGGTGAACTAGATTATTCCGGCACCCCCCGCTGCGGCTGATTCATAACCATACTGTGGTTTTGGTCCTTGAAAAACCAGCGATTGGCATTATTAATTACGATGTCCTACCTAGCGGGTGGAAAATCACAGCGCTACTTGGTTTCGCACTATTAAACGTTACATAACTATCTAACTCAACTCGTGTTCGAATATCAAGTTGTGCACGAAGCGCTGACAAGACTTGTCTCTGTCGCCAAGCATGTTAAACAATACCTGCGAAATGGACGGTGCTACGTTGTTGCCAGGCAGCGGTCAACACCCTCTTCCTTTGTGTGTGCCTTGATTTTACAACGTAAACCTTTTGGGCGCACAACATGTATGACGAAAAGAAAATTAAATTCAAGACAGAGCGCACACTTACAACCAAGTTCAGTGCTCAGATGGCGTAAATAGATATGCACGCACGTTTACTTTTGTACGCGCATCTAAATACGTCATGCACGCGGACTGTTAGCGAAGCAAAGATGGAACTTCGAGGATATATTAACCCCTGGCAGCGACTTAATCACCCTGTAGAACTGTTTGCTATTAGGGACACATCACGCCTCACAGCACGCGTATCTTTGTAAACAGCAAGCTTCGGGTAAATATGGCTTTAGTTTCACTGAAAACAGGCTTGTATTCATTCCAATAATGTGTAGCCCGGAGGAACTTGTCGAATCTGATGTTGCTGCATGTTTGTATGATGGACGCGGCGTTTGCTTGGCAGCTTCTGTATGTGGTCTCCGTGTGCGCAGGAACCAGTTACATCGCGCTGAAGTCAGAGGACGTCAGCAAATACGTACGAGTCTCAGGCAGGTTGCCGTTTACTTTTTGCTCGAGGCCGTCGGTGTTGAAGATGTCATTGCCCGAGGGCAAGGCATGACCAGCCTTGTTGGTCGCACTCGTGATCAAGCGAGGAAAGGTTTGCTTACCTTCCTAATCTCGAAAGCCCGAGGACAAGCAGCGTGAAGAGTACGGCGTGCGACAAAGACTTCATATCTTCGTGGTTGTGTTGCCGCAGGCAACAACTCCTCAATTTTTTGCTTTCATCGTTTAGCAAAAAACGCCCAGCCAATATCTTTTCAATTCGTACTTGCCTTCTTTTTATTTATTTTTTTTCCTTCAACCAGGTGTGTCGTAACTCAATACGGCAAACATTTGCGCATGCCGGAAACTCTCGCTAAGCCAAGAATGATGAGACCGGCGCGACTTCGAAATCATTGGGACTTCGCCGAGCAAATATCTGTTCTTCTTTGTGACTGAGGACGCGCGCGCGTTCGCTTGGCTTAAGCCGAAGCAGATAAAAGCCTCCCGGGCGTTTATTTCTCGACCGAAGCAAATAAATGAAAAGAAACAGATGAAGTTAACAAGCGCACCCGTGCTCAGCAGTACACCTGACTCGCCTGCGTCTTGTCCTTCCCTCCATCCCTCTTTCCCTCTTTCTCTCCTGTGGGAAACCTTTCGAGTAACGACACTGAGCCTATCCTAAAAGGAACATCAATCGAAAGAAATATTTTATGAAGGTGAAGGGCCCCGATCTTACGCTTAAGCTCCGTCTACGTCGAAGTACATCTGACCCGCGGCCTTTTATTTTCCCGTGCTCTGTGTTTTTCGCGCTTTCAGACTCATGGCGCAACACGACGAGCCGGAACTCTAGGATCGACCTTTTTCGTTGATTATCCCAAACTACAGCTGTGCGATCCAACAAAGATACTGTTTAAACGAGTCCCTAGATGAAGATTCGGCCCTGAAACCACTTATCTCAACCGGCACGTGGTCATTCTGTCTTGCTACAGGTTATGCCGCATTCGTACAGACACTGTGGCCGGGAGTTATCAGTGCGATACACTAAATAGTATCCGTTGGATCCACCAGTTTTCTTTAAACCAAAAGCAATCAAAAACTAACTAAAGACACCCTGAAACGGCTGTGCAAAACCGTTGAGACGACAGCGTAAATCCTTCAGATTACTAGCACATCAATATAAGTGCTCTGCGTAAACGTATCATTTCTTATAACGTTTTAAATACGCCCGTCTCTACTCACTGTAGCTGCTCCGCCGCACCGAGTTTTGAGCCGCTTCAGCCTTTGGGACGTGGCATGTTTAACGATGTTGCTCGCGCGATCAATCTGATTGGCTTATTAAGAAGAAAGCCGTAGATGCCTCATCAAATGCGAAAACTAGCCGTCGGTGTCCCGCAGCGTTGGCGTTGACACGAGTGATCAAAAATTGGCCGCGTATCTGCGTGCTTCGCTGCAAATGTCGTATAAAGACGATAGAAGAGGCGCTGCGTGAGATATGGACGCCATCTGGCAATACGACGGGAAACATGAGTGCTGTGTTGCGGGCTGGTAGTCCCGGCGCAGCGGCAGGCGAAGACCGGCGGTGACCAACGCGACCGGCGGGGACGCCGGCCAGCCCGCACACGCTGTTTGGCGCGATGCGCCGAAGGAGAAGAAACGTCCGCACTCAACGAGTACTCTCCACAAACTCTCTTACTTACACGTTGCCTGGGTAAAACAGGAATGCCAGAGCGGCGCCCCCTGTCATTCGTACAATGCAATACTGAACCGAAACCGAAACACAACATGAGCTTGTGCAGAGGGCACGGAGGAAGACAGGTTTCAGCGCAGTCGCATTTTCAGCGCACCTTAAGAAACTAGGGTTGTAACACTGTAGGGCGAGTAGGGCCAGAAGGACCGTCACGACGAAAACCTGCCTCCTCAGTCGTATTCGCCAGGAACGTTGGTGTGGCTTCGCGTTCCCTCCTCCGCTCCTGGCCTTTCCACAAAACTACTGCCTAAGTACAAAGGCCCCTACCGCGTCCTACGTCAAGCATCCCCAGTTAACTATATGATTGAGCCTGTTCAATCATCTACGGACCACCGTCGTCGCGGCCGCGAGACTGTTCACGCCAATCGACTGAAGCCGCATTATGACCCACCAGTTGTACCTGTTCCTTAGGTCGCCAGGATGGCTCCTTTTCCGCGGGGGAGTGATTTGTAACATGGTAGGGCGCAGACAAGAACGCCTGCGAAAGAAGAAGACGAAGACGGTTGTTGTTGGCGCTCGCGCTTGCTCGGCTTGGACCGCTGATCGCTTCAGCTGTGGCAATGTTTTAATAAACGCGTTACTGTCTCAACGTTAAACGCATACCATCAAGGTCTTTAAAATTGCGTATCTATGTATTTTCTATTAAAGGAACACACCACCTAATACTTACGTAATGATGTTACGCCTCAGATATGCGTAATATTTACTTTTTGATCGAAAACGTTCACAAGTATGAACAGCCGTACCAGTTCAACATGGGTGGGCGGTAAGCAAGTGGTTCAACTTTGGCCGGTTTGCTGAATCGGTTGGCGTGCCGACAAACAGAAAGACAGACAGTCAGAAAGACAGACCAAAATTTCTGCGTTTAAGTTCCCCAAGAAAGACTGTCGTCTTTAAAAATCATCACGTGATGACGTCACAGATGAGCTCGCGCGCCATGGCGTGCACCGGCGACCGTCGTCTATGGGGCAACACCAAAGACCGCTTGACCAGCTATAATGAAATTACCAAGGCCTTCTGCCTGGCCCGCCGAACCTTTCCTCCGCCCAGCGACCAGCTGAACAGGACGCAGGCGGCGGCCCTCAGACAACTGCAGACGTACACGTACCCCAACCCCGCACAGTGTAACAGGCTCTACCCGAGTACATACCCGACAAATATATGCAAGATCTGCCACACTGAGGTCGCCACATTAAATCACATGCTCTGGGACTGTGACAAAAATCCGGAAGGTGCTAACTCCGGAACCCTGCCGCCGCGGTGGGCCGCTGCCTTGCGCAGCCCCAGCCTCGGCGACCAACCTTGGGCTGTCCAGCAGGCCCGCGAGGCGGCGGTGAGGCAAGGCCTCGACGTCCCCACGTGGGAGACCTAAAGCCCAGTCGGCGAAAACTCTGCCGGACCATCAATAAAGTTGTTACCAACCAATCAAATGACGTCACAGATCGCCTAAATTTGTGACGTCGTCATGACGTACATGATGACGTAATCATCTGATCTTGTCGCTTGGTCAGATGTTGGCCGATCCCGAAGGTTGTGCAAAACCAGGTGCGGTGCAAAAAGCTCGCAACGCCTCCGATCTTGGAGGCAGCGCGAATTCCGTTAGGTGCAGAAAGCCAAGAATGCGCGTGTCTTGTGCCTACCGTCTTTTGTTAAAACAGGGAACTGAGATTGCATGTCCTGCATCGTTGACAATTTTTTAAAGAGCACCGCACCAGGTTTGACAATTTTGAGCTGACGAGCGCAGTGCATACACTGGGCGTTCACGATAAAGTCTGCCAACATTTGCAACGCTACACGCCGTAGAAATGGGTCAAATTTCAAGCTGAACGCTGCTTGCCCTTCTCGCGGCCGCGCGCCCAGAGAATGAGGCGATGACGTACATGAGGGAATGGCCCTACGTAGATGGTAGTGCTGTGACGTCGGTCCTCTCCGTAAACGACTGTGCTCTGACGTCGCCAGCAGTAGCACGTGACACTGCGATAAATATTTGACACGACATGTTTAGTTTGTGTAATTTGTTGCTTGAATAGATGAATAAAATATGAGAGTAATATTAAAACACACAAACGGAATGTGTGCGTTTCTTTTTTAATTTTTACTGCGTATCGCAGCGAGATTCGAGACTAATCTACCTCCGTTTCGCACGCGTTTTTTTTTTCTTTATTGTCCGTTTCGCACGCGTTCGTGTTCTCGCGCTTTGCGCATCGCGCTGACGCCACCCCTTACAACGAAACTTTTTCCACCGCGTTCAGGGCCCGTATTCTCAAACGATCGCAAAAGGCGATAGTATCGCGTTTGGTGACGTAGAATTTGATGCGTTCGATGAGTAAAAAAAAGACTTGCTTGTGACGTCATTGTTGCAACTGGCCGTTGGTAGTACGAATGTCTCACAACACGGGAAGAGCGCACCGTACGAGCGCAGAGCAACCAGAGTACGGCGTTTTCGAGCGTGTGCTGCTGCTTCTACGCAGTGGCCAGGCTTGGCCGGCTTGGCTGTGGCTACTTGAAGTGTAAGACGTGTTGAAAGTGCTTTCAACGTTTTTTTGTTCGATTATTTAATGCACAGTATAATATTTAAAGAATGCAACTTTGCGTGAAACGTATTTTCGTTGAGAGTTTAACACGGCGTACTCGGAGAGTTCAGCTGTAGCGTGCCGCCGCAGCGACATCGTCTCAAGATCTCAACATGTTGCCGGCTCGCGATAAGCAACGCGAGCAACGCACGGTTCATGCTCCTGGGACGTTCAAACCACGAAAAAACACGCGCTGGCAAAGAACGAGTGCTGATAACACCCCAAGGTAATGCTCGATGAAAGCTCAGCGTAAAAAATGCTGCGTATATCCACCGAGGTTTGAATACTAGAAGCTACCGCCTACGTCACTGAAATGCTAGACTTCACCACGAACCGACGGTTAACGGTGCCTTCGCTTATTGCAAATATGTCGAGAGCACCGTCGAGCACCATGACGCAAAATTGACGTCGGCGGAGTTACCAGAAGGCGCCCTAACTTTTCCGGTTTGCTCAATAGCCAATCAGCGCGCACCAAAGGCGATACTTTTGCGATTGTCGCCTTTTGGGAATACGGGCCCAGCGCTCATTAGGCTCATCTATCCTCCCGCGTCCACTGACCTCCATTAAAAAGGCTGGACGGCGCATCCCCACTCTGCGAGGCGGGCGCTTGTGAAGCCACCGGAAGGTCCCCTTTTTGTCCCGGAAGCTGGCGTCTTCTGTCCGTCTCAGTCGCGCAGTTCAAATATTCTCGGGTGGCAGCTGTTGTTATGAACGTTTTTCTTTTTTGTTTTTTCAAACGCTGCGATTACGCCTCACTTTAGACTCCGACGAACGCTACACGAAAGATGACAGACGCCGTGCCGACACCGTCCGAATATGGCGGTGTGCTGCAACGTACAAAATGCTTAAAAAGTAATGCAACTTTGAGGTACTTACAAGTGAAATGTCTTCCCTGACGACTTTTCCGGTCGATTCGTACAGTTTACTGCGCTACAGGCAGATATTTCTTTAAAAAAAGAACAGAAAAGCTCTCTTCCGGGACAAAAACGGCGGCTTCCGGTGGCTTCACGCCCGCGTGCTCGATGCGCCATCCAGCTCCTCCTAGTGGAGATCAGTGCCCGCGTCTAACTAGATGTTCATGCGGCATACCGCTAGTCTCGCGTCCGTACAAGTGTCGCAGCTTTCGTGCTCAGTTATAGGTTGAAAGCCAAGTGATCGGCGAGGGCGCATTCGGCATAACTTGCAGAGACGAAGCGCAAAGAACGCCGCCACAACACCGCTCGCGTATCGGGGGCTCGGGCTGGTTCGGGCACATCATGCGCTCGTGACATTGTGTGCGCATGACGTGTTCATGCGTATGCGTTATGTGATACTCCTGCTCGCGTGCCGAAGAGGGCAGGGAAGGGATTTGGCTTGCGAAGGCTACACGGGGCGAGCGGCAAGGGTTTGCAGCTCGCCTCCTCGCATCATGGTATCGCGCTGCTACCAATTATTGTTTTTCTCAGCTTCTAACGGACCTATTAGAAAAATTCTTGTGGCACAATGCTCTTTATTGGGCACGCAACAACTTCCAGTGTCTAACGAAAACTTGTTATGCCACCTGGTGAGGGGCCCTTTAGAGAACCTTTTTTTTCACGGTTGTGTTTTTGCTTGAGAATTCCTGTCGTCAATGCGTAATTTGCTTCCGCCAGACCCTTTCTTAAGATTGTTTGACCACTGCTACTAACTTCCAGTTTACGCCTTGTAGTAAAACATTGTTATTAGGTAAGCCCTTATTATTAGGTACGTGATTATCGGAAGGAAGCCGCCGTAGGAGCATCAGTACATCGACTGAGAAGAAGATGGCTTTCTCCTTCGAGCCGTCTTACGCGAATACACAGGTGATCCTGGGAGTTTTTCAGCGTTCGGAGGTGAAAACAGGAAATTCTCTATTTGTGGAGGCGTCTGGTGTGTTGCAAAGATCAATCGTACATAGCCATTGTGAGTTTGCGCTTGCCCTTCGTACCCTCTCTTGTGAACGCGCCTGCTTATCTGCGTAACCTAATGCTTCCCGGCAGACACGCACATGGCGTGATGCTCGAGACCTTCCTCGCGCCGACAGGCTTAGCCTTGACCGCTTGGCCAAGGACTTAAGGAGGAAAAGCACGGCTTGGGATGACGCTAACCTTAGTTCCCTTTATATACGATGCTCCTTCAAGATTATAGTGCAAACAATGTACTCTAGTGGTAGTCTATCCAAGTACGCAACTTCAAGAAATTGTTTCAGACGCCCTTTAGGTAACTATTGATCCAGTTTCCAAACAGAAGCTATATATATAGAGAGAGGTAGAGGACGCATGCGCGGGTGTTGCAAGTGCCAATGATGCGCTGGGAATGAGAGCCCGTCAAGCTGCTCACATGGCAGTTTCTTTCGCAACTTCACGACGTTGCAACAGGACATAAAGCTAATTGAAATCGAAACACGCGTTGGACTGCTGTACCATGCTAAGCATTAGGTGCTGTTGTAATCATGATTAGGAAACTTAAGTTCTAGCCATTGTTTCGGGGCAAACACTTTTCATAGGTAGACAATTCAAATTCAACAGAACAGACCGAGGAGACGAACGAGCGCACACCATGCGAGGCGTTAGGAGAGTTTCAGAACGCGTTGCCAGCCTGGCAGAGCACTAAAAAAATCTGCACTAGCGAAAGAAGCATCGGCGGTTCGTGGCTCCGCCTTCTGTTCAAAAGCAGAAACAGCGCGAACTGGTTACATCGCGGCTTCCTCTGCCTTCGCTGTTGAGTAAAATATACGAGACATCGTTACGAAAGAACGCCTCAACCTCTAGCAACTCTTTTCATTTTGTCTTTTGATGTTCGAATAGCATTTATTGTATTTCGTGTGTGGACAAAACTATATGGTTTCTTTTACAGTTTCTTGAAAGAACTCTTGGAAACATCCGCCTCTAAACCTAACGCTTATTAAAACGCGGCAGTGGCTTTGTGGCATTGTGCAACCAGAGATCAACAGTCTCTCTTTCTTGGCCTTTTTTTCGATGGCATCGCGATTACACTGGACGCTGTGCTTTGGCAGGCGCTTTATTGCGTGCTCTTTGATAATGTATTCCTTATTTCTACATCCTTGTTTTCTGCTTCTCAATATGTGCTCAACTAGTAAGTGTTTTGCCTAATAACGTACCGAATAATAAGGGCTTACACAATAACAGTGTTTCACTAAAAGACGTAAACTCGAAGTTAATAGCAGTGGTCAAACAATTTTAGCAAAGGGTCTGGCGGGAGCAAATTACGCGTCGACGACAGGAATTCTCAAGCAAGAACACATTGGCCCCAACTCTGAAAAAAAGGTTCTTCGAAAATTTTATACAGTTCAGGGCGTGCATTCTCAATTCCCTGTTTTAACAAAAGACGGTAGGCACAAGACACGCGCATTCTTGGCCTTTGGACAATGTAGCGTTTGTCTTGTTTTACAACCTTTCATCCCGCCTGAAGCTTACGCTAGCTAAAACAGGGTAATCAAGAGCCCTCTATTGCGTCATTAGCGAGTGGCAGCATCGGAGGCATAGTCTGCTTATCATCGCTCACTTTTATTAACATACTCCGAGTCGGGCTGATCAATTCGCCATAGACATTTGAGAAAATAGTGGGGAGTTGTTGTCGTGAGGGAAGAAACGTGGCGCTACCTTCTGGGGCCCGCGAGGGAGCATGACTCATCGCTACCCGGAGGGGCACAGAGGAACAAAACAACAGAAGAGAGAGAAGGTAAGAAACTTTTGGTTACACGGGCCAATCACTGACTCTGGCAACATAACCATATTTGCCACAACACTCTACCGATGACGTCATACGTCACTATTCAGTTCAGGTCACGTGACCCCGAGCAATTGAGGTGCATGGACTCCCATTTGCCATGACCGCAAAAGTGGCCAGATTTTGCAGAAAATTCCATACTGAACTGCACTTAAGTATTGAGAGATCGCACCAAGCAGACAAACCAAATCCCAAGCTCCGATGAAGCAAGCATACAGGTCTTTGCTTTATTAAAGATATGAACACCGCTTTAACGCCCATAGAGTTTCATAATAGTACACTAGAGGGAAATATGGCGCTAGGGCCTATGGGAGCTGCAACGCACGACGCTTTTGAAAGCATGAGAATGATCGGTAGTGCATGGATTTGCCTAAACTTTGTTATTTCGGCTATTTGTGGCTCCGTGTGGCCTGCAGCCACTTGTCGAAAGATGAAGTTCAGCAAAAGTTCAGCAGACCCACTTCACCAACTTGACACTTTTTGACTCAGCAATTCAAGTCAGCTCACTGGGGTTCACCACGAGGCCTTCTTTTATCTGAAACAAAAGTCAAAACACAACAATAAACAAAGTCACAAGTGCGTTCAAAGTAGCAAGCACGAAGACTAGGCGAATCCATGCCATCATTTTCATGGTGGCCGAACGATCGCAGCGTCACGGTTCCCCCTGTTAAGTACTGTAGGAAACTCTCTTATTGCCTGCGCATTAGGGTTTTGCTCATAATGAAAGGGCGATGTGTACAACGCTTTCACACCAGTTTGCGGTGAACACCTTTTGCTTCAATTATGCCCCTTGAGCGCATTTGAATGGCCAACAACTTTAGCACTGACACTATTGCGGACGATCGTTAATAATCCTATACAGGAGATTAAAAATGAGCATTGCTATCTTTCCTTCTGGGGACAAAGTTCAACTCGTGTTCTGCCTAGGACAGGCCGGTTTGGTCGAGTGCACAAGTGTCGCGAAAGTCGTGCGCTTGCAAACGCGCACGTGAACTTCTGAGTCTCCGCTTCGCACTAACAGTGCGGCGAGGCATCACGCCATACGGTCCAGGTCCAAGGCAGCGGGGAAGACAAATGAGCCACGGCACAAACACGAAGAGACCGTGCAACACAAAGCTAAAACCATTTCTCAGAACCAGCAAGCAGTCGGATAGGGCTTAACAAATTACCACGGCACATCGTTAGACACAGGGGGCCAACATTCACGGGGCGAAGAGGGACAGAACGGAAAGCTGCACGGCCTCCCGGGCTAGCTTCGCCCTTTTTCCAAGGTAGATGAGACACAAATGAACTATCTTAGAGCCCACGATTTCTTCGGATGAAGTTCGGGAAGCAACAACTTACGTAACGAATGATTCGCAGTGTTCCGAAACAGCACCGAAGGAGGAATGGTGGTTAAGAAGAGGCTGAAGGCGAGGGCGGGACTGTCAGAGGTCCCCGGAGACAATTTATTTAACGACAACTGGACTTTTTCGCATGTGCGATTACGCCACTTAATTATCCCTAATTGCTCCTGTCGTAGCAATAGAAAGATTGCGCCCACCCAATACTTTACTTTCTCCGTTCCCTTCAGCTTGTTTTTGCATCGTCTCTTTGTCGTGTAGCGGGGTGCTGCAAGCAGTGGAAACCGCTCCGGCCGGGCTTAATTTGAAACCACGTGTCTTGCCTCGCTCTAGCATTACTTGTATTTGTCACTGAGTTGTTATCGGTGCTTAACGTTTTGTAGCTCCCACTTTGAGACAGAAACAGAGCATGAAACAAAGGATAAGAGAGTCAAGATGTTCCACATGAATGGCCTGATTCTCACGATTTCCTCCCCGGCATGAAACGCGAGAAATGAATCACGCGCAACTAGATGACTCTAATGTCGAAAATCCCCCCACGTGCAGCTGTCTGCTGAGCATAGTATATGGCTTCGCGATGAAACACTTAGTGGTACTCGTGACCTTTGTACACACTGTGCCTTAGCCGCACTTAATCTTGGCGAGAAGTTGCCTAACGACTGGCCGTCGCAGGAACCACTCTCTGACGGGAGCGGGAACTCTTTTCCTTTTTTTCAATCGCCAGGCCTTTTCGGTGCCTGCATCCACAGCCGTTCGTTCAAAAAGACAGTAGCCCACACATAACGTAAAAATTAGTTTTGCGAGCTCCTTTCATGTTCCTCTTACGCGTTTATCAGAATTTAAGCGGGTGACACTGGACCGGGTGTGTAGCCGGAGGCGGCGCAGGTGTTGTGACGAAATTGGGAAAGTTGCAAGCTTGCCGATAGTGTCAGTTGCCACAAAGCGGGGGTGAAGATTATTAACGCGGACGCACCGCGCCTTTCTCTCAACCCGTCTCGAGTTGACAGTCAACAGTACCTTGTTCCGGCTCTTAACAATGCATAAGTTATAACGAGTACTCCAAGCTTACTGCCATTTGTAATCGTTCATTACTTTCTTTTCTATCTAAGCTATACATCATCACCTTTGTCTGGTCCTTTTGTATTCTAACTTTTTCATTAACATTGGAGATCTGTATGAAGGAAAGTTTTTTTACGTTATATTTTTATTTTTAATATTATTAATAATAATATCTGGGGTTTAACGTCCCAAAACCACGATATGATTATGAGAGACGCCGTAGTGGAGGGCTCCGGAAATTTTGACCAGCTGGGGTTCTTTAACGTGCACCTAAATCTAAGTACACGGGCCTCAAACATTAATATTATTACCAACAACAACAGCGTTAATAATAATAATAATAATAATAATAATAATAATAATAATAATAATAATAATAATAATAATAATAATAATAATAATAATAATAATAATTTATTATTATTATTATTTGCGCACACAGGAAATCTAAATGTTCTCCATCGAGCGAGTGGAAGGAAGAGTTCAGCTTTTTTCGAACTCTCGCTAAACGCCTATATAAACGGGATCATAGTTCGTATATTGAATTCTTAGAAAAAAGCGCTTCTGACAGGCCAGCTGAGTTTTGGAAGTATGTACGTAAACGGTCCAGCAAAAGCGGAGAGTCTTTCAGACTACTAGACTCAAATGGGGTAGAAGTGCATGCCGTCGCTGACTGTTTTGCCGCACATTTCTTATCCGTTTATAAGGCCTCAGACTCTAGCACTGATATCAGACAGCCTAAGGCAGTTCGCTCACCCAGTGCTTTGTCGCTGGATGAAAATCTTATCTCCGAATGCATTAAGTGCTTAAAACCATCCTTATCATGTGGCCCAGATGGCATCCCCTCCGCCATACTAAAAGCTTATAGTAGTATATTTGTCCCAGTACTGACTACGATATTTAATAACTGCCTGGACACTTCCACATTTCCTAGCATGTGGAAAACTGCTCGTGTTTTCCCAGTATTTAAGTCGGGCTCTAAAACAGATGTTTCTAATTATCGCCCGATTTCTCTACTATGTGCCACATCAAAGATCTTCGAGCTGGCTCTTCACAAAATATTGTCTTTTAGTGTTAAAAGCTCATTGATTCCTAATCAACATGGTTTTCTCGCTGGCCGCTCAACTACCACAAATCTTGCTAGTTTCATGACGCAGATCTCCACACCTATTTCTCAGAGAGGACAGGTTGACGTACTCTACTGTGACCTGAGCAAGGCTTTTGACGTAGTCAGCCACACACTTATTATGGTTAAACTTGCGCAATTTGATGTTGACTTGTCGGTTGTGAATCTACTGCAGAGCTATCTGCTCAATAGATATTGTTATGTAGCGGTAAATGGCCAAACGTCTTCTTTGTATAAAGTGACTAGTGGGGTCCCTCAAGGGTCAGCATTAGGCCCACTCCTATTTTTCATTTACGTTAATGATGTTTCTTTTGCCATTCGTAATTCTTCTTTCCTCTTGTATGCCGATGACATCAAGATTTTTAAGGAAATTCATTCAGTTAACGACTGTCGCTTGCTGCAGTCAGATTTGCGCTCTTTTTCCGAATGGTGCAACGCTAATAACCTTTCTCTGAATGCCTCGAAGACAAAATTCATGTCTATCACTCGCAAAACATCTAGCGTGTCATTTCAATACTCTGTCAATTCTGTGTCCTTATGCAAGGTTTATGAGATCAGTGATCTTGGTGTTGTTGTTGATAGCACGTTAAACTTTTCTGCTCACGCTAAGCGTGTTGCTTGCGGGGTCTTCGCACCCTAGGCTGTGTTTGCAGATTGTCTAGAGAATTCCGTTCTCCTATGCCCTTCCGAAAATTGTACACCGCGCTATGTCTTCCTCAACTGGAGTATGCGTCCGTGATATGGAATGGCATTGCTCAATCCAGCGGTAACACCATTGAACGAGTCCAGAAAAAATTGCTTAGCATATATAACCATCGCTTTGCTAAAAAATCTCGTTCAAATACTGCTGAATTATTATCATTGCCATCACTTCACTGCCGACGAAATTGTTCTGATCTCTTGTTTCTTTACAAGCTAGTCCACGGTATCATATCCTGCCCTGTACTTCTCAATTGTGTTAATTTTCGAATTCCGCGTAAGTTAACCAGAGAGAACAGACCGTTTCATGTACCCGCCTGCTTCTTCCAACACTCTACCGTTCACAGAATACAAAGTCTCTATAATGTTAATTTTCTTGATCTTGACATTTTTCATATTCCACAATCATTGTTTTTATCCGAGCTTTGTACTGTTTTGACATAGTATGGCACAATGTACAAAGTCTTCCCTTCTCCGTCTTTCCGCGTAGTTGTATATATGCAATCTACTTTTTCATTCCCCTTCAATATTTCTCGTGTTGTCTTATTTTACTCCTCCCCTTTTGTGTTCATTTCTCTTTGTCTACGTGTATTTGCTCTTTTTATTTCTGAAGACTGTCTGTACTGTATAGTTTATTTTTATGGTTTTTTTTTTGCGTGCGCCTGCACAAAGACCTTACGGTTGTTCCTCGGCACGTTAAATAAATGATTGATTATTATTATATAATCCCGCACCATGGCTCCCAGTCGGGATGCATGCTTGCTATGCTCCTGCCCGTTTTTCGGTAAGCAGCAGTTTTTCCGCTGTGAAAATTGCTCTAAACGTGTTCATGCGAAGTGTGTAACCTGGCCTGGTGAAGAGCTGCAACTTCTGAAGTCTGGATCGCGCTCGTTTTGCTGCAATTTATGTGATCTGAGCCGTGCTGCTGGTAAGCCTAGCGAAGACAACTCGGCGGCGTGCATCGATGAGCATTGCAGCTCTCAAACCGGTTCCCTCTCCACGTGCACCCCTCCGGATGGCGATCTCCCCGGGCTGCGCCGCCTTCTCCTCGAAGCTTTGGAGGGAATCTCGTTCCTCAGCGACGAGGTATCCCAACTACGCGAAGAAAACGAGCGCCTCCGTAAGGATCACTCCCGCGGTGTTGAACAACAAGCCCGTGGTCGCCTCCCTTCGTGCGGAGGTCCGCTTCCTACGTGTGGAGCTGACGCGCCGCACGGCCCAACGTTACTAGAACAAACTCAGTTTAAAAGCTCCGCCGGAGAGGCGGTCCGCGTGGCGGTCGTGAGAACTAGTGGCGCTGCAGTCACGTCTAGCTCCCGCGGCTGGCGCTTGTTGTGATCGGCGCCGCCGATGTACGCGCGCACGTGGGTTACAGCGACGTCTGCGTTTTGTTCGCTCGTCATTTTTGCGACTGTTCTTGACCAGGCTTAGCGTCTGGTACAAAGACACGTGCATGATGTACGATGCGTAACGAGGGCGAACAGATTCACGGTGCGGTATGCCGACTTGCTTTGCGCCGGTCTGCAAGATCGGCTACCGCAACGACGACTCCGCTTCACGACACTTCTTCGGACCTCCAAAAGACCCTACGCCATTCAAGCTTTGCATCGCAAAGATAGGAAGGTTACTGCGAAATGCAAGGTCTGTGGCGTTCATTTTGAGAGTGACGACATCGTAAAGCACTATCGTCGTGTCGTTGCGGGACAAGAAGTTTTGATCCCACGTGGAAAGTGGTTAACTCGCGCCCGTTGCCCTGCCGCGCTTGTTCCCAGCACTTCCACCCCACTTTTCAAAGCCAAAATATTCGGGGTTTAGGCGCAAATCCCCCCCAAACCGCACGGCGTCCCGCGAAAGCCCAGTGCCAGTTTGGAGGAGCCGCCAGAAATAGAACAGCAAAACGAAAGGCAGGCGATTACCTATATACGCTAGCGAGACTGAGAGTTGCATCACACTGACATTCGATCAGTTGTCAGCTCTCGCTATGCCTTCAAAGCAGTGGATTTTCGAGAGGTTTTACGACGAGGTATCGAACAAGATGTGCGGAATATTTTACACTCGCCGGCTCGGGAACGGGCTGCTCAGCGCAAAAATTTGACACGGTACACATAGAAAAGATGAGGACCAGCGCTTGTCCTCGTCTTTTCTATGTGTACCGTGTCAAATTTTTACGCTGAGGAGTTTAATAATGGAATACCAACTAGCCCAATCCCACACTTTGCTTCGGGAACGGGGACTTACTTGTGCAAAAGATAATTGTAGTTGACGAGCAGTTGGCGTAATGAACGGCTACAGCACGAAACGTAAACGGCTGTCGTACAGTGCTGCGGGCATGGAACATCTGCTCGGTGAAGTTGAAAAACTGATGTTGAATACTGACGACTCTTCTAGCGACAAAGTACGCGCGAATAACTGCTCGGTGCTCACATCACGGCCGATATTTTCGAATTGTTTAAGGCACCGTATAAGAATGCGACGTAGAAAGATGAGACACCGAAAATACAACTATCCGCTGAAAAAATTGCTCAGAGACGACATCTATTCGATGTAATCGCACACTGAGATTTGATTTACCGATTTCTCGTAAAATTTTCCGATTTTGGGTCAGTATCCCTTTAACCGTCGCGAAAACGTGTCTTGTAAACATTGTAAAGCATTGGTGATGTTTTTCGAGAAAGTGTTTTTCAATAAATTGTAGACAACATGAGTACAGTTTTTCTAGAACGTTTTTGTATCTCGAGTAAGTACGCTTCTTTGTACACTTTAAAGCTTTTACGAGCGTGTTGTGTTGTTCTTAGTCTAGATAAGACGGCAGCGGCTAAAATTGTAGTGGTAGTTATAAAAATGCGCTGAAAACCCTCATTCGCTTAGAAACTCCTATGCTTGGAAGTTAAGCGCAATGTAGACAGCTCAAATATTGTCACAGGGTCGTGACGTCGACGAAGGCAGCAGTCAGCAGGTCCGAGATGAAACTTTATTTGGCCGAACTAGTGGCCGGGAAACTGAAAGTCAAACTACAGCAATACACTGATAGCGGTGAACAAGCGTCGACCGTCGATCAACTGACAAGCGGTCAAGTGCGTCGGCTTTTATACAGGCGCTATCGAACTTTCCAGCGATATCCCTGGTGGCTGCGTTATCTCTCGACAAAGCTGGAACATTCGCGTGCGGCGTGCGATCTTACCAAAACGATCTACTACATTCGCGCAGCTTCTCGAACACTGCTTCGCGGACAGCGCCGAGCGTTGATAACCGTCCTTGCTGGTCAAAGCCGAATACATCAAAATAAAACAAGAAGTGGGCGTGGCATTGCCCCGCTCTGAAAAAGCATCGTCCCGATGCTTTTTCATCGGATGTCACGGGTTTGTGACGTCGACGAACGCAGCAGTCAGCAGGTCCGAGATGACACTCTTTATTTGGCCGAACTTGTGGCCGGGAAACTGAAAGTCAAACTACAGCAATACACTCATAGCGGTGAACAAGCGCCGACCGTCGATCAACTGACAAGCGATAAAGTGCGTCGGCTTTTATCAGGGGCGTAGCGAAATTTTTTTCGGGGGGGGGGGGGGGGGGGGTTCAACCATACTTTATGTTCGTTCGTGCGTGCGTTTGTATGTGTGCGTGTATATATACGCAAGCAAAACTGAAAAATTTCGGGGGGGGTTTGAACCCCCCAACACCCCCCCCCCCTTGGCTACGCCCCTGGCTTTTATACAGGCACTATCGAACTTTCCAGCGATATCCGTGGTGGCGGCGCTATCTCTCGACAAAGCTGGAACATTCGCGTGCGGCGCGCAATTTTACTAAAACGATCTACTCCAATCGCGAAGCTTCTCGAACACTGCTTCGCGGACAGCGTCGAGCATTGATAACCGTCCTTGCTGGTCAAACCCGAATACATCAAAGTAAACAAGAAGTGGCCGTGGCAATAT
The DNA here is from genome assembly GCF_013339695.2 of Rhipicephalus sanguineus. NCBI lineage: Eukaryota > Metazoa > Arthropoda > Arachnida > Ixodida > Ixodidae > Rhipicephalus > Rhipicephalus sanguineus. Next base: position 25,147,184 of record NC_051186.1, on the reverse strand, counting down.
AGACCGAACATCGATTCTTAGCCAATCAATGAAGAACGCACGCGGGTCAATGCATACAGACGACCTTATGCATATCCATCTAAGTATCCACCTAACAGTACAATAAGAAAGTTGCCGCGCAGTTGCCGCGAGCAACTGCGCGGCGGACCGCAGCGTTATGCCGTGGCAGCAGACGACGCGCCGATAGTGGCGCAAGACGGAACTGCAGCGCCGCTAGTTCTCGCGACCGCCGTTCGGACCACCCTCCTCCGCTGGCGGAAATATGGAGCTTTGAAACTGAGTTTGTTCTAGTAACGTTGGCACGGCCGGAGTGGCAGTGAAGGCACCTGTGATCCCTCCAGCGCATGTGATCGTTGAGCGATCAGTGACTTCCGAGCAAGCTGCCTGCTCTGAACCACCTCTCTCCAAAACACTTTCATCTTCGAATTCGCCGCCAGCTGACGTAGACACGTCCGAGCGTGGCAGTGTGATGCCTGCGACAGCCTCTTATGCAGCGGTGACTGAGGGGGAAAGAAAGAAGAAACCCGCCTCTTTTGGAGCTATGACAACATCGAATATATCTGTAGCTCAACGGCCACAACGGCCAAAGGCCATTTTTGTTACGAAGCTGAGCCCGGACACCACTGTTGCTGACATCAAAAAACATATTGCTTCATTCGATCTGTCTCCCATCTCCTGCCGGCGACTTCAAACCAAATTTCAGTCCTATTCTTCGTTCTACATCGAAGTCGACAAGGAAACACTACAACGCCTGAATGACCCTTCGATGTGGCCCCTCGGATGCCTCTTCAAGCCATTTCGTGGGGAGCTGCGCGATGACATGCTTCATCCCTCTGAGCAAGTGACTGGAATCGAAAGTGCCGTGTAACGTAGACATATTCTACCAAAATGCTCGTGGTCTACGTACCAAGACACGAGATGTTTTCTCTAATGTTCTTTCGTCTTCTTTTCCTATTATTGCTATTTCTGAAACCTGGCTAGGCACTGAAATTCCCTCATCTGACTTTTTTCCCCAGACCTACACCACCTTCCGCAGTGACCGGGATTTCAGTGAAACCAAGCAGAAAGGCAGTGGCGTGCTGATTGCCATTGACAATTCACTGAAATCCGTTAGACGGAAAGACCTAGAAACTATCGAAGAATCCATTTGGCTAGAAACCAACCTTGAGCGCAGTGACAAATTGTTGACTGGATGTTTCTATTTACCGCCCAGCATGTCCCCTGCCTCGTTTCATGATGTCATGTCTTCCATTGAACTTGTGGTATCTTCTCATAGTGGGCACAGAATTATTGTTCTTGGGGATTTCAATGCACCTGGAATTGACTGGAGCACGCTTACTTTTTCTCATTACAATCATTTCATAGAGAAAAAGTGCAGCCTGCTCTTGGACTTTCTGGCGTTTAATTCCCTACTGCAACATAACTCAGTCGTCAATTCCAGTGGCAACGTCTTAGACCTGTGTCTGTCAAACGATCAACCCCTTGAAGTTTCCCGCTCCGACATCTCTATTGTACGTCCGGACAAATTCCACCCACCACTTAACGTAAGATTATCCGCATCAGCCGAAACAACGAGCTTCAGCAGTTACGTAAACAAATCTCCGAGATTTGCCTTCAAGCGAGATGATTACACGGGCCTCTATCATCACTTGTCTACCGTTGAGTGGTCACAGGTTACTGACAAACCAAATGTTGATGAGAAGGTTGATCGATTTACGGAGCTTGTACTGAGCAGCATGCGTAATTTTATTCCCCAATATACACCTAAACAACGTAAATATCCCCACTGGTTCTCATCTGAACTTATCAGTGCACTGAAGCATAAAGATCACGCACACAGGAAATCTAAATGTTCTCCATCCAGCGAGTGGAAGGAAGAGTTCAGCTTCTTTCGAACTCTCTCTAAACGCCTATATAAACGGGATCATAGTTCGTATATTGAATTCTTAGAAAAAAGCGCCTCTGACAGGCCGGCTGAGTTTTGGAAGTATGTACGTAAACGGTCCAGCAAAAGCGGAGAGTCCTTCAGACTACTGGACTCAAATGGGGTAGAAGTGCATGCCGTCGCTGACTGTTTTGCCACGCATTTCTCATCCGTTTATAAGGCCTCAGACTCTAGCACTGATATCAGACAACAGCCCAAGGCGGTTAGCTCATCCAGTGCTTTGTCGCTGGATGAAAATCTTATCTGCGAATGCATTAAGCGCTTAAAACCATCCTTATCATGTGGGCCAGATGGCATCCCCTCCGCCATACTAAAAGCTTATGGTAGTATGTTTGTCGCAGTACTAACTACGATATTTAATAACTGCCTGGACACTTCCACATTTCCTAGCATGTGGAAAACTGCTCGTGTTTTTCCAGTATTTAAGTCGGGCTCTAAAACAGATGCTTCTAATTATCGCCCGATTTCTCTACTATGTGCCGCATCAAAGATCTTCGAGCTGGCTCTTCACGACATATTGTCTTTTAGTGTGAAAAACTCATTGATTCCTGATCAACATGGTTTTCTCGCTGGCCGCTCAACTACCACAAATCTTGCTAGTTTCATGACGCAGATCTCCACACCTATTTCTCAGAGAGGACAGGTTGACGTAATTTACTGTGACCTGAGCAAGGCTTTTGACGTAGTCAGCCACACGCTGATTATGGTTAAACTTGCGCACTTTGATGTTGACTTGTCAGTTGTGAATCTCCTGCAGAGCTATCGGCTCAATAGATATTGTTATGTTGCCGTAAATGGCCAAACGTCTTCTTTGCATGAAGTGTCTAGTGGGGTCCCTCAAGGGTCGGTATTAGGCCCACTCCTATTTTTAATTTACGTTAATGATGTTTCTTTTGCCATTCGTAATTCTTCTTTCCTCTTGTATGCCGATGACATCAAGATTTATAAGGAAATTCATTCAGATTACGACTGTCGCTTGCTGCAGTCAGACTTGCGCTCTTTTTCCGAATGGTGCGACGGTAATAACCTTTCTCTGAATACCTCGAAGACAAAATTCATGTCTGTCACTCGCAAAACATCTAGCGTATCATTTCAATACTATGTCAATTCTGTGCCGTTATGCAAGGTTTATGAAATCAGTGATCTTGGTGTTGTTGTTGACAGCGCGTTAAACTTTTCTTCTCACGTTAAGCGTGCTGCTATGCGGGGCCTTCGTTCTCTCGGATGTGTTTGTAGAATATCTCGAGAATTCAGGTCTCCCATGGCCCTACACAAATTGTACACTGCAATATGTCTTCCGCAACTTGAGTATGCGTCCGTGATATGGAATGGCATTGCTCAATCCAGCGGTAACACCATTGAACGAGTCCAGAAAAAATTCCTCAGCATATATAACCATCGCTTTGCTAAAAATGACTCTGGATCTCGTTCAAATACTGCTGAATTATTATCACTGCCATCACTTCACTGCCGACGAAATCGCTCTGTTCTCTTATTTCTTTACAAGCTAGTCCACGGTATCATATCCTGCCCTGTACTTCTCAATTGTGTAAATTTTCGAATTCCGCGTAAGTTAACCAGAGAGAACAGACCGTTTCATGTACCCGCCTGCTTCTTCCAACACTCTACCGTTCACAGAATACAAAGTCTCTATAATGTTAATTTTCTTGATCTTGACGTTTTTCATAGCCCACAATCATTGTTTTTATCCGAGCTTTGCACTGTTTTGACATAGTGTGGCACAATGTACAAAGTCTTCCCTTCTCAGTCTTTCCACATAGTTGTATATATGCAATCTAATTTTTTATGCCCCGTCAATATTTCTCGTGTTGTCTTATTTAACTCCTCCCCTTTTGTGTTCATTTCTCTTTGTCTACGTGTTTTTGCATTTTATTTCTGAAAACTGTCTGTATTGTATTGTTTATTTTTATTGTTTTTTTGCGTGCGCCAGCACAAAGAGCTTACGGTTGTTCCTGGGCACGTTAAATAAATCATTGATTGATTGATTGATTGATTGATTGATTGATTGATTGATTGATTGATTGATTGATTGATTATTATTGTTGTTGTTGTTGTTGTTGTTGTTGTCGGTTGTGAATCTCATGCCCAGCTGTCCGCTCAATAGGTCTTGCAGAGCTGGGCAGTACACCAGAGTATCGCGACAGTGTCTCAGAGATACTATTGAGTATCTGCATTTCTGTATCGAGATACATTTGGAAAATGTATTTGTATCTCCGTAGTGAAATACTTTTACGATGTATCGATTATATCGCGATACTTGATTGGACGCGGGTATCTCGTTTCTTTTTTGTCGGAAATGATTACACGTGTTTGCAAAGCAGAAAGGGACACTGTTTTTGTGCTAAGCAAGGGAAATGCGCGCCACCGGTCGGCGACACAGAGACGGTGGCGGAGCGTTCCCCACACGCACAGAATGGCCCATGTGGTAAAGCGCCCGATGACGCTTATGGCACAAACGTGGAGGCAGTATTGTAAGTCTTGCCGACGAAGTCGCTATCGCTCAAGGTTGGTGCAGCACCCCTAATTTTTTTGGGCAGCGAGCCATTTCATGAGTTCGCGAGTCTTTTGTTGAAGCCGAACAGACGTTGTGCAGCAGCTTGTCACTGACAAGTTGCTGTTGCCTGAGTGCAGTTAATGGAACAACCTCATCAGAAAAGCAGATCTTCAGTGTTAAATAAGTGTGTGTTTTCTCTCAATACACCGGCGTTCGTTAGTGATTCGGGCGATGTGGTTTACTTGCAAGTTTCAATACGCTGCAACATTATTCACAATAATATGCTGCACTTAATAAATGCCTTTTACGGAGTAACAGCGTCCCAAAATAAGATGTATTCCAGTAGCTGTATCTGTATTCCTGTATCTGTATTCCGGAATACTTTTTTCGTCTTTTCGTAAATGTATCTCCGAAATATCCAGTTACGTCAAAGATAAATGTATCTCAGTATCTGTATCTTAGACTTCCATCGCATGTTTTTGGATATCTGTATTCTGGAATACTTTTCTGAGTATCCCTGCGCAGCCCTGAGGTCTTGCTATGTTGCCGTAAATGGCAAAACGTCTTCTTTGTATAAAGTGACTAGTGGGGTCCCTCCAGGGTCGGTACTAGGCCCACTCCTATTTTTAATTTACATTAATGATGTTTCTTTTGCCATCTGTAATTCTTCTTTCCTCTTGTATGCCGATGGCATCAAGAGTTTTAAGGAAATTCATCATACACGCTTCACAAATATCAGCACCGGACGAACCAATCACCGTGGTTACTGATTCACAAACTGCCGCTCGGAACAAAGCGAAAGGAATGTTCACACCCTACACACGCCGTATTCTGACATCAATACACCCCACTTTGTTACACAGGGTGCGTATCGTCTGGACACCTGGACACGCCTCTCTCCATGGCAACGAACGCGCTAATGCGGTAGCTCGAGAGCTAACAAACCGGGCGCCATCGGAAGAGCTGTCCAACCCAGACGATGCACCAACAGAACCACTCACTACACTGAAACGCTACAACATTACCGACAAAGCCGCATGTACTTCCCACCACCCCACACATCACTCAACCGACAGGACGCTCTTGCCTGGCGGCAACTTCAGACTAGTTAATTCCCCTCCTTCACATCCTTCATTTCTTCCACCCCACACAATATGAATCCCTCATACTGCCCCTATTGTGGAGCGAAGCCCACGGTGTATCACTGCACCTGGGAATGTCCACAACCACCGGACTGCCACACTATATCTTCACCCTCACAATCCTCCTGGGAGACTGCGCTGACCAGCCCAGAGCCGCAGGAGCAGCGTCGGCTGATCCAGCGGGCACGTGGTGTGGCACGAGTCAAAGAGGACGATCCTTGAGGCCTGCAGAAATAAAAGTTTTCTCTCTCTCTCTCTTATTCAGTTCACGAATGTCGCTTGCTGAAGTCAGATTTAAGTTCTTTTTCCGAATCGTGCAACAGCAATAACCTTTCCGTGAATAGTTCAAAGACAAAATTCATGTGTATCACTCGCAAAACATCTAGCCTGTCATTTCAATACTCTGTCAATTCCGTGTCGTTATGTAAGGTTTACGAGATCAGTGATCTTATACTCCATCTCGCCACTACCGTTCAGCAATACCAAGGCTACGGGGCAAGCCACACGCTTGCGCAGCAAAATATAGTTCCAGACATAATTACCTTACAATTGGCAGGGTTGAGGCATTTGCGCTTGTTTGACACCTGTTACGTCACATCGATGCGTGATATGTTTATTCTTCGCATTTATGTCGTGTGCCCTTTATGTGGTATCAGTAACCGCCGGTAACTGTGGTTACAAATCAACATGGCAGCGCCCATGCAGACGCAAACGCCCGCTTCTATCCGACCTTGCGCTTGCTATTCGCCCACTGCGCTGGCAGCAACAAATAAATGGTGAAATGAGCCATCGCTTTGTGTCATCTCACGCTGAGGACAAAGCATCAGGTACATTTGCCGCTATTTGCGAGATTATCTGTTTGTTTAGCCACGCCTGCTAAGTACAACGCGCCGACAATATGATAACGGTTCCTGGAATTAGCGCACTATAATCCCGAATACATTGCTGTCGAAGCGTCAGCACATTAATCTAAAGCAAATACAAGCGTTAGTTTGTAACTTACGGGTCACACAGCGCACGATGACGACTTGATAAATCCGAAGCGGAGTGCACCAACTGCAATGGGTGCAGCCATTTTTTTTTCGGCAATGCCGCCTGTTCGCTTTACTCGCCCTACGCGTGCGATCAGACGCCAGGGAGACGCTGAGCAGACGACGCAACGCGGATGAATACATGTGGAGGGTCTAATCGCGCTTCCTGTTGGCTAATGGGCTCTACTTCTCCCCGAGGCCTGGCTGGTCCCGGTCCTATGGGCGACCCCCGGCCACATCAGTAGGTGCACTGGGAAGTGGCTATTGAATCCATGACATACCGCAGCCGAGGCAACAATGTCATCTTCGGGCCACACCCTATCCGCCTCGTGCATCGGTATGGTGGCGCCACCGCTCGGCTAAGGCGGTTGTGCCCTCTCCCAACCCCCCATAGGATTCCATGCATTTTGAATCAAGTTTGCGATTTCGTTGCGCAAAAACAAACTAGCGCCATCTCTCGACAATACGCCACACCGACGACGCAACACCACGGCCGGGCTAGACCGCACGCGCGCGCTCGCTTCTTACGGCCTTCGCATCGGGTGTAGTACATACCTCTCGCCGCTGCTTTGAGGGGGGCGCTGCGACCCTGACCCTCCTCCGCCGCTCCGTGCAGCGCGCGCAACGCCGGCACATGAGTTCGGGCGCGCTTCTTCACTCACCGCGCGTTGAAAAACAAGTTGCCTAATCGTTGAAGACGCACAAATGGTTTATTCTGACTTCTTATATGCGCAATGTGCATCGAGCTTAAGCTTATCGAAAAACGTATAAATGCAAGAGCCGGGAGTACAGCGCTCCGCCATCAAACGTGTACACATTCTGAGGTCTGGAAATAAATATTTATTGCTCGTAAGCACTCGCAAATAGTTGAACGCTTTCAAGTGAAAACTTTGCCGGACTTCACAAATGTCTCGTTCACAACCTAAAATGCTTCCTAGTCGGCTTGTGTGCGTAGGTGGAAGGCTTGTCGTTCGCGTCAGTCAGTTGGTTTGTGTGATTGACGAGGAGAATTCTTAGGAATTTTTCGGCTATGAGAACTGCGGATCGTCGGGATTGGCTGTCGTCAACGCCTTTAGGGCAACTTAAGATGGGAGCGCGTTGCAAGTGGGCTGGACTGCTGTTTCCAAAACTCCTAGCACATTCCTGCGTGGCAGGTGTTCAGAGGCCTTATCGAAAAAGACCACTATCTTGTCCAAAAGAGCTAGAAACTCAGGCCTCGGGTTGTGTAGTTCGTTCCTGTCTTGTGCTCCCAGTAGCTTGTACAGCTGATGCTGCCTGTTGTTGGTCGTCAGTAGCGCAGTGCAAGAGTCAAATCCGAGGTCTGTAATAATAATAAGCGACGAGGAGAGTCTGAAAAGTGCGAGCGATTTGAGCGGTTGTGCGTTTTAGCGGTGCGATTAGAGCGGTTGTGCGTTGTTAGCAGTGCGATTTGAGCGAATATGCGTATGCTACTTTGTGTTATGAGTTTTGCGTTGTACTAAGTTGTTGATAATTAAATGTAAACTTCTTTTTCCATTTTAACTGTGTGTCGTGCGTTGCGTTTTCTATTGTGTCTTATTTTACGGCCCAGCCATCCTGACGCTAACAAAAGGAACGCAAAAGAGCTCGGAGTCCCTGGAATTAATGTTTCCAGGTGGTGTTAACACCAGGTACCACTCTCGGGGCGTGCCGTCCGAAGGGGTTATTCAGCAGCAAGAGTCCTCTCTTGTTTTTTTTTTTTTTACTTTCTTTCTCCCTATACGCAGTTATTTTCAACCATTATATATACAACTCACGTACGTGTTTCAAAGAGCTGTCAAGCTGCAGACCGCAGCATTTAGCCCTGAAAACCACTCCAAATGTATTTGAAAAAATAAATAAATAGAAAATAGCTAGCAAAGGGAAGGCGAGCTCTCTTAATTGCGGCCTCATTGTCCAACGAGACCAAGGGCCAAAGGTATTTGGTGCTCTCTGCTTGCAGAACAGGTGCAGCGTTGTTTATCTCTCTCTCTGATCGTTGCCAGTGCTTCATGCCTCCTGCATTATGCCTCATGATGGTTAGCGCAAACGCAACACGGACGAAAAGAAGAAAAAACGACGACACAATTGAGCGCTATCTAACAACTGAATGTTTATTGGAAAAATCACAAATATATATGTCTAAAAAAGAGAACTGCGTGAGCTGCCCTTCTATCGCTTTGATTGATGAGGAAGTGTCTTTCCTGGAAAGGGCGTAGTTTCGTTAGCATACACGTTTTTATCTGTCAATTATCTTTGGCGCATGTGCGGGTTTGTTGTTTTTTCTCTTTCTTATGTGATTTTTTCCAATAAACATTCAGTTGTTAGATAGCGCTTGTGTCGTCGTTTTTTCTTCTTTTCGTCCGTGTTACGTTTGCGCTAACCATCGTGAGCAATTTCCAACTCGCCCAATTCGCTACCCTCCTGCATTATGCCTCGTTAGCCGATTCTTCCGCAGTTTTACTGAGTTGCTTGTATTATCCACGAGCACATGCATACCGACATTATGCGGGGAGCCGTCTGATAACATTAGTGTTTATTTAAAGGAGACGATCCTACCCTTACTTCTTGAATAATCCCCCTCCCCTTTCTCCGTCGAGAACCCCCCTTCCGCGGTTTCACATCGAGCAACTCTCTTGTGCCGTGTGCGCGGCGCAGCAGATGCACGGTCAGGGTCGCAGCGCCCCTACCGCCGACGGGCGGCGAAACATACTGAGAAACTCTCCCATTGCTTTCGCGACGGGTGAGAAGGCCGTAAGGAAAGGAGCGCGCGTGCGGTCTAGCCCGGCCGTGGCAACACGTCCTCTTGCTTCCACCGACTGGCCATGCTCCAAGCTAACTCCTCTCTCCACTTTCTTTTATTTCTTTCGGTGGCCGTGAGAGCGCGCGCTGTGCACTGTGCTGTAGCGTACCCGACAATACCGGCTGGGCACGTCGCGTCTTCCTTGAACGTTGCGACGTTAATATTGTGTTAAGGCGGTGGCTACACGTCGGACGACGAGCCCTGATTTCGTTCAGCTGCCATCTCATCAACGGCAATGTTTCAGACGCCTCAGTTGTGTACTTTTGTCCGTTGGTTGCGGGACAAGATGGCCTCCTGCAAGACCGCGTTTTTCCAAGTCAGCTGTGTGCGTAGTTCTCGGCGTCGTAGAAGTTTGATGACGCGAGGACGTCAACTGGTGCTACATCGTGGGAACCGCTGAAGCGACTGCAAGCTTGACGACATTGTGCCAGAATATTCTAGCGTACTGTACGCGCACGATTGTGCTACACTTAAAATACCGCGCTTGGCCTCGAGCGTCAACCTGGTACGCCTGTGTGCAACAAGCGTCTTGTTATCGTTGTTGCGTCGGTTAATATTGAATTGCAATTGGAATACCGTTTTGGCAAAGGTAAGTGATGCTGTAAGTAGTTGTTCTGCTATATGATCGCTACTCCACGAACATTACTTCTAGAATCGCATTTTATTTTGAGCTGCACGTACCAAAGGAGAATCTAGCATACGAGATACATTGCACGCGTGCGCATTTCCTATATAAATCTGAGTAATGCCACGCGTGCGCATTTCCTATATAAGTCTCAGTAATGCCATGCTCAATTTAAAGCGCATGTGTTAGAGGATTGTGGCTTCAATGGTGAAAGTGATTAGATATTCCGAAATATGTGATTGCAATGCAGTTAGAACTTCCTCATATGTTAATATGGTCTGTGAACAAAAAAAAACGCTGTGTGAATGTTTGTTGGTCATTTGCTACAGTACTTTCACGCATTATTATGCAGCTGTGTGACGGCTGTTAAAACGTTCAGCAAGTTAGATTTTGGTTTTCTTGGCCTAGTTGAGTGCTACGAGTGTTGGGCGAAGATAAAATCGCGTGTCTTTTGTGCGTTTCTTGAGCAGGCATACAGCCGTAATAGTGATTGTTGTACTGTTTGGGGTGTTCAATAAAACAAGAATGCTGTTTTGTACTGCAACAATTTTTATTTCATCTGTGTTAACAGATCACGCAAACAACTTGGACACATGCACGTAAGAAACGTACGCAGTGCATCGTGCGCACGCATTAAAAAACGGGCCTGTCATTTTAAAACAAATAATACAGAACAATGGACGTAACAGACGGCATGGTTGTCTAGTGGAGCAGCGTCGGCAGTACAAATATCAAACCAGAATGAAACATGAATAGAAAAACGGAGAGTAACAGGCGCTTTACCCACGGCTTCTCTGAGCCGCGCAGATCCACCTATCGCCACCGTCCGCCGTTGGTGGCGCCACCAGTACCACTGAAAGCAGCAGCGCACGAGGCGGATAGGCGACTTCCTTCTTCCATGGCTGCACCGTCTAATCAAGAGGAACTTCTTTGACAAGGTTAAGGCGAAGCTAACATTGTTTTGAAAGGGGCGAACGCTGGGCGAAGGTTATGACAATTTTTATTTATTTATTCATTTATTTATTTATTTGTTTATTTATTGAATTAATTAATTATTTATTATTAATTATTCATTTATTTATTTATCATATACCGCGGATTCTCGGTTTTAGCAGGGTGGTCCATACAAATACAAAAGGAGTAGCAATGACAGAATAAAAACAATAAAAGCTGAAGAACGTTATTTTGCGCTGACGCGTTCGCACGCGGCGTTCCTTTGAAAACCGCCGCAAATGCCGCACATGCGTTTGTGACGCCATGCTCGTTCTTGTAGCCGTTTTTATCAACGCTGCTATCGCGTGCTCCGCACTGCCTTCCTGTCGTGACCGCCGTAATGCTAGCCCGGAGTCAACTCGTGTGCCCGAGAAACTCGGGCCATCCTGCATAGCACCCCTGGAATCGCTCGCGTTCAGTTTTTGGCTTATCTTGGCTGTGCTACATTTTGCGTGTATCATTTTTCTTGTAAGAGCCGATCAAGATGCTGTCATACTACTCATTGTAGAATAAGATGTAGTACGTTCTTGGGTGACGGTGTGCTGTTTCGATTTTGCTGGTTGATAAATAGGCGTGGATTTTGAGAATAAATTTTAGTTTGAAGTTAGCGCTCGTCTGGTGTTTATGTTCCTTTCTTGTGTACCCGTTATAGGTTTCAAAACAGGAGAAAGTGCCTCAGATCAGGCTGGCCGACGTTTCGATAGGGGACCTATCTTTGTCAAAGGCGCCGTGTCATCCCCGGCGTGTTAGCTTTAAGGGGTTAGTGATGACGTCATGTCCACGGTGGCGCGTCTGTTGCTGGTGGTAATTTCTGCCTGGAAAGAGAGAAGCTCGAAAGCAGAGGAGTGTAGCCCTTGCCACATTTCAAGAGAGTTTGCAAACACGTTCGGGTCTGCCATGTCAGTGTTAAAGCTAGCTGCAAAGAAAGAAGAAAAAAAAAGGGGGGGGGGGGGTACAACCAAGCGAGAGGGCGAGTGCAGCCATCACAAAGAGCTGCAGAAGGTGGTGAGGAAGGAAACTACAGGCGGGAAGAAAAACCGGGCGGCTTACGTTTAAATGTCCGCCAAGGAGCTGCAGAAGGTGGTGGGGAAGGCAGCTACAAACGAAAAAAAAAAAAACAAAAAAAGGTACTCGGGGCGGCGTACGTTTAAAATTCCGCCTGCCTACTTTAAGTGATATTGAAAGGGTTGCCTGACAAGCAAGCTCCTGCTTAATGGGTGAAGTAATTGGCTGGAATATGCATCCAGTGTCGTCGGTGGCTTCCAAAAATTGGGCGCCCGTCAACTAAGAGGGGGAAAAAAAAGGTGAAAGGAACGAGGGGCGGCCGGGGGGGAACAATCGGAATAAGACTCGTAGAACTTCCTGAGAAAGCGAGGGCTGTGACAATGCTGGCCAGAAGCGGCCTTTGGAGCGCGGAAAGGGAGAAGGAAACCGTGGTTCGGATTCACTAGAAAATGAAAACATCTTAAGAGTATAATATCTACACGTATGTGCACATTTATACATGCAAGGTTAAAAGATATTAAAAAAGAATATTGATAGTGTATTATGGGAGCTGGTCGGGATTTTATTTTGCGAATAGGTTAAGGTTTTTGAAAGCTGAGCGTATTTCATGTCTCTTAATATTATAGGACTAGTCCTATAAAAGGCGATATAAGTGCATGTCTAACTTTTAAGACGAAAGTGTTTTATGCCGGGGTCGACCAGGTACAGGGGTGGTCAAAAGTTCCCAGGCCGCAACGTCCGGCTGAGGAGCGGCAGCTCGCTGCTATCGCGGCGCTGTTATCGCAATCACGCCTTGGCGCACGCTGGCGTCAAGCGTGTGCGTGGAAGGTGGGGAGGGAGTGCATCCCTCTCCCTTTCTTGCTCTCCTTGATAAGAAAGCGAGGTATAAACTTGGTTCGTCATGTTTCCTCACTGTTCGCTCTTCGAATACTGTGCAGCGTGTAGCGGGGCGACAGTGTTCCGGAAACTGACGCATCATGCGCCTTGCGGCCACATTTGCTAGACACCATCTAGCAAATGTCTAGGGGGGGGGGGGGGGCAAACTTATTACCATGGTTTTCGGCTTCCTGGAGAACAATGTCGTGCGCTCAACTTTCCATTGGCACTGCGGGAGCTCTCCCAGACGTTGCGCAGGTCAATTCGCTGCATACGAACATGACCGGAGCCCGAAATGCATTCAGAAGAGCTTGGGTTGGGGCTAGTTGGAACATCTTAGTGGAATAAGCAGCGCTGCACAGAAGTATACAATTCGAAGAGTGAAGAGTGAACGAACAGGACACACCGTGTTTATTCCTCGATTTCATATGAACGAGAGCAAGGGATAGGGCTGCACACCCCCCTCCAAGCACACGCTCGACGCCAGCGTGCGCCAAGGCGTGATTGTGATAACAGCGCCCCGATAGCAGCGAGCCGCTGCTCCTTGGCCGGACGTTGCGGCCTGGGAACTTTTGACCACCCCTGTACATCCGTTACGGATATGACGTTGATGAAATGGACGCCAACGGGTGAGAAAAAAAAACAAGGAAAACATGCGCCGCTGCGAATCGAACCTACGACCTTGTGTAAGCTCCCGACGCCCTACCGACTAAGCTAACTTTTTTTTATTTAAAAACTAAGCTAACTTGGCAGATACTGGACACTTTCCAAACGCGCCTTATATCTCTTTCGCACGGTGATTTCTGTTGACGGTGTGCGTAGGCGGGGCAGAGCGGGGCTGTGCCGCCGTCTGTGAGAGGCGAAAAGAAGCAATGCTTCACGATCAACACTTACTAGCGCTTGCTCCGTGACTGCACGCGATATCGGAGGTCATGGTGAAAGCATGGCCTCCGAGATGGCGGGCGCGGGCCTCTCTCCGGCCATCCCAATCGCACGGAGAGAGCGTGTTCCGCGGCGCTCTCACAGAGCATCGAAAAGGCTACCGCGCTGTTGGCGCAGTTTGCATGTGGCGAGAAAAAAAATGGTTTTGCGCTTTTATATAACCTTGCGCTCATTTGGAAATGTCGGGTCAAGGTGTACGAGAGGCAGTCAATGCTGGGGCGTATATGTTCTCAAATGGGCTTTTTTTCTTGCTGTAGATCTGCGCCGCCAATATTAGAGCACTTATATTGCGATGCCTCTGCAACGGATTGGACTCGACCGTGTCTCGGCAGTAGGGAATTCAGGCGTTCGGACTCGAATGTGTCTCAAAAGTAGGAAATCCACGCGCAACGACGGGTTTACGGGAGAAACTGAATGTCGTCGCAGAAGTCTGGACACTGCGTGGGCAGCGTTGCGATACATCGGACTCGTTGTCTCCGAAGTATGGAATGTCTTCGTTCCTGAGCGTGCCGTGTCGACTACGCGCAGCGACGCGTTCGCTGGGGCACGGCCGGATTGGAAAGACGCGCGTTTTGTGGCTGGGGAAGCTGATTCAATAGCGTCGCAGAAGGCGTGGCGCTTCCTTCAACAAAACGCGTTCGATCTGTCGCTCCAATGACACGGGCGCACCACGGACGCTGGCAAAATACTGAGAAGGGCGAAGCGGCACGTGATTTACTGGCGCCCCAGTGAGACGGTCCACAGACTGCCACAGACCAATTAATACCTCCTTACAATGATCCATTTCAGGAAAATTCAGCAGTTGCCCTGCTTTTCTTCGTAAATTGGACCAAAAGAAATGCACTAACAGAAAAAAATACTTGCCTTCAGTGCAACCAGAGGTCATTCTTGCTCGTACGCGGAAAATAAAACCATGCGCACGCTAGTATCCGCCGCCGCCGGAATGCACAGTGAATGCGCCCTCTCACGGTAGCCGGCCGCGCGAGGCGAGCACGTTGGTTTTGCTGGGGAGCGCGGCGATTGGGACGGCCGGAACACGCCGCGCGCCCGCCATCTCGGAGGCCGTGGTTAAAGCGTCTCAATAGCAGCGAGGAACACTGGCCGCGCTGGCGTCGCCGAGGCACCCTAGACGCAGTTACGTTCTTTGCCTTTCGCTTCGTGTTAGCGTGCGTCGGCTCATAGTAGTAGTGCAGTTTCCGCATGCACCAACGGGATTTCTCCGCCGCTGACTCCCTGGATTGCGAGAGCACCGACTAACAAAACTGCTGCAATACGCGTTGCAGAAAGGACACAATTTCAACGGGCGAATGTCGTGCCTTGGTGGAGCGAGGCAGAGGCCAGCGGGACGCACGCGTTTGCCGCTCAAGCTACAAACCTCTGCCTCCCGTGTTGCTGAAGCGCACTGTGTGGTAGTGAAGAAGAAACGAAATGAAATAACGCCGACTAAATGAAATGTTTTATAAACCTTTCATTTGGTTGGCGGTAGTGTACGTGGTAGTGTATGCATGAGCGCAGGCATCCGTCGCTTATTGCGCAGGCGTAGGTCACCCAGAGGCATGCCACTAGGCGTGAACATGGGTGCATCCACGTCAAACAGTGCTTTCGCGTTTGCGAAAGGAGCGCGCTGTTCAAACAGAAATAAGTAACAACTGTGACAGTTCGCGCTGGTCCTTTGTGTACCTGTTTGTTCGTTTCGTGCGTCCTGCTTTACGTTTGGGCAGTGCGCTTCAAGTGTCGAGTTGTGACGCATGATAGTTCGCGCTGATCCTGTGCGCGTTCTTCTCGTGCGTCCTTTGGGCTCGAGCGACGCGCTGGCATTTTCGAGCTGCTTTCCGTTCTTCGCGTTACATTCCAATTTGTTGCTATCGCACTCATTGCTTCGCCGTTGCGGCGAAACTGTGACTTTTTTATTTCAGTTCAAGGATCAAGGTCTCAAGCATGAGGGATGAGGGCTGTATGTATCCAGTTATGTATTAAGGCGAGAGCCTTAGATACCTCATCAAGAGCGGGGCCTGACAGCGGCGTCGGCGTCCCGCGTCGACGGCGTCCATACGAGTGATGCAAAGAACCATCATCACTTAATGACGTCACATAACATGACGTCACACCGTGACGTCGTCACATGACATCGTTACTTTGCATCCGTGGTCCGTAATCGGCCAACCAATAACGGACCAGGAAGCCACGTTAGGTGCACAAGGCATTCGGAAGGGGGTGGTTCAATACGTCGTCTCAGAAGAAAAAGAAGATGTCTATCGCCTTCGAGTCGCCTTAGGCGATAGCGTGAGGGACCCTGTGAGTTTTTTTTTCTTTCCTAGGGAGCAAGGAGTATTTATAACAACAGTTCGTGCGTGCAGCAAGAACAGGTTTCACAATCCTGTTGTGCTTTTGACGAGAGGTGTTACGAGTTGTGCCGAGCCCTCTGCACCAGAGGATCCAACAGTAACGCACCACAGCGTCCTGCATCTGGCTTTTATACGCCTCGCGTTTGCAAAAAAAAATGACGGGGTTTGTCTAGTGCCGGGAAGTATAGAAAGGGGGAGGGGGGAGCATGAATCAAGCAACGTCTGAGCACGCTACGGAGGGAGGCACACGGCGAGCTTTCGTAGAGGACATATAGCCCCTGCGACAGCGAGAAATTCACAAGCGCGACAGGCGCACTCACCGCGGGAGAAGCAAGCGGCGGCAAAAGAAGTCGAAACATTGCTTGTGCGCCCGTGGCTTTCCCAGGAGGTGATTCATGCGAGGCAATGTTTTCAACTCCGCACCCACAATTCGCTGCGCGGAAGCGCCCGGCGAGAAATGACGGTTCACAACGCAGACCGGCCCTTCTAGAAGGAACGCTCGCAGATCGCGGGAGTCTCCGAAAAATATATACATATATTGTGGGGTGCATTGACATGCGAAAACTGGCTAGGAGCTAGAGCTCGGGGTTGCAGTTGCTTATGTTTGCCTAGAGCTACTTTGTTGCCTTTCTTGTTTCCTCTCCGAAATGGCTGCGTGCGTCTTCAGACTTCTCGGGCACGTTTTGCTATCTATATCGGCGAGCGCCGCGAGTCAGTGAATGAAGCGGTGGCCCCGCACTTTTGTCAAAAATTTAATGTCTAGCCGACTCGACCGTAACAATTCAATTTTGATGGGGATCTTTTTATTTATATTCCTCGAATATATGAGACCTTTCTTCGTCAAAGCTCACTTTTCAAACGTTGTCCCATTTCGTATTCTATTCTTTTCATCGTCGAATTTCACTCTTAGCTTTTTTATTCTTCCCATTTCCTGCTGTCAGAGGAAAATGCGCAGCTTTGTTTTCGGGCAACACTCAACATATGCACGTCATCCGGCACACGCGTTTAGCTGCACCCGCCCGCATAAAAACTGGCGAATATTCTACAGCTACAATAACAACCACAACAAAAAAGGTGCATGCCTGACGTTTGTTTCTCTTTCAAGTTTCGTGTGTGTCTTGGCTATGTATGAGCTCTCTGCGTTTTTTTTTGTCTTCGTTTCCTTCAAGACAAAAGTGCACGCCACTGTTGGAAACCCTACGTGGTTCAAACGCAAGCTGCAGTTTGTGCCATAAGAACGATGGGAACAGCCTGGGAAAATAATAAACTGAAAATAACCTTCGCTGCTTCCAGACAGTGGCATTTTGTTCCTGCCTGTGTTTCGTGATTTGCCATACTGGCACCCTACTCGTAAAGTACGCTGGCGCCCACATGCGTTTCGCAGATAGAAAGTCGAATGCCGCCACGAATTGGTCGCAGGAAAATACTATTTGCTCACCTGCAGTATGTCTATTTTTTCCTTCGTTAGTTTCTATGGCTGAAAACGAGGTATTCCGGGCATGATTGGTTGGCATTTGCGTGCTTGCTTTTGCTTGAATCGATAGCTTGCTTATTTATTAAGGAGCAAGCGTTACAAGTGGAATCTCCTTGATGCGATTCTGCATAATACGTTTTTCAGCCTAATACGATTTACTTTTTCTTCCCGGCCAACGTCCCTCGGAAATAACGAATTTTCATGCTTTTAATACGATCACAATGCTGCCCAAGATTGGATAATACGACCGCCAAACTGAATCTTGACCGATAAGTCTACAAGTTCAACGTGTATTCTTCGGCATACTAGCATAAACCGCGTTCGAACGAGCCACGATCTGCACGTTGGAGTAAAACTTTTGTTGGACCTAGTTGGTACGTAGCATTTAGGAACAGAACTTCAGCGCAAATGAAGACGAACCACAAAGGCTAGAAAGACAAGCACTGGCGCTTACTAACAACTGCTTTAATCTTCTCTCAGCATCGCATATATATGCCACAACCACGATCATTGCATGCGCACGCGTAGCTTCGCATTACATGCGTAAGAACATAGATATTTAGCCAAGATATGCCACACCCACAATCATTGCATGCGCATGCGTAGCGTCGTGTTGCACACGTAAAAACACAGATGTCTAACCAAAATGGGCACGCATAAATTAAAATTCTGAGGAGTACAAAGAAATAGAGGTGTCACTGATACAATCAGCTCCCCTTTTCCTGATGTGATATGCTTCCAATGCAAGCCGCGCATGTTCATTATTACTTCTGCCCAGAATCGACGTCTCTGTTCCTAAACAACGTTCTGTTCCTAAATGCACGTTGCAGACCCGCTGAAGCCGCAGCTGTGTCGGTTTTGCGGCGAAAAGAGCGCTGCCAGGCACGGCCACACTTGGCCGCACTAGCTTCGCCGCAAATGCAGAAGAAGGTGAGCAAACTGCAGACAGACAGACAGACAGACAATGAACTTTATTTGATCCTGAGGAGCTTCCGCGGGAACCCCTATCGGGGACCCGCGGAAGCCGCTGGCCGCGTCCAAGTCGGGGCTGGGACACCGTGATGTTCCGCCCTTTCTTGGGTCCTCTGGATTGCCTGGATTTGTGCCTGGAGCGATGGGCTCCGGAGTGCCTCTTCCCAGTCGGCTTCGCTGGATAGAGGGCCGTTAGGTAACGCGGGGCATTGCCAAAGCATGTGCGCTAAGGAACAATAACTCTCATTACAGTCCGGACAGCTTGAGTCAACGTCTGTGTAGATACAACTGAGAAAGCCGCGCGAGGGGAACGAGCCCGTCTGGAGCATTCTAAGTGTAATTGACTGAGACCTATCTAATTTCGGGTGAGGAAGAGGATAGGCCCTTCTACTAAGCCGATAGTGAGAGGTGATTTCATGAAACGTAAGAAGCGGATCGTTATGCTGGATTTCATCCTGACCCCATAAAGCATCCATGCCGCCGCGGCGCGTTAGATCTCGCGCACGGTCATGGGCAAGCTCGTTGAGGTTAGGTATGTGCTGATGAACGTCCGCACCCATATGGGCGGGAAACCAAGAGATGAAGTGAGTGCCAGGGTCTGTTCTTTTTTCTAGAATGAGCCTCTCGCGCTAGGTTACCCGATTCAAAAGCTTTGATGGCCGCTCGTGAGTCTGTGAACACGTTGGTGCGCGAGCGGTCGGTCATGGCCAGGGCTATGGCGACCTGTTCTGCAACTGCGCTCGTAGCTAACCTGACCGAGGCTGAGGAGCGTAATTCCCCGTTGCCGTCAATGACTGCCAGCGCGAATGTGCTAGACTGGCCGTACTGAGCCGCATCGACAAAGACAGTCGACTCTCGGCGGCGTTCTGTAATATCGCCCGTGCTCGGGCTTTTCGCCTCCCTACATTGTATTGCGGGTGCATATTCCGAGGGCTGACCACAAAGGTTTCCCGGACCTCCCTGGATAAGGTGATTTCCCGTTCAGCAAGCATTTTGGGAGCCATGCCAGCCTCGTCTAGGATGCGTTTCCCTGCCCTAGTTGACGACAGCCTGACCACCTGGGCGGTGACCTGCGCTTCGATCACTTCATCAATGTCGTTGTGCATGCCGAGTTGTCTTAATTTGTCAGAGCATGTGGTTACTGGTAACCCCAGTACCTTTTTGATGCTCTTACGGATGAGAGTGTTTAGCTTATTTTTTTTTCTGTTCTAGTCCAGTTAAGGGCCGATGCTACATAATTAATGTGGCTCATTAGGAAGGCATGATGGATCCGAAGTAGGTTGGCTTCACCTAGTCCCTTTCTGCGTCCTGATACTCTAGCAACAAGTCTCAGCATGCTTTCGGTTTTGGCCGTGATGTGCGTGAGGGTTTTGGCGTTACATCCTCTCGCGTCAATCAGTAGTCCTAGGATTCTAATTGAATCTACTCGTGGAATGCGCTGTCCATTTCTTGCAAAAAGGGCGATGGGAATTTGATCCAGGTGTGGAAGTCTCCTAACGCCTTGCCTGGCCGGCCTGTACAGTAACAGTTCTGATTTCTTTGGAGAGAGTTGGAGGCCTGTGCCTTCTAGGTAGGACTCCGTTTCGTCTAGGGCTGATTGCAGCGCGTTTTCTACTTCTGCGAGTGATCCTCCCGGGCACCAGATCGTGATATCGTCCGCGTAAAGCGAGTGGCCTATATTGGGCAGGGATCTGAGCCTCTCCGATAAGCCCTTCATGACTATATTGAATAACAAGGGGGAGATGACCGCGCCTTGGGGAGTGCCTGTGGCTCCTAAGGCGAATTCATCTTACTTGTGTTGGGCGATCCTTATGGTAGCCGTTCTATTCATCAGGAATGATCTAACAAAGACCCGAAACTTCGCTCCCAGACCTAGGTTGGCCGTGGCCTGCAAGACAAAGCGATGGGATACGGTGTCAAAGGCCTTGGTGAGGTCAAGGGCTAATATCCCCCTAACATCCCGAGGGGTGTTATCGAAAATGTGCTTCTTAAGAAGTAGCATTACATCTTGTGTGGAAAGGCCGGGCCTGAAACCGATCATGTTGTGCGGGAATAGTTCCTTGCGTTCTATGCAGTTCGAGATCCTATTGAAAATAGCATGCTCCGCTACCTTGCCTACACAAGAGGTTAGCGATATCGGCCTTAGGTTGCCAAGATTTAAAGGCTTACCCGGTTTCGGAATAAGCACAATCGAGGCCGCTTTCCACTCTACCGGGACGCTTCCACTCTCCCAAGTCTTGTTGACCTCTTTCGTTAGCATCTCAATTGATCTATCATCCAGGTTCCTTAACAGTCTGTTTGAGATGCCGTCCGGTCCTGAGGCTGACCTGCTATTCAAGTTGTGAAGGACGGCCCTAATTTCAGACTCCGTGAAGGGGTCATCGAGCTCTTTCACCGTGTCACATTCTATTTCAGGATACTCTTCTGAGCGTCCTGCGCCGAGCGGGAGATATCTATGGGCTACCTCGTCTAAAAGCGTTTCTTCCGTTCCACCCTCTTGGCTGTGCTTGTGAATCAGGCGGCACATTGCCTGTCTTTGATTGCCTTTGGTCTGCGTGTCATCTAGCATGTGTTTAAGGAGATTCCATTTCCCCCTGTACGCATGCGTCCATCGACTGCTGAACGTATTTCATCCCATTGTAGCCGAGCTAACTCGGTGCAGTACTGTTCGATCTCCCTATTAAGTTCCGCAACCCTCTTTCTCAACCTCCGGTTAAGCCTCTGTGTTTTCCATCGCCTCAAAATAGAGGCTTTGGCTTCCAAGAGATGTGCGAGGTGCGGATCCATCCTGGGAACCTCGAGCTCGGTTTGAATAGTTTTTGTAGCCTTTTCAACATCTGCTTTGAGTGTCTGAATGAGTTCTCTGAAGCTGTCGTATTCGCCCGTGTCCTCTTTTCTGAGCTTTCGGAAAGCGTCCCAGTCCGTCACTTTAAATTCCCTGGCCTGGGGGGCTCTGACCTGAAGGGTAACACTAATGATGAAGTGATCGCTGCCCAGGTTTTCTTGCTTATTATCCCAGGTTGTGTGCTGCAAATTTTTGATAAACGCGAGATCGGGGGTTGTGTCTCCAGCCACCGACGTGCCCAGTCTCGTGGGGAAACGGAGATCGGTGATGACTGTTAGCGTTAGGTCATCGACTGCCCGCGCTAGATTTATGCCCTTAGCCGTTTGCCTCATGTACCCCCATGCGTTATGTGGGGCGTTGAAGTCTCCCGCGATTACTAATGGTGACTGTCTAGCGAGTGTAGCGGCCTTCATAAACAGGGGGTGGAAAGACTGTCTCTGATCGGATGGTGGGCTGTAAACATTGAGAATGAACACGCTTTGTTTAGGCCACCTGTTGGGGATAACCTCAATGAAAAGCGCCTCCATTCTGCCGCGACCTGGCTGTATGTCATGTACAACGTAGGCAAGCTTTTTGCTCACCAGCGTAGCTATACCTCTCTTGGACTCCCCCCTTGCCGCCACCGATTTGTAACCAGCGAAGGTGGGTGTGTCGCACAGTGTTTCCTGTAGCAGAATTACCTGCGGCCTTTTTGCCTGAGCCGTAATGTACTGTTGCAGTGAGGTCTTGCGCCTTTGAAAGCTAGCGCAATTCCAATGCCAAATTACTAGATCATTTTGAGTGCCCGCCATTGTGCTAGTTTCTGTTTTATTGATTCTGCGGGGTCACCCCCGTATCATCGTTAGCTGCAGCTTGTGTGCGAACCTTTGGCTTGGCCTTAATAGCCATCTTATTCTCAAGTGCGACAACCTTATTTTCTATAGCTTCTACTTTACTTTCAAGTGCTCCCATGCGCAGCGCGAGTTGATTAATGCTTGACTGATTTTCTTTGGAAATCCTAAGTAACTCTTCTAGCATCTTGTTCTGCGAGCTTTCTACTCCGGGCATCTCCGAGTCGCTCTCATATTCCTTTGGAGGGGGGGCCTTACGCTTGGCCTTGCTGACCTCGACTTTGGGTTCCTGCGTGCTTTTATGCACGGTGTTATCCGCCACGTTCGCGCCCTCGACCCTGCTGGAAATGCCTTGCGCGGCTTTCTGCTTGCGTAGCTCTGCTTTTAGACTAGCAATCTCCTGACGTAATTGTTCAATCTCACTCTTTTCACCATGCTGTGGCGATGCCGAACGCGCTACCTTTTTGGGTTTGGGCGTCTTCTTGACTCGATCCGCCCATGTGAGCTCCTCCTGGAATCTCCTTTTAGACGCCGAACGCCCACTGGAACGCGAGCGGCTCTGCATGGCGTTGCGCCGCTGCGCAGCTGGCGTGACGGAGCGGCCTCTCCTGGGGGCGCTGGAGAGGCTAGAAGAGACGCTGGAGTCACGGGACTGCATTCCTCGGGCCATCTGCGTCTTCTCGGAGCGCCGATGGCGTTGGCGTCGTCTCCTTCTGACGATGTAGGGGACTTGAAATCTCTTTTTGCATGCTCTGTCTGCAGTGGGATGTGGACCTCCGCATAGCGAACACTTTGGAGTGCAATTATGATCCTCCGTGGGTGATTTCTGTCCGCACGTGCGGCACCACTTGCTGTTTGGATTAGGGCAAACGTCAGCACGATGTCCTAAACCTCCGCAGCCGTAGCAGACCTCCGTATGTCTCCTGTATAGTGTGCAGCGAAACATGCTCGCGCCGCAGGACACATAATTGGGCACCTTCATACCCTTGAACAATACTACTACAGCCGTGGTGTTCTTGATTCTTTTGACCTCGATGGCTCCTGGGTTGCGGTGGTTCACGATTCTTTCTCGGAGCTGATCCTCGCTGATGTCCACGTCGACACCCTTTATGACACCTTTGCACGTGTCATCGAAGGGGGCCGGGTACACAGAGACCCGGTATGTGCATTCGCCCAGTCGGACTTGCTGCGCCTTTACGTAGGCGCACGCATTCTTCTCATGAGGAGTACACACCACATAGATGTTTTGAGTGCCGTTGGGACAAATGGTGTCCTCTTCAATTTCGGCCGGAGCCAGGGCCGCCGCCATGGCCAGGGCTTGCTCGAAACGTATTTGACTAACCTTGGTCACATTCAGACCGTCCCTCGGTCTTACGATGATGCGATACGTGTCCCTCGGCAGTTGAGGGAGCCTCGAGGTGGCGACGATGCGTTGGTACGCGTTCCGTGGGGCGGCGGTGCGGCCACCGTCCTTTCGTCCATCAAGCGTTGGGTCGCGTTCGCTTGTAGTACTCGCCGTTCTCATCCCCTTGCTGTTCTTGCGGCCATATGCCGTCATCCAGCCGGGACTGCATGCTTCGTCTTGAGAGATTTCTTCTCCCTCCACGATCTCCATCTTGGGCTAAAGCGCCCGCGGTCGCAGGGTTAGGCCAAAGCCTACCTGCGCTGCCTCGCCGAGGTTAGGCTTACCGCGTTAGGGTTAGCTGTGCCGTGGCGTGGTCGGAACTGCACACACTCATATAACGGGGAAAAAGTCACCCACCGTAGAAAGTCCGGTGTCGGTCAAGTCCTCACAACGCGCTGCGTCGTTTAACACATAATGTACTCGGTTTCGAGAAAAGAAACCAACCGAAACATTGAAAAAAGCAGGAGCCGAAATCAGCGCGTCCGCACTAGTCGGCGCCCCCTGGCGGTCTCGAGCAAACTGCTACTTCCTTTTTTTCTTACTTTTCAGAAGAACTTACTCCTAAACATTGTAAAGAAGAAATTGCAGCGCAAAATTGACCAGTTACTTCAATGTTGCTCAACAAAAGTGCGTTGGTGATGGAGTATGCATATTTTCCTCATTCTCTTGACCTCTTTAATAAGACTTTTGCTTAATACGTTTTATTTTCCGGTTCCCGTGGAAAACGTATCAACGAAATTCGACTGCATGTCTCATGCGAACGTGACCTTGAACGACAAGCCGGCGTGAGTGAAATGAAGCGAAACACAGAGGAGTGCACCGCGCGAGCTGCGCGTTCGCATGACTAAAAAAAATCACAGCATATCCACGGAGTGAATGATGATGAGTGGGCGAAGCTGCGGAGGTTCGTCGGTAAACCGTGAATCTTCCGTGAATTCTGCCCAGTACACCATCACCGACGTGAGATCGGGCGCGTTTATACTAAAGGTTCGATGAGTTGTGACGACTTGCGGCTCACTTTAATTTTACATGTACGCTGTGAATTCTCATTGTTTAGAAAACCATTGCTTTAGAAAACATCTGGCGTCTTTCGTTAAGCAGCTGGCGTCTTTTCGCTTTGCTTTAGAAACATCTGGCGTTCTTTCGTTTTGGTTTTACAAAACATCTGGCGTCTTTCGTTGGTTTATTTCATCAATCAACGGCGTTTTGAACAAAATTTTTATTGTTTAATCACGCACAGGAGAAATTTCACCAGGCACTACCTTGGAGGTAAACAATGGCTGCTAATGGGAATGAGAGACAGAAGAAGTCGGCTTTTAGCTAACACTTACACTTCTACTTCTACTAACGTTTCCTACTGGAACATGCCAATGGCTGCTAATGGGGAATGAGAGACAGAAGAATTCGGCTTTTAGTTAACGCGCACGCTGCGAATTTTTTATTGTTCAACAACGCACAGGAAAAATCTCCCACCGGCACCACCTTGGAGGTCAAAGCGTAAGACTTGTTACGCACTACTACTACGACTACGGCTACGAGGGACGAACGGGTGCCGCCTTAAGGAGCTTCGCCCCTAAAAATATAAAAATGCGGCGTTCGCGTGGCTTAAAGTGTACGGCAAGAAAGCCCTACAGGATGGCTTCTGCCTTCGAGTCGTCTTAGCGACTGTATAACAGCCCCTCGGAATCTTTTGTTCGCTCTTATTGCGGAGCATTCGGTGTGATCGCAAAACACAGCGTTGCTGTTGGATCCTTCGAATGGTGCTCCACCCTTCTGTAAGGGAAGCATGCTCTCGCGAAGCACTACGCAAAGCAGCTCTTTCAGACCAGGCGAAAAGGAAAACAAATCGAAGCGAACAAATTAATTACGGATGAATTGGAAACGTTATCTTATGTTTTAGCGCGAGGAAACACGAGGACGCAAAATACGACACGAGGATAGAGCGCGGTACCAACTAGCCGACGTGTCGGTTTTGTTTAACGAACTGTAAAATAGTGTATGGTGCTCGACTGCTGACCCGAATATTGCGGGTTCGAATCCTGGCCGCGTCGGGCGCATTTTGGATGGAGGCGAAAATGCTTAAAGCCCGTGTATTCTCAGATTTAGGTGCACGTTAAAGAACCCCAGGTGATCTAAATTTGCTGAGCCCTCCACTACGGCGTCCCTCATAATCATATCGTGGTTTTGGGACGTTAAACCCTAACAATTACTGTTATAAATGTAAAGTTGTGCCTAGAGATTATATGGAATTACATGATTCCACCAAGCTGCATCAACACTAACGGACAATGTTATCCATCACTCAGCCAACCCTATAAACAGCCGTTATCTGGTCAGAAATAGCCAGCTTTAGCCGACATTTAAGTAGCATTCAAAAAGCAAGGAAATATACTAGGAGGTAGCTTCACGTGGTTCCACTAGCCTCGGCAAGCCAAGCTCCTCTGACTCCGCTTTTCCTGCTCTCGGGGAGCCAGTGCGCGGTGCCTCTTGGGCAGGATCGCTCTTGTGTCACTGTCTTCATTTTTAGAAGCAGTAAAGTGCAGCAAAATTGTGACTTAAATAGGTTTCTGTTTTAATTGCCATAAAAGCTATTCGAGTCATTTGCAAACGTACTAAGAATGATAGTACGCTTAGATCAATTGTCGAAACGAAAATTGTGAAGAAAATAATTTTATAATCGGTCTTGGAAGTCAAGCGATAAAATTTCGAGCGATAATTAACGTGGCAATTGGAGCTAATGAAGTCGCTGCATACGCTGCAATAGTAATATTGAGAAAAAAAAAGCAAGACGAATACAAGAAAATGCCAATACTTCTTCAGGTGGGTAGGCGCTTACCAAGGGCAACCTCGGGCGAATACTGCTGACGTGTCTTTTCTCATTACGAATAGCGCACGTTCGGCAGTTACCAGAGATGATAAATCAAAGAGCAATTATTGTTTATCCTTGGGTAGGCGACAAATTCTATGCACTCAAGAAAGGAAAAAGGTTTAAATGGCTACGGGCACAATAACGACGAAAGTTGAAAAGCGAGATGAGAGTAGAGTTGTTTTCATCATCCGTGTTTATCCTTCATTCTGCCCGGCAGTGTATTAGGAAGCTCTCCACGTGTGCCTATGATCTGCCATACCCATTATTCTGTCATACGTTGGAGAAATTTGATAGCTGATCCCCTGAGTGTCACAAACGAGCGCGTTAATAAGGCGCGCACGCCACCGGTTTCATACGACAGCGGGAAACCACGGCTCCATCCGTTCGTTCAACAAGCGCGCGCAACGAAAAAACAAGTACTAAAAGACGCCGGCGCGCCGCATCCTTCTGCCCTCCCCCTCGAAACTTCCACCGCCGGTAACCAGCAGTCTCGCATCAAACGCCTGGCAAAGTCTCGAAAGATCGCGAAGGGAAGATGATGCAACGCCGAGTGACGCCGCCGCGATTGGAACCATCGAGAAGAATCTCGCCCCTTCCCTAGCTTTGGCTGTGCTGCACGCCGAAGAACACTACCGACACTTCTGGAACCCGGGGGAGACGGGATATAAGCGTGCACCGACGACCAGCGGGCAATCAGTCGGTCCGGAGATGATGAAGTTATGTTGAGTGTGGTTTCGTCGGCCAAAGAAGACGTGTTTATGGTGTAGTGTGGACAGACGATCGTCGATCTGGAAGAATCGGATGATGACGCCGTATGAGCAGTGACAGGTTACGTGAGTGTTTCCTCGAAGAGAAACATTCGGGACCGACGACGGAGGGGAACAGCGACGATCAGCGCTGGAGTTTGTGTGAGCGTTGCCTGGAAGAGAGGCATTCAAATTACGTTCCAAGAATTGAGGACTGGGCACATTGGTGAATATTCAGGACTTTAACTGTTCTTGAATAGCATGTAATATATAATATTGTATTTGTAGCGCGTGATCCATTTCTTTTGTTCCCGTGTGTGTTAACATCATCTGAGTTATGCTGTGAGATGTAATTGATACCAGCCGAGTGTGCGTGTTTGTGTAATGCTTGTACTGCCTTAACTGAGAATATATTTTGTTTATGTTATCTACTCTTGGCTCTGACTCGGTCTTTGGACCACAACCGGCTTTCGCTGGCGCATTGAAAGGACCAACTCTATAAGAGCCAGGGTAAGGGCCGGTTGGTTTAGACTAACTCTAAATTGTCCGCGCTTTGTGGGGCGTTTCGTGGGGCCGATACGTCACCCCTTGGAATCTGTCCGGCGATTGCCTCCCTATTAACGGGACAAGTGACACCGAGGGTGCCTTCACATTCGCAATATATATCTTCCAAAATTACGTGTACAGACTCGTGCAGCAAGGTACATGGATGCTCGTTCACGCCCAGAACCTTTTGTCAAAGCAGGCCCAAGACGAGTAGGGAGTGATCGTGATCGCAAATTAAGCCGTAGTACCATCACTGACTGTATCGTAAGTTCATCATATAAACTTTGTAATACCGGGTTGAGGGTCACTTGTGATTTATTTAGGGACGCCTTTTCTGTACCATGGTTGACCCATTGCCTTCATCATCACACACAAGAGATTTCACATAAAAAAACTGCCGCTGCATCCGTGATACAAGGTTCTCAATTTTGTTTTTATTTTGCTAAAAACGAACCAACAGGAGATTCTTAACACTATCTTCATCTAGCCACCGAATTCGCACTATTTACCCTGATGCTGCATCTGTTCTGACTTCATAAAGTGTGTAGGTATGTTGAGAAACCAGTTATTGTTAATTTATATTGCATTTTGCTGTTCACAGCGCCATCACTGACTACAGTGGGCGAAACTGCGTCGCTCCAGTTCGCGCGCGGGATGCCCGCCCGCGCGTGAGCAAAGGGTCAACTAGAACTGCGACTCGAACAAGGCCGGAAGCGCAGCCGCCGCTCCTTCCGGAAATGCGGTCACATTCCGGAAAACACGAAAGCAGGAGGGAAACGTGGAGGATTAACGGAAGGAAGCCGGAGGTCGGAATGGCAGAAGGAAGAAAGGGGTGGATGGTCACCGTCAGGCCGACGCCCGCACGGAAGCGAGAGCAGATGAAGCCCTGAGCGTGGCCGGAAACGGAAGCAGCCGCAGTGGAAACGTACACTAGGTCCTGGATAGAGCGGGAACGTCTGCGTCGAAGCGAAGCTTGGAACTTGAGGTCTTATGTGCGCGAGTCATCGAACGAACGCTGCGATTTGCCAAGGTCTATTAGAAGTACAGAAGGCAAGTTCCGTATCGGAGGCATCCAAGAGTCATTGAAGGCACAGTGATCCAGAATATATACTACAAAAATATACCATGTCATGTGGGCAGGGGCCAGTGCTTACGGAATCACGCGTAGCAAGCAGACAGAAGGGTAGACAAAAAGAGCATTGTTTTGAAATTATTAAAGCCTGCGAACATTGTTCTATGTCCCAGATCATGACACGGTGTGGTTGTTTACGCGGTCGGGCCTTCAATATATATCGACTTGCGATAATAACATCGTGTATGTGCCATAAGTCGCGAACTCACGTGCATTATGTAATGGGTATGCACACTCCACAGTGATTCAGCGTTTTGTATAATGACTTAGGAACACTTGCTATTGAGTGCTTGTGCTGCACCTCTTCTTGAACTTGCCTTCTTCATACCATTGTTTACTTTATTTCGCGTCATGTCAAAGTGAATCTGCTGTGAATACCTGTGTACTTAGCCCGTGTACTTAGATATAGCTGCACGTTAAAGAACCCCAGGCGGTCGAAATTTCCGGAGACCTCCACTACGGCGTCTCTCATAATCATATCGTGGTTTTGGGACGTTAAACCCCAGATATTATTAGTGAATAGCTGTTCTTGACGCTCAAGGTCAGACGTTTAGAATGACAGAAAGTTGAGCTAGCCTCTTCTCTAGTGTCCGTGTTTGCACGCTTTCCTTTATTCTAAAATGAGGGCATACGAAATCGCACACTTCGTAATTGTCGTCCACAGATGTGGTTTCCTCAGATCTAACTTGCAACACTAGAGCGAGCCTGAATGTACTGGACCTCTCAAGGGCGTTGCAGTGCGCTAAGGCTAAACATATGCAGTGATAAAGAACTGGAGACCTAGGTTGCGTAAGCAACTATTTGCTGCGAGATAACCACGTTCTAAAATTACGACAGATAAAGTTATATTTGATAATAAAGGGAGTTGTGTTGTGATTTGGGCAATGAAGCGACTTTAAACTAAAACTACAGCATCAGACATTTCAAGTCGATGGTTCCCTGCTTACCAACTATCTGTAAAGGCTGAATGAAAACGCAAGGGGCAGCAACGTTTGGTTGTCTGCTGAGATATTCTAAGCATTTAGCATAGCTTGCAACAGCTGCGGACTAGGAGCTTTTCCTGTGCTGCTACCGTGATATAAGGCGTACAACTTCGTTATACTTAGAGAGAGCCAACACAATACTCAGCTTCGAGTCTGGGCGACGAACTACGCTCTGTATCCAGAATTACGTAACATTAAGCACTTAGAATGCATCGCTTGGCAGATAAGGAACTTCGCCCTAAGATACGAGCTCCTACATTCATCCTCCAAGTAAGCCACTAAAGGTACAGTCTCAAGGCAGACAGTTGTTCTGCCTCGCTCCAATAACTTTCTCACTGTGCTAAGATGTAACAGGCTAGGTACTATAATCTACTGGCACACAGCGACAAAGTTTAACACTTCCACTGTTACACTGCGGTCTTTCCCCGTAATTTCTTCGCGGGCAATCAAGACAAACTCCAACCTGCGTCACAGCGTGCGTTGTCTGCAGCCACGTCCTCTTGCTGCTGCAATATACTTGAAATGGGCGATAACCTACTCCCCCAGAAACAAGCACTACGGAAAATCACGGTTAGCGTTCTAATAATAGCGGATTCGCTCGCTGTGTTATTGCGCGCCAGACTAATCTCAGAGCGGGAAAAAAGTTTGTTTCCAAATCCAATTTGGCGAGCTGGCGGCAATGCGAGAAATCCCCAGCCTGCAAAGCGCACAGACTAACCAAGTCTCGGGGAGTCCGCATTGCGCAACTGGCCTCGCAGTGCGCAGCTGCAACAAACGCGACAGCGTCTGCAGGCACACTCTATGGTCTCGCTGTGCTCTAGTCGCAGCCCGAACATTCTCTCCGGGATAAATAAACTATAAATGAAGAAAGCTGTAGCATGTGGTGCACAACAAGTTCCGAAAAATTCTACATCGAAAGCTTGCGTTGCGTTCCACGAGTCTAAAATTTTCACGTACTGCGAAGAGCAGCGAGTACATTTTCAGGCCTCTAAGAGAGACATGTAGAGTCTGGTGAATTCTGAGAATGCGTGCATATCTTTTTCTGTGGTACCAGCTCGTAGTTACAACGGTGTGAATAAGACACAAAGGCTTTGGGGCTGCCTTATATTTTGGCATTCAGCTGGTATTTTAGCACGCTTGCATATCACGGAGTTGAACTTACACTGCCCCGAGCAGAGCTTCAGACAGTGTAAGAAATAACAAGAAGAGAGAGAAGGAATAGTAGAGAACGAAAGGCAGGGAGCTTAACCAGTTTAGGAAAACCAGTTTGCTACCCTACACATGGGGACAGGGTGTAGGAGATTTAAAGATGGAGAGGAAAGAGAGAGAAAGATAGCACATGACACAGCCAGGCCCGTAGCCAGGGGGGGGGGCGCTCCCCCCCCCCCCCGAAATTTTTATGATACATGGTGTTTTACCGAAAATAAATAATGAAAATAGGCGTTTTTCTCAAATGGTCAAGGCTTTCAGCATGTGCCCCCCCCCCCCCCCCCGAGAAAAATTCCTGGCTACGGGCTTGGACACAGCACACACAGTCACAGTCGGTCACTCTTGCGTGGTACGCGACATTTCTGTCACAGCGGCTTGTCCAAGTCCGTTTCTCTTAAACACTCAGCAGAGCCTTCGTCGCCTTCAGCTGCGATGTCTTCTGCTGACGACATGCAAGAATAGTTAAGCGTCCGTTCTAGCGCACCTTGACAGTAGAAGAAATAACAAGATTTCGCTTATGTCTGCCGTGTGGTGTTGAATGGGTAAAACCTAATTTCAAGGTCACCCAAGACTTTGTCCGTTAGCTCAGGGGAAAATTACAGATAAGACAGGGCACATGCATGTAAGGTTTTCAGAATGCGCACGCTACGAAAATGATTGAATGCTTAGGCATACAGGCGAGGGAGCTGCCGTGCGTTTGCAGGCTGTCCTCGTGAGCCGCACCAGCAACTTCGGAAAATAAGTTGCGCGTCTAGAGTCCATGCATAAACAAAAAAGTCACAGTTTCGCCGCAACGGCGCAGCAATGAACGCGATAGCAACGAATTGGAATGTAACGAGAAGAACGGAAAGCAGCTCGAAATTGTCAGCGCGCTGCTCGAGCCCAAAGGACGCACGAAAAGAACGCACACAGGACGGGCGCGAACTATCATGCGTCACAGCTCAATACTTGAAGCGCACTGCTGAAACATAAAGCAGGACGCACGAAACGAACGAACAGGTTTACACAGGACGAGCGCGAACTAAACGTAGCAGTTGTTACTTATTTCTGTTTGAACAGCGCGCTCCTTTCGCAAACGCGGCCGCTGCAGCGAGCGAAGACACGGTCGTACGCTCTATGACTTCAGCGCGGACATCGTGGGGAAAGCACAAGACATACAACGCCCAGCTCTACCCCGACCCCGCCCCCCTTCTTTCCTTGAGATATGCGCACGAAGGCGACCACGCCCTATTCGCCGCGAGATCGGGCTACAGGTGGCAGCACCGTCGCCGCGCTAGTGTGGATAGGCGGTTGTCGGCGCGTTTACAAACGCACACAGCAGCGCTTCGTTCTGAGCGGTTTGGCTCGATTTCCGGCAAACAAAATGCGTTGACTGCAGCTTTCTGGTAATGTGCGCGCTCTTTATTCCCGAATTAATGCACGAAGCTCGCCGAACGTCACTATTACTTGTGAGAGAAGCGCATTCTGCCAACAAACGGGTTGCTCACCTTTGGCGACAGTCGGCGTTTTCGGAATGGATGACGTTTTCTTGTTGTTTTATTTGTACATGTTTAGCTTGTGTTCCACCTAATACGCTTTGCTGTAGTGCGACTGAATTAAGCATTTACTTCTTGTTATCTGGATACCCCAACAAAAAGAAAGCCCGTATTCCTGCACGATGAGTTCAAATAGCATTATGTGCACTGCGTGTTCAAATATCCATCCGCATTTATTATTCAGTTCTCCATGAACTGTAGGACAGTTGATAGGTTTACTGACGAAATGTACGTGGCTGACAGCGCTTTAGCGCTACGGAGACGTTTAACACGCACACGCTTGTTTTTATTCCAGTAACAGTACACAAAGGTAACTGTACAGCACGGAACTTTCTTCGATTGATTACTTGCACAACAGTAATGCAACAAAGGCCCGGTTATTTCACGGGACAAAAATACATTTTTTCATGCGAATAATGTCCGCTGCCTTCCATCAATCTACTAGCTTGTACAACGCAACACAAACGCTCAAGGTAATGTAAAACCAAAAGAGACGTGGCTTCGCATGGAATTACTACGACATAAATGTAAAGTACGCCGTTTGGATTAGTTCTGACCATCAGGGCTCTTTAACGCGTACCTTAATCAAAGTAAATGAGTGTCTTTGCATGTATACATTTCGCCACAAGTTATAGTTGCGCAAGGCAACTCAGTTTTGCGATTTCCGTGTCATTCCTTTTTCTGTTCTTTTTAGAGGGCAATTTAAGTACCGAAGTGTCACACGTGACTTGACAGAAATATTTCTCTGTAGTGGGACCAAGACCGCACACGACTAAAGCTCGTCGCGTAACCTATAAACGACAGTTCCGAAGTTATATACCTAACCACAACGCGCAAGTGCATGAGAGCCTTTTTTTTTACCACCGAGCCACTAAAAGGCTACATTCACATGAGATTTAATACTTCTCATCTTTAGGACAACACCAAGTGCACTTTGCAATGCGCTTGGGCCACAGAACAGCACCTACACTGATATCACTCTCGTGAACGGAGGGTACGACAACCACACACTGCACTCTAGACAAGTGCACTCATTGATCTTATTACAGTATATATACAGGCTACAGCCGATCAAGGCCAAATGCTTCTTTATATCGTATTACGCATACGTACGAGTGGTTAAAGTTGCACTAACGCAACGGAACAAACCGCCTTTTGAGGACCTGCATGACGTACGCGCACATGCAAACACAACGTGGCTAGCAGACGACGCATGCAGCAATCCACACTAGGCGCGGTTCAGCCAGAAGCCGCCAGGCGGCGACTTAGCTCGATCTCGCGGCCAATATGGCAAAGAGCATCCGCGTGCTCCTCGCCCAGCGCGCTCTTCGCGCCATCTCGCTGGTAATGAAGAAACGCTTATAGGAGCCTGCCGTCTCTGAGTCCGGCCAGCGGTAAAGGGTGTGTACATAACGCTCGCCGTTAGCTACGTGGACGATCTGCGTTCCGTGGCGTAGTGCCTAGCGCTACGCGCTGCCGAGCCAGAGGTCCGTGGTTCGATTCCGCGCTTCGGTAGCACTTTTCTGGATTATTTTTCTTTGGGGCGTTTATATATATATATATATATATATATATATATATATATATATATATATATATATATATATATACACTTATTCATATACGGTGCGACGGGGACGGACAAAAACCATCCGAGACTGTCCATATAATTTCTATCGCAATAAAAGGGATTTGAGCTGAATGAAGAACTTTTTCGCTTCCTGAAGCTCTATAGGTGGAAGCACTAAAGGTGCCCCCACACACGAGAAATAACTCTAGGAAAATAACTGCGTCTGAGACTGTAACATTACCCAGAAATCAGTTAGACGTAAGCAAACACAAGAGAAGCTGAAGACAAAGGAAAGAGGTCAAAGTGTACTGGTAGAGTTGCGCTTTTGTAGGCAGGGACAGAGTGAGGCAGGTCGATATTCAGGATCCATGTTATTCGAGTTGTCGACTAATTCGTGTTCAGGCTGTCTCTTCTCAATGGAATTCAAAGGCTGTGGAAGATGCGCCTGTTGCAGAAAAACGCAGAGCCAATAATTTCCTCAGCCATCCACTTCCTTACAGTATACGCTTCGGCGACATGTGTGTATTCTGTATGGTGCTTTTTGTTTGTGATTCTGTGGCTATACCGGTAGAAGGGACATATCATTTATCTGGTTGTATGAAAATTTCATGAAACTCCCATTTATCTTTCGAATAAGTACCACGAAAAACAGAGCAAGAAAATTATGCTGCTCAGCTCACTTGGTAGAGCGACCGCCACGGAGAGGCGTTGGTCCCGGGCTCGATCTAGAATCACTGGAAAATTTCAGAGTACCGCAAAGGTAGGCTGCACGCGGGCAACATTGGGCGGCGGCGGCCATTTCCCTTCCAGACCGTCCGGCGCGTTGGTAGCGTGTGTTGAAAAATGACCGATCGTTTCGCCTCGATGCCGTGTTACGCTCGGCGTAACTTCAATATGTGTGTGTGTGTTTCTTGAAAAAGATATCAGAAGGGAGTTCGAGCCATCGACAGTCATGAATCGACTGCGCGGTAAGCGGTGTAGCTAATGAAACGTGCGGCGAATGTTGCCATGTGCTCGCGAACTTTCGTGGCTTCATCGGTCTCTTTTCGTTTCACTGCCGGGTGTGTTCGCAAGGTCTGGAGCTGTATAGTTGCATTAGCGTAATGACCGTGCGAGATGCCATTTACTTCGACACTTGGTGAATGTTGACTGTTTGCGCTAGCCTTGCAGTCGGTGTTCAGGTTCACTTCATAGCGCATTCGAGAACATTATCGAACATCGCGAACATTCAGCATTGCGTCCTTTCACTGACCGCTGACGCATACCTTACTTGCGCACCATGCTTGCTGTTCAGCTGGGTGTTATCTGTAATAGAAATGGTGTGTGTACGGTAAGTGGAAGTTGTGCGTGAAGTATTTGTCTCGGCTCGCAACGCCAGCAGCCGATCGCACGGGCGAATCGGCGTGCGGTAGGTAAGGTGCAGCTTATTTTGCGAATACGTTGTTATTTCCTAACAAATAGCTATAGGAAATAGGCCGTCGAAAATGATTGACGTCACTACTCAGTTGTTTCATTTCCTATTTTTTGTCTCCTTAATATTCCCAGCGTTGCAGTGCATTTGCAAATATTTTGCTGTGTTCCGACAAAGTTTTTTTTTCTTTTTTTTTTGCGTTGCCAGCGCGTAAACAGCTGGGGTTCGGTTTCTGCACTGCTTTTAATTCCAACTTCTTTTTCGTACTGCACTCTTAAAACTTCCTCGGCGCAGTGCTTTATGTTATTTTCATCAGAAATAGCACATCCCGAAACTTTTTAACGCGCATGCTACTGCAACACAGTATGTATATAGATCTGGGGCTCGCATGAAATCGATTCCCTCAATGCGTGGGCGGATAAGCCGATTTTATTTATTTTTTTATTTTTATTTTTTGGTGTGACCATTTCACACCCACTAAACACTAAACAGTATTGTAAGGGTACGCTCGGCGCAATGCAGCATTAGCAACATTTTTTTTAAAATAAAATACGCTTAATAACATCGCCTTCTACCAAGTTTATCAACAGAGTTCCACGCTTCAGTTTTGCGCAGAGGCAAATGATCATGCGACAATTGCCTTCAAGGTATACAGTAAACAGTTATTATTTTATAACTCTTGGATTTCGCTCTCGTGCGCGACACGCTTATAACTCGAAATGCATGCACAATCCGTTCAAGAGATCGAGATATAAACAGCCGAGCAAATAGAAAGGTATGTAGTATGTAGTTTTCAATATCGCTGAACATAGCAAACCGAAAAGGTGAAGTATCCTGTTGCATGACAGCTTTTCCAGCGAAGTTTGTGTAGTTCACTACAGAAAGGAGTGTTCTTCGAGGGGGGTGAATTCATTCCGCGGCCAGCTATGGAGCCACGTACAACGACGCTCTTTGACGTTAATGTTTCCCACACGGAATGCAAAAATATACGAAATTCCCGGAGTAGCTCACCAGCAACGTTTGGTTACTGGCGAGCTACTCTCTGGCATCTGCATGACTCGTTTAAAGAAGCGACGAAGTACTTCTGGGGACCGTGGTACGGCTAAATGTCCGGCCGCGCTCTGCATTCAACGCGCCTGCACCAAAGCGCTTGGAAGGGATATGGCGGCGAAAGGTCACGTGATGCGAGTAATCCAATCGCGTCGGCGGCGGCGCGCGGAAAACAGGTGCGATACTCTGAAGTTTTTCTAGTGACTCTAGTTCGATCCCAGTACGAAAACGACTTTTTTGTCAACTAAGAAGCTTTCCTTTTTGAGAAATTGGCATGCATTTGCCATTAGCCACTGTGTTTCCAGCGGGTGTACGTCCATTTTCCTTTGTGACATCTCGTTAACGCCTGCCGTTCCTTGCTGCGTTTTTTACGCATTTTTCTTCGATATTGAATAGATGCTTGAGACGCGCTTGCGGGAAAACGACTTTGTGCTCATCAATGCTGTGCTGCTCATCTGCTGCCCTAGGTTCTGAAAACGAAACTGTGCCCTTCGCCGTCATCTGGCCCAACGCGGATCATCGTCTCAGAACACTGGGCAGCTACGTCACGAGGCAGGGTGTGGCAAGAAGATCTTGGGTGGAGCTGAGCTGAGTGCAGCGGCTGGTCGCACGCCACTGCCTTTTACGGCTAGAACTATGTAATCGAACTATATAACCAAAATATGTAACTGACGAAAAGGTGTAATCCGTGTATTGTAACTGTTTTACTAAATTAAAAGTTTTGATAGCAAGTTCTGTCGTTATCTGCCAGGAACGAGGGTGTGCTTAGACTTCGTCAAGCGCTGCCTTCCAGGCCTGAACAGTAAAAGGCAGTAAAAGGCACGGCTTCTACGCTTCGGACGCCAACGCACAAAAGGCAAGACTTCTACGCTCCGAATGCCATTGCACGCTTGTGGACGTCAACAGAGCCTGTCGGACGCCTACGCAACGCACGCCAGCTGAGGGATACGTCACAACGGCAAGATATTTCGCTACTTGTCCACGACAATCGCCATCAGCAAGCACAGTGCACGCAACAGACGTCCGAGCTCCCGACGCACAAGCAACGCAAGGTGG
The DNA here is from genome assembly GCF_013339695.2 of Rhipicephalus sanguineus. Lineage (NCBI taxonomy): Eukaryota > Metazoa > Arthropoda > Arachnida > Ixodida > Ixodidae > Rhipicephalus > Rhipicephalus sanguineus. Next base: position 25,109,332 of record NC_051186.1, on the reverse strand, counting down.
GCTCACATTACGATCCCCGGGTGAAAACGCGCTTTCGAGCACGCGCGCTGAGCGGGAAGAAGAGCACGCTGTGTAAACAGTCGACTCCAACATGAACACGAAACCAACGCCCGAGGCAGCAGGCGCCGGTGATGTTGTAAACACGGAGACTGGCGCTCTACCGCGGCGAGCTGCTCCTCTTTCTTTAAAGGGGCCCTGCAACACCTTTCTTAGTTATATTGGAATAGCCTCATTATTGACGTATGACTCTTCACGAGTCATATGCCGCAATAATTTTTCGAATCCGTCAAGTCTAAGTGGTTTTACCAAATTATAGAGATCACGTTCCGCAGCTTTCTCCCTCAACTCAACGCCGCGAGCGCGCGGAAAGCTAGGCAGAGAGTCGAGGGAGGGAGCGCTGAGGAGCGAGGCTCCGCCCAAGAGCGCCGGCGGAGTTTTTTTTCTTCATTTTTTTCTCTCTGACGTCTGGGCGCAACCACGTGGTCTGTGCCGCCACTTCCGGTCGGCTTGCGTCGTTTTCGTCGAGCGGAGCCGATCGTGTATCGCGCGTGCTGGAAAACTGCGCGTCGGTTTGGTAATGCTGGGTGTGCACCTCGAACGCCGTAGTGTTTTCATCGCTCTGCCAACCATGGAAGCAAACCTGCGCGCTCGTTTGGAACGAATGACAGCTGAGATCGGTTTTGGCCCATACTCCGATACACCGCCTCGTAAGACGGCACTGGCAGACGACCCCGAAGCGCCGCCATTACCGGACGCCAGCAATGTTATCGGAGACACGCTGCGCCCGTGCCTCGGTCGGTCGTGAGAACGTGCCGACGATGCAGTTCTCAGCTGACGAGGCAACACTCGAACGGCTGCCACTCTCAACGGCAACCGGCGATGTTCAAAAGCACAGAAATATTCACGTTTTCGGCACTGCGCATGGCGAAGAAAACGGAACCACGCAACTACGAGCAGGCGAGCTGTCGGTGAGACCGGAAGTGCTAATATTAATGTTTGTTCGGTGTTTTTAACGCGATAACAGAATATAAACATACATATTATCTACTTATTGAACTCAAAATTAACAACGAAAGTAATAATGAGGGTGTTATCGTGATTATAACATCAGCCAATGGTGGAACTGCCGACAATCGCGTCATATTTTGCGGACTAATACATCATTTGTGGAGAGAAGAGGGAGCGATTTTCAGCTGACTTTGAGAATTTATTGTAAATTCCAGGCCGTGCGCATCGCTATAATATTTGGCTCGCGTGTTCTCGGGAGCCTCGACTACCGATCGGCAGCGCTTTTTGAGCATGCTCGAAAAGTGTTGCAGGGCCCCTTTAAGGGCCAAAGAGAACTACGAGGCCAACCGTGAGAAATACTGCACAGAACTAGACGCAGCATGGAGGAGAGTGGAGCACGGTATGCGGGAGCTTTCGGCCACGGATAAGAAAGATGTTCAGACGGCCAAGAAGACACTGCGCGATTGTTTCGAGCAGTACAAGGACGTGTTCGCCAGATACGAAGCCTTCTTGGTCAAGACGAACTGCCCCGAAAGTCGACAAGAGCTGGATCAACGAAAACAAATTCAGGAGGAGCGTCGCGTTCTCGTCACGGGGAGCCTATGGGAGAGGAGTGAAGATTTAGGCGTTAGAGACGAGACACCATCAAGACGTTCATTCTCGGTCCACTCCACACGCTCTTCGTCATCACGGCTCACCAGTTCGTCAACTATCAGCCTGGCTGCCGTACAAGCTCGTGCGGAAGCCGAGGCCGCCAAAACGAGGGCTCACTTCGGTCGCAAGGAGGCAGCTATGAAGCTAGAGAGGGCCAAGGTCGACGCCGAGCTCGAAATCCTTCGTCATGAAAAGGAGGCAGCTGCGGCAGAGGCGCATGCTGGTGCTCTCGAAGCAGCCGTGGTCCAGGATGGCGGGGAGAGCTTGCACGCACTGCCGCTGCTGCATCCCGATCAGCGCACTGCGGATTACGTACAGAGCCAAGAGGCTGCGCACGCGCCAACGCATCGACATTCTGAGCTTCATACAGAAGGCAACGCTCCCCGTGATGACCTCAACAGCAGGCGGAACGACGGTGCACATGTTCATGACCACCAGACTGTCCAGCAGGGTAACCAGCTGTCCGTGAACTCTACGGCCTCAAGTGACGCAAGTTCCGATCTGACCGGAATACTGAAGTTCCTCAGCCGAAGAGACCTTCTCTCTACGAGCCTCACTAAATTTGATAACTGTCCGGCCAACTTTCGAGCATGGAAATTGTCATTTAGAGCAACTACGCGTGGCCTTGAACTTTCTGCTCAGGAAGAGCTTGACTTACTCATTGCTTGGTTGGGCCCGGAGTCATCAATGCAAGCTAATAGGCTAAAGTCAGTTTACATACATGACTTCGAAGCAGGGCTGAAGGCTGTCTGGAAAAGATTGAACGACACCTTCGGAAGCCCTGAAGTCGTGGAGGATGCGCTGATGAAACGCTTAGAAGCTTTCCCACGGTTATCGGGAAAAGAGAATGTGAAGCTTCGAGAACTCGGAGACTTGCTACTTGAATTGGAGGCAGCGAAAGCGGACCCGTACTTGGCAGGACTGAAGTACTTTGATACTGCGCGAGGCGTGAACAGCATCGTCTTAAAGCTCCCACCGGGCCTCCAGGAGAAATGGATGACCGCAGGCTCAAGGTACAAGAAAGAGAACGAAACGGCGTTCCCACCATTTTCTTTCTTCTCGAAGTTCGTGAGAAACGAGGCTGAGGTGAGGAACGACCCTAGTTTCTTTATACGTACAAACGATGCCTTGCCGGATCACCATCCGAAAAAAGGAAAACAAGTTCCGAGAAACTCCTGCGGTGGAGCAGTGTCAGCGAGGAAAACTGAAGCAGACGTCATTCCAGAAAAGAATGATACGGGGCCGTTGAGCGTCAACAGTGCTAAGGAATCAGGGAGCTTAAACAAATGGTGTCCATTCCACAAGAAACCCCATTCCTTCGAAAGTTGTCGTGCGTTCGCCAAGAAAAGCTTCGATAAGAGGAAGGATTTCCTCAAGAAGCAAGGAATTTGCTTCCGTTGTTGCAAGTCGACAAGCCACATTTCAAGGCAATGTGACATCCCTCTGAGGTGCTGGATATGTAATTCGGCTAAGCACCACACAGCGCTTCATCCCTCAGACACGAGCACCTGTGATCCATCGGGAGCCGCGGAATACGAGGCCAACGCTCAAAAGTCTTCAGAGAACGTCACCACCACACGTACTGAAGTATGCAAAAGTGGTGATGAGAGCAAATCGTGCGCAAAGATCTGCCTTGTGGAGGTAACTCACAAGTCTCAGCCACTGAGAACGGTCAATGTCTGTGCCATTTTGGACGACCAAAGTAATCGGTCACTGGTCAGATCTGAGCTCCTGGACGTCTTCCGTGTAGAGGGGTCTCCGACCAACTACACCTTGACAACGTGCTCAGGAACTACCGAAGTCACCGCAAGACAGGCTGAGGGATTCTCAGTGCGGGGCGTTACAGAAGAAATCAGCCTTGAGCTTCCGCCATTGCTGGAGTGCAACGACATTCCTGACAACAGAACTGAAATACCAACTCCTCAAGCTGCCAAATGTTACCCACACCTGAGTCCCATAGCAGACAATATTCCTCCAGTGGATCCTCGAGCACAGATATGGCTTCTTCTCGGTCGGGACGTTATTGCAGCACACAAGGTGCGTGAGACACGCAACGGGCCACGGAATGCTCCGTTCGCTCAGAAACATGACCTCGGCTGGGTGATCGTTGGGAACATTTGCATCGGCCGTGCACGGAGGCCAAGCACTGCAAGTGTTCTAAAGACTCATGTGTTGAGTGGTGGTCGACCATCCATCCTAGAGCCTTGTGAATCTCACTTTACTGTAAAGAAGAGCAGAGTTCTTCAGCCTAAAGGTGGGCCATGGTCTGGGTCGAGTGCCTTATCGGTAGCGGAAGTCAGAGACAGGTTTGCCGAAACGCTGTTCGAAACAACCAAAGAAGACAACGAACTTGCACTGTCCATAGAAGATAGAAAGTTTCTTGAGATCATGGATAAAGAGTTCGTTAGAGATCGTTCGAATAGCTGGGTAGGTCCTCTTCCATTCCGCACGCCAAGGTGCCGCCTCCCGAACAATAGGCAGCAAGCTTGGTCTCGCCTCCTGGGTCTGCGTCGCACATTGTGCAAGAACCCTGAAATGAGGGAACATTTCGTAGCTTTCATGAAGGACTTGTTCTCGAATGACTACGCTGAGCTAGTTTCACCGCTCGCTGACTTGAGGGAATGCTGGTATTTGCCCATCTTCGGTGTCTACCACCCGCAGAAGCCTGGGAAGATCAGGGTTGTGTTTGACTCCAGCGCGGAGTACAAGGGAGCTTCGTTGAACAGTGTCCTTCTAACGGGACCGGACCTCACCAACAGCCTCATCGGAGTGCTAATACGCTTCAGAAAGGAGCAGGTAGCGGTGATGGCGGACATGCAGCAAATGTACTACAACTTCCTTGTCCGAGAAGATCAACGCGATTTCCTCAGGTTCTTGTGGTTCAAGAACAATGACATATCGGAAGATATTGTGGAATGCCGAATGAAAGTGCATGTCTTTGGAAATAGCCCATCCCCAGCCGTAGCCATGTATGGGCTTCGACAAACAGCCCGAGAGGGCTCACGTGTGTTCGGAGAGAAGGCAGCAAAGTTTGTGGAGAACGATTTCTATGTCGACGACGCACTGAAGTCCGTTCCCACGGAGGAAGAGGCAGTCGAGCTACTGCAGAAGGCGCAGAAATTGCTGGAAACGGCCAACATACGGCTACATAAAATTGTCTCAAATAATGAGAAGGTACTTGAGGCTTTTCCCGTTCGCGACCGCGCGGCAGACCTCCGGGAAATTGACTTCACCAAAGACACATTGCCTGCGCAACGTAGCCTAGGGCTACTGTGGAACGTGCGCGACGACACGTTCCTTTTTCGCACTCCACCTGAAGACAAACCATGCACACGTCGTGGTGTTCTCGCAACGGTCAACGGCTTGTATGACCCATTGTGGTTCGTGGCTCCGGTGACTGCACGAGCCAAGCACTTTCTACGCGAGATAACAGCCGACGGATATGACTGGGACAAACCGTTACCACTTCACAGAGAGCAAGAATGGGAAGACTGGAAAAGCTCTATTCAAGCGCTGGAGAGTCTTCAAATCAGAAGACCGTATGCACCAATATCGGTTTCAGAAGCTGAGCGCAAGGAGATCCACATTTTCTGCGATGCATCAACACAAGCTGTCGCAGCCGTGGCGTACCTAAAGGTCACCGATCAACACAAGCTGTCGCAGCCGTGGCGTACCTAAAGGTCACCGACAATACAGGAAGACACCACGTCGGATTCCTAATGGGGAAAGTCAAGTTGGCCCCCCTAGCTGAGCTTACCATTCCGAGATTGGAACTGTGTGGGGCGGTACTCGCAGTCGAATTGGCTGAACTTATCCAGCGGGAACTGGATCTGCAACCAGACATGCTGAAGTTCTACATCGACAGCAAGGTCGTATTAGGCTACATACACAATGAAAAAAGGAGATTCTACGTGTATGTGGCAAATAGGGCGCATCGCATTCGCAAAACGATGACGCCAGAGCAGTGAAACTACATTCACACTAATCAGAATCCTGCAGACCATGGCACAAGAATGGTCTCGGCGACGAAACTCGGACACACATCGTGGTTGAAAGGTCCTGACTTTCTTCGACAGGGTGAAGAAACTGTGTTGCAGCCATCGACTTTCTGCTTGGTGTCTCCAGATGAAGATAAAGATGTGCGCCCAGAAGTTAACACCTTGACAACATCGGTTGTGACAAAACAGGGGCTTGGGGCTGAGCGATTCAGCAGGTTTTCGAGCTGGGAGAAACTCGTCCACGCTTTAGCATTTCTTTTGAGAATTGTTCATCGTGTTAAGGGTGACGTTGAGCGAACGAATGCGGTCGAAGATCTTTCTACAGCAAGAGAGACTGTGTTTCGCGCCGTTCAGCAAGATTCCTTTTCTGAAGAGATAAGCGCTCTTGAAGACAAACGACCTGTTTCCAGGAGAAGTCCACTTCGGAAGCTGGATCCATTTCTTGATGAGAAGGGCCTTCTACGCGTTGGTGGCCGCTTGCGCAGAAGTGATCTGCCGGAAGACGAAAAGCATCCTTTCATCATTCCAGGCCGGCACCACGTTACCACGCTTCTCATACGTCACTAACATGAACAAGTACAACATCAGGGCAGACATTTCACGGAAGGAGCAGTAAGATCAGCCGGGTTGTGGATTATCGCTGGCAGGGGACGCATTACATCCATAATAGGAAAAGTGCGTCTTGTGCAAGAGACTTAGAGGTCGACAACAGGAACAGAAGATGGCTGATCTGCCAAAGGACCGACTAACCACCGATCCCCCATTCACCAATGTTGCGGTCGACGTTTTTGGCCCATGGATGGTCGCTGCCCGCCGCACAAGAGGCGGAGTGTCTAACAACAAGCGTTGGGCAGTGTTATTCACATGTCTGAGCATTCGTGCAGTGCACATCGAAGTCATTGAAAGCTTGGACACATCCAGTTTCATAAACGCATTGCGGCGTTTTCTCGCGATACGAGGGCCTATCAAGCAAATTCGCTCTGACCGCGGCACAAACTTTGTGGGAGTTTGCAGGGAGCTAAACATGAGCCCACAAAACATGGATCGTTCGCTGCTGGCGAAGTTCCTATCTGAAAGGGGCTGTACTTGGGTCTTTAACCCACCACACAGCTCTCACATGGGCGGAGTATGGGAAAGGATGATAGGAATCGCACGTCGGATCCTCGACTCGATGATGCTGCAATCCCACACTCATCGACTGACCCACGATATCCTCACAACGTTCATGGCCGAGGTTTCCGCAATCATAAATGCTAGGCCCCTCATTCCCGTGTCTTCTGATCCGGAAACGCCCGTAATTTTGACCCCAGCGGCAATCCTGACACAGAAGTTGGGATGCACGACGTCAGGTTTGGAGGACGTTGCAGTTGGCGACCTCTACAAAAGCGAATGGCGTAAGGTTCAGAATCTAGCGAGCCAGTTCTGGAAGAGATGGCGCACCGCCTATTTGACCACACTCCAACAACGAAGAAAGTGGCAAATCAACCGACGAAACCTCAAAGTCGGCGACTTGGTGTTGCTCAAAGATAAGCAAGTCGTTCGTTTTGAGTGGCCAGTCGGCGTGATCGTGCAATGCCTACCTAGTGCAGACGGCAACGTCCGGAAGGCTGAAGTGAAGACGGCAAAGAATGGATCTGTTAAGACGTTTGTTCGTCCCATATCAGACCTTGTGCATCTGATGACTCCATAAAATGATGGTGGCGCCCACAATGTGAATCGCCAGACGGGGAGTGTGCTGCTCATCTGCTGCCCTAGGTTCTGAAAACGAAACTGTGCCCTTCGCCGTCATCTGGCCCAGCGCGGATCATCGTCTCAGAACACTGGGCAGCTACGTCACGAGGCAGGGTGTGGCAAGAAGATCTTGGGTGGAGCTGAGCTGAGTGCAGCGGCTGGTCGCACGCCACTGCCTTTTACGGCTAGAACTATGTAATCGAACTATATAACCAAAATATGTAACTGACGAAAAGGTGTAATCCGTGTATTGTAACTGTTTTACTAAATTAATTAAAAGTTTTGATAGCAAGTTCTGTCGTTATCTGCCAGGAACGAGGGTGTGCTTAGACTTCGTCAAGCGCTGCCTTCCAGGCCTGAACAAATGCTGTCCTTCACTTCTCCCGCACTTTCTCTTTGCGTAAAAGGAAGATTAAACAGGGTGCAACAAAGACGTTGTCTGTTCTTGAAAGGCGTGATGTTTCCAGTTGCACAAGGAGGTTACCAAGTTACGCTTGCTCAGTGACCGAAAACTGCCAACACTGATACGACCATTTTCAACATTTCCCACGATACCACGTTCTCAGCAGTCTACTGAGTGTATCCTACTCACCGGCATACCGTATCTTGAACTAGTGCGAAGCTGCCTCCAATCGTTTGCCTCTCCGCTTGTACCGATCCGAGCCAACTACATATATTCTTTGCGTACTCCCCTTTCACACGCACCCCAATATTTTCATTTCTCTTCAATTGGAAAAATAATTCTCGCTCTTATAATTGTATAATTCCGTTCGTCCCCGCTTCCCCATTGCGGCTCAATTACCCTTTATTTTTTCATCATTCTGTTTCTCCCTGTTCTGTCTTTCCATCTTTCAAATTTCTCTCTCGTGGTTTGTTCGAGGAGCCGTGCAGATACTGAAGCTGAGCGAGAGAAACGGGAGAAAATTTAAAACAGGCAGATGGGAGTTATGAGTGTCGCGGCCAGAAGAAATTAATGTTCGAGTGGAACGGAGTTGCTGGCGATTCGCTCAGCACGCTTTGAGTGCTCGCCCTCCATCGTATTGCATTTTTTTTTCTCCCTCCATTTTGTTTCGCGCGAATACGTCGAGTGCTTAGCGCGTTTTGCGTTAACAGCCACTCTTGCACGCTGGAACGCTCAAAGGAAGTTGCGCCAAGCACCGTCTGGCTACGGCGTGCCTCCTTCTGGCCGGCAATATCAAATGCACAAAAAAAACAATGATGCCGGAGCGGTGCTAACGGGAAGTAAGACACGAAGAAAGAGTGCTTGACGAAAACGAGCCGCCCGCATTCTCCGCAATCCGCTCCATCCCATCCCCAACACAGGCACCAGTAATTTGCTGCCTGCAAATTGCGGATGGCGGGGTGATCGCTGCTGGAAGAGCGTGGCAGGCTGTTGCGCCATAGAACAGGTACTGAGTCGCGCAATAAAAAGAAAAAAAAGCACCGCACTAAATGCAGCCTATTAGAACGATAACTAAAGGAGAGGGGGTTTTCGGAGCACAGGCATGCGCGCTGATTCTTGGAAGATTGAAGAAAGTTCTGTACTCGCTACGAACGGTGCATTGCGGTAAAAAAAATGATAGCGAGACGTCAGATGATGTATAGAACGTGTTGGAAAAGCGGAACCACACTGTACTAAATGCGAGCACCATAAAGAAAAAAAGATAGCAAGATGAGCGAGGGATGACACAAAGTTCCGACTACAAAGAAAGCGAGCGCTGTCTGACAGAAGCAGGACGACTAGAATGACGTCATTAATGCGCTCGAGAGCGATTCCTAATGCTTCCCGCTAAATGGTTCCCAGCGTTTAACAGGGCGCTCTTAACGATCCACCGTCTCATTACACTCCGCCTCCGTGCGCTCTGTCGCCGTCGTCCGACGTTGCGACATTCGTGTGACTGCGCGCTCATTTGGACCGCTGACGAAAGGCAGCGACTTCGGAAGACAAGCACGGGAAGACGTGGCCTCGCGCGAAAAGGCAACGCAGTGCGGTCAGCGTCGAGGCAATAAGTTAAAGCAAGGACACTGTTTTAAAAGTAAATGTTCGACACAGTCTCTTCTTTTTTCATTTTGCTGAGAACCAGGAGTGACCCATTTTCTATTTTAACACGAAAGTGTTTTATGCCAGGGTCCACCCAGACTGTCATGACGTATTTCCGTCACGGAAATACGTCAGCAAAATGAACACCATCAAATGGCAAAGAAAAAAAGCTATAAGAAAAAGTTCCGCGTATAGGAATCGAACCCATGACCTCTCGGTCCGCAACGATGGCTGCCCGGCGTTTAGCCTACACTGAGCTACCGCCAAACACATAACGGAGGCTACGTGAATGCGCCTTTTATCTTTCACACTTTTATCTTTTCACACTCAGTGCTCTTGGTGGCTGGATGGATGCTATGAGCGTCCCCTTTATAACGGGTCGGTCACGTGTGTGACACCATGCAGGTTCGAAAAAAAAAACGAAAAGAACGCGCCGTTGCTACAACCGTCCCATTCGGCGCGTTTCCAATAAAGTGTAATTTCGTCAACGCTTTAACAGACCGTGAGATGGTGGCTTTAGCCCAAGCCTCGCTCATAGCATCCATCCATATCGAAAAATAGCTCTCCGATGCTCGCCTGCCTGTGGCACCGCGTTCCCCGCTCGCCCTGTGAGAATTAACGGTCAGACTAGAGGGAAGACACGACACGCGTAGCGTTTCTCTTCGCGTGTCACGACGCTTTGGAGAGGGAGAGAGATATATAACATTTATTTACACCCGTCGAGAATGAAGTAGTGCATATCGAGTATCAGCGTTTACTATGTGCTTGTGAAAGCCATATTTGCGCGGGATTCACCATATGCGGTGGCCACGCATATGCGAAGAACTTCAGCTACCGCAAGGGTTAAATCATGATCATCGGCGTTAGTCGTCGGTATGGAGATGTTCCACTAGGCGTCAACGTGAGTGCGTCCACATCAAGCGGTGCTACATCTGCCAAACTACAGTAGAAATTCTGTATACATGCTCTCATATACCAATGCTCTATAAACAGTCAACTACTTCTGTGACGACACGTTTCACTTTCGTTTTATACCCATTCCTATGACAGAGGGATCAGCCATCTTTTAAATGCGAAGCATTTCTTAGCGAACCTTTGGCACTTTGAGCGTTTCTATCTACGTATCTATCTATCTATTTATCTATCTAGCCGCCTACGTCTGGGTGCTCTCATGATGGCCTCCTTAACTTGGTGTAGACCAAAATTTGCATGGGAGGGTAAGATGATTTGACGAATATGATTGCCGGGTCATGACATGAATAACGTTAAATTCTTGTCGCGTACGTCGTCAAACCCTTTCCAATAGACACGTTCTACCATTCTACCATTGAGCCACGCCAGGTCTATAAACGGTTTTGTCACTTGTGGTTGTGGTGCTGGCTATCTAATTTTACAAGAAAGCAATAAACACTACATGATACTCCTACGATGTGTACTCCTACGATACAGACGTCATATGAGATTAACGCCTGTAGTTCCAGTGTTAGCTCCGCTTTTATAGCAGTCTAATAAACATTACGTTTCTATTCCTATGATTCAGCAAGCTATATTGAAGCATTGCTCGACCCCGGAGGAATACATTAACGTAGGTTACATATGATATCCACATCACTGCACCGTAAAGTGCATTTCGTCCACCAGAACGACGCAGTGTCCTCTTCATTTCTTACGAGGATGGGCGATGGCCTCGTGCTGACCGAGGATGATGCCAGGTTGATTGACAGCCGCTTTGTAGACTAGGCTACGTAGGCCACTACGCCCAGGTAGTCTACGAATACGACAAACACCATCCCCTGATGTTGGTCTACGCAGCACTATCCAGGCCTGCCAGCCTCGACGTCCTATAGACGTCAGACTCTGGAGTTTTCAAGACGTGTGGCGCCACCTGTCGGAGAAGTATTGAGTAGTGCATAGACCGACTCCCTCACACAGTTTGCTATGGGACCAGGTGCAACTAGCGAGTGCGAAACAATGTTTGAGCTTAATATCGCGTGTGTTTGCGCATTTAACACACAGAACGAAAGCTGTGAATTGCTCTCCGCTAGTCGGACGCGCCACCGAACCGTCGTGAAGTGCTTGCTGGATCACTCGCCTGGACGACGGCGAAAACAGCAGCAGACGAGACCCCTCCGCACGCTACGGAGAAACGCCGCAAAAGACGCACTATTGCGTTGTGAATTTCCACGGACGTAAAAGACTGAATAACAACGTTCAGTTTTACCGATTTCCATAGTTGTCGTACGAAGAAGAAAGGCGAGAGCGCTGGATATGGGATGTTGCGAGCGTGTTCGGTAAGCGAAGTACCCGCGTTCTCCACAGCCGGTCGCATGAGAAAGTGTGATAATGTTGCTCTGCTGTACTTTTGCGTAGCCCTGATGGAGAACCGTGGTAACCTTGACTATGAAGCTCAGCAGAGGCTCTGACCGCGGTGCTTGTCGTGTAAGACGAAGTGAGCAGCTAGAGGCAGTCTGAAGGCGCGTGATACGCACACCGCGACGAGTTGGTCGTCACAACGCATCATCGCGGACGTACGTTTTGAAAGCTCAGAGTTCTGGTTCTAACTGGCTAACACGTGCGACATACAAGTAAATCGCAGAATGTTGGTCGTGACCACCTTCAGGTTTGTTTCGGCCGTTTCCTCCGCGGTTGCCGTAGCTATCTCGGAGGCCACGGTTTTGCCTTTGGTTGTACCCCGCGAAAGTGGACGCACGTATCCTCATTTGCAGTACACACAAACGGAAGACGACCATCAAGAGACCATTTGAGGATGCGTAATAAAACAGTCCAATGCACAGGAAGCGACAGATGAATTTACGGAGAATGCAACTGCTTAGGCGAAAATCGCCGGGCCCATTCGTCCCTGATGAACGGAGTTTTGTACCACTGATCGTAAGATGCATAGCTAAGTAAATTGGTCGTGTATGTACTTTATCGCTGTGGCATTACGTATATACCCGATTTTAACGCATTTAGGCGCTAGAGAACGGATGTCGGAGGGCTTGCCTTGAATTCGATGTCGTGTGATGCTCGCTTGTACTTGCGAGTTGCAGCGCGCGGGAATAACTAAAACTTATTTTGCATTGTACTCGCAGTTCGCTTTGATCAGTTTCCTTTGTTTCTGAAGTGTGGATTGGCGGAAGAAGCTTTCCAGGTCCTTGATTTTCAGGAAACGGCGCTTCGACACCAACGAAAGAGGAGGGATATATTGTGGCCTATGCACATTCGCTTGCGGACGGCTCTCTTTGCACTACCCAGTTAGTGCCAGGGCTGCGATGAAGGCGCTGGTGGCGGTGTTTTTCGCAGCGCCACCTGGGCGGAGTCTGACGTCTATACCTCACCAACGCGAAGGGTGGCTTCAGGTTCCGACATGTCGCCGGCTCTGTCGACAGACAAACTGTCGACGAAATGACCGAGGCATCCACGAATTCCAGCAGCTCTACTATACGACATACTTCACTACACATGGACCCTTCGTCACTCACGACCGGATCCTATAGCAAGTCATGACCAGCTGCTGGTGCTCACTGATCAGGGTGATGATGCCCTTGTTCATGAACTGTCAAGAACTTCTTGCACACATGCACACAGGTTCGTGAAACGTGCGTGCATTCTCGGGACACGTATAAGCACTACATATCAGCTTACCGCTTCTGGTGTTGGTAATACCCACGTTGCCATTGGCAGCGTTACCCAACCATAAACAACTTGTTATATAAGACACATGCGGCTCTTCAACATTTATATGTGTGCGTATAAAATTTATACAAATCTTTAACGTCATTTTGTAACGTGTCGCTAAGTAAAAAAAGTTACACCACAGTTACACCCGCCGCATGCTTCGCATAACATCGACTCCCACGGTCCGTGGGATCTGCCAAATTTTTTATTCTTGCTCTTGATCTGACTTTCTTTCTTTCTTTTTGTTATCCCTACCATGTGACGCGTGCGAAGGAAGCCATTATAGGCCGTTTTCCCGAGTGTGCCATCTTTCTCGCGATCGCAGCGCCGTCTGTCATCTAGCACATTCCGCCGCAATTCTTATATGTACGATTGTGTTGAGGCCGCTCGCCGTATGTGTTGTTGGCAAAGAATTTAACTCTTCAGGTTTTACTAGTTTTCGGGACTGTCAAACTACACATGACTGCGAAATGTCCGCGGTTCTAAGCAGCGGCGTGCCGGAGGCTCTGCTGTCGATCTATCGATGATAGAAATAAGACGCGCATCGGCCACATACAACGAAGTGCATTGGCAGCGTATCCTGTATCGCATGGGCTCAATGCGTTACTGAGCGGCTTCATGAGAGAGAAATTGACCGTCCTTTTATTTAACGCCAAGGAAAGCAGACCCGAAAGCGTTTGCTCTCACGAGACAGCCCTCTCACAAGCGAGGGGGCTACACTCGCCCTCTCGCTTTGTTGTACCCCCCCCCCCGTTTTTTTCTTTCCTTTCTTTCTTTTTTTTTCTTCTTCTTCTTTCTTTGCAGCTCCCTTTAACTCTGAAATGGCAGACCCGAGCGTGGTTGCAAACTTTCTTGAAAACGCTCCTCTGCTTTCCAGTTTCTCTCTTTCCAGGCAGAAATTACCAACAGCAACAGAGGCGCCACCGCTGGACATGACGTCATCACTAATCCCTTAAAACTAACACGCCAGGGATGACAAGGCGCCTTTGACAAAGATAGGTCTCCTATCGAAACGTCGGCCTGCCTGCTCTGAGGCACTTTCTCCTGTTTGAAACCTATCCCATTAAATTGCTTTGACTTTCTGAGTCAACTGCACATCATTGTAGTGTAATCATATATTTTTAGCGCGTAAAAACATGATAATCACACATTAAAATATATGGAAGATTTCGCATGGGTGCCGCCACCTTGTTCTATATCGCGAAGTGAATTGATAAGGTCGTGAAGAAATGTAGAATAATTCGAGCCAACCTTTTTCATGTGTATGCACCTAGTGTGTTCCTTCAGTTGTCAAAGATGCAAAACGACAAGGCGCGCGCACAGGTTGGGAGAAGTAGCATCCCCTCCTCTCATCTTTGCACCGGGTACTCATCGTAAGGGCTCATTGGAAAGGAAGAGGTGGGGAAGCGCTGCCATAAAAACTACGCCTAATTTCCCGTTCGAGTGAAGAACCCTGGGCACGCCTATGGCTGCAGCCCGAAATAGCGGCACCTAAACACATTCGTAATATAGTCTAGATCTGCGAACGTATTGGCGTCTTGTGTAGCAGGCTGTGCAACAGACAGTTAGTTGCAGCGAAATGGGGAGTTGGGCTAGTTTGTTCCGTTTCATTTCGAAACAGCGCAAATGCGAAGGACAGAGAAGAAGACTTACCAACACGAGAGTCTCTTTCGTCTTTGTTCTTGGCCAATCCCCCAGCGTGGGTGTGTGCCACAGTGTATAGGATCTACTCTACTCTACTCTACTGTTTCGTCTTTTGCGCTGTTCTGAAATGACATTTAGTTGTAAGCGTCTAATCCACACACGCGAGCACTGAGCTAAGCCTAAGCCTCGAAATACTCTTCGTCGTGCCTTTGGCGGCTCTCGCTTTGTTGTACCGCCCCTCCCTTTTTTTCTTCTTTTTTTCCTTTTTTTTCTTTTTTCTTTTCTTTGTTTTCAGCTTCCCTTATCTCTGAGATGAGATGCCTGAGCACCATTGCAAACTTTCTTGAAATGTGGCAAGGGTTAGATTCTTCTGCTTTATAGTTTTTTCTTTCCAGGCAGCAATTACCAACAGCGACACGCGCCACCACCGGACATGACGTCAACACTAATCCCTTAAAACTAACACACCAGGGATGACCAAGCGCCTTTGACAAAGACAGGTCCTCCTATCGAAACGTCGGCCAGCCTGTCTGAGGCACTCTTTCCTGTTCGTTCAACCCATCCCTCTGCTAGGCGAAGGGCATTCCTGCAGGCGAAAGACCCTTCCGCATGTCTCTTCCTTGGTCGTGGACGTCTTCTTCGTTTTATATTCCCCCATTTCTCTGTCTCATATGTGTGCCCCGATGCGGTGCGATAATGCAGATGTTCAGACCGGCCTCTCCTTCTTCATTAAAACTTCATCTTCCTCAGCTTTCTAACAATGGATTACTTGAATATATCAAAGCGGCAATGACGAAGCACCAAACGTAACAGCAATTCAACAAATTTGTTTTTCTTTTGTTTTTTCCTGAATACGTAAAGCGCCGTGTTTGGCTGAATCCTAGCGGGTCACTCACCGCTGTCCCGTTCGGTTTACAATGCCAAAGTTGAAAGCGCTAATTTGTCTGTTTTTTTTTTCTAGCACAGGTCTGCAAAACGCCGTCCATAAGGCTGTTTCAATGAATAAGTAACGAAGGGACTAATCCAACCAAGTGCGAAAGGCGCGTCGTCCATTAACGCACGAAGGACCATCGACGCATACTAAATGTGTTCCGCGACTAATTACAGCGTTGCGAGTGCAACAGTTCTGAAAAATTGAAAGCAAGCCGCGGCTATCGTGATTACGCGGTCTCATTTATTCATGCTGCTGGAAAGGAACGCGCGTTCCGATGGAAGCTTACTTCGACGCATGTCTTCTCGATAGTTTCACCCGAATTTTCTATTTAAATGCTGCGCGCAATGACAGCGTCATACTCGCTCAGTGCAGCAAAATGTCAGGTTTATCAAACGAGTGAAGCCGGACGTCCGGATTAGTTGGACGCTCGGCCATGCGCATGCAAAACTAAACTCAGTGATAAAACGGATTCCATTACGGTGACTAGGAGTGGTGAGCTTCGTGAAACAGTAGTATAAGAATGAATTGCTGAAAATGTAACGGACATTCATTGTCTTGCTTTAGTTAGTCTGAGTGTGGAATGAAGCAACTGCGCGTAACTTGTATGCGACTTTCAACGCAAATGTAATAGAAATATTTTGCTATTTCATCGTAAAATCTTGTTTTTTTTATTTCTCTCCAAAATAATTTCGTAGAAGCAAACAGATATATTTGCGTGGTTTTGATGCGAAAAGAAATCGTTACCCCGATGTATGACCAGCAGAACTTGCGTTTCGCCTCCATCGAAACGCGACCACCGCGGCAGCTGTGATCGAGCCTGCGTCCTTCGGGTCAGCAGCCGAGCGCCGTAAACACTGAGCCACTCTGGCGGCGCCCGAGTAAAGGTTCGTCTTGTTTTCCTTTGCAGCAGGTACAGCGTGCCTGCAATGCAGAGAGACGGACGTGCTGTTACAAAGTGGCCGTAATTCGACCTGCTGCCTATCTCGCCGCCGGCACCTTGCTGCGCTGAGCGTACCTTGGCTAGAGAAGGTTGCTGGGCCCCCACACCAGTGCATCAATAACGGAGTGCTGCGCAGCTCAGTCTACTGAGTATGCACGCCACAGCGCAAAGGAAAAAACAAAAGAAAATGTGCACGAGGCGGAGCCGCTGCGAAGCGCGCACGCGTATTCTCCGAAGCCAGGAAGCCGTTTCAGCCGGCCTCGCATAAGTGAAACGTAGAGTCGTTGAGATAGCCTCTACGAAAGAAAAACCAAATCTCACTGCTCTCTTATGCTTCGCTTCGGTGGCAACCCGTAATCACGCGTTGGGTCGGCCATAAAAAAAATAATATCCTGGTCTCGCATTGAAGCCATAAAAAAGAGCGCCTTCGCAGTTCAAAAGTCCGAGGGGAGATATATTGACGTAGAAGTAATTTTTTTACAGCTGAATGCAACAAATATCGGAGGAAAAAAACGACTAGGTGAGATTAGAGGATGTGTTGGTTATGCGTGAAGTATGTATCGCGTTGTTATGCCTGCATTAAGTATCCTACGAAAACGAAAGTCGACAAACTTTAACTGATATCTAACAACTCTAACAAGTTGTTACTGGGTCATTCCACGCCAACTGTCCCAGTCGGGGCGCTCGAGAAAAATCAGTTTCTCTCAAATAGTCTGAGAAAATTACGCACATATAGACATTCGTTCTACAGTATTTTCCCAAAACAATTTGGGCGGCAAAAATTTTTTGGGCGCGTGAGCGCCATTTGAACTTCACGGAATGTTGGAAAACCAGGTACGAAAAAAAAATTTACTATAAATCGACCGTTCCAGCCATTCTTTCAACAGTTGTTTTTTTTTTTTTTGCGGTTTTAGAACATCGTTATTTCGTTATAGGGCAGTTCCTTATAGCAGTGTTATTTTTGTTACTCCTTAGAGCCTAGGTAAAGTTGAGTAAATTTTTGCGTTTTCGAGAATTTTTTTACGAAAGGGAATTGTCGATAAAACTGCTGAAATTATTTTTATAAACTTCTCCATAACACGTGCTATCTCCCAAATGTTTTGTTTTTCCCGTGTACGGCGCATAGGCTCTGAAATACAATCCTGAACTTGGCCAAAACGCTACATTGGCCTATGTTAAGACGTCTGTAGCACCCTAAGGTGGTCCAAGAAAAAATAAGCGGGAAAGCGCATACGATTGAGAATCATAACAACTTTGTCCAGAGAAAGTTTAATCAAAGTAGTTTTTGTTTTAGTGGAGAAAAAAAAATTTGAAGTTTAGTCTCACCATTGCATTGTTTTGCTGGGGGGGGGGGGGGGGCAATACAAACCAACTGAATTTGCTGCATAACAAAAGAGTTAGTGTATTTCTAGGACATGGTTTTAAGTTCCTTTTGTTAGTACTTTATATTGTTTATTGCATATAAATGTGATATAAACAGAGGTAAAAATATAAAAATGCCACCGGCTTAGGCGCCATAATTCCCCCAAATTGAATCGCGTTGCTTATTGCATATCTTACGCACACCGGAGGTGACGGCAGCGACGTACAACTACGCCTCAAAAATCATCTGTTGTTGTGATCGCGTAACAGCTGTACAACTGCATTCACCAAACTGACAAATCCTACTTTTACCAAACATCTGCTGCCTGTAACCACCCAAATTAAGATGCCAAAAATAGCTTGGGATATTCCGTCCCTGTTGTCACGGAAGACGTACGGAAGGCGTGAATACACGCGCGTCGTCACATCGTGCGTCGTCCCTTGCGGAATACATGGATGAACTTAGTATGGATCCGCTATAAGCGTCCACACTTATGGCTCCTATCTACGGCTTACATGAACGTCGAGACTTAACTTATTGCGCGTCCGTTGATTCTGAGAGCCCCATGCAACAAGTAACGCGATTCATTATTAGGGGAATATTGGCACCTAAGCCAAGGACATTTTTATATTTTTACCCCTGTTTATTATCACATTTATATGCAATAAACAATATAAAGTACTAACAAAAGGAACCTAAAACCATGTGCTAGAAATACACTAACTCTTTTTTTATGCATCAAATTCAGTTGGTCTGTATTGCCCCCCCCCCCCCCCCCGCGAGCAAAACAATGCAATGGTGGGACTAAACTTCAAAATTTTTTTTTTCTCGACTAAAACAAAAACTATTTTGATTAAACTTTCTCTGGACAAAGTTGTTATGATTCTCAATCGTATGCGCTTTCCCGCTTATTTTTTCTTGGACCACCTTAGGGTGCTACAGACGTCTCAACATAGGCCAATGTAGCGTTTTGGCCAAGTTCAGGATTTTATTTCAGAGCCTATGCGCCGTACACGGGCAAAACAAAACATTTGGGAGATAGTACGTGTTATGGAGAGTTTTACTGCAGTTTATCGACAATTCTCTTTCGTAAAAAAATTCTCGAAAACACAAAAATTTACTCAACTTTTCCTAGGCTCTAAGGAGTAACAAAAATAAGGCTGCTATAAGGAACTGCCCTATAACGAAATAACGATGTCCTAAAAACGCAAAAAAACAAGTGTTGAAAGAATGGCTGGAACGGTCGATTTATAGTAAATTTTTTTTTTCGTACCTGGTTTTCCAACATTCCGTGAAGTTCAAATGGCGCTCACGCGCCCAAAAAATTTTTGCCGCCCAAATTGTTTTGGGAAAATACTGTAGAACGAATGTCTATATGTGCGTAATTTTCTCAGACTA
The DNA here is from genome assembly GCF_013339695.2 of Rhipicephalus sanguineus. Classification (NCBI taxonomy): domain Eukaryota; kingdom Metazoa; phylum Arthropoda; class Arachnida; order Ixodida; family Ixodidae; genus Rhipicephalus; species Rhipicephalus sanguineus. The sequence continues at coordinate 25,089,943 of NC_051186.1, read as the reverse complement.
TTTGAGAGAAACTGATTTTTCTCGAGCACCCCGACTGGGACAGTTGGCGTGAAATGACCGTACTAACAAGTTGTTAGTAGCGCTGTGTCCTCGTGCCCTTCCTGCGTCCTCGTGTTTTCGTGCGCTAAATCTTCGATATGCTGCACCAACTAGCCCACCACTCGGTTTTACTGAAATGTTAACTGCGATGGAAAAGCACAAAGCGCAAACGATGCGCGCTATTAAATCGCCGCTTTATGTGATGATCCTCTCTAGCTGACCCTTACTGCAGCTATATATCCAGTTTTAACTGCTCGGCTTACCTAAAAAAATTCTCGTTGAATGCGATACTGGGTGTGTTCTGTGACACTTACAGACAATGACTCTTATACAAAGGTAAGCGTAATGCAAGCTTAGACACTCTCAAACGTCATGGTTCGCCATTAAACTATGCTAGACGCAGTGGCCGCATATTTTAATTTTAACTGAACCTCACTTGGTGTTGCAAAAGATGTTGTTACGTCATGTTTAACACCAGAGTGTTTTATGTCGAGTTTTACCAAGAACTGAAGCACGTCATTTCCGTCCCGGATGTCACGTCAATAACTGCCACGTGTGTAGCTGAGAAAGGAATTGAGAAAAAAAAGCTACTGAGATACCCGAACTCGGAATCGAAAGTCCGACCTTACGAGTTTCCAGCAAAGGAGCCAGACGCGCTGACCACTGTGCCAGAAACGTTCTTTTTAACAGCGAAGCCGTTGTGGCTCGCCGTACGTAGTTTGTGCGGTGCTATAAAAAGCTCCACAGGTGGGTATGCACCACAGGAATTGAACAAGCCCCACTAATGAGCACAGCAGGTGCGAACGCTAAACGAAAACTCCGTTCGGCGAAGCGAAGCACGTGAAACACCTGAAAGAGCAAGAGATAGAAATACAAAGAAAATAGAGAGAAAAATAGAGAAAAAATAAAGACATAAAAAGATAGAAAGACATAGAAAGTGAGAGAAATACATAAAAAGAAACAGACACAAAAAATACAAAGAAAGAGAGAGAACGAAGCAGACAAAGAGATAAAGAAAGGAAAGGAAGAGAAAGATATGCAGCAAATAGAGAGAAATATAAAGAAAGAAGAAAGAAACAGAAACAAGGAAGACCACCCAGCTGCGCTCTTCCTTCATGCTTGGCGCCACTAGTGCCAAGTTGCCATATTTTTATTTTACCGCGCATATGAATGTTCACACACTCATTACAAGACAGGGAGCAGTACAGCGATGGCGCGCAACGATGCACCAACGATACTTCAAGCCAACTTCACCTACACTGGCGTAACCAACTGTGATCATTGGATACCAGACACAAAAAATACACCCAAGCACGGCTTCAATTCATAGAGCAGCCCACATGAATACGCGCCGAGCATTATGCCTTAAGGCAAGCCTCCATAGCAGTAAACAACGAAAAGAAAGAGAATCCTTGCGCGTAACCGCATAAATTTGTTCATACTGTTCTTACTGAGCCTCACAAACGTCTCTTTGCAATGGTGACCCATCTCGCAACCTATCTACGTCTCAGCAACCCTGTGAACCGATTAGAGTCGGAAAGAGAAATGACAAAGCCACACCGTCTCTTTTGCCTAAGAGTACCGGAAGGCGAAAGCCATCTTCTTCTTCGATTGTGATGATCCGGTCTATATGCTTTCCGCACCCAAAGTGCTTTAGCACTGCCTGCGGGATCGGAGGAATCGGAAGCGTTGTGTGATTTGCTTCGCATCTGTGCTTTTGTCACCTCGTTTGCTCCAACAGTACGAAAACAAATCATTAGGCAATCTAGTCACATTGCAGAGGGAAGCCTTACGGGTTATTGGTGATGTACCCTACAAGGAGCAAAAGCGTGATCTGTTTCTGAAAAGAACGCCAGGCCTGCGCGGAAAGCGCAGCACAGTCACAGCGAAAGCTGGAAGAGCGGCATTTCTAGAGCCCGTTATAAACTCTCTTGGGGCAAGTACACAAGCAACGTACCCACTACGCCACAAATAATAATTTTCTTGAAGTTGGCAAGCACCCACTACGACATTATTCGTCATTCTGCGGGGAATCGAGGTACCATCTGGAAGGCGTTATGTGCAGTTTCTTGATGTGATGGTTGATGACGATGAATTAAGGCTGAGCCCTTTGTAATAGTTTGGAAGCTTTAAACGACCCAATAGCTACGTAATTCGCATTGTGTGACCCCCGGTCGTTAGTTCACTCTTCCCACCACGCTATATAACATACGTTAAAGTGAGAAGGAGAGAAGGCGAAAGAAGTTTGTTGAGACCCTGAGGAAATGGATAATGGGCGGCCTTATGGACCTTCTTGGCAATCAATAGAAGTGCACTTGCGAGGAACCACTACGCTATAAATCATCATAATTTTTGTGAAGTAGGGAAGCAGCCACTATGCCGTTTTTCGTCATTCTGCAGAGAACCGTGGTACACGCTAAACACCTGCAAGGCATTATGTGTACTTTGTTGATACTGTGGCTGATGACGATGAATAATTATGCCAGAGCCCTTTGTAATGGGTTGGAAGCATTCAACAACGCACTCATTGCGCAAGTTATATTGTGTGACGCCTGGCTGTCGTTTTACTCTTCTACCGCGCTGCATTATACATGTTAATGTTGTTCATTCCGGACATGAAGCCTGCATAGGGTCTTTTTGCAAAGCAGTTTCAAGCACCGGCATGTATCTGAGGTAGAATACTGAGTTCGAACGCAGAAGGCCTATGTTCGAGCCCCGTTCCATCCTGAAATTTTTTTCTTATTTCCGTTTTTTTTATTTCGTCCGATGGCGGTTACGGACACCGGCGGCGGCGGCGGACAACTACGGCACCAAAAACGGCCTTTGTTGTGATCTCATAACCGCTTTCGCTGTAACAGAATTAATCAAGTTGACCACCTATATGAGTATCAGCTTAAGTGTTCTTTTAAACGTGAAGCGATTAGGGGACTACTCATATCAGGAACATTGAGACCTTGCCAACCAACCAATCATCTCGCCTAAACCCATACACCGAACATTGGCCAGTTCCGCGATCACGCACGAGCTATGGTCTTCAAACACTACTGTCTTCCCTCAACACTAAATAAATATAAAGTATGCGATGAAAACACACGTTGCAGTCTCAAAAACGCATTACTTGAACTGTTATTATGAATGTTAACCTTTCTTTTGTGTCTTTCGAAATGCGTTTCCAGCCGTTTTTTTTTTATAGATTGCTAAATTCCCATTTTTGTTTTCTTTTGTTCTGTGTATTTCTGTTTTAATGTTGCAACAAGTGTGTTTATCGCGGATTCTTGTCATGTCACTATTGGTATTGTACGGGGAGATGGGACCAGTCAAGCAGCCTTTAGGCAGCCTTCATACCGCCATCACTGCTATTCATCCATGTTATGTGCATACGTGGTAATAAACCTTACACTTCAAGCCTCACGTGGTCTTCAAGTGGCTGCGTGATCGGCCCACCTTTGATCGAACGACGATGTCATGTCATGACGTCATCGTGTGAGGTCACGTGATGCGACGTCGTAGTGACGTCATTATTTTGACCATCTGTAACGTCACATTGACGTCACAGGGGGACCTCATCAACATGATGATGCCTCTTTTACATCACTCGTGTTGACGCCGCCGATGCCGACGCCGACGGTCACTTTTCGCGTTTGATGATGAGGCATCTTTCGCCTTAAACACGCCGTGCCGACGCCGCCCGACAACAACGTTCGAGGGAGGGCCGCAACCTTAGAGTTTCCTGCTTTAATTGGAATAGCCTAAACTTTCGAAGAAGAATAGACAGCACCAAAAGCATGCAAAAACGACATTTCCAGAGTACCCTAACGAACGTTCAAGACATGCAGCTCTGCTCCGAAATAAATACGCCGGTAGTGCTCCGGTTGTGGGCGCCACCGGGCAGTTTATTCCGTCTCCTCGCCACGAGAGAATACGGCGCGGGGATTAGTGGAAGCGCCACTCCGTGTCGTAAAGCCTCGAGGTGGCGGCGTACGACACCCTCCGGGGTTAAGCGCAATGAAGTTGCAGTTTGGACGCACCTATCGTAACCCCGGTGTCTATACCACTGCCGCGCGAGGAGCTAAAACGAAGCTCACTTAAGAGGCAGCGTTTCGAAGCAAGGAAGCGATGACGCAGGAGCTCATTTCCTTTTATGGCCGAGGTATACGGCTCTCGCGGTGGGCACAGTCCACGGCCGTTATCTCGGAGCGTTTCCTTAAATCCCACGCGCTTGGGAACACAGCTTTCGGCCACGCACGCTTACCCTTTTTAACAGCCCAGATACCGAGGACTACCTACTTACCCTAGTGTCCCGAGGGACCTGCTTTAGTAAACATTGTAGCCCGGCTCGGAAAGAAACTTAATCAGTAGCAACCTTTCCTACGACCTTGCACACCACACAGCGTCTCCATTACTGCAAGAAGCTTTTCTTTTACGAGCTTCCGACAAGGCAGCTTGATTGAAGGCGGGGAGAAAATGTTTCACGATGAAGCAAATGCGGAAACCGGCCTCGGAAAGGACGGTGCAATCCACGAGCGGGCGTGAGTCTAAACATCCTTCCTCCTCAAAACACGCGACGCTATGATGATTTTTTAAAGGGACACTAAAGTGAAACAATAAATCGGTTTATACTGAGAAATTATTCTTTCAGATCTCTATGGTCATAATTAGGAGAAGATGAAATGAAGGACAAACTTTCATTTTTTTTAATTTAGCGCCGAAGCCTCGGCACGTGAACGTCAGTGTGACGTCACAAATTTCGATTTTTTCTTGAACGGAAGAGGGGAAATTGATCGAGAGTTCGTTTCTCTGTGAGACAGAACCTAATAAAACGAACATACAATGAAGCCAAGGAAGGTATAGGGGAGAGCATATGTAGCTTTGAATTGTAGTAGAGTAATTATGGCGTAACTGGAAATGAATGGAAGTGCATGGAAAATGAAATTGCCGCAGTTAGCAACCGAACCTGCATCCTTGGGAATTGTGGCGAATTGGGCCTGTTGGTTGATCATCTTAAACACTTCGCAGCGCAGGAAAAACAGACACAAAGAAGATGACACCAGACAACATACGAGCACTCGTATGTTGTCTGGTGTCATCTTCTTTGTGTCTGTTTTTCCTGCGCTGCGAAGTGTTTAAGCCTCGGGATAATGCGCATTCCGGCCACATTGGTTCAATTAAAGTTTCTGTGTGTGTTTTTTTTTCTTTTTTGTTTCTCTGTGTGTGTCCGTTTGCTTTCTGTTTTATCTTTTTTCTTTCTGCACCCCCTTTCCGACCCCTATGTCCCCACCCCAGTGCAGGGTAACAAAGCTCCCGCGCTGGCTAAGCTCCCGCGCTTCCTCTTCATCTCTCTCTCTCTAAAAGTTTCGGCGTTACGAGCTTGGGTTCTTTAGAACACAATGTAACGAAATTTTACCGATAAATAATCACGTGGGCCGTAGCAGACGCTGTCAAAATATATGACGTCACGGCAAGCTGCTGCTTGAACTTCGAGACGGCGCCGCCACCTGTATTTTGTTTTTGCGCGTTTTCACGCTTACCGAGCATCATCATGCGGTAAGAGAAGACCGCCGCCGTAGCTCAATTGGAAGAGCATCGGACGCGTTACCCCGAGGTTGTAGGTTCGCTCTCTGCCGGAGGCAATCACACAGGGCAGGTACAATCACACAGGACGTGTTTAAGTCTACTCTGGTATCGCATGTTGTGCACATTAGCGAGGCCGATTCTTATCTTTGAAGTAGTTCGTGTAGGCAACGTCGAGTCTGATCCGGTGGATGCATCTTTCGTCTAGCCTTCATAATCCTCGTGGCATATAAAAGCTACAAGACGGGTCTATTTTGTGCAGCGGCCCGCATTGGTTACTTGCCTCGCAGGGGCGTAGCCAGGGAGGGGGGGGGGTTGGGGTGGTTCAACCTCCCCCCCCCGAAATTTTTCAGTTTTGCTTGCGTATATATACACGCGCACATACAAACGCACGCACGCACATACATAAAGTATGGTTGACCCCCCCCCCCCCCCAAAAAAAAATTTCTGGCTACGCCCCTGTTGCCTCGCACCGTAACGATAACTAGAGGTTTAAAGCAGATGCAGGCTACGAGCCCATTGCGTTATACAAGGCAATATTCGCGCTGACTCCGTTGCCAGAGCAGCACAGGACAATGCATTCGAGAAAACTGATATTCATTTTTGAAGAAAATATGTAGCGCGAGTATTAGGGGCATACGTTTGTGGGGCTGTTCATAATTGAACATGAACTCTTCCAGCGTATGTCAACAAAACGCGTGTATTTTTAGCATTTAATTTTAGGTGCCATCATGCGTGATATCGGTGCCCTGATGTGCTCGCGCTAGTATGTTCTAGTTCATTATAGCTGGCGCATAGCGACACGTTCTGGCAAGCGTGGATGTACGGTCGGCAGCAAAAGTTGGCGGGATCCGCAGCGCGTGGCGGTGCAGATACTTTTCCGTTGCTCCGCTGCCGATCCCGCAAACTTTCGCGGCTGACAGTACTATTTACGGCGAACGCCTTAAAATGCCTTATCAAACACGAAAATTGACCGTCGGCGCCAACACAAATGACGCAAAAAACAATCATCACGTGATGACGTCACAGATAGCCGAAATTGATTACGTCACTATGACGTCACAGGATGACGTCAGCCCATAACATGGTCGCTTGGTCAAAGGTGTACCGATCATGGAGGCAGTGCAAAACCAGGTTAGGCGCAGAAAGCTTGCAATGCCTCCGATCCTGGAAGCAGTGCAAAGTTGTTACTAATGCAAAACCACGTTAGGGGGCAGTAAGCTTTCGAAGGAGGAGGGGAAGATCAATACATCGACTGAGAAAAAGATGGCTTTCGCCTCCGAGTCATCTCAGGCGAATGCATAAAGATCCTGTGAGTTTCTTTTTAATGTCTCCTTTATTTCTTATATGTTTTATTTCTTTGCTTAAAAGTGTGAAGCGATTAACCCAACAAGGAGAAATCGAGCACAGAACTACTAGCCTACAGGAATGAATTCATTTTATGGCTGTAAAGTACTGGTTCTTTGTTCACCAAAACTTCTTGCACTAGATTTATTTGTAAGACAACGTTTTATCCAACGCTGCACACATCATTACCGAATGTCGCAGCGAATGACAAACAAGAGCGAAAGATTTACATTTCGGACGCCGGGTACCGGACCATGAATTGTCGAAACCAGGTATGTCGGAGCGGTTCGCAAAACAACGATTCATTTATAGAGTCATTTTCGTGCATGGCCGCCTCATCTATGCATTTTTCATGAACGAAGCCTCGATTAATGACTCGTTGTGCTATTGCCTCCCAAGGCGAGCATGTTGCGGTGGAAAATAGGACACGACGGATGTGCATTAGCAGCGAACGCTCCTCCTCTTTCTCAAAGGACGAAGCATTCTGTGCACGCGTGCAAGAACATAGGTCGCGGTGTTATGCTCACTTTGTCTTCCAGCCGGCGTCATTGTTACCGTGTTTGTTTATGGCATTAGAGGGAGTAAACAACTGGACGATCGAAAACGGGCGTCCGTTTCCTGTCGGCTTTGGGCCGCACCGGCATGTCTCGCCATCTACCTTTCGAGAGCAACATATTTTTTTTTACGTCGAGTTAGGGCGGGTTGTTTGCCCACCCATAACGATCTCGGCGACCGCAGCCCAGCGTCAGCCTGGCGATTTCGATCCCAGGTCGATAGCGGTGCGTCCAACTCCGAAACGAAAGTAGTAAGTAAAGAATGTGCAATGTCATTCGAGTCAACGCAAACACGCACTGGCTGTTCTCACCATGAATACTTTATTGCGGAGGTAACTGCCACATATGCAATTATATTTAAGGACGCAAGGTAACTCCCTTTTAAAGAGCAGCGCCTCCCACTACTCTTTTAAGAGAGTATAATGATCTGCAAAAGAGAGCGTGTATCATCAAAGAGCATTGCATATGTGGCAAGTCTAGACTCAATAAAAACAGTACCAGACAGCCTTTTACAGTGCAAGGCAAGCAAGTCCGAAGGAAAAGAGTAACTTTGTTACTCTAACTTTTTAGATTTTCTTGCTTGACGACTCTCGTATTGGCGTAATTAAAATCTGATGAAGCGAGGCGTGTGCCTGGCCTAATAGGGAGGCTTGATGCTTGAAAAAGACCGCATACGAAGTAAAGTATATTGCACGAACAAGGTTGTTGCGTCTTTCGTTGCATCCTAATACAGGGTAGAAAAGATCCTAGATCTACTCTTCGTACGCTACTTTGTCTTTGACGCGTCAACGGACAAGAACTAAACTCATTTAATGCAGTTTACGGATAAATTGTCATAAAGGCGTACATAAGCACTGCTTGCTCGATCTACGAAAGGCAGAATGTTCAGTGCGTCGGGCGGCAGAATATGTTCGCGCTATATACCGTGATGTGAGGGGCCAATTGGCGATGTTTAGACGGGTTCATGAATATTTACATGCATGTATTTCAAGCTTAAAATGAGACAAAATAATTAATGGAATACGTAGTGTGCGGCCCACTACTATGACAAAGCTTTGTCATTCTCTCTTGCGCGTTCAGATTTATCGAAGCGATTTAAATGCAAATCAAGAGATCACGTGATTACTTCTCGACAGGCGCCTATTCGCCGCTATTTGCATAAAAAGCCCTTCTGAAGAAGCTGGCATGGCAGCATACGCGGAAGGCTACCCATATAGCTCCTTTTAAGCTTAAAGCGTAAGGTTGGTGTCGCGAGCTCTCGAACAAGCGATACACACGGGGAACCTATTGGTCAGATGGAAGAATTCACAGCGAACTTTTCCCACAGTATTCACTAGGAGAGTCGGAACAAAAGTGGGTATGGTGACCACCCGACAATACCTGAACTACGGAGCACCGATATTAGATTTAGCTCCCCAAGACGAGTATCCCCTTTCTGATAACGCGCGGTCAATTTGCTAGAGCTATTTCCCAACGGGCTCAAGTGAGTGCTTCAGTGAAGTCAGTGAGTTCAAGCATTCAAGCAAAGCAGAGCCTCTAAGGCCCTGCCGAACTTCACCGTGAATATCTATAGATTCCTTCGTAAGACGGAAACAAGGCAGAACCTTCGTTGCTCCCCTCTTTGCATATACATTCAAGCTACGCCCGCGTTCGGAGTCTGGCTCGATCTTTCTCGAAACTATGTAGATGTCTTAAACTAAAGCTTAATATAGGATGTGACAGGACTGTCGAAAGTTCGTTTATCTAGATGCCGAAAATAGAAGGCCCTTCGCGGCTCCTAGGTGGCTTCCATGTCACTTCCTTATTGCGGGCCATTGTTTGCTGGGGAATCCTGCTCGAAGTACGCGAGATGCCGGCTTAGCGAGTGGCGTTAGGTGGTTTTGGATGAAAGGGGAGAATTCAGTAATAGACTGGACGCTATGTCGTGCCAGGGATTGTATAGGGTCAGTAGAAGAGCAGTATCTGTACTTGTAGCGCACTAAAAAATCTTGCTGCTCTGCCTGAAGTGCACTGGATTGAATACGATAGCAACGCTTTAGACAACGACACTAAGTAAGGTGCGTAGCTGCTTTGGTCATATGTATCGCAGAAACATTTGCTTACTATTTAAGTTAACAAGCAGAGCGTCACGTGAGAATGCGCAAGCATGAACGGATCTCACTCGATGACAGCGAACCGCTGGCGTAGCCTCAAGCTCCTCAAAGTTTTTCCATTTTTGCATGTGTATATATACACCTACATGTACAAGCACACGCACGAACATGCCTAATCCCCCACCCCATCCGAAAAGAATTTCTGGTACTCTAGTTAACCTCCCTACCTTTCCTGCATTCCTTCCCTCTCTCTGCTCACACCCCTACAGGAGACAGTCGCGGTCAGAGAAGGCAAAGGAGGACAAATTGTATTTCGAGGACCGACACACGTAAATACTCACCACAATCATTTTGCTTGAAGTGTCACTCGTTTTCCTGGGCACATGTTTGCATAGTCAGAGTTTAGTTGGTCCGTGTAATTATATTTAGGTCCACGTTAAACAGGACATGGTCTAAATTTCCGGAGCCCTCCACTGCAGCGTCCCTCATAACCAGGTTGTGGATTTGGGACGTTAAACCCCAACAATTATTAATTATGACGAGTTTAGTTTGTGCGGTGAAAATACATAACACAGCGGGCAAATGAGAGAAGAAGATTAACTAGTCAAAACTGAACGGAAAACCGTAGCCGGCCACTGCAGCCTGGCGGAGCAGCACTAAAGCTCTTCTTTTATCAACACTTTGACCTCACTTCCGGTTCTCCTATAAGAAATTTGAGTAGCTTTTGTCGCTGTCTCCGTGTCAACGACTTCATAACTGTTCGCTTGAATATACTTTCTCTGGACTTTGTCCCATTGGCAATACCTTCATCCATTATCTGCCCAGTGCGTTCTTTTTTTATCGCTAAGGCGCGCACATTCGCAGAGACGGGCCGGCCTCGGCGGAGAAAAACGAGACGGTGTAATTGCGCCCTGAGCCCTGGGCTAAGCCCCTTTACTTTCCCATTAGAAGTCGCGTCCACAGCAATCCATCAGCCGAGGTGTCCGGGTCTGGCTTCCTCATCCGTGTCCCCACTCGAGCGCACTCTTGCTGCTGCTGCTGCTGCTGCTGCTATTGGCGTGGCTCCCTGTCATCGTAATCAAGTCCGTGAAGGAAGTGTTGGCTCGTGTTGACGATAAGGTCGATCCAGTTAGCGGCGACGTTCATGTTTTCTCACTTGTGGGTGCCTGCATCTAATCCTTTTGTACGAGTGACCGTTCCAAGGGAACCGGTCGTTAGAGTGTAGCGCGAATACACAAATACAAACACACCGAGACATACAACACAAGCGATGCTACTTCAATGAAAAGCAGTAGATAATGAAGCCAATGGAGGTATAGGAGACGTTAATCGCAGTATTTTAAGTGTATTGTAGTAGTTGTGATTAAGATGGCAAAAAAGTAAAATGGACGAAAACACAACTTGCCGCCGGCAAGGACAGAACCTGCGACCTTCGGATTACACGCCCGATGCTCTTATCAACAGACCTTCTTCAGGCACGCGAGTGCCACCAACGGGCGCGCAAGCGCTCATGGGAAAATTGTGTACGCCGCAGTAGCCGCCGCGACGAGTGCGCGGGCTTCATGCTTTAGCTTTCATCCTGCACCGTACGAGCACTCCTCAGATGAAATGAATTTGGCAATGTGCAACATATTACTGCGTGATTGAATCGTGAACTTCTGTGTTTAGCTGCGACGGCCTTTCTACGATTTCCATCTGTCTAGCGTTTCCTGAGTACCACTGTTGAACCAGCTGAGCGGAACCGAAGCGTCATTAAAAAGAAACTTGGCATCAGTATGACCAACGGCAGGGGACGTGGCCAGGGGGGGGGGGGGATGCAGTGCGGGTTTGGTGTCAGCAAACCTGTCCCCCAGCTTTCGGACTTTTCTTTCTTATTTTTTTTTTGCCCATGCAATTTGCATATCGGTGGCACATAACAGTTTCTCAATTGGTAGAGCGACCGACCCAGAAAGGCGTTAGTCCCGGGTTCGATCCCCGGACCAGGACGAATTTTTCGGCAGCTAAGAGGCTTTATTTCTGAGAAATCCGTATGGATTTCCTTGTGGCTTCGTGCTACAAACGGGTGGTTGTCTATTTTCCAGTTCTTAACCCTTCCGCCACCTTGTGGGATTCCGCAGAACTGATTTGCAATACCGTAGTTCTGTATAGTCGTGAGAAGCATGATACGGAACACTGAAATTACCTTTTAAAGCTCATAGCGGCTAAATGCAGTTCACAAGCGCGAAGTGTTCATGACGCTAAAAGTCAGGCGGGAAGGTATTTCTTGCCATTCCATACGTCACATTCATATTAGTACATTACAAGTAATCGTATAAAGACTAATCAGGTGTTCCAGCTCTCACTACTCATGATAGTATACGACTTGACATTATCGGCACGAGATATAGCGTGCATTTTCGCTTTGCTGCTATACCGGATAGAGATTCGCTTGTAAACACCTTGTTGTGTCTGGGTATTTGGATCCATCCCACCATGCAACCAGTTGTTGCGACCGTGATTTGGAACCGTCCCTCCTCGGCAACCATGTTGTTGCTACGATAGGGCAGCGTTGTACCCGGACTCCGTTTGGTAGCGTAGTCGAGTCTCCGGGTTGAGGAACAGATGCTAGCAAGATGGGAAAACAATAACAAGTTTACTGGCACTTTTCGTACACTCAGTTACATCGTGACAAGGTCAGAGTTCAGCGACGAGCGAATTGGATGAGCCTGTTACCGAAGGCTCAGAGCCCCATTTCTCACTTAGCACCGTCGTTTTAACCCCTCAGGCTGGCTCCTCCTTCTTGATGACCACCAATCACACACACGACCACACCCACCATGGCACAGTCCATTTCACTGTCGCTGAGGGGTCGTTGCACTCTTGAAACAGCAAGGGTCAGGTGGTCGACGGCACGCTTATGGGGGAAGCAAGGCGACAGGTTCCTCAGGCTTGTTCCTAGGACTCTTCCCCGAAGGGCAGAAAAGGGTCTGCGGCGACTCCTGCCAAAACATACAGGTCAGGTCGTTTCGGCAGCACACCAAGCCAAGCCCTGGTGGCCCATTGTCTCCGGCTCTGCCGTCCCCGACTTTGAGATCGAGACTCTTCCTTTGTCGGTCGCTTCGCGTACCGAGTCCGTTTCTGCGATGGATGCAGGTGTTCTAGCAGTGTGAGAACGCATCGCTCGCCCATTCTCAGGGTCAGCGCGTCGCCACCAACTGCCGGTCATAACAACATATACTGATAGCGTTATTCATTTCATATTACGTGCGTAGAGCAACGCGCATTTGCGTTTGGTTATGTGTAGCATTTACGATGCAAGAATAGTCAGGAAGCCGCGACGTGTTCTTGTCCTTTCGTGCTCCCAAGGCGCCAACAAGCAGCGAGCGACCGAACGGCCGGCTCGCTCGACGTACACACTTTTCCCATATTTCTGTGCGCGCCCGCGGGGCGTTCTGGGATTGCTTGAAAAAGGCCTTTTGAGCTACGGCGGCGGTCGGTCCCCTCGTCCACTTTGTCAGGTATTTGTGTGTCAGCACTAGGGGTGTGCGAATAGTGAATTTTGGAACCGAATCGAATACGAATCGAATAGTGATGACGCCGAATCGAATACGAACACTAATCGAATACTTTTCGAATAGTTTTCGAATAGTAAGACAACCATTCTCAAAACGGTCCTAGAACTCCGCAGCGTTTTCTTTTTTGAAACAAATATTCACGAACTTTCACCAAAGAGCATTGCGCTTACTTTTAACAGACTCAAAATACCACAGTTATGAAATCTGAGGTAAGCTCGTATAGAGCAGCGACCACAACCTTCGAAATATTTTGTAACTGCAGGTTGAAATAAAGCAGTTACTGCAGATACTTTGTCGCCTGCTTTTAAATAAAACTGAGACATAAAATCTAAACAATTTTGAACCGAAGACCATGCATACAGCTAAGGCGGTAATGAAACACATAAACCTGCCATCGCAACATGGTCCTCGGCACCAAAGGCATGTAGACATCAGTGTTGAAAGCTTTATCTGCAAGAACAATTTATGCAAACACAATCCTTGCGTCTGTTGTTATTCATGAAGCTGAATGCAGGTGCACCTTCAGTTATTACACGCTGAAGACAGGAACTGATTAATGCGATGCAGATGCAGCACAGTAAATATTGAGTGTGGAGCTCTCATAAAAAAAAAAAAACGCCTTCATCCGGTAATCATTATAGCGTCGGTAGTCTCGTAAAAGCTAGGGCTGCATGCATACTGGTAATTTTGTGATTAAAAGAAGAAAAATGGCCTTTAACTGTTCCAAAGTTTCATTGTTTTGGGATTCTTCCGTCGGCGCTGATTATTCGAAAACTATTCGAAAAATATTCGGCATTTCGAGTATTTACTATTCGATTCGAGTACCGAATCGAATAGTAGGCTATTCGATTCGTTATTCGAAATTTCCGAATATTCGCACACCCCTAGTCAGCACCGCTTGTTGCCATGACGGCGAGTGTGGAACACTCTTTTTATTTGCCAGCTGGCGTCACGTAAAACGTGATCCTTTAACGAGTGGTCTTCATTATCTGCTCAGCTTTTATTAAGGTTGCGTCAAACAAAAAGAAACGAGCCCTCAAAATTCCCTTCCTTCCTTCATTGAAGCGCTACTACTGCAACACAGGTGGTACTAACTTCGTCTGGTTCTGTTAAACAATGACCTGTAGAGGAAGAAAGAACACGGAACAAGGCGTTTAGCCACAAAGAGACTGTTAATGGCTGCCCTGCGTGGAAGAAGGAGCAAGGGACAATCAACACAAGGACAAGCAACAGACAATTTTGCGTGATCACATGATAGCACTCTATGTTCTAAACATATTCCATGCACGCATCCACACGTGAGGAACTTTAGCTGCGTAGTTGTGTTTGAAGCACCGGTTCAGGAACTTTCACTGTGATCATTACGGCTTCTCAGACAATAAAGACGAGTAGCCTATCAGAAATGCTTCAAGATAGATGCTTTCAAAAGTGCTACATATTCAGAAAGTAATGTAATTAGTCCTGAAGTGTTTCGGAGGATATGCTGCAGAAGACGAGTTGGGAACCGCACAGTGTAGGCAGTGCGCATAGGGATTAAGAGTAACGAATTTCGGAAAAGAAGGGCGTGCGCCGTCTGGGAGCTTGAAGAAAAGATATGCTCCAAAACAATAGCGTTGATACAAATCAATAATGTTTCTTAGGCTGCCGTCAACAACAAAAGAGTAAGCGAACAGCAAACGCTGCTCATACAATAGCAATATTGATGCTTGCCTAATGCATCTGCCCTCGTGTTTGACGATGTGAAAAGCTATTCCGGCGTGGGCTGGGCACGAGGCCGCATGACTACAGACATGCCATCAAAGGACGACGCGCGAGCGCGCGATGTTAACGCAATCAGCGAGAGAACGAAGCAGCTGAAGCTTTTCACGTCGTCATACGTGAGAAAATGTACATTACCCCAGGTGCCGATATTGTTCTCAAAAGAAGGAACAGTGTTTACTGTTGGCTGTCATGTGTTGTTGATGTGACCTCGCGAAAGTCTCCTGTTTTTATCGAAGCTCTCGCATTCGAGCAAGTTTTATTGCAGAAATCCTGTGACAATACTCTTCCTGTTGTTTCGTAGTCTTTGTCCGCTTGTGTATCGTTGAAAACGCGAAAAAAAAGACGCACCCCTCTTAACAACATCGTATAGGCAACCCACCTATCACGCCGTAACTTCAGGATTGAAGCTTTTATTTAACTCGAAAGCTCCGTGCATTGTTTGTCTCATTTTGTAAACGTCATTCTCTAAAAATGCTGATTTTTTTAGTATACTGACGTCCGCATGCCTGTTTTATATCCCCATAGACGCCTGTTACACAGATTTGTTTCGCTAACAGTAAGACTGCCTGTATGCACTTCAAAAAAATAAAAATTAAATGAGGGACTTTTGTACGTAATGAGCATTTATTTCCACACAGTCGTGCTTTAAAATAAATGTGTTTGTTTAGCCTAATTCCACGTTCATCACCTTTCAGTCGTATAATTTTAAGACAGAGCAAATAAATAAGGAAAATCAACAAGAACAGAAATTTAGGAGGGTAGCGAATTGGGCGAGTTGGAAAATTTTCATGATGGTTAGCGCAAACGCAACACAGACGAAACGAAGTGTCGTCGTTTCTTCTTCTTTTCGTCTGTGTTGCGTTTGCGCTAACCATCATGAACAGAAATTTAGTTCATCTCGATGAGCGCTTAGGCATTGTTTGTTTACTATTTAGCTGTCTCGTAAAATTATAAACACTAAATGTAAATTGGACAACATGTTCAAGGAGTATGCCTTTATGCACTCTAATAGCTACTTAAAAACAAGTTACTAAGGTTACCATCACCTTAAGTGGTTTTTTCTGATGTCATCTCCCCAAGAAGTTTGTTTGTAAGCTGTAGATACACTGAATTTCGCGTAATTTCCTATAGCTTTACGTCTTAAGCAGAGCAGACGCGTTTCTTCTCCTTGCGCTGACGTTCGATTAGAACATACACTTTTCACGAACAGATGGGTCGGCTGGACCACTCTGTCTCGTCTTCTCTGCTTGAATCCGTGATGCGCACACCGATTGCTCTACCTCCCGTCTCGCTCTCTCGCTTAGGCCGATGCAAGCCCTACCCTACATACTATGCGGTCTGTTTGCCCAGTCTGTCCCATCCAATATCACTCCCGCAGCAGATTTAGGCTTAACGAGGGGAGATTCCCGGGGAACCGCGTTACCTTGATGGTTAGATATGCGCCTCTTTGCTAACGACAGCTGAGAAGGATTCGACAGGGCGAAGGGAGTATACGTGATCCCCTTAATCGATTAGGAGCTAGTCGAGCGGTTCCGGTCAGCTTCCGGCAGTCCGGTCACGTGGCTTATTGTGCGGCCGAACGCTTCCGATTAGATGCTACTTGACCTTCTGCCTTTTATCTTTTTCTCTTGTGCGTACGCTGATCTTATCTGGCACAGTGTTGGCTAGGGATGGCTCCTGCTTGCTGGCTCATGTTCCCGAGGCTAAAAATACTAATGCTGATAAGTTCGAAAACACATGGCATTTCTGTGCTTGTGTGTTATGAGCCGACAGGGAGAAAATGGCAACACAGAGCCGGGGAAATGAAGCAGAGCAACAACTTCTGCGTCGTTATAGGGCAAGCAGAGACAAGAACAAAATGAGCCGAATGGATCAAGGGCTCGTTTCTTTTTATTGCGAGGGCAATTATATGGACAGTCTCGGCTGGTTTTGGCTGTCCCCGTCGCCGCCGTCATGCATCGTATATATATATATATATTGATGGTATGCGTCGCTGGCGTTCTTGTCTGCGCCCTACCATGTTACAATATATATATATATATAGGTCCAAAAGAAAAATAATTCAGACAAAAGCGCGGAATCGAACCTGTAACCTCTCGTTACCTTACGCCGCAAAAAGCAGATCCTTAACGTAGCTAACGGCGAGCGTTATATACACACCCTTTACCGCTGGCAGGACTCAGAGACGGCAGGCGCTTATAAGTGTTTTTTCATTACCAGCGAGATGACGCGAGGAGCGCAACGGGCGTAGGGAGCCTTCATTTGCGCGCCTCCGTGCCTCCGTCGGAGGCACGGAGGCGTGCACATGAAGGCTCCCTCAACGGGCACATTTAAAAGTCGTCGGCCAGCTCGCTCGCTTCTTCGAATATTTGCGCAGGCATATCCTTGCCTTTCCGCTGTCTGCTCGCGCGGTATACTCGCGGACAACTTTTCTTGGCAGTGAAGGGAAAGCTACGGGGGCGGAGCGTCTGCACATGTACTGCTACGCGAAGTAGTCCGGTTTGGCGCGCGTCTCGTAACGCCGTGGAAAGTGATGGCTAGCGTTGCATTTCGACGCAAACGCTGCTTAGCGTCTAAGGTACGGGTAAAAGGAGCGACTTTTTCACGCACGCAAAAACGCAAAGTGACAACGTATAAAGTAAAAGAAATACAAATATCTCGCTTGTGCGCGCTGCGTTCTGTCTCAAAATGATACATGTAGAAAATGCAGGAGTATTTTATATATCTCACGCAGAAAATACGGACGCAATTGTAGGACTACATTAATTACCGGCAGGATACGTGCATTGTGGCTCTGTAGCCTTCGCGTCATTGCCAAGAAAAGTTGTCCGCTAGTATAGTTGCTGCCGGGGGGCAGATGTTTATGCAGAGTAGCAGCGCGTCCATCACGGGCCGCTTTTCTTCCTATCGCATTCATTGCTTAGCCCTTGCGGCAAGACTGTGACTATTTTTAAACGAAAAGTAATCGAGCCAGGGGCGTAGCCAAGGGCGGGTTGGGGGGGTTCAAACCCCCCCCCCCCCGAAATTTTTCAGTTTTGCTTGCGTATATAGGCACGCACACATACAAACGCACGCACGAACATACATAAAGTATGGTTGCACCCCCCCCCCCCCCCCCGAAGAAAATTTCTGGCTACGACCCTGAATCGAGCTAAGGAAGGCATAGGGGACACTATTTGTACAGTTCAACTGTACTTTACTAAGTACCGCATAAATAGGACGGAATTAATGTGGACTAAAAAACAACTTGCCGTTGGAAGGGACCGAACCTGCAACTTTTGCATAATGTGAAATTTGCAGGTTCGGTCCCTGCCGACGGCAATTTGTTTTTTCGTCCACCCTAATTCATTTAAGTTTATGTCATAATTACTACGTTACAGATAATCGCCTCCAATAGTCTCCCATATGCCTTCCTTGGCTTCACTGCCTGTGGGCTTCGCTTAGCAGAGGCAAGGACACGGATAGAAAAAAAGCATTTGGCGACACGCCGCTCTTGAGTGTCGTGAGATGTTCCTTTTTTTTTTTCGCGTCCTTGTCTCTACCTGCGCTACAACGCAAAAGATCTCACAGCGACGAGCCAATTTAGAGACCTTTATTAACCGGATTATATCCCGTTTAATACACTGCTCCAAGAAAGAGAAAACTTGATAGCTCAATATCCTACACGTAAGCTCTACGACGCATGAGGTCCGTGAACCACCGCTGACGAACAGCAGCATCTCATACTTTAGTGTTTACTGAATTTGTTTGTACAATCCCTGTGCTTTTTAAATGCGAAGCATTTCTTAGCGAACCTCAGGCACTTTGGCCGTTTCTATCTACGTATCTATCTATCTATCTATCTAGCCGCCTACGTCTGGGCGCTCTCCTGGTCGTCTCCATAACTTGTAACATACGAAAATTGGCATAGCAGGGGATCAGTGTATGACGAACACGATTCACTGGTCAATACCTGTCAATCAATAACGCAAAATACCTGTCGCGTACGTCATGAAACCCTTTCTCTGAGTCACGTGTGGCACATACCCGCATATCAGAGTTCATGTTATGCGGGTATGTGCCACAGGTGATATACAGAGTCTCAACCAACACAGTAACGGCGAACACACACATTGACACGCAAGGAAAGTGATAATAATAATCGTTGGGGTTTTATTTCCCAAAACCTCAATATGATTATGGGAGACGCCATAGCAAAGGCTCCAGAAATTTTGACCGTCTGCTATTTAACGTGCACCCAGACCGCACAGTACACGGGGATCTAGCATTTTGCCTCCATCGAAATGCGACCGCCGCGGCCGGTATCGAACCCGCGACCTTCGGGTCAGCAGCCGAGCACTGTAACCGCTACACCACCGCAGCTGACGCAAGCAAAGTGAGGGAGTTGAAGACAGAACACCCCTGGAAGGCGCTCAACTACCATTCACTCGTCCACGTGGTCCAGAACGTGGACTACGTTGATTACGGAAAAACCGGGGTGAATGCTTCCCTACAATAATTATGCCGAGAGAACAAGGCCTCTCATCATTACCGGTGACTTCAACATTGACTTATCAAGACCCAGCAACGCCTGGTCCTTATTCTGCGTGAAAGACGGCTTGGATGTGGACAGGGAATCAAAAGACCTCGCTGCCACATCCAGGACAAGAGGCATCATAGACGATTTCATCGTAAGAGGTATCCAGGATTTCCGCCAGCTGCACTATACCTCGCACTTCACTACACTTAGACCCCTCGTAGCCGCGATCACGAACGGATCCGATAACAAGTCCGGTCCAGCTGTTGGCGCTCACTGATCACGGTGATCATGACCTTGCGCAAGAACTTTCAAGAACCCCTTCTTCAAATACACACAGGTTCGTGAAACGTGCGTGCGTTCTCCGTCATAACAGACAAATATTAGCATAACAACTGTAACGCAACTGTGACAACTGCAACTGTGACTGTGACGTACGTGCAGTGCGCCTGCGCGTGCCACTCGTCCGCATACCATATATCTATGGAAACTTTCCTATATGAAGCTTAGTTGCCAGTACCGCCTGTCCTGTGCATCTGTGTTCCTCCTTTCGCGCTATCCAGTATTGAAGAACATGAGCACTACATATCAGCTTACCGCGTCTGGCGTTGGTAACACCCACGTTGCTGTTGGCATCGTTACGCAACTGTAAACAACTGGTTATATAATACATATGCGACTCTTCAACATATGTGTGTAAGTATACCACTTCCACGTTTCTTTAGCGTCATTCCGTAACGTTTCGCTCAATGGGAAAAATTACGCCACAGTCACAATCCCGCGCATGCTTCGCATAACATCGATTCCCACGGTACGTGGGATCTGCCGAATTTTTTGTGTGTAGTACATGGAGGATTTTGTTTTGCCATTGCATCTTTGGCAATTTTAACGACGCTAGCGCTTGGTTAAGTAAAATGCGAAGTCAAGCATGGTAGTAACGAATACGTTCGCATTCTGCTCTGAGCCAAGGAGATGATAACGAGACTGCAATACGATGAAGCCAGAATTAAAAAAAAAGAAAAGATTACAGTCGCACATGCCAACGAATACGGGAAATGGTGAACTGGGCGCCGCAGTGACAAGTTCTCCCTAATGGTTCTTGGACGACGCTGACTCTTCGCGTGCAAATCTTGGCGGGAGGCAGAACTCGGAGAGAACTAATGTGCTGTTTTGCTGGCGCGAGAAGCCAGATAACACCGCGTGGAACAAAAAAAAATGCGAGTCTTAAAGACATGGCGTCATTCGAGCGAACTCAAGAAGGGCACGGAAAAGGACTAGCGCGACAGTCATGGCCTCGCAAGATGAAATATTGACGCAGAGAAGACGAAACATGGACTGGACAGGAAATGGCTTACTAGGGCTGCTCCAGTTGTCACAAAAACCATTCGTCGTCGTCACGGCGCAAACCATTCCCACCCGCCCTGCCAGTCCCAACCTCTGCAGCCTACACGGTGATCAATCTTCGATGTGCCACCACGACTTTTGCCTCCTTCGCTCCGACGCATGCTCAAAATGTGTTCTGCGTTAACAGAAATGTTTGACGTACTCTCATGCATACTGTGCGGAATCATGGCGGTCATACTGGAGAGCTGGGAGAAACAAAGGCAGAATACACGGCGTCGTTCTTACGACGTAGACCGATGATCCTGAGCATCAAAGGTATTTTGGTGAATGTTAATTGTCAATGTTTTCCTAGCGGAGTAAAAAACACTTATGCGATGCCAAGACGTCACCTCACCTGTCGTAAGTTAGGCAGAAAAGATATACTATATGGCGTAGCACCTCGCGTGGTGCTTCGGCCTCCATGTATTTTGTGCTTTGTACATACCCTCAAGTGCTTAGATATTGCGGATAATCGTGACGTATATGCGTAAACAAATACCAAGTATGCTTTTAAAGTTGTATAATTGTAGCAACATTCGTGGGGAACTTAATTACTAAATAAAATCAACACTGACAAGAATAAATGCCTATCCAACGAGTACAATGAGGAAGAGCTCTGTTCCCGTGGTAGTGTGACAACTTTCTTATAAAACAATAAAGGTATGGCGTAAAAGTGTACAGCCTTCGATTGAGACGATGTCAAACGGAAAGTGGTTCCATGTATATGGCTCGTCCATTCTTTTTTTTTTTTTTTTGCCGTTAGCCCGGCCCGTCGCTTCTCATTGCGTGTTCGTCAAGGCTCCTCTGGCGTTTTCCTGAACTGGTTAAGTTCCCTGCCTTTCCTTCTCTACTATTTCTTCTCTCTCTTTCTCCTCTGCATTGAGTACCTTTTCGGCGTATCACACAATCCAGCAAGCAGGCCCTGTATGAACATATTCCACAGTGCGCCCTTTCCGCATTACTGCATAGCCGTCAGTAGACTGAGTAATGCGAATCTTGCTAAGACGAACTGAACACAAAGTTAGCATGCACGTAGAGCCACGAGGGCGTGGCTGGTCCTGTGGCGTTTTGTACGATTTGACATCGACGCCGACTTCTCGTTCAAGGTCATGTTCACATGAGGCATGCAGGACTTTCGCCTCAAAAGGCGACAAGCCTCTGAATGCAGTGGCTTCCACGAGGAAAATTCTTAAAGGTGTTCTCTTCGGCGCCCATTATAAGACATAAGCCTGTGACGTATTACACTATCGGACTTCGGTACTAGATATTCAGAGCTCAAATACAGCCGTCGCAAGGCTTTTAATTATGTTTGTTTAGTTATTTACTTGCGAACTCCCCTTCGACACGGCTGCCGTTTTCATCCAGTCTCCAATCGCAGCTGCTCCCTCTCCGCCGGCTTCAAATCGACTCAATGGACGATTTTCTTGGTTGATGACCCTATTTATAGCGCAATTAAAAAAAACTACGTACGCAGTACAGTTTAACTTCAGTGTGTACGCGTGATGACGTATCAAGACTGAAGAGTGTGGCGGCTTCCTTCACAAATTGAATCAAGCGAATGTAGTAACTGAATGATGCAACTTAGAGACGCACGATCTCAAGGGTAGAGGCCGAGAGGCAAAAAGAGAGGTTTCGTAAAATCTCGAAGTAAGAACGGCTCGCGCCTGGTGCAGAGGCCGTCGTGATCCATCTCCGTCGTTTGCTCGCTCCACTGCTTTCCAACTTGTCTCGTTCTTTTGGCGGCAGGAAATCCATCAATCAAGGAACAGTGTCGTTGAGAGAGCGGCTTTGCCTGCACAAGCAGCGGTACAAAATTTCTGGGCCCTTACGCGCGAGAAGCTTTTCAGTGAGAGCAACAGATCGCAGTCGATGCTGACGCTCAGGATAACCGAGACGCAGGGGGTCCTCCCATGGCTGAGTGTACTTATGAACAAAAGAATTATCGCAATCTGCAGTAAGTCGCACTCTACAGCGGGAGAGCGATCGCGTTTCATGACGCGCGCTGACGTAACCTCTTTCCCCCCGTGCCATCCCTCCCCGTGTAGCTTCCAGTGCGCTCGTCGGCACGAGAAAAGAGAGAAAGCGCTGAGAGCGTGCGCCAAACCCCCGTGACTCCGCTCATTCTTGACGGATTCGAGAAATTTTTGCGGCAATCGATTCGGGAGGCAGTAAACTCCGATACTGAGGTCATTAGATCATTACTTGGGAAAGTGATTCATGACCCCTTCAAATGGGGTATCACATGAGAATGTAGCCTACATTTGTGTCTCGTAATTAAAGAATGAGCCATAAACCCAGGACTGCATTTTTGTTCTATAACTCGCGTTGTCCCTGTTTTCTTCTTCCCTTTTCCGTGGCCACCTGTCAGCAATCATCTATAGCTACTAAGAAACGCGCAGTATTTAGCACGTGTTGAACACTGCACAAAGTTCAGGTGGAGTTTGATGTGATCTCAGCTGAAGGAAGCCGGAGCGGGCTTCCGAGCCACTCGATGAAGCGCACAGTGCCCGCGCAATGAACCTCTACATTCCCCACTTAAGAGATAGATGCTCCTATGCGACAACTCTGTTAAATAATTCCGCATGCGTGCATTCGCAATTATGTCGAGACCGCGGCGTTCCCCGAACTCCCAGCCTCACTCGCGATACTCGTCCGCTCCCAGCGTTTCGATCACCTTTCTCTGGCAGCCATTCCCTTGCCGCATCTGCTTTGAGACTGGCAAATGCTGCCGCGCTTTTGCACAAAGGAGATTAGCTTGAGCGCAATGGCAGTTAGCTGTAGAAAACAGCCTGCAGGAAACCGCCGTTATAGGACTGCGATTAAAATTTCCCAGCAGCTGATATTTTCTGAATTTACTGGTAGGTCATATGCGACATCGATAAGCACCAGCTTCTGTAATATCAAAATGATGCGGCGGAGACAATAATCACACATCGTTGTGCCTGCATCTTTTTGATTCTCGCTGGTGATCATTCTTAACCGAACTTGTCATGGTTTTCAAGTGTCGTTTCACGCAAGGCAAGCGTATTGTATGGGAAAGTTCTAATGTGCAGAATTTTATAGCGAGTGGGTTGAAAACTTCCTGTTCCAAGTCAGAAGCTTTTGGACCCAGCTTTAGGGAGACAGAAAGAGAGGCTCTTAGAAAAACATACAGTGAAACCTCGGTGATACGAATCTCGCGGGGTTGACAAAAATATTCGTATCACCAGAAAACATGGAAAATTAGTATGCGACAAAAGAAAGTTGGCATACGTTTTGATTCAGTGTTTCTCAGGGCCGCAGCGACGTCATGGACAACTCTGAATGATTTCCAGTAAAGATTTTAAACGACAACTATTATACTTGTACTCGTATATAAGGTGCATGCGCGCCTGTGTAATTAATGAACCAGGTGTGTTGTGCCCCGTGACCGCTAGTAGCCTCTTCCTAGTTCTTTTTCTGCATGACACCAAAGTACTGCGGCGAAAGTGACTTAAGAAGCGCTTTGCACACGATAGATGGAGGCCAAGCTCCTTCGCCAAGAACGTCCGCTTCGTGTCTTGGGGTCTTCGTCCACCTTTAATTTCATGGCAAACCCGCAGGCCAAGTTTCAGTGTTGTTTCATAGAACGTCTGATTGCGGTGATATGGCTTGCATCGACGTGGCAGGCACGTGTTAACACAGTACAAAGACGCTGCTGCCTCGAGCATAGGAGCACGCGTCAACGCGTCGAAAAAAAAAATCACAGCATAACCACGGAGTGAATGATGATGAGTGGGCGAAGCTGCGGAGGTTCATCGGTAAACCGTGAATCTTCCGTGAATTCTGCCCAGTACATCATCACCGACGTGAGATCGGGCGCGTTTATACTAAAGGTTCGATGAGAGTTATGAAGACTTGCAGCTCGCTTTAATTTTACATGTACGCTGTGAATTTTCATTGTTTAGAAAACCATTGCTTTAGAAAACATCTGGCGTCTTTCGTTAAGCATGTGGGATGCGGAGTCGGTGAAGGACGGATCCCAACATAAAACGAAACGATGTTTATTAACGTAGTAGCAGCAGCAGGGCAAGCATGCCGATGCTGCGCTTCGGAAGGTTAGAGAAACAAACATGAAATCAAGCTTGGTACCTTGGGTTATATAGCCAGCAGTGGTGACGTAAGCCTCCGACGAAACTGCGTGGCGCTGTCTTTTATCGGAAGCGTGTTGCAGCAAGTAGCTGTGTCACGCCGGGCTAATCAGTGACGAGACGGAGGCTGCGTAGGTCTGCGCGCAGTGGTCGCCACATCACCCCCCCCCCCCCCCCCCCGCTGAGTGCAGAGCCCTCAGGGTCTGTAGAAATCTGGGAGGCGTACCAGACGTCCAGAGCGTGTCGTGAAAGGAGCGGGCTGCGACGTCGGTGGCTGTGGAAGGACGCCAGTAGAAAGAGTGGCGCTGCCAGGTTCGTTCGCCGCGATGTATGCGGGCTTGAGTCGGTCAATCGAGACGCGGACGTCGTTCCCTTTCAAGCGCAAGGTGAAGTTCTTGTCGTCTCGATGGACGACTAGATAGGGTCCGCTGTAGGGTGGCTGGAAAGGCCGGCGGACGGTGTCGTCGCGGAGGAAAGCATGCGTGCACGATGCTAGCTCTTTGAACACAAAAGGAGTGGGCTTGCTATGGTGGGCTGCAGGGGACGGGCGTAAGGCAGCGATGGTGCGTCGGAGCCGGGCGACGAAGTCGGTGGGGTCTGACGTCGTAGTGCTGGATGGCAGAGCTGCGAGAAATTCACCTGGCAGACGGAGTGGCTCCCCGTAGACGTGCTCTGCTGGCGTAACATGGATGTCCGGCTTGAAGGTGGCGCGCAGACCGAGGATGACAGCTGGGATGGCCTCGAGCCAGGTTGAGTCCGGGTGGCACATAATGGCGGCTTTGAACTGTCGGTGAAAACGCTCGATCATTCCGTTGGCGCAGGGATGGTAGCTCGTGGTCCTCAAGCGTTCAAACCCGATGGTCAATCCCAGAAGCCTGAATAGGTGAGACTCAAACTGTCGCCCTTGGTCGGTGGTTACGCGGCGGGGAGCGCCGAAACGGGCAATCCAGCCGGAGAAGAAGGCCGAGGCGACGTCTTCCGCGGTGATTCCCTCGAGAGGCCATGCCTCGGGCCATCGAGTGTAGCGGTTGATGGCGGTGAGGCAGTAGCGGTAGGGTCCTGCAGGGGGAAATGGTCCTATGATGTCGAGGTGGACGTGCTCGAACCGACCTGAGGGCTGAGCGAATGTTCCGATTGGGGATGTGACGTGTCTGGTGATTTTTGCTCGTTGGCAGTGAATGCAGGAGCGCGCCCACGTGCGACAATCCCGCTGCATGAAGGGCCAGACATAGCGGTCAGCCACGAGGCGTGTAGAGGCACGTATGCCGGGATGGCTGAGGTTGTGGAGCTGGTTAAAAAGACCACGGCGATGGCACAGGGGCACGTAGGGCCTGCTTCGTCCTGTCGACATGTCGCAGCAGATAGTTCTTGCCGACCCTGGAATGGGGACTTCTTTTAGCTGAAGTGAGGACGTGCCCTTGAGAAGTTGCTGCAGCTCGGCGTCCGTGGTCTGAGTCTCGGCGAGGATGTCTGCTGTTATTTGCACCGAGCTGATGGTGGCCACACGTGAAAGCGCGTCGGCGACCATGTTGTCTTTCCCGCTGATGTGTTGGATGTCGGTGGTGAACTGTGCAATGAACGAGAGTTGGTTCTGCTGAACAGGCAGGAGTTTATCGCGACGTTGAGAGAAGGCGTACGTTAGAGGTTTGTGGTCGGTATAGATGGTGCAGTGCTGCGCTTCGAGAATGTGGCGAAAGTGCTGCACTGCTTCGTATATCGCCAGAAGTTCTCTGTAGTAGGCTGGCAAAGTTGACGGGGCGGTTGTCGTGGTTTCGTCAGCGGAACTGGCGGTTGAAGGGGCCGTTTGCCGAGCTGCGAGTTTCTTGGAGAAGAACGCCAAGGGATGCCAGGTGTTGTCCACGCGTTGCATGAAGGCGGCGCCGATGGCGAAACCGGATGCGTCCGTGAAGAGTCCCAAGGGAGCGTCTGGCACGGGATGGGTGAGAAGCGTGGCGGTGCAGATGGCGGCTTTGCATTCTTCGAACGTTTTCGTTAACGTTGGTGTCCACGTGACGGGTTGGTTTCCACGTAGACCAGCCAGGACATCATGAAGGGGCGCCTGGTAGTCGGCGGCGTGCGGTAAGAAGCGTCTATAGAAGTTCAGCATGCCAAGGAAACGGCGAAGGTCTTTAGCGGTGGTGGGTTGAGGGTACTTTTGCAAGTCAGAGATGCGATCAGGCAGGGGTCGAGTTCCCTCTGACGAAACTTCGTGGCCGAGGAAATGGACGGTGGAAGCGCCGAGCGTGCTCTTCTGGACGTTGACGAGCAGGCCGTGGTCGTCGAGGCGTTGGGGCAACAGACGAAGGTGCCCGTGGTGTTCTTCGGCGTCACGTGAAAAGATCAATATGTCGTCAAGATAGACGAAGCAGAAGTCGAGGCCACGGACGACTTCGTCGATGAAGCGCTGAAAGGTTTGCCCAGCGTTCCTAAGGCCAGAACTCATGAAGGGAAACTCGAACAAGCCAAACGGGGTGATTATTGCAGTTTTCGTGACGTCGTCCGGGTTGACGGGTATCTGCGTGTAAGCCTTCACCAAGTCTAGCACGGAGAAGACGTGGCAGCCATGAATGCGATGGGCGAAGTCCTGTATGCGGTGGACGGGGTACCGGTCCGGGATGGTGCGTGCGTTGAGGGCGCGGTAGTCCCCACATGGTCGCCAGCCAGCGTTCTTCTTCGGGACAAGGTGAAGTGGCGAGGCCCATGGGCCATCGGAGCGACGGGCGATGCCTTCTCGGAGCATGGCTTCGAACTCTGCCTTGGCTATGCGCATGCGGTCTGGGGCAAGGCGACGGGCACGGCAAAAAACCGGGGGGCCTGGAGAGGTCCGGATGTAGTGCACGGTGGTGTGCTGCACTTTGCGTGGCAGTCCGCTTGGGCGCGTCAAGCCGGGAAACTCGGCGAGGATGGCATGGTACGGCGAGTGATCATCGACACTGTGGACCTTGATGCTTGGCTGTTGGGCGGTCGTTCGCTGGCCTGGTGTGGAGTGTCCCGTTGTCGCGTCGATGAGCCGGTCGTTGCGGCAGTCTGGAAGGAGGTTGTAGTGAGCCAGGAAGTCTGAACCGATGATTGGCTCGGCGACGTCGGCGATGACAAAGTTCCAGTGAAGGTCGCGGCGTGAGTTCTTGAGCTGGATGTGCAGGCGCAGCGAGCCGTACGTCTTGATTGTGGACCGGTTTGCCGCGCTGAGCTCGAAAGATGTCGGCGGGTGAGGGCCTTGAAGGTGAGATCGCGGGTAGCAGCAAATGTCGGAACCGCTGTCGACCAGGTAACGCTGCTTCGTGATCTGGTCGGTGACGAAGATGCGACGGCCTCCGGGTTGGCAGCTTGCGGCCGTCTCTACGAGCTGCCGCTCTTGTTGTCCGCATGTCCCGTGGAACAAGGTGGACGACATTGCCGGGCTTTGTCGCCGAAGCGTCGGTGGTAGTAGCACGGACCGTTGATGTCAGGTTGCGGCAATGAGGTGGTGTTTCGGTCGTGGCTTGGCGAATGGCGGCGCTGTCGCATCGGAAGATGTTCACCCAGGTGTTGTTGAACGGAGGTGAGCCGTCGATCGATGTCGTCGATACGGCGCGCAAGCTCCGTGGTGTTCAGCGGTGCGGCGACAGCCTGAGTGGTGGGCGGCAGCTGCGGTAAGGAGGCCTCGACGACGCGATCAGCAATTTCCGCAAGTTCGTCGAGAGGTAGCCTGACCTGTGCCTGCAGAATTGCCTGGGCGTGCGGCGGGAGTCGTTGGAGCCAGAGCGCTCGCAGGAAGGAATCCTTGGCTTGCATGTTGCCCACGAGCGCACGCATGTGGCGCAGGAGCTGCGAAGGTTTGCGCTCAGCGAGCTCTGCGGACTGAAGTTGTCGCACCTTCTGTTCTTCCGAGAGCGACAGGCGGCGGATGAGTGCAGTCTTTAGGTGTTCATAGTGGTTGGCCGTTGGTGGGTTGGCAAGGATATTCCGGACCTCGTTGGCATAACGTGCGTCCAGGTGGGCGACGACGTAATCGTAGCGGGTCCGGTCTTGCGTGATGCGCGCCAGGGAGAACTGGGCCTCGACCTGGGCGAACCAGACTTCGGGCGAGTCCACCCAAAACTGCGGAAGTTTGACAGCGACACGCCAGGTGTGTGGAGCAGCGTGCGGGATGCCGTCTGCAGGGGCTCTGACGTCCTCAGCGGAGTCGGCAGGTACGGGCAGGGTTGCGGGGACGTTGGCAGAATGCTGCTGTTGCACGGCCTGCAGTTGCTGTTGAAGTTCTTGTACTTGTTGGCGAAGAGCGCCAAGCACTTCCAGGTCGGCCATGGCGGTGCGGTTAGTTCGGTTTCCGGGTCACCAGGTGTGGGATGCGGAGTCGCTGAAGGACGGATCCCAACATAAAACGAAACGATGTTTATTAACGTAGTAACAGCAGCAGGGCAAGCATGCCGATGCTGCTCTTCGGAAGGTTAGAGAAACAAACATGAAATCAAGCTTGGTAGCTTGGGTTATATAGTCAGCAGTGGTGACGTAAGCCTCCGACGAAACTGCGTGGCGCTGTCTTTTATCGGAAGCGTGTTGCAGCAAGTAGCTGTGTCACGCCGGTCTAATCAGTGACGAGACAGAGGCTGCGTAGGTCTGTGCGCAGTGGTCGCCACAAGCAGCTGGCGTCTTTTCGTTTTGCTTTAGAAACTTCTGGCGTTCTGTCGTTTTGCTTTTAGAAAACATCTGGCGTCTTTCGTTGGTTTATTTCATCAATCAACGGCGTTTTGAACAAAATTTTTATTGTTTAATCACGCACAGGAGAAATCTCACCAGGCACTACCTTGGAGGTAAACAATGGCTGCTAATGGGAATGAGAGACAGAAGAAGTCGGCTTTTAGCTAACACTTACACTTCTACTTCTACTAACGTTTCCTACTGGAACATGCCAATGGCTGCTAATGGGGAATGAGAGACAGAAGAATTCGGCTTTTAGTTAACGCGCACGCTGCGAATTTTTTGTTGTTCAACAACGCACAGGAAACATCTCCCACCGGCACCACCTTGGAGGTCAAGATCTGGTGCTAGCGTTACGAGTGGTTACGCACTACGACTACGAGGGACGAACGGGTGCCGCATTAAGGAGCTTCGCCCCTAAAAA
Source organism: Rhipicephalus sanguineus (assembly GCF_013339695.2). Lineage (NCBI taxonomy): Eukaryota > Metazoa > Arthropoda > Arachnida > Ixodida > Ixodidae > Rhipicephalus > Rhipicephalus sanguineus. The sequence goes on along the minus strand of NC_051186.1, from coordinate 25,059,912 downwards.
AGCGCAATGTCAACGTCATCTGTAACCTAAACGCGAAGGCGCCTAAAGGCCTCCAATATTCGCTCGCACTATCTCGGAGGCAACGAGGCAACGTTGATGGTCGCGAAGCGCGCATGCCCGCGCCCGCGCGTGACTGCCGCGGCTTCCGCGACAGCGCGGGCCGCACCTGTTCGTACCTGTGCGCTAGTGTACGTTCGTATCAAACGTCGCGGGGTGCAAATCGGTTCGTAACAACCGTACTCCAATACATTGCAGGCTAATGGGCCTTGGCCGGGACAACAGAAAAATTCGCATCACCGCGAAATTCGTACGAGCCGTGATCGTATCATCGAGGTTTTACTGTATATGTTTGCCGTCGTGTATATGACCGCAGGCATGCTACTCTGCATAGGGATGGGGAATGTGATTAAAGGATAGCCTGCTATGACCCAGCACCTACCCGAAGAAACACAGTGAAAACTCAACGCAAGGTACACGTAAGACGAATAGCGCCAAGACGAAGAAGGTTCAAGTATGAAATGTCAATGAGACACTACCGTTATTGTTCATATGTTATGTTGTGTCATCTTTCAAGATAGTGCAACAATAACATAAAGACTACGCCAACTGGCATACAAGGCCACGCATTCCTTGGACAGTTTTCGTTCTGTGAATGTCGGCTTCATTTTGATGATCTTTGTCGCGTATTTTGCAGCTAAGGGGCCTTGCCTAATCAAAACTGTACTCGGGGCACGAATTTTTTCTTGGATTAATTGATCTTGTTCCGCTAGCACTTGTACATGTCTAAAATTCGCTGCTGTGAGGTACAGGTCCCGACAAGTTAAACCGCCAAGCCTATATATCCGTAACTGTTAACGTGGCATAAAAGTTGATTCATTTTGAGTTTGAAGTATAGCCTCCGTCCCACCCTGCAGCCACCTTCCCCTCGTCGCCAACTCAGTGAGGGTTACGCCAGTGAACTCTCGCGAGCTCGCCAAGTGCGTATGCGGAAGCGGCGTGCAAGTGCACTCACTCGCAGCGGATATGACTGACCTTGTGGCGACACCGGACACGGCCATAAATTGTCGTCTCGGCGCCACCAGCTGTGGCAGGACTCGACTCGACCGCTACTCTTCATGTCTGGCTAAGCTAAAGTATCCGAGTGGGCAGCCAGCGTCGTAACATTCATACAGCCACGCAGTTCGAGGTTACTCGCCGAACGAAAATCGTGGACGACAGTGATAAACACGACCTCGAACGCGGGACGCAGGAAGACAGGCAGGGTGGTGTGCCCTGATACAGAACGCGTTTGCTCCGCTCCGGCGAATGTTTCATTCCTTATAGCATAGAAAAAAGGTGTTTGGCCAAAAGGCTTTTCGCTGTGGTTCCGGTGGCCTCGTTTGCGTGCGCTACGTGACGTCAGCCGTGGACGTCGGAGAAATGCTTGAATGCTTTCGAAGGCGCGGGGTGTAACGCTGAACTTGGGGCTGTGAGGAGAGCGGTAAAGTCACTGCGATGTCATTACAGGCGACCATATATGAGGACACATGCAATGCCTTTAGCGCTACTCGTCTTCCGATCCAAGGCACTCCCCACGCTTAGTCTTGGCGTCACGTTGTACACCCGTCGGGCAGAAGAGTCCGACAACAATGCTCTTTTTGTTGTTGTTGTTGTTATTATTTCTTCTACATAAGCGTGTGTGTTATTCCCTGTGGCATATCTACTCATATTCTACTCATATTCGAATGCACTATAATGCCTGTCTTTCTTGAACATTCTTGCATAATGTTAGTAGGTCTTCAATGTAATTTTTTATCGTCCTATGGGCATAATGTATTATCTTCATTCTGAAACGAACGTCTATAAGTACAGCAGCCTGCCATTTTTTCACTGTCTTGCACTTGCTTCGAGCTCATGGTGCGCGCGTAAGCTTCGTGCGTAAGCGCGCCATTTCCTCGTGACGTTACGTCAGGAAACTGCTAGCGTCACGAATCGTGCCCAAAAGACGGGAAGCGCCAGGAGAGAGCAGCGCGCTCGTTCTTTTTATTTTCATAGTTTTTTTAGAGTCCATTTCCTCTTGATGTGAAAATTAACAGGTTTTACCTGTCTGCGTCGCCTTCTTAGTGTTCATTGAAGTGAAATCCGGAACCGCCACGGTTGTCTAGTGGTTATAGTGCGCGACTGCCGACCCCAAGCTCGCGGGATCGAATCCCGGGCGCGGTGGCCGCATTGCGATGGAGACGAAATGTTACAGGTCCGTGTACTTAGATTTAGGCGCACATCAAAGAACCCCAGGTTGTCAAGATTTCCGGAGCCTTCCATTACGGCATCTCTCATATACATGTAGTGATTTTGGGACCTAAAACCCGAACAAATAATTAAATGAAATCTGATTGTCAGTCTGATCTAGTGTTGTCTTTTCTCGTCTGTCATTTAGCGCTAATCCTAGTACGTCTTCTATATAACCGCGAGGACACGCAAGAAGTACTTACAATTTGCTTTTCTTTTGTCGCATTTCCATTATGTTCAACACCATCCGCAATATAGTCATGATAAGTCTTAATTGGGAACTGATTTCGTACACGTGCAGCACAGGCCTCCATAAATGTTCAAACGTTGTGCTGAAGGACAAGTCTCGAACACGTTAAGCCTCATGTTCGGCACAGTTCGAGAGTAACTCACTCGACAAAATGAAGGCGTTCATAGCCAGCGTTAATAACAGAAAATGAAGAAAGCCTCTCAGCGAGAGATGAAGAGCATGTGCTGGCGCAGGTGCGCAAAACAATAAAACGTTTTAATTTTACGAGAAACCTGCAGAGTGAGGGAGTCAGTGGGCGGTTACTGATGAAGATTAATGAAGCTACGCATTGATTCGATGCGCCCGACGCTTGCTGGGATTGCGATGCCACTTTCTTTCATCCTGCCATCCGGCAGGCTTTCTAATCCTGCGGTGGCTTATGGTGCGGGAACGCTTGCATTTTATTGTACGTTAACTTTTTCACGGCGTTCGGGTCTCAGACCTTTCTCTCTGTAGCGTTTCTTTGTTTTTCTTAATTAACTTCCAATTACCTTTACAGAATATATTAGGTGGCGCGCGGAGTACGCGTGGCCTCCTTGTTTATTAGTTTACTGTTTCAGTTATATACTGTCGATACTTTCTCTGGGCTGAAAGGCTAAGCCCACTTATGAGCGGGTGAAATTTACCAGAGTTATGGTGTGTGGCGACGAAGGCGCCAAATAACTAACGTTGTATTGCCGCACCGCTAAACTAATGGCATTCAGCGCACGAGGCAAGCTATAACGAGAACAGAAAAGTGCGATGCAGGAAAAACAGACTGCGCAATGAACTCGCGTCATTAATTTTCGCCGAAGAGGGGCGAACTAGTTTAGAAGCGGCCGACCTCGTTGCTCATTTAGGCCATGACGCAGCGCACGAGGTACGTTCTCTGAGATGGGCCATTTGCGCTGTTGTCGATGTTATCGTCGTCTTCGTTGTTGTAAGCGTGAAACAAGTGCAGGTCCTCCAAGACAGCGTTGAAGCCGTTCACAGAGTGCATGTCTCAAGCGGCAACTACATCAATCTATTTATTCTAGCTCCTTCCTACAGTCTATATAGTGTAACGAACCAGGAGGATGCTCTCCGCCAATTAGCATAAAGCCTTTGGTATGCGGAACGCACTACCAACTTGGAAGAAAGATAAATTTAAGTGAACGGGATATTGGCACCACCTCGTGTTGCACAGTTTATTAACATGAGACGACATGCGACTGTTACTACATTAAGCAACAATCTCTATTCATTTTTAACGTCGCAACGATACATCAAGGCTCCGCTTGCGCCGAGCTATAACAGCTGCAATGATTTTACCCCGTGCAACACTGCTGCCATGAAAAAAAAAATATATATATATACATAATGACAATGATAAGTACGCGTGTCAATCTCTCAAAATCCGTGTCACCATCAGTTTAAATCCGAAGTATGTATTGCAAGCTCACCGGCTGTAATACGTCAGCCGCAATGATTACCGCAAGAAATTATTTAAAACTGAATCAGAGAAGCCTAATTATAACCTCTCAGTCAGCATGACTCTCATATTTATGCTTCGCATAGCTGATTGTTTAGTTCAGAAGAAAAAAAAATTATTTATGGGAAACCCTAATCTGTTAATATTACTCAGTGTATTCGGCGAAACTCCTGATGCATTAAGCGGTATTAACGTTTCATTACCACTCCTTATAAGTTTGGTGCGCCCTTTCAAGCGCGGACGTAACTAATGCTCCCTCTCCTCCTTTCCTTTGTTTATCTTCTTCGAATGCTTGGTCCCTCCCCTTCTTAAAGTAGCGAACAGGGCATGCGTCTGGGTTAACTTCCGCCTGTTTCCTTTATCCTATACGTTTCTGTAGTTGTCCTAGAGATTTTCAGCAAATTTTTCAGGATGATCACACCAGCCTGAAAACTCTACTTGATAAATAAACTCTTATTTTCGAAAATGATGAACATGTGCCCTTCTTAGTGATCTGCATACATATCACACGAGCTGTAGGTTATGCGAGCACCTGACAAGCGATGAGATCGAGAAGAGTGCCGGTTGCACGTTTTCTCGAGGGTGTCTAGCTCAATGTCAACTGATAGACTGGCTCCATCCTATCATTTTTTTTCTATGTTCTGAGGGTAGTTTCGTTTTCTTCGTCTTCATGTGCGTCTAAATATGGCACACGCTTAACTTGGGTGATTGGCCAATAATCAGTGACGTATGGACACACAAAGCATTTTAACACGAAAGTGTTTTATGCCGGGGTCCACCAAGACTTCACTGACGTATTTCCGTCACGGAAATGACGTAGAAAAAACATACACGATCAGATGGCAAAGAAAAAAGTTCCATCAACGGGCATCGAACCCACGACCGCACGGTCAGCAGCAACAGATGCCGGGCACGCTATCCACTGCGCCATGGTCACAGATTCTAGAGGCTTTACAAACGCGTATTTTATATCTACCACTCTCCCGGTCGGCAGGGTGGTGTTGCCCTCTGGGAGCAGTGAAATAAATTCGTCATTACTGTGGCCTCCGCGATTAACACCTGTAACGCGTTACACGTCTCTCCCATTCGGCGCGTTTTCAATTGAAGTTCAATTTTGTCAATGCCTTAACACACCGCGAGGCGGCGACCTTAGCGCAAGCGTCGTAAAAGCGTGGGCCTCGCTCATAGCACTGCGACGCGCGCCTGCCTCACCTGGCTGTTACACCGCGTTCCTAGCTCACGCGCTCGCCCCTAGAAAAATCGCGGCCGGACTACCGGCGCGGCACCACGCGCTTTGCGTTTCCCACTAGTCCGGCCGTGGTGTTCAATCACATTTTAACATGCCGCAGGATGACGACCAAGTTCTGCGTTCAATATGCGACTCTCTTCTGGCTATCACACATCGTTCTCTGATTACGCTTTAACCGTTAACTACTACAGCTACCACAAGGATTTGTTTAATCATTTAACATGGGCCTTAGTCGTCGGGATGCAGATGTACCACCAATCATCAAAGTGGGTGCATACACGTTAAACGCGCCATTAGTTGCCAGACATCAATATGCATTGTGCAAACTCTTTTATATCAATGTACAATAAGCATTCAATTACTTCTGTAAGGGCACGCTTTACTTTCGTGTTATTCCGATTCCTATGATGGAGGGATCAACCATGTTTGTTTTTTTACAGCTGAGCTGTTATGCTGGAAGTTGGGCGTGTGTCGTAGATAGAAAATTATCATCATCATGAACCGGCACGCGATCCCTTCTTCATTGTCGTCTTCTCCTTCGCTCCCAGAACAAGTGTGCCCATTGCTCCTGCGAGGGATGCAATAACTCTGATGGTTGAGCGAATGAGTTCGCAGAGAGGGAAAAAGAACTAAGGAGAGAGAAACAGAGAAATTCTTGGAGAAAAAGTTTCTTGGCTAGAGCAGGCATATCAATGTATAGTATAGTATAGCAAAGGGTGGGAAAGAGAGAGGTAGAGGGTAATAGCCTAGCCAAGTGCCCACCAGCTCTGCTGTGGCCCAGCCTGGCGCGACTAACTGCAAGCTGCGCTAAAATTTCTTTCTCCTCGTTACTAATTAATCTAACCGAGACGAAAGTCAAATTGGCGCCGTCTGTCGAAGGCTGTGACGTTATATTACGAAACGAAACTATTATCCGCTCCATTAATCCAGCAGGTCATGCGTCATTGTCAGATAAGGAACCTTGGTGCAAGTCCAAATGGTGCCACCATGTCTCGCATTGTTATCTCCACGCATTACCTTCCGCATTCTTTGCGCAGTGACCGAGCGCAGGACATAAGCAATGCCATAGAACGTGTGGTGGTCCCGTGGGATTAATTACCAGGGCGCGCTCTAATCTGCCATCTCCAGGCGGCTGATGAGGATATGCCTGCTGCGGATTATCTTTCCCTTCTTACCGCAGGCGTAATCCTTCCGCGTCAGGGATTCCTGCGTGCCGGCTGCAGCTGCGCTCAAGTTATTTGTATTTATATGTGCTTATCGGGCCACTTCGAGTGCGTGTCCTCTGTCGCTCTCTTGCTGCTTCCTAAAGAAGGCTTGTCCTGACATTGACGTTGACGTTGCAGGCACACAAGTTGCGCGAAGCTGTTTCTGCGACAAGAGGATCGGTTCGAGAAGTGAGGCACCATCATGAAAAAAAAAGAAAAGCCCACTCGTGTTAGGTGCCACCACACATATTTGAAAAGCAGGCTGCAAACAGGGATAGGTGGACACCGAACGCGTCGGTCTTCTTCAGCTTTTATTCCGAATATCCCTGAAAGGGATCACGTTCAAACGAGCGCTGACTTTGTATTTGCACGTGTGTGGAACGGTAATTGAGTGAAGTCGATGCTGCTAAGAAAATTCCAACAAACCCCATCAAGGTGTGTCGCAGAATCAGTCTCCGACAATGTGCTGCTAGAATTTCAGGAAATAAACAAAAATTTTGTTGAGCCAGCAAATTTATGCCGGTGAGGAAGAAGAATGAATAAGACAGGTTGTTATGACGTCAGAACAGGCAATATAAATAAGGAGCTTAATATTACCCTTCGTTATGGCTGGCTATCTTAAAACCACGAAAGACACCTCAGAAAGAGCTGTTGTTGGGGTTGGTGTCGTTCCTGCAGAAAGCAATGTAACCCAAACTGTGGCGCCGCATGTTTCTTAGTCACGAAGAAGCGAGAAATGTCACGTCAAAAGCAATGTCCTTCAAACATCCTGCACTTGTGACTTTTCCGAGTAGTGTCTTCACGGAGCAGTTGCCAACATCAAGGGCCCAGAAAGTATCTACAGGTAAGTTCCCACGCCTGCCACTTACTATTACCTGTGGGATTTGCAAAATTGTCACCATGTATCCCACGCCCCGCCACGGTGCTCTAGTGGTTATGGCGCTCGACTGCTGACCCGAAGGTCGCGGGATCGAATCCCGGCCGCGGCGGCTGCATTTTCGATGGAGGCGAAAATGTTTGAGGCCCGTGTCCTTAGATTTAGGTGCACGTTAAAGAACCCCAGGTGGTCGAAATTTCCGGAGCCCTCCACTACGGCGTCTCTCATAATCATATCTTGGTTTTGGGACGTTAAACCCCAGATATTATTATTATTATCATGTATCCCTAGTGACCTCGGGCACACAGTCCACACTCACGTTTCACAATCATTCTAAGCTATTATTCCGTCGCCTGTGACACTTGGCAATCACTCAAGTACCGGGCCAAAACATAGCTATATCTGGGAAGCCTACTTAGCGTCGATGTGCGAACAGCCGCGTCATCGCTGTTGATTGAGAGCTGAGCCATATGCGCACTCCTTCCGGATTGTGTGCGCCGAAAGTGTGCACTTTAGCTTCGGCTTTGAATGTGTTCATTCTCCAGAGCACGGTTACCGCCTGGACTGTTGCTCTGGTTTAGCTCTCTGCCCTTCTATCTATCTATCTATCTATCTATCTATCTATCTATCTATCTATCTATCTATCTATCTATCTATCTATCTATCTATCTATCTATCTATCTATCTATCTGTCTGTCTGTCTGTCTGTCTGTCTATCTATCTATCTATCTATCTATCTATCTATCTATCTATCTATCTATCTATCTGTCTGTCTGTCTGTCTGTCTGTCTGTCTGTCTGTCTGTCTGTCTGTAATATTAGCATGTGTAACAGAGCAAGTTCACGCTCTAAGTTTTTCTTGGTCCCCGCACGTGTGGAAGTTGAAGTGGAAGTAGTCGATTGTGCTATCAGGAAGTGCACGGAGATACTACCGTAAAGAACGATGGGTCAACGCGAAGGTCGAACCCTTAAAGCGCGTCGCACTCGGAGGAAAACCGTCGCCAGTGGTCCCGACCCCTCAAATCACGTTTGAACACTCCAAGCCTCGCGTGACCGTGTGCGCGTAACTGATAAGGCCAGTGCCGTGACTCAGTAAATCTCGCTCTCTTCTATCCTTTCTGCCGATTGCTTTCGAAAGTAAACACGGGGTCATTTATTTTCTCCTAGCTGTCTCTAAAGCAAGGAACCCCGCCCGGACGCGTTCTTTCTTTGTTTATTACGTGAAGCAGCGCCCTTCTATGTTCCGGGACAACTTGTGGCCTTATCCTGCAAAACAAGGATCCAGTGCGCTCGAGACAAGATAGCGGTGATCCCGAAGCGGGAAAGCTAATGCCACTTTACGATCACTTTCACACAGTCGCTAGCATTTCACGCGGCGGTTGACGCTACGTAGTGAGCCAACGTGCTGATCTCCGATTTCGTGTGTCTGTATCGTTTCTGCCAGAACTATGCGAGATTATGCGAAACTTGGGCTGGCTTTCTCTGATAGCTTTTTAACGCGCATGAACTTTCTTGGTCTTCAGTTTAAGTGTCCTAGTTATGTTCAAAGAAACGGACTGACACCTCACGGTTGTTTTCATATCATGTGTATTTTCCGTACACGTTTGAGATAAAGCCAGAATTAAGAATATTTTTTTTCTGGCTTGGATGCACCAAATTCAATTTTCATCTTATATTGCCACGCCCACTTCTTGTCTTGTTTAGATGTATTCGGGTTTGACCGCCAGGGACGGTTATCAACGCTCGACGCTGTCCGCGAAGTAGTGTTCTAGAAGCGTCGCGATTGTAGTAGACCGGTTTGTTAAGATTGCGCCCCGCACGCGAATGTTCCAGATTTGTCTAGAGATTACGCCGCCACCAGCGATATTGCTGGAAAGTTCGATAGCGCCTGTATAAAAGCCGACCCGCGTGACCGCTTGTCAGTTAATCGACGGTCGACGCTCTGTTCGCCGCTATCAGTTTATTGCTGTAAACTGGAATTTCACTTTCCCGGCCACAAGTTCGGCCTAATAAAGAGTTTCATCTCGGACGTGCTGACTGCTGCCTTTGTCGACGTCACGACCACGTGACATCTGGTGGAGGTGCTGTTCCTTCATGATCCGGACGCCCCCGTCAAGCCGTGAACCCAGCCCCCAGCGCGGAGAAGACATCGACGCCAACCACGACCAGCGAGCTAGCCGTAGGCAACAAGGCCTAGCACCGGAGTACGGGCCTCTACCCGACAAGACCACGAAGACCCCGACCATGCCCACCACATCAGCGACGGCGAAAGCACCCATTGTGCCTGCACCTGTGCTGCTACATCAGCCGAGGGAGCCACCTACCTTCCGTGGGTCACCGCTCGAAGAACCGGACAGTTGGCTTGAAAGGTACGACCGCGTCGCCCTTTACAACAACTGGACTGATAACGACAAGCTACGGAACGTGTACTTCACCTTGGAAGACACCGCTCGAACATGGTTCGAGAACCGAGAGGCCACGCTCACAACCTGGGACCTTTTTCGCGCCGCTTTCCTGGACACGTTCACGAGCGTCGTCCGGAAGGAAAGAGCCGAAACTCTGCTAGAGACTCGTGTACAGCTGCCGAACGAGAACATCGGCATGTACATTGAAGAAATGGTCCGCCTTTTTCGCCATGCTGACCCCGCTATGTCCGAGGAGAAGAAGATCTGCTTCCTAATGCGAGGAGTCAAGCAGGAACTCTTTGCCGGCCTTGTCCGTAACCCACCTAAGACAGTCGCGGAATTCGCCTCGGAAGCCACAACGATCGAAAAGGCGCTTGAAATGCGCACGAGGCAGTACAACCGCCGGATTCCCACGACGACCTACGGGGAGGTTCAAGAGCTGCAATCCGACGACCTGCAAAACACAATCAGAGATATCGTGCGGGAGGAGCTGCGAAAACTGTTGCCGTCCTCGCAGCCTGAAGTAGACTCGATTACTGATGTCGTGCGCCAGGAAATACAGCAATCCCTGCGAGCACCTCAACTAGTGCAGCCTGAGCCACAAGGGATCAGCTACGCCGCTGCAGTCCGCCGCAACGTTCCTCCTCGCCCGCGTCAAGACGCCGCGCCGCCGCATCAGTTCCGCCGCCAGGCACCGCTGCCGCCACCATCGACGTCATACCGCCCGCCAGCCGGCCAGCGATCCGCGCCGAGGAAGACCGACGTTTGGCGCGCCCCTGACAACCGCCCGCTCTGCTACCACGGCGGGGAGGCCGGCCACACGTACCGCCGCTGCCAGTACCGACAGATGGGACTACGAGGATTCGCCATCAACGCGCCGCGACCGCAGCCAGGCGAACGGCCTCGCGACATCGACGACTACCTAACCGGAACGCAGTGGCAAGAACGACGTCCTTCACGTTCGCCGTCGCCCGGCCGCTACATGTCACCGCACCGCCGGCCGTACACTGACCCAAACCGGTGCCGGTCGCCTAGCCCGTATCCGGAAAACTAAGGGCAGCAACCGATGGAGGTGCGGTTGCTGTACGACGAACTACCGAAGATCCTCCGCCGACGACGACAACGTCGCGACGAAACCTTCAGAACACGACGCGAACCAGACAGACCCCTGACGACGAGGTCTTGCGGACCGAAGAAGACCCGACGACGCAACATGGAAGCAGCGGAACAAACCGACGCAGCCGTGACCCGACGCCGAGACCCAACCGCAACGCAAGACGACGAACTAGCGACCTCGACGTTCTCATCGACGGCCACAACGTCACCGCTCTCGTCGATACTGGAGCCGACTATTGCGTCATCAGTGGGCCCTTCGCCACGAAGTTGAAGAAAGTTAGAACCGCTTGGCAAGGCCCCGAAATCCGCACCGCTGGAGGCCATCTAATAACGCCGTCTGGAGTCTGCAGAGCAAGAGTCACAATCAATAATCGCACGTATCCTGCGAGTTTCGTAATCTTGCAACACTGCTCCAGGGACGTCATACTTGGCATGGACTTCTTGAATCATCACGGCGCCGTCATCGACTTAAGAACCAAATCAATAACCCTATCGTCGGACAAAACGACACCGCCAGATACGAGTCCATGTCAACATGCCCTTAACGTGCTCGAGGATCAAGTTACCATCCCGCCTCGCTCCAGCGTCATAATTTCCGTCAGCACCGAAAAAGCTGAAAACATCGAAGGTGTCATCGAGAGCGATCAGCGTTTGCTGCTAGACCGTGACATTTGCGTCGCAAGGGGCATTGCTCGGTTGCATGAAGGAAAAGGAAGCGTGATGCTAACGAACTTCAGCCAGGAATACAGACACCTGAGCAGGGGCACGACGATTGCATACATCGAAGAAATCTTGGCCGTCAGCGATGCGTTTGCCTTTTCAGATTCTGACGAAGCTACGACGACGATCCCTGAGGCACCCTTCGACGTGAACCCAAGTCTTTCCGCTCGCCAACAGCAACAGCTTCGACGCCTTCTGCAGGAATACAGGGACTGTTTCTCGTCGTCATCGCGGGTCCGACAAACACCCCTTGCTAAGCACCGCATCATAACAGAAGAAAATGCTCGACCACTCCGTCAGAGTCCCTACCGGGTTTCGACGCGGGAACGGGAGGCCGTTAAGACACAAGTCGATGAAATGCTACGCGACGACATCATCCAGCCGTACAACAGCCCGTGGGCCTCTCCCGTGGTGTTAGTGAAGAAGAAGAATGGGACCCTACGTTTCTGCGTCGATTATAGTCGCCTGAACAAAATCACAAAGAAGGACGTGTACCCTCTCCCACGAATAGACGACACCCTGGATCGACTCCACAACGCGAATTACTTTTCGTCGATGGACCTCAAGACCGGCTACTGGCAAATTGAAGTCGACAAGAGAGACCGAGAAAAGACCGCCTTTAGAACACAGGACGGCCTGTTAGAGTTCAAGGTCATGCCTTTCGGTCTTTGCTCGGCACCTGCGACTTTCCAACGAGTCATTGATACTGTATTAGCTGGCTTGAAGTGGCAGACTTGCCTTGTTTACGTGGACGACGTCGTTGTGTATTCCTCGAACTTCGACGAACACCTCCAGCGACTTCAATCCGTACTTCAAGCAATCAAGAACTCCGGGCTCACCCTGAAGCCAGAAAAGTGCCGCTTCGCGTACGAGGAGCTCTTATTTTTGGGTCACGTGATCAGCAAGGCTGGAGTGCTCCCAGACCCGCAGAAAACAGCTGCCATCGCCGCTTTCCCGCCACCCACCGACAAAAAGGCCGTGCGCCGATTTCTCGGCTTGTGCGCCTATTACAGACGCTTTGTCAAATACTTTTCACGGATCGCCGAGCCACTAACGCAGCTCACGAAGACCGACGTCGAATTCAGGTGGCAAACAGCGCAAGTCAAAGCATTTCATGAACTGAAACTACGCCTGCAGACACCTTCGATACTTGCGCATTTCGACGAATACGCCGATACGGAGATTCACACCGATGCAAGCAGCGTAGGACTCGGCGCCGTCCTTGTGCAGCGGACGGACGGACTGGAAAGGGTTATCAGTTATGCTAGCCGGTCGCTGTCTAAAGCAGAGGTCAACTATTCCACAACAGAAAAGGAGCGCCTCGCCATCATCTGGGCTACGTCAAAGTTTCGCCCCTACCTCTACGGCAGGCCCTTCAAAGTTGTGAGCGACCATCACGCCTTGTGTTGGCTAGCTAACTTGAAGGACCCTTCAGATCGCCTCGCACGGTGGAGCCTAAGACTTCAAGAATTTGACATTACTGTCGTGTACAAGTCCGGAAGGAAACACTCCGACGCCGACTGCTTGTCTTGTGCCCCCGTCGACCCACCAACGCCCGACGACCAAGATGATTACAGCTTCTTGGGAGCCATAAGTACCGAAGACTTCGCCGAACGACAGCGAGCCGACACGGAACTGAAGGGTCTAGTGGAATACCTGGAGGGCAGGACCATCGTTGTCCCAAAAGTATTCAGGCGAGGATTGGCATCATTTTCCTTGAAAAACAACGTCCTCGTAAAGAAGAACTTCTCTCCGGCCCGAGCCAGCTAACTTATCGTTGTACCTTCGGGACTGCGACCAGAAATTCTGCATGCCCTGCACGACGACCCAACGGCTGGACACCTCGGACTTTCCCGAACGCTCGCACGAGTACAGGAAAAGTACTACTGGCCGCGCCTTGCCGCCGACGTCACTCGCTACGTGAGGACGTGCCGAGACTGTCAGCGACGGAAGACACCGCCCACAAGACCAACAGGCTTCCTTCAGCCGATCGAGCCTCCTCGGCGACCATTCCAGCAGATCGGGATGGACCTCCTGGGGCCGTTCCCAACGTCGACTTGCGGAAATAAATGGATCGTCGTGGCTACCGACTACCTCACCCGCTACGCCGAAACAAAAGCCCTGCCCAAAGGCAGTGCCGCTGAGGTAGCCAAGTTCTTCGTTGAGAAGATCGTCCTTCGGCACGGCGCCCCAGAGGTTCTCATCACCGACAGAGGTACGGCGTTCACGGCTGACCTAACTCAGGCGATTTTGGAATACAGCCACACAAGCCACCGCCGCACCACCGCGTACCACCCACAGACCAACGGCCTCACCGAGTGTCTAAATAAGACCATCGCCGACATGCTGGCCATGTACGTCGACGTCGAACACAAGTCGTGGGACGCCATCCTTCCGTACGTGACCTTCGCGTACAACACGGCCGTACAGGAAACGCCGCAGATGACGCCATACAAGTTGGTCTACGGACGGAGCCCGGCAACGACGCTCGACGCCATGCTACCAAACGTGACCGACGAGGAAAACATCGACGTGACCACCTACCTACAGCGCGCCGAAGAAGCACGACAGCTCGCCCGCCTACGGATCAAGAACCAGCAGACGACTGACAGCCGCCGCTACAACGTTCGACGACACCACATGGAATACCAACCCGGTGACCGTGTATGGGTATGGACGCCAATACGCCGACGAGGACTTAGTGAGAAGCTTCTTCGACGATACTTCGGACCGTACAGGGTACTTCGACGCCTCGGCGCACTCGACTATGAGGTTGTCCCTGACGGCATTACGAACTCTCAGCGGCGCCGTGCCCGACCTGAAGTCGTCCATGTCGTGCGCCTTAAGCCGTTTTTTGCGCGTTAGCGAGCCTGGGGACTCTATTTTTTTCCTTTGTTATTGTAATTTATTTGTGTATGCACTTGTTTTTTTTTTCTCTTCTATGTTCTTTCACAAGCATCGGGACGATGCTTCTTCAGAGGGGGGCAATGCCGCGCCCACTTCTTGTCTTGTTTAGATGTATTCGGGTTTGACCGCCAGGGACGGTTATCAACGCTCGACGTGTCCGCGAAGTAGTGTTCTAGAAGCGTCGCGATTGTAGTAGACCGGTTTGTTAAGATTGCGCCCCGCACGCGAATGTTCCAGGTTTGTCTAGAGATTACGCCGCCACCAGCGATATTGCTGGAATGTTCGATAGCGCCTGTATAAAAGCCGACGCGCGTGACCGCTTGTCAGTTGATCGACGGTCGACGCTCTGTTCGCCGCTATCAGTTTATTGCTGTAAACTGGATTTTCATTTTCCCGGCCACAAGTTCGGCCTAATAAAGAGTTTCATCTCGGACGTGCTGACTGCTGCCTTTGTCGACGTCACGACCACGTGACAATATTAATGTACCTTTGTGTCTGTATTTTAAAGCTTACTATCGTTTTAAACAATAAAATAAACGCATTAGTGACGTATGTGTCTGATTATTGCTTGTTTTTAGGATTCTCTTGAAGTGTCTGCTCTGCCTTACGCAGTAATGCCACAGGAGGTGCACACTTTACAGGAACAAGATTTGGTATTTATTTATTTATTTATTTATTTATTTATTTATTTATTTATTTTTGCTTTATTTTATTTTATCTGACAATTTTGCCAACTTCATTGGAGTCATTGCAGAGTGCACTGCAAAAAATCTGGCCCCTAAACACGGACAAAGCTGAAGGTATAGCGCTGCCGAGCACTTTTACGTGTTCCTAATTAAACGATTTCTCTAAAAAGGAGCCTTCTTACGAAGTGCCTTCGTTAGCACAGCTAGCACAAAGCACTCCGTCACGTCGTTTGAATGAGAACACTGTTCCGTGACCCAAAATACAAAAATTTCCTTCAAAGAAGGTCTTCTTACGTACCTCCTACGTTAAGATACTAAAGAATGGTCTGCCCGTACTGTCCAATATAATACGGCACATTTGCCTTAATGCAAAATAATGGTTTTGTACCACAACTGCACCATAAAATCCCATAGAAGCTTTGCCACCTATGCAGGTGGCAGTCTCGGTATACGCTGGCAACAAGTGAGCGGAGGTCGACCAGTGCACTAGCCACATACGTCCACGTACACGTTCGGTGTGGGTCTGTGGTTGTTGTTTCAAGCAGATGCTTCCTGACGCATGAACCATAATTCCAAGTTTTCCTCCACCTTCGTTCCTGAGCCAGCATCGTCGCATTGTTAAGGTCGAAGCTATAACCTGTCGTCTAGCAGTATTCAACAAGCTGTCTTAAAATGCGCTCCATGGGTGGCTTTAGCAACATTCCCACTTTGTGTTCTTTGAACGTCTTTGGCATTTTCCTGCCCGACTTGCTGATGTAAGTGGTGTCGTGAACCCCACAATGTACTCTGTAGAGTACCCTGCTCTAATCATCCGCAGGTGTGCGGTCTTTAGGCTTTATGAACACATGTCCTAAGGACAAGGTATACACAAACACCGCCGAAGATTAGAGTGGGATCATCTACGAAGTACAATGTGGAGATTGCGACACAACTTGCATAGACGAAATGGGTTGAAGAAGGCGATCGAAGGTTAAAGAACACAAAGAGGATGTTGCGAAAACCACCCATGCAACGTGCTCTAAGACGGAGCTTGTTGAACGCTGCTGAATGACAAGGCATAACTTTGACCTAATCAATTCGACGATGCTACCTTGTGCACAAAGGTCGGAGGAAAAAAAAATCTTAGAATCATGGTTCATTCATCACGGCGCATTGGCTTGCAACAACAACAGTGGCCCTCTACGAGATGTTTACAAGGAAATGTGCGACTAATGGACTGGTCAAACTCCGCTTATATTTGCCAGCGTATACTGAGAATGTCGCCTGCATAGGTGGCAAAACTTTCATGTCATTTTGTTAATAATTGTTGTGTTAAGTCAAAGTAAACATTTTACAATCAAGCTACACATCCCGGGCTGGTAGATGTGGGGGTAGCATGCCATGTGTAGATGCACTGTACTGTGTGAACTTGCTGATGACGGAAGCATACCTGCTGCTTCATGCCAATTAAACAGTGAAGTACACTACTACATGCTTCTTTAAATGCCACTTCGGCAGGTGTATTCAGGAACATATTTGTCAAAAGTGTTGCAAGCCTGCTTATGAAACTGTGTGCACAGCCCATGGACAGCTCCACTTCGCTCCTTTCTGTACGTCTGAAAAGGAAGTAAAAGAAAACACCTAGAGCAACAGCAGTGTTCAGAATTTATACCCATTTAAACATTGCCATGGTGCATGTGCACATGGCTTCCCTTAGCATCACTGTTTCAGAAATCAAAAAAGCAGAAACGATATTTTGCAGATATTTCCAGACTCGTTCTGATCATATGAAGGACAAGCACCATGATTTCACGAAGACTTATTGCTATAGTACACAAGAATTCAGGGTTAAACACACTACGTTCTAACTCCAAGAGTATTTATGTACGTGCATTACCAATTCTATTCAATTACTGTCATGATGTTGAAGCAAAAGTCTTAACAGTTACAATTTTTGTACTTAATGCTGCCGAGAAGGCCGAGAGTTATGTGGGTGAAGAAATGAAGAATTGCGCATGTATAAAATGGAATCGGCTCGCACAAGACGAGGCAAATTGTAGACCACTGCGAAGGGCTACTGCTGCAGTGCACATATAAGGCTGAAGATGACAAAGATTAAAGCGTAAACGTAAAGGATGAGAATTAAATTGAGAAACAAGCTTGCTGTCAATAGCTCTTGAATTCTATCAGAACACAACATGACAGTTGTATATCCTGTGCATCTTAACGCGACAAAAGTTGAGCTGAAGATGGCAGCTTGAATGAATGTCAAACCATTGAACAAAGCGTGTTGCTGGAGCCAATGTTTCAACAAATTGATGCGTCTAAGTTGTTGCAGCAACTTTGATGCAATTCGTTGCCCCTCTAAAGACCAGTCCTCTTGTTGAATCACTAGCTCCAACAACATTCGTTGTTCAACAATTATTTCATGAGCTGTACATCTCGTTACATTCATTACAAACCTCTACTGTACCAAATGCTACTATGGCAATGATAGTGGGTGCAATACTTAAGCTGCAGTGTCATAAGCAGGTGACCGGCTATTCAACTCTTTAAATATACCAGATCCATAAAGACTGCAAACCATGAGGCAAGCACAACACAAAGAACAAGCGTAAGGAAATTGAAAGAGGTTAACTTTAATAAACGAGGTATGGAATTAGTCATCCCCATTTTAAGTATACAAGGTGGTTTTTTAACGAACTCCTTTGCTGTTGGAAAATATCATGCTGCTAAAAAGATCATACCTGTAGTCAATGATAATTTCCAGGACGAAATTTCGTGATGCTGAGAGCATGCGTTAAACTTTATGCACGATAAGGGTTAGGTGCAATGTCAGAGAGGTGGAGATGATTTAATGGATAGCAAATACTAAAAATGAAAAGCTCTGAGTAACTATCGCAAGAATAAGGACGAAGTAAGGAGGGAAGCATATGATAAGCTAGTGCAATGTCTGAAGCGAGGTAATCTTGCCTTAGAATATGCAGTCATAAAGTGAGATCCAGTAAGTAGGCATCACATGCACTGGTTGTGAGAGAGATATGAAGATGACGGACCACCTTTTAAATAAACGTAAAAATGTCCACCCATGTGCGTGTTGGGAACTAGCTCTCATGAAGCCCTAGGCTTAGAGAAAGCTTGATAAAGATGAACACATCCACAAGAGAAATCAGTAAAAGACAGATGGAGGATTGGTAGTGGAAAAGCAGCGAGAACAGCCAAAAACAAAACTGCAGGGTCTTTATGTACAATGCCGAAAAATAAGCTACCTATAATAAGTTTGTTTAAAGAAAGAAATTTAATTCAGGTAGGAAAGGCATTAAGCCAATTCAAAAATTGTGCTTGGCCATTTGCATGTCAATGCTTCGCTTTAAAGGGAACACACATAGCATCCATCCATCTACAGATGTGAAACTGCGTCATGCAAGATAACTTATACAAAGTTATTGCTTTGAGCAATTAGAGCAAAATATTTCAGGAGAGCACATACCTGTGCTGGTCAGTACATGATTACGATGGGAACAAACAGCGCTGGGCACGGGACGGAAAAAAAAGGTAGACGAGGGCGACAGCACCCTCGTCTATTGTTCTTTCTTCGTCCCATGTCCAGTGCTGTTTGTTCCCATTTTAATGCAGAATATTTCTTTCTTTAATCTGAAGGTGGCAGTGTTTCATGGCTAAAATAGTTTACTAATTTGCATTTCAAGTTACATTTTTTCAGCCATAAGGAAACACTGCAAAATGCTGAAGTTCTAATGTTAACATTTATCAGGAGAAAGACCAATTCTTTCGTATGGAATACCGAAGGTTGATTTCTAAAGTTCATTGCCTTTGTATTTTGTGCTGTTCCCTTATCATTTTCCTTAAGACGGTTGTATAGATGTTCTTGGTTTATCTTGTGTTTTGTATATGTTATGCTCCTGTTTTTGCTTAGCAAGATCATTTTATGTGTAACTTATCACTGTAGCCCACTTTGCAATACTGCTTACTGGTGTCAGCAGTATTGTCAAGTAATAAATAAATAAGTAAATAGATATCCACTTTGTCATAAAACTACTATGAAAACAAAATAAACAGAAACGTTGCACCCAAACTGTAACAGAGTCGGAAAAAATAGCTTTTGACCCATATTGCAGCTTAGCTTTTGATATGTAGCATTCGAAACAGAAATGTCGCCAAGACATTAGTGTGTGGTATACTTTGCTGGCAATTTATATTCCATCTAAAAAAAATATATACTGCTTGGTTGTAAGCAAGGAAAAATTTACTGAAGTGAATAATCCCTAGGAAAAATTTTGCAGCGCGAAATAACACAAGGACGAGAAGGGAGGACACAAGACGTGCGCTAACTTTCAACAGAAGGTTCTGTTGAAAGTTAGCGCAGGTCTTGTGTTCTCCCTTCTCGTTCTTGTGTTATTTTCCGCTGCAAAATTTTTCCTAATGTCTTACCAACAAGGCCGAATTTCTCCCCTTGTGAATAATCCCTAGCTTGCACAGAGTCTCGTTCCTTGACCTTCGCTGCACAGCACATTGGCACAGGATTCACGCGGGTGCCCCTGTGCTCATATAGTGCAAGTCTAAATGTTGCAGATTTAAGCAATACTTCTGTCTGAAATACCATGCAAGAACAATGATGTGCTGTGCAGTGAAGGCAAAGCTCCAAGAAACTTCCCACAGCCTTGTTATTTTTCATTTGAAAAAATTATTTTTCGCTTGAAGATAATATTACACCTTAAAAACTTTGTCTAAATTATCGCACGAGGAAAGCACACTCTGATGTGTAAGCAACATTTTTGCTGGGATTGCTACACAGTGAAAGAGAGCCCGCAATATGGGTTCAAACACTACTTCTTCCAAGTGTCAATTTTGAAGACATTTTTGCTTCTTTTTGCCAGCATTTTCAACCCTTGGTATATGCACTGAACTCATACTGTGAATATATTTCACATGAAACATTCAGTCTTTTATCAATATACATAAAAATGATGCATTTTGCAATGTTTCCTCACGACTGCAAATAGCATAAATTGAAATGAAAATAAATTCGACTATCATAGTCATGAAATATTGGTGACTATGTTAAAGAAACAAACGCTTTGTAGTAATAGCTCGACGCAATAATCATGTGTCAATTAATTTGCCTGACACAGCTTCATTTCTGCGTGCGAAGTTTGAAAGGTCTTTGCTGCATCGTGCAATTCTTTCCCCGAAAATAACGCTTGAATGACTACTTCCCACACTGAAACATAACAGCACCAGTTTTACAAAATATTGGAAATGGTCAAAAAACGACCTGGCACACTGCCGTGAAATGACCCAAATAGGTACTAAAATAAAACAGTGTGCACTGTCAGACACTATAATGAAGCACTAATCTGCTTGTATTGCTAAATTACTTCAAAACCCTGCTCTGAATAACTGCCCACAAGAAGTTGATTGCGAAAAATTTACTTTAACCACTGACCTATTTTGATCTATCTCTAGTATAATGACTCCTAACCTTTGGCACACACACAAAGGCACAAAACATTTCATATGCTTCAATGCCTTCGAACAGTACGGAAGGTCATATGTTAAGAAATAGCGTAAAATCTGGACTAATTTTAACCAGCTATGTTTTTATAACATGCAAACATTGAGAAATACACAATAATTTAGTAACTCGCCCCCTCTAAAACTGTTGCTGTCACAGCTCCAAATTCTATTCACGAGCTATAATGGCTAAAATATTAAAACACAGCTGCATTTCCATCTCATTGGTGGATGCACACAAGTCTACACGAACAGGCATGCACTTTAGATTGACTTCACAAGCCAGATATCCGGTAATCCTGCCGTTGGAGAACGTTACCAGTTGTATGAGCTGGACTACTACATAAGCTAAAATGGATGCTTGTGTGTTGGTATGACAGAGCGTAAACAAAGCAGTGCAGAAGACTGAGCACACGAGCACAGCACTGTTTGTGTCTTCCTTTTTCTTGTGCTCCGTCTATTGCGTTTTTTTACACTAATGCATTAATTGTGGAAACAACTGGCTGCCACAATTTGGTCATCTAGGTCGAACTTTTTGGGCCTTGTACCAGACTAAAGAGCTCTGTTGTGAAAGCAACAGGGTGTAACAATATTGCACTACAAATCAGGGAAGCATCGATAAGAATGTTCAGCCAAAATAAAAGGCTTCAGCAAATTGTTTAAGACACATACTCACAGGTTAATGCTCATTCACAGCTTCTACGGCAGCCCCATGATTTCTGTGCGTCCATCTGTGCGTGCCTTCCTTCTGCCTTTGGGCAAGTTCGTGTAGAATGTCTGCCAGGAAAACAAAAACATCAGAAACAAGTAGACTTTTTTTAGCATGCCTCACATAACCCAAATTAACTTTTTTCTCCCCATGAGGTAGCTGTTTAGAAAGCATCCAAACAGCCGCTGCTTTGTCTATGTATAGCTCATAACCAATTAGTAGCATCCAACATGACACCTGGTCATTGTCAAAGCATACGAGACAAGAAACTGAGACAAGTATAAGCAAAGAGCAAGCGGCTATATTTCGCCATTATATCGTTTCCTAATCCAGCACGATGCATTCATCGCTTAAGTTTAATTTACACTGCTATTTTGGTGTTCGCCCTAAACTTACTTTCCAAATAACTCACTAGATAACCTATTTCTCTTACGCACTATATGAATACATGTTAAAAAGATGGGGCATGCAAACATGGACACAAGAGAGTCAAGATGCCTAAAACGCTGAGATCACTAACTGGAGGCTCATCACCTAATCTACCTTTACATTGTCGAGGGCGTAAATGCACGCCAAAATTCGATGAATGCAGTTTTGTACAAGCACATGAATGAACAAATGCGTCCAATAGTCGAGGCCTGGCATATCGATAATGGCAGTGCACAAGAGAGCCAACCGTCGATTAACTAGCATAAAGAAGAAATCAAATGCTTGAGCAGTTATCTCTCACGTAGACTATCGCGCGTGCCAGATTGATAGGTATCGCCTCTTGCCTGGGCATGCACAGATAAGTTTCTGTGTCTACTTCATTTTGTGCCACTGTCCACCTTTCCAGTTGGCGTTAGTGGTGTCTTGGTTTCTCTCTTGTGTCCATGCTTGCATGCCCTGCCTTTTTAACATGAATACCTACCAACCAGCTCAGCTGTCTGTTATACTAAATATGCATATAATCTAGGATTACCACTCTGTCCACTTGCTGATGTAATAATAACAATGGGGGTTCTGTAATGTAAACGTCAAATTAAAAGCACAGGAACCTCTAGGATTTACACCTCCACCGAAAGTGCAACCACTCCATCAAGGATCGAACCCGCACAGTTCAGATCAGCAGCTGACCATTATAACCACTGTATTGCAGCGGGGGATGTTCACTTGGTAATGTAGGTTAATGTTAAGGATTATGGAAAGAGCTGTAGGTCGAAGAAAGACATGCAATTAAGCAAGGAGCTGCAGACATTATGCAGTTTAGATATTTCTGTAATCCAAAGGGCTGGTGCTCAGGGCATGTACCTAAGGAACTCCTGTTCAGCGTCTCTTTTCGAACCAAAGCTTAGCAGAATTGATGTTCCTGTCTAGATATGCCCCTGAAAACCACACTTAAATAGCTGCAAAGTAAACACTAGAAGACAGAAAAAAATCCATCACTTGTATGATATTAAACACATCAAGATGCAAATACAACAAACACCCTGGACTGCGAAACGCATTGATTGAAAAGATATCAGTTAAACAAAGCAGCATAGCAATGAACTGTCATGTAGCTGCCACAGGGCAAAAAGCAGGTGGCTCTGGTGCCATGAAAAATCTATAACACTTGTTGAAAATAGCAGGATGTTTTGTATGATAAATGTATAAATTACCACTCACAGAAGCTGACATGCTATTTTAAAAATGAGCATTGCAAAAAATAAAGCAAGAAAACCACGTGACATGTGAATTTACCATTCATAATTTAAGGCTAAAGGGCCCCTAAACAACCCTGGAGTCTAAAATTTGTGACAACTGCACGCTTGTACAACATGAACATGTTGTCACATGAATTTTTTTATTAAGTGGTGTAATAATGAAGCCACAGGGGATAGAACAAACATTCCAGCTGGTTTCAGTTTCTCGCTCAGCCTGACCATCCTGAAGAGGGGCTTCCTCGGTGTGCCACTGTGCCAAAGCGGTGCGGTGAGGAAGCACAGTCAAAGCACTGGCGAGATAAACCAATTCGCAACACTTGTGACAACAACAGATACTGCATCATCACAAAGCCAAAATGCCGTTTCGTATTGCAGAGGACTATTCAACAGTCAGCGGTACTTAATGTTGCTCATAGGCAACATTACACCACTTCGCTATCAAAGAGGACTGGTCAAGCGCTGAAGAGGAGGTGCGGTTATTGTTTTTAGAAGTGGAGTGTCTGACATTCGCACAATGTGATTCCTGCGGCCCTCTGTACGAATTAGCGAGCTTGTTTGCGAGGTCTAAAAAAAAGAAGTAGGAGCCTGCTGACTGGCCCTTTAAGAGAATGTAAACATACACTGGAAGGAAGTACACTTGTAGACATATTACTATAAGCTATAAAAAACAGGCAATTAACATGCTCAATCCATGCAGCATAGGGATGTCTCACACCTTTGCAGGAACTTTACTATGGTGGCTGCATGTTTGTGTAGGCCAGAAGCAGCAGGCATGTGGCTTCCATGAATTTGACCCGTTCGTTGAAGGGAAACTGCTGCTCACATCCTTGTAGCACTGCTTTTTGAAGATGCTTCCTGCGATAACAAAATGACCACAACACAATTATGGTCTGCAAATATCCACAGATGACCTACATTGCTGCCCTTTCTCATTAAATTCAGCTCTAGACTAAACACTGCAATAGCAGCATCCTCCTATATTACAGGGCATCATACTGCTTTCATTGGCCTGGTTTTTAGTTCAATAATTGTTTTCACCCATAACAGAATGTAGCACTAGTAAAGATTCGGTTGGGGAGGGTGCAGTCGTAAAGTGTGTATGCAAAGTAAGAATATGAAAAAAAAACAATGGCATAATTTCACATGAGATATAACAATTATCATAATTCCTGTAATGTCAGACACCACGAAGTGTTTAATTGAGCAAGTTTTGACTTTAAACTATCAAAAACAATGCCTGGGATTTGCAGAGTGAACTCTGATGATGAAATTGGCTGTCTTTACTGGCTCTGTAGCTGCAAGTGCATTGCTAAAGCCGCTTATATGCACTTAACAAGCCTGTGTAATGGTATTGACAAATGGACAGAGAAGACAAGCTCATTCGTTCTCACTTAGCTGCCATCACAGCAATACGTTGCTTCGTGTCAGGTTTCCTGGTATGCAGAATGCACGAACTTGGTGGCCGTGCCATTACTCAGTAAACATGATCGACATCTGCTCCAACTGCGTAAGTAGCTGGAAAGTGCTAAATTACACATTCAGCTGTACCATGCACACATAATGTAAATTCTAGCAGTGGCAACATTTCGCACCTCATATTAGCCTATGGGCATTGTACTCGTTGATGCTGCCAGCTGCATGCACTGTTTTTATTTCTAGCATGCATAGCACATGCACACAAAGCACCCAATAACTGTGGGAAGCAGAATAGATCGTCCGAGGTAATCAATAAAATTGATTGACAAGAATTCCACACATCACTCAAGCCTGTTGTTTAGCATAAGTGATGAGAATGTGCAGCCAAATGTACACAGCAAATTCAGTATTGGCCTTGAAGAATTGCAAGATAGGTTGAAGCTTTCCAGAAACAAACCGTATACAGTAAAGTCTGTCCCAGATACTGAAATCATGAAGTTAAAAATTTTAAAGTGGGCCGCTATATTCTTCAGGCGCCATGCATTGCATTTATGAAAACGCTAACATCCCTGTACAACAATGCATGCTGCAAGAAGTCATAAACATTAATATTTTTGGCACAATGCCATTTCCCAGTACCACGTTTTACAGAAAGGCAACATTTTCCTTTGCAAAACTAAGCCATGTTCCCAGGCAAAATGCACTGTCCATGGTGACAAACACATGGAGTATACGCTCTTCTATACAGCTTAGCTGGTTTACTGGAACTAAAAGCTACGGTAACGCTGTCTTAATCGAACTGGCTAGCAAGAGCCTTCTCGCTGCTGTTTATGTGAAGTAATTTCACCTTGGTGGAACGTCACAAGAGTAAGTGGCACATAATAATGAGTGCGAGAACACAGTAACAGGTTGTGCAACGGCTACCAGGTATGCCCATTCGTGGAAACTGTGGGCTCTTCCCCCAAATGAACCAGTTGGAAATAACCCTTTTGCATGAATAAACTTAAGTTGGTTGCTGGCATACATAACATTGTTACTCTGCATTTCCATCTCATTTATCTAGCGCTCATTGTTTCCCTTCGACAATAGCTCAAAACAAGATTCTTCTTCATTAAATGGAACTTTGTACATTACCTTTACGTTGGCTACGGAAGCTTATTTCTTCTGCCTGAATAAGCACCTCCTATAGCATACTTGCCTCAGCCACCTTCTGGACTGCATGGTCAGCACTCCACTGTTTGTCGTGGCACTGCTGTTTGCTACCTGCAGTACGTTGCAAAAAACTTCAGCATTCAAAAAAAAAGGGTTAAGAAACGCCGAAACAGGTGTGCCAGCAGCACCTTGCCCTTTGAGGAGGGAGGAAGAGCTCTGATAAATGGCTAATTCAAGACAAGCGTTGTTCTTCACAAGCTATTATTATGCGATGAGAGGTGGGACTTCAATACACGGACGCACATATATTGCTAGAAGCAATTGAAAATTCAGCTGAAAGTACGGCTTGTCAAATTAGGTCAACGTGCATAAAGGATAAAAATGGGGCAAACCAACTGAACAAAATACAGTGTCATGCTGCAGAAATTGCATTTTTAGCAAATCTGTTATCTATTGCTTGAAAGATGATAAGCAATGTCCAAGAATGCTAACCTAGACGCTTTTGAGGGTCATGTTACTTAATGACAAATAAAATGCACGCCTAAAGAAAACATCCCTAAATACACTTTATTTCTCCCACTGCACCGATTCACGATTCACACGGTGGCGGACGATAATTCCTTCAGAGCTCGTGCGAACGAAATGAATGTTGAAGCTTCGGTTTCATGGCGTTACTCCAAGTAATTTGTCAAGAGACATGCATAAATTTGACATGCATAAACCGCATGACAATGGTGAGCCTGACAAAAATGTTGTCTCCTTTCAGCAAATATTAGCGTACAGCAGTGCGTGCAACCGAGCTAATTACCAAAACTTTATAACACTACCGACTACGTTCTTGACAAATGTCATGCGCGAGCACAATCCGCACAACTACAACCGCATTACACTACCAACACGTTATGCGATTTTCTTCGGCGACAACGCGTACTACAATAAGAACAACTCACAATGTACGAAGCGTAACGTTCACTTACCTCTGGCAATAAAAATACGCTGGCAGCGTACACTGCTGGATGACCGCCGGTTTTCAATGGTGCGCCAAGCGAGGAATCGCCGAGCTACCGGCCGTCCCCGAGCGTCAAGGCATTTTCCAAGGCCACAGAACGCGTCGTCGAGAAAGGATTGCAGCGCTGCTACTCACTGCCGTGTACTGTGCCTCGATGTGAGCGGACAAAACGCGCATCAAGGCACCCTACTGAGGTGCGGAAACATTTGAAGAACGTGTTTTTCAAAACTATGAATCGCCTCCGTCGGTCACACTGAACAAAGCAGTCGCAGACTGGAGTCGCACGGCCGGCATCTGGTGACTATTTACCAGCTACCGCGTATAACACTGCGTGACGAACTTGCGCTTAACGTCAGTAACCACAACATACAACACACAATGCGAGGCAGCGCGGTAAAAGTCGACCGTATGAAAACTCGGCACGACGACACACACACGAACGCAGAACTATCGTGGCTAGAAAGGTTTGCCTAGTGTCGTGAGCGAGGCAGCGAGCCTGCCAGGCGGGAATAGCTTACGATGAAGCGTGCAGAGGGCGCGGCGCTCGCTGGCGCGCCCAGCACTGGTGCGCCCTGAGGAGTTTCTCGTTTAAAGCTTAGTAGTTGCGGTAAAAGCTCGTTGTGTAGGCCACACATGGCGCTGATAAATTGTAAAACGAAGAAAAGAAAACACTGGAGACCATGCGGGCCGGTTAGCTTCTTCTGAACGGCACATGCTGGCGTAGAGAACAAACATGTAGGAGATTCGGGGTTTCCGTTCCAGTTTATTAACATCATTTTTCACGCAGTTATGTTTGAGTACAATGATTGAAATATTCATTGACAATTATAGCGGTTACTTCAAGAACAAAAATACAATGAACGGTGAATGAGACGCAAAGACAGATATTTTCGCGCAGAATGTGAGTAAACAGTGAAAGGAAAAGATAGGTGCATAAAAAAAAGAAAAATAATTAATTAAAAGTAAGAATCAGCGAACAGTCAAATGAAATTTATGTACACATGAGGGACCTCCCTTGATGTTTCACGCCCACTCTTGCAGGCATACTGGATCCGTAGAAGCTCTGAATGAGAATCGATGCCTTTTCATTGCACGAGTTCTTTTGCATAACCTCATGGAACAGGTTGTCTTTTTCTTTTTAGGCATGTTGCGTTGGAGAGGCTAGAAAGATTTGCAGTCGCACGCAAGCATGCACGAACCTCTCAAGACGCAGCTCGGAATGAAATTGCAACAACCACGAAAATTCCAGGGTCGGATCTAAGAGGAACAGGGTACTGGTGCCCTTACCCCCTCCCCCTTTAATTTTCGGCGACCGTAGCGGCGGCCGCTACGGGTCGCTGCGAGCGCCTGCACCCCTTAGGTTAGGGTAAAGGTAGCGACAACTACACGCGCGCCCTCTCGAGGGGTCCAAGGAGCAGCGATAGCAGACGACGCGCCGCTCGCTCCCGTGCATATTGCTGGCGCCTGAAACCGAACTCGGTGCTCGCTTGAACCGCTAAATTATTAATATTTGTGGCTGAAGATATTCAGCAGTTATCAAACTACAGGGAAAATAACGTTAACGAGCACGGAGCACGTTAAATATTGAAATAAAACGCGTGCGTTTCCGAAGCAGGTTCCAAGCGGGTTCGCCACAGCAGCAGTCATGCAGGGCATTTTTTTTTCTTTGCATATTTTGACATTCAGCGTAACTTGAAGAACAGGTGGTGTTTGGGTGAGTTAAAAGAGCTTGTTTTCTAGCTCGAATAAAATAGGCAGGTAGTCAGCGTACTTGTACTTTCGGAAACTTCATCGAGCACCTAGCGCTCTTGTATTGCGTAGCGCAAAGTACGCGCTATTATTGGTTTGACTGTGTTTGTCAGTGTTCGGAAGTCTTCCCACGGTTACACGGTATTTTTAACTAAGCTTATTTTCTTTATACTCTAAGAGGTTTCTGCAGAAAGGGTGTTCCAATTGCCTACTGGGAGGTGACAAGGGGTGACAGAAAGCCTTTCACTTTTCTTTCCGCATTCCGAATCAGGGGTGACTCGTGGTCTGTAGAATTTCTGCAGATTGGCTGTAAGTTTTTTTGTAAGGGTCCCCATTGACTACTGCGCACAAATTTACTGCATAAAGAATGCCGAAGAAATAATAGCGTTGCTGAGATAATGCTCATGCATATGCACGAACAAAAGCACGCCGGCCAGGCGAAAGGCTGCTTGAAGTTATAACCATTACAAAATCACTTACTTCGCATATCCGGGTGTTTTCTGTGGGCACAAATTTCTTGCGACTGATTTTGTTGGGCCTTCCTTCAGCATATATTTTTGTCACCGCGAGGAACGAAAAAAAAAAAGCTTTTTTCTCTCCTCCGCGCGGGGAGGCAACCGAAGGCATAGAGACCCGACATACTAGCACGTCACGCTCCAAACATTAAATTCAAACGCGGAATTCCTGCGTCCACTCAACTTCAGGTACATAAACGCTTCTAGTTTGCAACAACAGTGCGACAGAGGCGCGTGAAGTACTCTCTACGTGCTAAAATCGCCCCACTCCACGCTTGAAAACACAGTGATCCGTACCTATCGCCGGCACAGCGCTGCCGCCGCTGGACCCTTTGGGCGGGGCGCGAAGGCGAAAAGGTCACGTGTCGCCAACCGACCTATCGCAGGGCGCGGCGGCTGGATCAAGACCTTTCGCTACTTGTGAAAAATAGAGGGACTTTACTGCACCCAAAAGTGCACCCTAAAGCTTTACTGCACCCTAGAGTTACTGTAAATGTTACTTTTATGTGGCGGAGTTGCTCATCTGTTTTCGAAACGCCGCTAGCAATCGTGCACTGCAGAGAAGCTGATGCGCAGGCCGCCGCCGCTGCAGCGAACCGGTTTGTACTCCCGTGCCACAGTCCCGAAAGGAGGCTTTCATAAAGGGACGCTTTTCACCAATACGTAGCAGCGCCGCATGTTCCTTGTGTCCTTGTCTATTAGGCACCGTGGAACGCCGCACAGAAGCCTTCGCGGTAGGGATGTCCGAAAAGCAAATTTTAGGTTCGAAGCGAACAGGGATTACGTCGAATAATTTTGAATCGAATAGTTCGAATAGTATGTATCACACATTACATATATAAAAAAAATTAGCATAGATATTGTCGAGGCCCAACTAACCTGCACAGCGTTTTTTTTTTTTTTTAATTGGAACGAGGCATGTGCGACTGTCACTCTTTTTGCTGCAAGTAAACGCTACTAAACTAAGCGCTACGCAACTAAACGCTACGTTTAGTAGCGTTTAGTAGCATCAAATAGCAGCAGAATTTCAATTTCAGTAAGATGCAAGTTATAACCGATAAAATACGTCACACTTTAAAAATTACTATACATATAACGTATTATAACATATAAGCCCGTATAACAAGCTTTTAAACTTAAAAACTGATCAGGGGCGTAGCCAAGAGGAGGGTTGGGGGTTTCAACCCCCCCCCCCTCGACATTTTTCAATTTTGCTTGCGGATATATTCACGCACACATACAAACACACGCACGAACATACATAAAGTATGGTTGAACCCCCTCCCCCCCGAAAAATATTTCTGGTTACGCCCCTGAAAATGAGTTGAACATGACTACTTTTATCCATCGTACGGTGGCTTTCAAATATAGTTTTTTTGTTCATTCTATTGAATTGTGGAATGCGCTGCCCGGTTACGTTCGATCTTTATCACTCGATGACTTCTTATTGTATATTACTAACCATTGATGTTCAGCGCACTTGTTATGCTTTGCTATGTATATATGTATGTATTATGCTCTTCTATGTATGTATGCATTTGCCCACTCCTGCGATAGCCCTGCGGGGCTGCAGTATGTTGAAATAAATAAATAAATAAATAAATAAATGATTAATCTATGTCGGAGTAATATGTTAATTTAACCTTGAAGTGGGGCTTCGCGGCATTGCGCAATTTTGTTGGTTAGGTGCTTTCACGGCATTGCACTATTAGGCTGCAGTGAAACCACCTTCACAGGTGGGTTACATGCCGTCCAATATACGCCTATTCGTTCATTATGAATACTTTGAAATTTCGGAACCTTAAATTCGTGTCGAAGCGAATACGAATACTATAATATTCCTTTCGAACATTCCTAGTGCTCGAATATTCGCACATGCCTACTTCGCGGCAAACAGACGCAGACAGTCTGCCAGTATGTCAGGACGGCAGCAAAATATTGTCTACCCTCGTTGCTCGCGAGGGTAACATGCACAAAACAACAAATTTAACCACTCTCGGTTGACCTGAAAAAAATGTTAAAGATTTAAACCGCTCACATAGAGAACAGTGGTAGTTGCACGCTCCCCAGGCCTTCTGTAAACGCATCGTGTCTGAAGAAAAAAAGATCACAGTTTCACCGCGAGCGCGAAGCAATGAATGCGAAGGCAACAAATTGTAATGTTATACGAAGGAAGGCTGGCAGCTAACTCTTTTGGATCCGATCTCGCGTAACTATACAAAACGTTGGTGTAAGAGAATACGGCCGCTCCAGGGAGAGGTGCGCTTTTCGCAGTCTCTTCGCGTTGAGAGCGCGCGTAAAAGAGTATACGAGCCGTTTGCTGATGCCTGCGAGATAGCGAGCGCGCAAGCGATCGTGAACGCGCTTTTAGGATCAAAGTTCGCAGTTGCTGCTCAAGCACCCCCCCCCCCTCGCATCCCTCCATGCTCATTCAAGGCGGGCGGGGCGTTTCGTTTCTGTTTGAGCAGCACCGACGGCAGGTCTAACACGCGGGGGGATGTTATCGCATGCGCCCTCCGAGTGACGCAGATGGGCCAGCTCGTTTGATCTCTGCATCAGCCGCTATCGTCGCCGCTGCTCGCGAGCTTTTACTCACGGGTAGAACCTACGATGCGCGGTGGGATGTTATCAATTTGGACTTTATACTGAACATGACGGCGACGACAAAAACCCGTCGAGAGTGCCGATATAATTGCTATCGCAAGAAAAGTAGCCACGTGACGGTCTTTGGTTGGAAAATAACCTAACAGCGCAGTCAACTTTAAGACTTTTCGACTTTAGGACTTTTAGGACTTTCTTTTTCTTTAGGACTCTAGAACACTCTCTCCCTAAATAAAAATAAAGCAATATGTCCGTTGGCACTTACGAACATGTACTCCCTATTTCCATATAATGAGAGCCATCTGTAAGTTCTACGTAGATCTTGTTCGTGGATCTGAAGGAATCTGAAGGACAGTTTTTGCAGTGTGGGTTACAATGAATGATAAATTATATTTAACTGATCTTGTTAAGCAAAAACAGTAACATAAAATATATGAAACATAAAGCAAGAACGTCAGTACAACAGGCTTAACAAAAATCACAAGGAAAAGGCACAAAAGACAAAAACATTGTACTTTAGACAATCCACTGGCAAGCAATGAATGGAACATTTCAATATCTTCAGTTTCCACAGCGGGTGCTTCGAAGGCATTCCACTCTATAATCGTTCACGGAAAGAAAGAATACTTGAAAACATTCTTAGTCGGCTGATGTGGAGCCATTGAAAGACTATGTCGTCTCTAGTATTATAAGCTGTTCAAAGTTGCACATTCAGGCCTCGTACGGAGCTGCCTACGTCGGGAATATTTTGTACTATAAGCCCTTCATTACAGCTGCTTTTAATAAATATTAAAAAGTTACTGAGCTTGAGTAAGGCGTGTTGGTTACTCCTTCGACTAAGTATACCACGAAGACAGTCGCTTTCTGAAGGAAAAAATTGTAGCGCAAAGCAACACACGGACAGACAGAGAGGACGGGACTGGCGCTAACTTCCAACTGTGTTTATTCAAGAGACGTACGTACATACGTACGTACTTCAGAAGTCATGAACCAACTAGCCCAACAAAACGTATTGCACAGTCACTTTGGCAGTTCCAGCAGTTGCAGGTGTCAACTCGCAGTAGACCATGGTTTCTGAGTGTTTTATACAATTTTACGCAATTTAAGCGTCCTTGACACTGTCATTGTCATATATGTTGCTGTTAATTCATGTCCCAGAATCTCGATTTTCGTGTCAGCATTTTGGCGCAGTGTTTCACCACCGCTTCGTGAAACATCGTGGATGTGAGGAGTCGGCTCTGCCTCATGCACGGTGACATAGGTGATGCACCCTTTACAGGTGCAGCACAAATGGGCAAATTGGCCACGTTCAGCGGAACGAAGGATTCACATTCAGTGGCCAGGGAAACAATTAATGCTTATACCGCGATCAAAAAGGCCCCTTCTGTCAGCACCCCATCGATCGCTTTCACTCACAAGGAGCTCAGGTTCATCGAGGAATAATCTTTTTCATTATCATCTCCGAAGATTTTTAGCCCTGCGACGTTTGCGCAGCAACCGATGTCTGAAGCACACTCCTGCTCTTTCCTTCCTTGTGTGTATCAAAAAGGCATATATATGTGAACAGCACAATGAACCTTCATTCGGCAATCACCGACGTCCTAGTGCCTTCTGTTGTGCAAGTTCCAGTAGCATTGTTCAGCAATGTAAAAATCGTATCAACTATCTCGCGTTTGAGCATATCAAAGTATCCGCACGTACACTATCAAAGCGATGCTCCATTTGAAACCTCCCCGGTTTTTGCTGGCAGTGGATCATGAAGATGTTTATCACGATTCCGATCAAGATCATGATCATAATTCCGCCGCTGCCCCTAACATAACAGTCAACACAACATAATCAACCTTCACATGCACATGCGACATCGAAATAAAAACTAAAAATACTTGCGTTAATAAAGGGGAACAGTTTCGCTCTCTTCAAGAGAAAAAAAACTCGTAATGGTTTTAAACCGCACTTTTTCCGTGCTTTTGTTGGCCACGCGCTCAGAAGTTACTTTATTCTGAATGGTACGCGGTCTAACGTCATTAGCGTTGATTTAGGTACCACGCATTTTTTTGCATTCTGATATTACTGTGACAACGTTGTTTGACATACAGTTTCGAATCCTTTACGTTATATGTTCGACTAATTCAGAAAGCACAGTTTCGCCGCAAGAGATAAGCAGTGAATGTGATAGCAACAATTTAGAATGTCACACGAAGAACGGCAAGCAACTCGATACTTGTAGCGCGCCGCTCAAGCGCAAGAAACACACGAAAAGAACACACACAAGACGAGCGCGAACTAACAGCGTTCACAGCTCGGCACTTGCAGCGTGCTGCTCAAACCCAAAGAAGGACGCTCGAAAAGAACGCAGAGGTATACGCAGGACAATCGGGAACAGCTGTCACAGTTGTTACTTTGCGTTTGTGCAGCGAGCTGCAAGTGTCGACTGTACACAAATCAACGCTGTTAGCTTTTTTTTTTCTTGAAAACTGCGGCACGTGTAGCGACCCCTTTGCGTCTCCTGCCACGCACTGACGTTCGAAGCATTGCTTACGCTGCGTTCCACATCACGAGTGGGTACAGAAATGGGCCACAGTTTCGTGCGCATCTCAAGGGCTGTTGAAACAAAATCTAGGAACCACAGAGTTCTTTACTATAATACCGAGAGGAGAATCTGGCGCTACTGTCTATGCGGGCTCCTTCAGCGGCGCTTGAGCCACCATGGGAATGATGGGAAGTACAGGCTTCGGATCTGCTTCGGTTGGCTTTCGTTCTTGAGATTCGTGACGCTTGTTTGCCGAGTATAAAAATAAGGGGTATGAAGGTATTTCTAATTAAAATTTGCTTCATTATTTTGTATATAGCACTTATTGCAAAACGTTTGCGTGAGCGTGAGATGAAAGTGAAACCTGGGCAATTTCAAACAAAGGTTGTGCATTGTTCTGCAATTGTGTTCCAGATTTAACATCACGATATAATGAATTATTTTTTACAACACTTGAAAACAAACACGCTTTCTTATCCTTCGAAAGAACGAATTATCTATTTATGGAAATAACAGTTGGTATTGAGTGAGAAACACTTAACGTATCGTCTTCTGCGATGCCAGGTGCATTTGTCCAAGTGGCCTGCCCCCTACGCATCTTTCGTTTTGTTGTGAAGTACAGTTAGAGGAGTGTGATGGTGCATCTACTTGGCTTCGCCGTCGTTTTGCAGTGGATTTGAACGAGTTTCGGCAATACGCGCTTATAAAAAAACGTGAACTCTATGCAATATTCTAAACTAGCGTGGGACGCTACATCTATGCGCAGCGGTGAGTGCACGACGTTTTGTTAAAACTGACAAATACAACCTGCAAAGCTGCAACGTCGCAGAAAACCAAGAGACCTAGCGGTCCTCAGCCTCTATGAACAACAAAGGCACTGCTTGAGTGCTTTGCAACGCACCCCACTGCCACGCTGCACGAAGAACGAAACTAAAACTGTAGAAAAAGTT
Organism: Rhipicephalus sanguineus; assembly: GCF_013339695.2. Lineage (NCBI taxonomy): Eukaryota > Metazoa > Arthropoda > Arachnida > Ixodida > Ixodidae > Rhipicephalus > Rhipicephalus sanguineus. Next base: position 25,024,911 of record NC_051186.1, on the reverse strand, counting down.
CCGTAGGCAGTTCGCTAGCTAACGCTATCCAATCCGAAGCCTGTACTTCCCGTCATTTCCATGGTGGCTCAACGATCGTAGCTCCAGTTTCCTCTCCAGAGAGGAATGTTTTAATGAAAATCTGGAGATAGTTTCCTCTCCAGGTTATTGCAGCAAACTCTATGCTAGGAGCGTTGCTTTTAAACGCGCCTTTCGCGCCATCTCGCGAGTGATGCTTACACGCTGAAACATCTCCGAGAACTGCGTACCACCAGCGGTAAATGGTGTGTGTAATTGGCTCGCCATTAGCATTCTAAAGAACGAGTGGCGCGTGACAAATGTGTCTAACACGGCGCGCTGCGGAGCGACGGGTCACAGGTTCGATTCCCAGTGGCGCGCTTCGGAAATCCTTTCTTCTGATTTGTTTTTGTTTGTGGCTTTCTTTTATATATACCTACATATACATATAAAAAGCCCGCCGAGAGTGTCCATATAATTGTTATCGCAATAAAACTAAGGAGTGGACGCTTCCTCATTTGTGCGTCAACGCCTCCTCAAATCATATCAGTAAAGGAAAATTCTGATGGGCACATTTCGCTGTCTAATAAACAATTGCAACAAAAAAAAAACGCCAGGCCTGCGCTGAAACCGCAGCATAGTCACAGGGAAAGCTGGAAGAGCGGCGTTTCTAGATCCCGTTGTAAGCTCTCTTGGGGCTACTAATACAAGTACACTAGAAAGGTACCCACTACGCCATAAGTCACAATTTTTGTGAAGTTGGGAATCACCTACTAAGCCATTATTCGTCATTCTGCGGGGAAGCGAGGCACCAGCTACACGTCTGTAAGGCATTATGTGGACTTTGTTGACGCGACGACTGATGACGATGAAGAATTATGGTTCAGCCCTTTATAATCGGTTGGAAGCTTTAAACGGCCCACCAGTTATGTAATTAGCATTGGGTGACGCCCGGTCGCTATTTCCCTCTCCCGTCATGCCGTATAACATACGTTGACGTGGGAGAGAGACGGGGGAGGGGCGAATAACTTTACTGAGACCCCGAGGAAATGGATCATGCGCTTATGGGCTTCCTTGGCAACCAATACAAGTGCGCTTGCGAGGAACCCACTACCCTCTAAATCATTGTAATTTTACTGAGACCCCGAGGAAATGGATCATGCGCTTACGGGCTTCCTTGGCAACCAATACAAGTGCACTTGCGAGGAACCCACTACGCTATAAATCATTGTATTTTTTTAGAAGTAGGGCAGCAGGCACTGTGCCATTTTTCGTCCTTCTACGGAGAGCCGTGGTACCTGCTTAACGCATGTAAGGCATTATGCGCACTTTGTTGATGCTGTGCGTGATGACGATGAAGAATTATGGCAGAGCCCTCTGTAATGGGTTGGAAGCATTCAAAACCTACTCGTTGCGCAATTCGCATTCTGTGACGCCTAGTTACAGAATTGGCGTTGTGCGAAGCTTGGTGCTTATTTTACTCTTCTACCACGCTACATTGCATATGCTAATGCGGTTCCTTCCCGACATGAAGCATGTATAGGACCTTTTTGCAAAGCAGTTTCAAGCACCGGCATGGCTCAGAGGTTGAATACTGGGCTCCCACGCAGAGGGCCCAGGTTCGAACCTCGTTCAAATTTCGTTTTTTTTTTTCTTATTTCGAGCGATAGTGGTTACGGACATCGGCGGCGGCGGACAACTACGGCGCCAAAAACGGCCGGTGAAATGATCTCATAACAGCTTTCGCTGTAAAAAAGACACATGGACGCGCAGGTGTTCAGATGCTGCAACAACGCGCGCTCCTGCGCTTTTATTAGTCCAGTAAGGTCAACTTGTTGGCTAGTTGGTAAAGCATTAGATTTCCAATAAGTCGAACCTCACTGTAATGAAGTAGCGTTGGAGCCAGAAATTATTTCGTGATATCTGATATAACAGTAAATATAAAAATCGTGCCTAACAAATCGGCAATCTGGCTAGCGCAAAAATCCTAGACGCAAGAACGGGTCATTCTTGGCTTCGAACAAGCTGTATACGAGGTAATCCTAACCTGTCTCCTCGTGCCATTTCAGATTAAATAAACTGGAACATGAGAAGTTGAAACTGCAATAGATGAAAGTTCAATATATAAAACAGGCCTGCGTCCACATTTAATTTGAAGGATGGTGGTGCAACCAGTCAAATGCGCGTTTTTTTTCACTGAAGGAACGAAACTTCCGCAGTTTTTTCAATCGATTGAAAAATATATCTGTGAATTGTCCTTCAACATTTATGCTGCTTTTTACGCTGCCGTTCGAATTTTGAACCTCACGCTAACCAAATGCTCCTTCATTATAAAGCTGTTATCGCTGCGACTGTGCGTTCTCGGTTTCATTATAAAAAGGGAAGCAGCTTCACTGACTAACGTCGCGAAAGCTGGTTAAACAGGGGAGCAGGGGACATCACACTGGTATAGACATGGTTAGCATCGGTACAAACGAGGTTATGCACATTTTCCGTCTGCTCTCTCAACAACATTCCTTCCAAAACTCTTTCTTTCTTTCTTGATTTCTTTCTTTCTTTCTTTCTTTCTTTCTTTCTTTCTTTCTTTCTTTCTTTCTTTCTTTCTTTCTTTCTTTCTTTATTTCTTTTCCTTCTTTTTTTCTTTCTTTCTTTCCTTTTAAATGAAGCGTGACTGACATCCATGACAGGAGCAGAGAGGTTGGGATAGCATCTAAAAGCATAGTTACGATAATCAAATCAGTAACACAAATGATCGGCGATTATAAACGCAAACAGAAAGGAAATCGAGCCTAGAAAATGCTCGTCACGCAGGCCGCTTCTGTTCTACCATTTCTCTATTAAACTTCTGCTGTTCCATGCGCTTGATAATTCCTTGCAGTCGCTAGCGTTAATTGAAGAATCAAAATATTTTTTTTATGTTTTCAAACTTTGTCTTTTTACACTCTTTGAGAACTACAGGAGTAACATAAAAACCAATGCAACCCTGTGTATCCCGATGTAAAAGAAAATTTTGCCTCACCGTTAATTGTGCGCGATTTGGTAGCTTTTATCTCTTAGTAGGACGGCTGACAGCAAAATGCATTCAAGGGGTCTGCGAAGCAGCAGTAGCAGGCAACGTGGACAAGCAAAATGAGCCAGACGGACAATGTCGCGATTTAAACGTCAGCGAAGTCAACAATAGAAGCCGAGTACGTTCTTAAACTTCGACCAACCCGGATGTCAGCCTGTCAACTGTTTAATTGTGGGAGGGTCTCACTATCTCCCATTTTCAGTGCTGGCAGGGTTGTTTCATTTATAAACGCTTCTCCTGTACATTCCTGGTTAAAATGAATGAGCTCACTGCGCGAAGAAGAACTTGATCGAGAAGTTCGTTCGACGCAGCCGCTGAAGGAGACAAAATGCCGGCGACTCGGGCACAAAGGGCAGCGAGAGCGATTATAGGACGTCGAGATACTGCTTTTAACGTCGGCAGGCATTGCCGCGTGGAGGAAGGCATTCGCTCCAATCACGCGAGGTGCTGGGTCGAGGAAGGCGGGTGGCTAATGAAGATTAATGAACGTATCGTGGCTGGCCGTTCACTGTTGTTCAGGGTTGTCAGCCGCAGGTTCACAGCATGAGCGCATTATTTTGATTATTTATTTATACTGCATTGTGTTCCCTTTGTGTGTGTGTGTGTGTGTGTGTGTGTGTGTGTGTGTGTGTGTGTGTGTGTGTGTGTGTGTGTGTGTGTGTGTGTGTGTGTGTGTGTGTGTGTGTGTGTGTGCGCGCGCGCGCGTGTGTGTGTGTGTGTGTGTGTGTGTGTGCGCGCGTGTGTGTGTGTGTTGTGTGTGTGTGTGTGTGTGTGTGTGTGTGCGCGCGCGTGTGTGTGTGTGTTGCGTGTGCGTGTGTGTGTGTGTGCGTGCGTGCGTGCGTGTGTGTGTGTGTGTGTGTGTGTGTATGTGTGTGTGTGTGTGTGTGTGTGTGTGTGTGTGTGTGTGTGTGTGTGTGTGTGTGTGTGTGTGTGTGTGTGTGTGTGAGAGAGAGAGAGAGAGAGAGAGAGGGAGCGAGTGCGCGCGTGCGTGCGTGCGACTGTTTACCGGTACGAACGAGCGTTTTTTGTGGCCACAGTTAGTTGTGGTTAGCAGACAGCAGTCGGCTTGAACGAAATAAACGTTACAGTGACACTTAAAGAAAGGAGCGTAAATGACAGGACGGGTTAAGGCGAAACTGACTCAACGAAAAAAAGACTGAAACACGAAAAGTTACCCGCGATCGCCTGACTTGTCACTCGAATCAGCCGTTAAGAAACTTCGGTTAAGGACCACGTGGCTTGTTGTGCAATCGCGGTGCTCGGTCGAGCGAAGGAGATGTTGCGCAATGGCAGCCATCCGAGAGGACGAGAGCGATGTCCCGAGGGCGATGTCCCGGGGAGCCGAACGTCCTGCCGCGAGGGGTTTCTCCACTCGAGATGACCATATTACGGCAACCGGAAATGTCTTCTGCAACCGGAATGGGCCACCGTTCGTCGTACATCAAAGGACCCAAGGGCCGTTTGGAGCGTCTACTCCAACAGGCCGCGTTGAATAGCCCCGTCTGTTTGCTTCCTTCATACTTCGCTATCGCACTCCTCCATGTTCATGACAGTGTGCGTGCGTGGGTGCAGGCAATACAGACAGAGAAGGAGTGCGTGCGCGAGTGTGTGTGTACCTAGTAGTATAGCTTCAGTTTAGGCCTTTAGGTTATACTTATTTGTGTGACTAACTATGCTATACGTTGGGTGCCTTGTTCAGTTTTGTCCCTGTACGTAACAGTGTGCGAAACAAACTTTCCGGGGATTTCCAAGCGTACCTATTTGCCTCATACATACCTCAGATCCTCTTTTACGCCTGCAAGTGCCAAATAACCTCCGTCACTGAAATTTGTCTGCTTCACTACCTATGGCTTGGTGTGGCATACGCGAACGTGTACACATTCCGTCTTCGAATGGCCCGTACACCAGTGTGCGACACACGTTGGTTTGAGTATCTGATATCTGTTGCGCACAAACCCTCAATACAACGTCTTGTGCATTAGTTTACAGACCGCACTAAATCGGTTGTACTCCGAAAGAACATGCCAGAACTATCCGTGCCCACTACCACAAGTGTTTTATGCCGGGGTCCACCAAGTCTTTCGTGACGTATTTCCGTCACGGATACGACGTTAATAAAATGCACGCTAACGGATGAGAAGAAGAAAACTGTAAGAAAAAGTTCCCCCGCCCGGAATCGAACCTACGACTTGTTCGCCCGCAGCGATGAGCGCCCAGCGCTCTACCGATTAAGTTACCGGGGCAGATGCACGACAATCCACAAACGCGCCTCATACCTCTCACACATTTTCTCGCACACAGTGCTTTTTGTTGGCGGTGCTAGGCGGGACGGGTCGGAGCCGCCATCCTTGAGCGGCGAAGTGAAGTACGACACTTATTGAGCCGATAGAGAACGATTCGGCGATGACGCAGTTAAAGCGTTGCGTCTGAGAAGCCTGCCGGTGTGCACTCTCGGAGGCCATGGTTAAATAGTCTCGATACCAGCGAAAAACACTAGCCGCACTGACATCGGGGAGTAGCCGTACATGCAGTTACGTTCTTTGCCTTTCGTGTTATCGTGTGACGGCTCGTTGCCGGAGTAGTTCAGATTCCACATGCACCAACAGTGTTTCTCCGTCGTCCACTGATTCCAGTGCGATAGCACCGAATGATAAAACTGCTGCAATAAGCGCTGCAGAAAGGCAGAGATGTCGACGGGCGACGAGCCTTGGTGAAGCGAGACAGAGGCCAGCGGGACGTGGAACGACTGCGCGCGTTGGCGGCTCAAGCTACAGACCTCTGCCTCCCGCGTTGCTGAAGCGCAGTGTGGTAGTGTATGCATGAGCACAGATGTATGTTACCCTATTACTCGGGAGTGCGCACCTTGCCGCCTCTCTCCTTAATTGACGACGCTTTGAAGAAGTGCATATCGTGTACCAGTCTTTATTATGCGCTTGATGATGTCATCTTTGCGCGGGATTCACGATACGCTGCATTCAGGTATATGTTAACAACTTCAGCTACGACAACGGGTAAATCATGATCGCGGGCGTTAGTCGTCACAATGAACATGTGCCACTAGGCGTCAACGGGGGTGCATCCACGTCAAACTGGGCTATAGCTGCCAAATACCAATGTACATTGTGCAAGCTCTCATATATCACTACACAATAAGCGCCACTTCTGCGGATACACGTTCTATTTTCGTGTTATACCGATTCCTATGACGGAGGGATCAGCCACGTTTTAGGAGCTTGCTCCTTTTGCTGGGGGGCTGTCTCTCGTCCCTCCTGCCGTGTACGCTAGTTCTCATTGCTCCCGCTAGAGGAGCAGCTGTGATTTCCGTTGATTCAAGGGAGCGTGCTCCGCTCTCGGCACATACGCCCTTCAATCGCGCACTTGAGCGCGGGCTCCGCTCTCGGTGGAGCACGCGCCGAGGAACGCGCCTTAGATAGCGCTCCCTCTTGGCGCGCTTCTTTTCTCTTCCGCCGGACATCACTCAGTGCACTTCGCTACCGCTAATCATCATGAACACCGAAGAAGCCAAGGCGGCAGCGCGGAGGGCTCGCAATGCAGCAGCAGCGCTGGCTCGCCGCCACAACCTTGCGGTGACAGCTCGCGAGGCCGAAGAGAGACACCAGCGCCGACAGCGAGCACAAGCCACTACCAGCACCGAGGCGGCGGTGGCAGCGAGGGCTCGCGATACCGAAGCTGAACGGGCTCGTGGACAAGCGGGCCCGGAGGCGGCATGGGCGCGCGAGGCCGCAGCGAAGCGGGCGCAAAGACAAGCGGACCCCAAGCTGAGAGCCCGCGAAGTAGAAGCAGCGCGGAGGCGTCGACAAGCGGACCTCGAATCGGCACGGGCGCGGGATGCAGCGGCCAAGCGACTGAAGCGGTCGCTACCTGAGGTTGGTGGCGCCGATGCTCGTTTTAAGCACGATTTCCTAGATCGTAGTTTCGGTCACAGCTGCAAGGTATGCGACCGCTTGTGGTTTGACAACAACCTCACCACAATCTCGACCATTCTGAAGCTCTTGAACAAAATGTATATACTGCATCAATATGTAATTTTGTGTATATAGTGCATCGATATGTAAATTGTAAACATTGTGTGTATAATGTGTATATACAATCATACCACAACAACTCTCGTGTCACTTCTTTATATGATGATGATTGAGCACGTGTACAGAGGATTCACGCTTTACCAGATGTAACCTCTGGAGCAAGCTCCTTCATCATCATTTACTTCGTGGATGTGCTGTTATTTTTAAAATAATACCGGCCCTCCGTGTCCTACTGGTGTCCTATTGTGCGTGTGTGAAGCCTTCAGCTCTCCCTCTTGAGAGCTTCAACTCCTTTGAGCACAGCTCTCGGTAGCAAGTGCTTAACCTTCCTACCTTTTCTCTCCTTGCTTGCTCTCTCATTCTCCTCGATTTATCAAAAAACATGTTTGATCCTTCCGTCATGGGAATCGGTGTAACACGAAAGTGAAACTTGTATTCACAGGAGTAGTTGATCGTTTATTGTGCATTGACATATGAGAGCGTGCACAATGTCTATTGGTGTATGGCAGCGATAGCACCGTTTGGCGTCGACGCAACCACGTTGACGCCTAGCGGCACATCTCCATCCCGACGACTAACGTTCAGGATCATGATTTAGCCGCTGTCGTAGGTGAAGTTGTTAACGTGTACCTGGACACAGCAGATTGTGAATTCCGCGCAAGGATGGCATCAACAAACTCATAATAAACACTGATACTCCATATGCACTTCTTCAAAGCGTCGTCACTTGAGTAGAGAAATGGCAAAATGTGTTCGCCCCAGTAATAGGGTAACCTACGCCTGTGCTCATGCATACACTACCACACTGCGCTGCAGAAACACTGGATGCAGAGTTTTGTAGCTTGAGTCATGAACGCGCGAAGGTGTTGCGCTTGCGGCTGGCGTGTGTCTCGCTCCACCAAGGCATGAAATTCGCCTGTAGACGTTTGCCTTTCTGTGGCGCTTATTGCAGAAGTTTTGTTAGTTGGTGCAGTCGCACTCGAAGCAGTTGGCGGCAGAGGAACGCGTGGTGGATGTGGAAGCTGCATTACTCTGACAACGAGTCGCCACACGCTAGCACGGCGTGAAAGACGGAACATGTCATCTAGGAGTCGCCTCTAGGGCGACTCCTAGATGCTAGCGCCGCCGGCGTTCCTTCGCTGGCATCGAGGCGCCCAAACTGCTTCGTCGCCGAATCGCTCCCTATAGGTACTACCCACGCTCGTTAGTGTCATGACTAGAGACCGGATTTTAGGCAAATGCCTATTTTGTTCCTCACGCTCCTATCGCACCACTTTGATATATGAGCTTGAATTGGAGGTTAAGAAAGGCTTTTATAGTGTTGTTATAGTGCCTATAAATGCCCATTTTTGGCGTTCGTGCCAGTATGCGTATAAGTTCCCGTAAATAGCTCTTTTAAAAAACTGGTGCCTGTATGAACACTGTTTAACCTAAAATTACGCTCCCGATGCAGTTTGAGCCCGTTATTTATGTTACCCCACAACATAATTTTTCGAAACACTGTGGGGTTCAACCTAGTCCTCTAGTTCAACGAACTTCCCGAAACAACCGCTAGCATCAGTGAAATGGGACTCACCGGCGAGCATACGCCGCCGCGCTGACAGGGCACGAGAGGTTGGCGAATGCCAAATTGCGGAGAGCCGTCAGGAGAGAGTAAAGAGCAAAAGCATGGCTGATCCCTCTGTCATAGGAATCGGTATAACACGAAAGTAAAATGTGTCTTCACTGACGTAGTTGAGCGTTTGTTGTGCATTGTTTCGCCCTGAGGGCGAAGCAGTGAACGCTATAGCAACAAGTTGTAATGGAGGAAAGAAGAAAACTCTTAAGGGCTCGTTTTTCTTTGTTAGACACAATATTAATCAGAACTAACAGACAACAACGCCAAGGAAAGTACAGGGGGTGTTGTCTGTAGTATTTAGAATATAAATTGGAAGAAAGTAAAGTGGACGAAATGATAACTGCTTCCGGCAGGGACCGAACCTGCTACCTTCGAATAACGCGTCCGACGCTCTACCACTGAGCTCTGGCGGCGGCCATCCTCCCGTCCACTTTATGGGGTATATATGTGACAGTGCTGGGCAGTATCGAAGATACATGTATCTTAGATACTATCTTAGATACTCTATGAGTATCTTGTATCTGTATCGCGATACTTCTCGAAAGACGAGTATCTGTATCTGTATTTCCGATACATTCGATAATGTATCGTGTATCTTAAGATACAAGATACTTCTATCGCAACACAACCGTGCGAACAATAATCGCTGGCCAAGCTCCACTTCTCAAGCTGGTACTGGTGCCACTAAGCCATCTGAATAAGTCTTAGGGCGGTGACGCAATTTTATTTTCCCGCCAGAGTACCCCAGTGAGAGCAGAAGATGAGGAAGACAAGCGCGCGGACGTCTACGCCCAGCCCACGTACCTTTTGTTTGCTCGATTGCTTTTTAGTTGCGCCAATATGCCGCGACACTTGCTCTTAGCCACTGTCCTGCGCCGCGTCTGTTGCGCAAATTCTGATGTTGCTACAGTGTCGTTATTGAAGATTCTCTTGCGTCTTGCTCCGTAACGAAATGTGATGCGTGCAAGAATGGGGTTCCTTTGCGTCGCGTGGATTTTAGATATCAGCGATTTGAAGGATCTCGTGGATGTAAGTTTGACTTGCATGCCATGAATTACCTTTTATGCAAATAAGAATCTAACAACGTTAGCACCACTGCTACTGATGCTAGATCTAAAAGTGCAAGCGTTTACCTAGCAGAAACTATCTTGGCGTACCGCAGTTTTCACTTCTTCGCACATTTATTCAAAGAATTTATGAAATCATAATTTGATTTCAGACAAATTTGATGCAAAATGACAGCTTTGACAAAAGACAAAATTGATGCAAAATGACAGCTAAGAAAGCACTTGTGCTTTCTTAGCTGTCATTTTGCATCCCTTACATTACCTAAGTCTGCACTGTTTTTCCGGTCTGGTACTGCAGTGACGTCACTGCAGTATGTCTTTTGCAACGCGCACCCAAAATAAGATCTCTGCTTTATTCTTCGGTCTACTTTATTTCCACTACTGTTTACACATTTACACGTTGCCAAGGCGATTTTGAAAACAAATATATAATTATGTGGGCGTACCTTGAGTAAACAGTACAAAACATTCTGCTTACCGCTTAGGAAAATAGCGATATTGCGTTTGCATTGTAATAATGGAAATCATTAGGAGCCATCTTAAAGATGTTAGGAAGGGGATTCGAGAAACTTTGTTCCGCTGAATGCTCTGTTTTGCTCATGAGGGTCCCAACGAGCCGTTTCAGGCAATTTTCCATAAGCACTGAATTTTCCCTTGTCTCAACAGGTAAGTTGACGATACTTGATGCTTAATTGTCATAACTATTAAGGGCGCCGTCTGTATTGTGTTTCTGTACTCATTCAATGTGAATGTTTGATAAACAACCACCTTTCTATTTTACTTATATTTGTTTTCCTGTATCAGGCTTTCTTAAATATTTTTCGCATTACTAATCGCCACGTAATGGGAGCTATAAGTGGAAATAGCGCGAATAGCGGCGGTGTCCTGCGACGCTTTATGGCACTATACAATACGTCTGAGACGTTTCTGTTTTGCACATAATCTCTCGTTGAAGAATAATTGCTAAAAAGATTGCACATTAGTGAGCATATCAACAAGGAATCCTTTACGCCAGCAGATAAGTAGAATATGACAATTCGTTGCAGTTTTACGTCATGTACGTATACACCAGGGGTCTCAAACTGAGCTTATAGCCAGCGGGCCGCAGTCGCGAAATTTAGTTGCAAGAGCCGGGACAGTGAAGATGGTGGGAGAGAGTTTGAACAAAATGACGTCTGAAAGGAAGCCTTTCCCATATCTCATATATAGGTCATTTCTGAAGGGGATTTGGAGTCAGCATTCGAGAAACATCGATAGCGATGTACAGAATGACTGATATCTGGACGCGGATTCTAAAATATAAAGTTTTTGTTCCACGGTTATGTTTTAGCACATGGTGACCACATGTTCCTCACGAAAGGAATGCTTGAGACCAGTCATGTCTGTGCAGCTCACGAACATACTTATTTAGAAAATAAAAACAAATGAGACGAAGACGGTCATGTGTGCGGGCCGGGCCGCTAGCGAAATGGCTCAAACCCCTAGTATACACCATGCGCCCCCCCCCCCAAAAAAAAGAAAAAAAAATGTCGCTACCAGCGTTGTTGCTGCTGTACACCTGTCCGGATACACGGTATTGTGCAAGTTGCCTTTTACGGACATGGTAAAATTCCACACCGGTATTTGCGCCGTCGTGAGAAGGCTTCTTATTGAAGTTATTGTGATTATATGGCAACTTGCTGGATGGTCGGCAAGCTGTGCAAAGCAAGTACCGCTGTCAGCGAAGTGTACAAAGAGTTGCCCTGGGAAGAAGCTAAACAAACCCCAATAAGTTATCCTGGAAGGAAACTAATGTACTTTGAACAAGAAGGGCAAAACGTTTGAGATACTAACATACATTTCATTCAAGTGAAACAAAATAGGTCACAGTTAAGAAATTTTGAAGTAGACATTTTCATGCATAGGTGTTTGCTGCTACATTATATGGATCTATAATCACAAATTTGAGAATGTATCGAAGTATCTTAAGATACAATTGCCAAGTATCGTATCGGATACAATTTTTGCGGCAGTATCTTGTATCTGTATCTCCAATACTTCTTGCCTCAGTATCTTGTATCGTATCGCGATACAATTTCAAAGTATCTTTGCCCAGCCCTGATATGTGATTTAAACCTATGGGTGTTAGTCAGTGCCAATCGCAGCCACGGCGGCGAGTGTGGAACACTCTTTTTTCTGCCTGTTGGCGTCACGTAGCACGTGGTCTTTTTGCAAAAAGATCACATGCTACGTGACTACAGATAACACCCCCTGTACTTTCCTTGGCGTTATTGTCTGTTAGTTCTGATTAACAAGCTGTAATGTCACGCGAAGAACGGCAAGCAGCACGAAACTTGGAACGCGCTGCTCAAGCAGAAAGGACGCACGGAACGAACATACACAGAATGAGACCGAACTAGCAATTTTCACACCTCGACAGTTAAAGCGTGCTGGTCAAATACAAAGGAGGACGCACAAAACGAACGCACAAGTATACACACGATGAGCGGGAAGAGTCCCAGTTGCAACTTATTTGTTTGTGAGCAGCGCGCTCCTTTCGCAAAAAGCGGCCGCTGCAGTGAGCGAAGTGACCTTCGTGCTCTCTGTAACTTCAACGCAAACTTGCGGTGAGAGCGCAAGACCTACAAGATAAGCGCGCGCGCACGAGCGACCACGCCCTGCAGAGGCGCACGCTCATCTCAATGCGTGGAGGGACGACCTTTAAAGAGCGCCCTTCGAGCAGTTCGCGCCATCTCGCAAGTGATGACGAAAACACGCTGATGTACCACCGATCTCCAAGTACCGCCACCAGCAAGTGGTGTATATAAATAGCACGCCGTTAGTACGGCAAGGAACGTACCGTATGTGACGGGGTCGTAAGTTCGACTCCCGGTGACGGAACTTCTTCTTCTAGTCTTTTTTCTTTGCCATATGTTAGTTTTTATATTTTACAACGTCATATCCGTGAGGAAATGAGTCATGGAACCGTGGTGGACCCCGGCATAAAACACTTTCGTGTTAAAATGTGATGTACACGCGGCTTTTGTTTAGTTTGTAGTTTACTTTTTAAGGTGTTCTCCGCCAGGGGAGAAACTGGCTCTATACGTGATTCGACCCGAAAAATAGGAAGAATCCCCTTCTTCAGGTCTTTTAGCGATCTGGGTGTCGGCCCCTAATGCTTCTGAGTCATGCCGAAAAGAAAGTTGTGTTGATTCTGCTGTGGACACTTGACCCACCATGCTGCAGAATAAGCGAAGAGACCGTGTCCTGTAAAGCGTGCGTGACATAGAACAATTGCACGGCTATGTTCAACTGTTGGTGCCTGTGTGCCACTTCAAACAGCATATTTTTCTTCTTGTCCTACACAGAGGTGGTGCACGTCTTTCTTTATATTATTTGCGTTTGTGTAAAAATTTATTCTGCCTGTATTTACGATATTGGAGGCCTAAAACGTTGTTTTGCCGGCCTATTTTTTGGCGCTTAAAACGCACTTTCTTAGTGCCTAAAAATTCAGCCTCTAGTCATGACGCAGTACTTCACCGCTCTTCAACGCTCTTCAAGGTAGCGTAGTGGGTAGAGCGCCGGGCACCTATCGTCACGAACCGGGAGGTCGTGAGTAAGATTCCCGGCGACGGAACGTTTTCTTCTAGTTTTTTAGGGGCGAAGCTCCTTATAGCATCACCTGGTAGGTCGTCGCTCCATCCGGCGTTCACCCGCCGTCGCGTCTCCCGTATCCATCAACAGATGGCGCTGTCCCATAGAGATGTGTGCCATATGGCGGTTGGGTGAATGCACGCTAGATGGCGTTATAGGTGCCGCTGCTCTCAGATTGGCTGCTGCACCCGTTATCTCTCATTCTCCTTGATCGTCGCCGTACGTGAAGGAGTGCGATTGCCGGATCGTACTGCTTGGCGGACCATGGACGACGAGGAGCGCCGGGAGCGGGAGGCCGCTGCGTCTCGTGCTCGTCGGCAGGATCCCGAGGTGCGAGATCGAGAGGCTGCCGCCTGGCGCCGCGAGCGCTTGGCGGCGGCTTCGCGGGCGTGCACTGCCTCGAGATCCGCCTGGCGCCGCGCTCGCTTGGCGGCAGCCTCTCGATCCCGAGAGGCTCGCTTGCTTGGCGCTCGCTTGGCGGCAGCCAGGCGGATCCCGAGACGGTGCGCGCCAAGGACGCCGCTGCGAAACGGGCTCAATGAGAAGCGGATCCCGAAACCACGATTGCTTCAGGAGCTTCGCCCAAGCTCTTCGTCATTCACCCGTGGATATGCTGTAATTTTTTTTCTTTGTCATCCGTTAGTGCTCATGTTACCAACGTCATATTCGTGACGGAAATACGTCAGTGAAATCTTCGTGGAAGCCGGCATAACACACGAAAACATGTGCTCACTGCTCGTGAGCAATGGCAGCGTTAATTTACGAAAGCATGAGTCCTCGTATATCGACTCCCAGCACGACAATCTTTACGCATGTTGAGAAAGAATGAGCACACAAGAAATAGCGACGTTTACTGTTCAAGTACTCACCATCGTGGCAAGGTTTTCAGATCAATGCCAGGGCTCGATGTCCAAATCTCTGATTCGCCATCGTTTGTATTCTGGACCTTCGAAAAAGCTACTTTTTACAAGACCTATCTGCCGTTGTCTACATTAATCACATATTCGCAGTAAAAATAGCAAACGAAGAAAAATAATATCGTCGGTCGCAACAACCAGTTTAGAAGGCTTGGCCCTGACCAAATTAGCCCTCGTTTGACGTTTGTCTCGCTCAGAGCTAAACGGCCGCTTGCAGGACAGCGTTTCCCCGAGGATGTAAATAGCAGGACTGGCAGGCCACATTACTCGGCCACCCCCATCCCGCGATGTTTGTTTTGCGAATGTAGCTCCACTAAATAGACTTGAACGGAATGACGATCGAAACAAACGGTTTCTTCTCGCAACAGAAGGCGGCAGTTTGGAGTCGATTATCCGCGTTCGGCTCGATAGCAAGAAGTGGCGGAGTGAATCGGCCTGCCTTACGACTTGGTTGCCTGTGCTTTCCCAGAATTTAAAGAGTGAGACACCGCGGAAGGCCGCGTTGTCGGTATGCTTGCTCTCTGGTCGTCTGCAGTTCGTACCACCTTCTTTTAATTACGGGTCCGATGTCCAGTCATCAGAGTGGTAGTCTGTCATACGTCAGATTTCAACCTGAACATAGCCTCGGTATTTTATTAAGGCGAAAGCATCAGACGCCTCATCAGAAGCGAAAATTAACCGTCGGCGTCAACGCGCCGCGGCGTCGGCATCAACACGAGTTATGAGAAAAATCATCATCACGTCATGACTCACCTTAGACGTCACTATGACGTGACATATCGCCAATATCATGACGTCACATGGTGCCACAGAGCGTCATCATGACGTCATATACCGTAACATCACATGATGACATCATCATATGATGCCGTCACTTGGTCGAAGGCGGGCCGATCACAGAGGCAGGGCAAAAGCAGGTGAGGTGTAGAATGCCTGCAATGCCTCCAATCCTGGAGGCAGTGGAAAACCACGTTAGGTGCAGAAAGCTTTCGGAGGGGGGCTGGGGAGGATCAATATATCGACTGAGAAGAAGAGGAGGAAAATGGCTTTCGCCTTCGAGTCGTCTTAGGGGAATGCCCAAGTTTTTCTCCCGCTGAATAACGGCCTTTGTAGTAAATCATATCATTGGTCCAGAGAAAATTTCCGTACTTTATTTCGAAGGCATCTGCGCGCTTGAACTCATTTCACGATAAAAGTGACATCCGTAAAAGCGCACATGCGCCCACGGGAACGAAGTAAAGTCCTTAAGCAATTGTTATTATTATTCTTGACTGCTGAAATGGACACAACGCGACCTACGCCTGAAGACGATAAAGATGGAGAAATGAGAAAAACTAGAAAAAGGAAAACATGTTGCAGCTCATCGCACAAAATGTGCCCAAAATATGGAAAGAAATAAAAATATATCATATGAAGAGGACTCCTACAGGTTAAAGACGCGCCGAACGAATTCTTCTTTTCTGCTTGCTGTGATATGTATGACTGGTGACCTCTCAACTCGGCGGTGTGAGTGGGCAACGCAGAATTGCCCTGTGCGTCACATCTTTGACCCCTGTCTTCTCCGGCCATCTCTATTCCCGAGATTTCCGTTTGACCTCTTCTTCGTGGCAGTCTTCTTCAACTTTTTTTTTTTTGGCACAGCGCACTTGCATCCTCTCGGAGGGCACCCATCGCAAACAAGTGGCCAACAAAGCCTGGATTCAGCCTTCAAAACTTACCGGTAGAAAGTCCTTCTGCGGATTTTTTTTATGGAACCCAGGCACGAGCGGTTGTCGAAAATACTTTGCCTTCTCTTAAAGGGGCCCTGCAACACCTTTCTTAGTTATATTCGAATAGTCTCATTATTGACGTATGAATCTTCACGAGTCATATGCCGCAAAAATTTTTCGAATCCGTCAAGTCTAAGTGGTGTTACCAAATTATAGAGATCACGTTCCGCAGCTTTCTCCCTCAACTCAACGCAGCGAGCGCGCGGAAAGCTGCGCGCGGCGTGGAGGGAGGGAGGGAGGGCGGAGGTGCGAGGAGGCGACGTCAGCGCCGGCGGCATTTTTTTCATTTTTTTCTCTCTGGCGTCTCGGCGCGACCACGTGGTCTGTGGCGCCACTTCCGGTCGGCTCGCGCGGTCGTCGTCGAGCGGCGGAGCCCATGGCACCGTGTATCGCGCGTGCTTGAAAACTGCGAGTCGGTTTGGTAATGTTGGGTGTGCACCTCCAACTGCCGTAGTGTTTTCATCGCTCTGCCAACCATGGACGCAAACTTGCGTGCGCGTTTGGAACGAATGACAGCTGAGATGGGTTTCGACCCACACTCCGATACACCGCATCGTCGCACTGTTCGCGCTTGAATCGTATTCAACACGGCAAAGCTGCGTGCACCCTTCTCCCAGTGGCGGTACTTCGATGCTGTTTGCTCTTCGAATGCGGGCGCACAACGAGTGCGGGCTGACAACAAAGAACTAAAGACTAGAAGAAAGGATCGTGGGGCATCGGGCCGGCGCGGACCCATCCCCCGGCTGTCTGCAGCTACCGTGAAAATGCGAGTCTGCTTGGTTGCTGTGTCGCGGTTTCTCGGGAACCTGAGACTACGGGGAGGATACGCCGAGGTACGGCTCGATGACATACTGAACAGACAGCGAACGGCGGAGCCGATCGCACTGTGTATCGCCCGTGCTTGAAAACTGCGCGTCGGTTTGGTAATGTTGGGTGTGCACCTCCAACTGCCGTAGTGTTTTCATCGCTCTGCCAACCATGGACGCAAACTTGCGTGCGCGTTTGGAACGAATGACAGCTGAGATGGGTTTCGACCCACACTCCGATACACCGCATCGTCGCACTGTTCGCGCTTGAATCGTATTCAACACGGCAAAGCTGCGTGCACCCTTCTCCCAGTGGCGGTACTTCGATGCTGTTTGCTCTTCGAATGCGGGCGCACAACGAGTGCGGGCTGACAACAAAGAACTAAAGACTAGAAGAAAGGATCGTGGGGCATCGGGCCGGCGCGGACCCATCCCCCGGCTGTCTGCAGCTACCGTGAAAATGCGAGTCTGCTTGGTTGCTGTGTCGCGGTTTCTCGGGAACCTGAGACTACGGGGAGGATACGCCGAGGTACGGCTCGATGACATACTGAACAGACAGCGAACGGCGGAGCCGATCGCACTGTGTATCGCCCGTGCTTGAAAACTGCGCGTCGGTTTGGTAATGTTGGGTGTGCACCTCGAACGCCGTAGTGTTTTCATCGATTTGCCAACCCTGGAAGCAAACCTGCGCGCTCGTTTGGAGCGAATGACAGCTGAGATCGGTTTCGGCCCATACTCCGATACACCGCCTCGTAAGACGGCACTGGCAGACGACCCCGAAGCGCCGCCATTACCGGACGCCAGCACTGTTATCGGAGACATGCTGCACGGCTGCCTCGGTCGGTCGTGAGAACGTGCCGACGATGCAGTTCCCAGCTGACGAGGCAACACTCGAACGGCTGCCCTCCTGCCACTCTCAACGGCAACCGGCGATGGTCAAAAGCACAGAAATATTCACGTTTTCGGCACTGCGCATGGCGAAGAAAACGGAACCACGCAACTACGAGCAGACGAGCTGTCGGTGAGACCGGAAGTGCTAATATTAATGTTTGTTCGGTGTTTTTAACGCGATAACATAATATAAACATACATATTATCTACTTATTGAACTCAAAATTAACAACGAAAGTAATAATGAGGGTGTTATCGTGATTATGACATCAGCCAATGGTGGAACTGCCGACAATCGCGTCATATTTTGCGGACTAATACATCATTTGTCGAGAGAACAGGGAGCGATTTTCAGCTGACTTTGAGAATTTATTGTAAATTCCAGGCCGTGCGCATCGCTATAATATTTGGCTCGCGTGTTCTCGGGAGCTTCGACTACCGATCGGCAGCGCTTTTTGAGCATGCTCGAAAAGTGTTGCAGGGCCCCTTTAAGAGCGATCGAATTCGCATGGAGGCCAGTGTTGGATACCTGCCTGCCCACATTGCTTTCAACGACGTTGCTGTGAACAACGAACGCCTAGTGCACCTGATGACATTGTTGACAGCGGTTGCATTCACTGAAACAGAGACGCGAATGGGTGGAACGAGTGTCTTCCTTATTACCCACGCTGAGACTGCGGTACTGTTTTTGGCATCAAGAGCGGTTTGGCACTTTTTCGTGACTGCTCGACCTCCCCTCATATGAGTCATATGAGACCTCTCCTCATATACTGAGCCACATACGAAGTTGTCGAAACGGCTGTACCCTTTTGTTCTTAATTTATTAAGTCGTTAACTTATTTTCAATCATGAACTCACCCGGCTTTTGGAACATTTTTGCATTCTCACCTCATGCAGCAACGGAAAGCGAAATACCATATTCTGCTTATAACTTAGGTGTCTCCCTCTCTATGGGCGCTGAACAATGTCCAAGAAAAAGTGGCCCTGACAGCCCCAAATTCCAATAGTAATTGATCGAAACTTGCCACTTGGTAATGCAAAATGGTGGGCAACGGCAGAAGATAAAGTGCGCACACTTACGACGTAAGCCTTGGTTAATCGAGGTACGTGCCTTGTCCAGGATTTTGCAGGGGGACTTTTTCCGCTGTCGATTCTACCTTTTACATTCCGTCACGCTTCGGTCGAATAAATCAAAGAATCCATCAGTGCTTCAGTTCCCAGCTTTGGAAAAATACGAGCTGCATGGCATTTCTGTTTTCATACTGTGAAGGATATCATGCATAG
The DNA here is from genome assembly GCF_013339695.2 of Rhipicephalus sanguineus. Lineage (NCBI taxonomy): Eukaryota > Metazoa > Arthropoda > Arachnida > Ixodida > Ixodidae > Rhipicephalus > Rhipicephalus sanguineus. Next base: position 25,005,813 of record NC_051186.1, on the reverse strand, counting down.
ATCCTTTGATCTGTCTCCTTTTATTTGTCTCCCTTGATCTGTCAAATCTTTTCCTTTCCTCTTGTGTCCTTAAAGGGACTGTCTGCCGTCCTTCATCGCTTTTCTATTTTGTGCCGCAATAGTAAGCGTACCGTCTGAAGTGCCCAAACTTGCAGCGGTTTCTCTGGAAAGTGAGTCGAAATTTTTAAAACAGAATTTTTCGATCTGCGTTCGGTCTTCTTCCATTGGCGTGAAACATGCCCAGAACGCTGGTTGGTGGACGCGATGACGATTGTAGTGCCGGTAAAAATTAAACCGAAAGCACATGTGATTTTTGTAGGATTACCTTATTTTGGCTGAACACTAATGTAATGAATGTAACAGTCGTTTCCAGCACGCTAGCGGTTAAATGGAGCCTTATTATACGATTACAGAACACTTGTTTTGCTGTAATCGCAGTCTATGCGTTTATTTTAGCACTGCTGCCGCAATCCAAGCCAAGTCGATTCATCATAAAGAGACAATAAATGCACGCCTTCACAGAGCAGCACGTGTGAGACATTCTAACAACAATACAGCGGCACAGTACGACCAGCGTGGAGAGCCGCATGGCATAGTGCATGAGTTGAAGCAGATGAAATCGAAGACGGCGCCGCAAGCAGCGCCACCGGGCGCCTTTTTGGATGCGTGAGAAAAGAAAGCAAAAAAATTACTCTCTGACGCAACCGAAAGGTGCCTAAAGTGCGTAAAATACAGTTTCAAGTTACACATGTTTGTTTTTAATCAAAATGAGTCTACCTGCGAGGATTTCTTGTCCAACCAGTAGATTGAACCACATCGCCGTTGGGTGACGTTAGCGGTCATTCTTTCACGATTTTCAACATCAAATAAAAAACATAATTCTTTTTTATGGGGCAAAAGCACGCTCGTTGCCGCCGATGTGACGAACGATCTTCTCATTTTCACCACAATCAGAAAAATTCTTCCAAGCAATCGACAGTCCCTTTAAGGCGAAATCCTTAGATACTTCGTCAAAACGCGAAAAATTGGCGATCGGCGTCGGCGGCGTCGACGGCGTCAACACGAGTGATGCAAAAAATTATCATCACGTGATGACGTCGTCACGATGTCACAGATCGCCAAAATATGTGACTTCATCGCGACGTCATCACATGACATCTTCGCCTGGTCAAATGTGGGCAGATCACGGATGCAGCGCAGAACCAGGTGAGGCGCAGAAAGCTGTTCGGGGGGGCGGAGAGGATCGCTTCCGTCGTCGAGTCGCCTTAGGCGAATGCATAAGGGAGCCTATGAGTGTTGCTCCCGCTAATTACGATGTACAGGAAAAACAATGCAATCAGTTAGTCGGACGTACTTTTGAGCCTTATGGTGTCGACAGCGAGGAATATAATAAGCCAATCGGTGTGCATTATTTTGTGCTTTGAGGTTGCATTTCATTTATTTGGGCATTCTCACAAAATGCCCACGAAGGGGGCAAAACGAGAGTGTCCTCTGACTTGGCCCACTTGGCCCACTTTGTCTCCTGACTTGGCCCAAATAATGCTAACCAATAATGGCAGTGCACGCAACTAAAGGGCAAGTTTTCTATACTGGCTTTATTGTACACGAACACGGGCAGCGCCAAACAAGCAACAATAGATGTACTACGTGGCGGCAAGCCCACACCCCATTTTCTCAGGCAATGCAGCGCTAGGCGTGCACAGAAGTCATTTTGACGTCTCTGGCTTGGCTTCGGGCAACGGGTCGGCCAAAACGAGCTGCGAGACCAGCGATAAGCCGCGATGGGACACGCATTACACTGCCACGGCTTCTAAGAACGACCTCAATTTCTCTGCATTACGAAAGGCGCCCGAAGACGCACGTCGTAACGTGCCGCACCTCTCCCTGCTGTGTGGAGGGAGCCATGACGTCGGGAATCTCGCACGCAAAGGTTGTGGGTTGCGCAAAAAACCCGGCGCGCCGCTTCCTTTTCATCGCGTGTATTGACGAGGATGGCACATCCATTATTACCGGCATCCCTGCCTCATGCCGCGCAACGGCGCCATTATGTAGCGTTTCTTACGTGCATTTTAGTGCCGATTACCCCGGGTGAGGAAGTTGTACCGTCTAACGTGACTAGCGATGCATCTGCGTGCCGAAGCCGACGTCTGCTAAGAAAGCCATGCACAACGCGCTCGTGTCCTTACCACGTATCACGCCTCTTTCTTTCTCATAATGTTAAATTGCTTACATGCAACCGCTTTTCTTTTCACATCACACGTACTTTCCCTTGACTGAGGTAACAAAATTTCAGAACAATATGATGAAAATTTTTTTCTCGTTGTTGTTGTTGCCGAATAAAGCGCACTGTGGATAACTAATTCGAGATTGTCAAATAATACAATGACGTCAAAACATTTGTGGTGCATATTGCGCACAGGTTTTATATCATATGCAATAACAAATACCTCCAACACCAACGAGACCACCGGACTACGATTCGTTACTCTATGAGCCCACCCGTAGAGTACTCTTGATGTATATCGCGGAAACCAGCCTCAATTTGTATATTTAATTGTGTTGCCGTCGGGCAGACTTTCGAATTAAAAATAAAGAGACTGAAGAATACACAAGTTGACGCCCCACAACAAGTTGTCAAATCAGCTAGTGGTACATACAACATGAAGTGGCATTCTCAAGTACAGAGGTAACATAATGATCAATGCCAACCATCACACACATATGCGCAACTATGTAAAGGTTAAAATAAATTAAATTAGAAGTGTTAATAACCATTGATTGATTGATTGATTGATTGATTGATTGATTGATTGATTGATTGATTGATTGATTGATTGATTGATTGATTGATTGATTGATTGATTGATTGATTGATTGATCGATCGATCGATTGATCTACTTCGAAAAATAACTCCCCACGTGGATACGCCTACAGTGCCGGCTGTCGCAGTGCTAACGTAACGGTAAAGCCGGTTGGTTATAAAGCAATGGCAGAGGCTGTACATTTTAGTACGCGATTTCGAGGAGCACAGGAACTCCCGCCGTCTGCTATGCACCGCCTCGGGTGATAGAAGCGCCAATCGCTTTGCAGAAGTGGAGCACGTAATGCAGATTGCACTCGGGCTCACAATTATTAGGCATCGATGACACTCGCATCGTCATCGTCCGCTGCAGCAGGGAGCAGCGGAAAGAGGGCTGCGGCACCAGGGTAGTCGATCTTCACGCATCGACAATTCATTATTCAAAACGTCCTCGTGTCTGACAGGGTCCAGTCGTTATAGCTGTATACGGCGAACCACCATCTTAGCGAGTCCTTTGATAGGTTCCCCTAACTGTCGCCCATAACGAGATCAAAGCGGAGCGCTCTCCTGCTCCTTCCGTTCCTTTGCACCTAGCCTGGTGAACCTTATCAAAGTACGCTGCTGATTGCAGTTCGAGTTCAGAGCCTTCATTTGGGCCTGTAGAACAGGAGCCAGGTGTAGTGACGTCTTTGGGCATACATCAGCAGGCCCGCATTATTTCTGTCTTTGCGACAACACTATTTAACCAGATGTTACTTCCCATTAAGCCACTTATCTTGTCTGGTAACTCCGAAATGTAATTTATTATACTCTTCCTTTCTTTCGGGACCAAACGGCACTGTAGAGCATGTCGACGAACCGGCAGGGTGCGGGATTGCAATCAGTTAAATTGAGTTTAGTGGCGCAAGAGCGACTAACGCTGTGCGGAGCCGTGCCACAGAATTACAGACGGCCGGCTCTTCCAAAATAAGCGGACGCGTTCTTCAGCTACGATAACAGATGAAGGCCACGAAAACAATGAGTTTAGTCTCACGATACATGGAAAGCCTCCATCACGAAAGTAAACTGTACCGTGAAAAGCGTCGTAAATGGTGCACCATTATAGGAGTGATTTAACTTATTCTGTATAATTGATGATTTTTTGCGAGTGATGTAATTTATGCTGCGCATGAAAATACCTTTGATAATGTTCTTGTACAACTTGTGTACGTGAACGGAGCCTTGTGTATGTTATTGTATTGCAGAATGTACTAGATGCTATGGTGCAAGCGAACTTTGGTGCGATTGACTGCTTTATTAGAAATTTAGTGTTTTGCGAAAAATATAGAATAGGCTAGATTAAACTTAATATGAATTAAGTCTTAGTGCGTATCCGGCTACCGACATTAACGGTTCGACTGTTTAATGGCTTGTTAATGCCGACGAACGGCCGATATCGTCTGCGTGCTGCCCTGCCTTACTTTCTCGTTTCTTTGTTTTAGGCTTGACTGTGTTTTCTGTCTATTGTCTGCCTAAAAAAAAGAGGTGCAGCGAGCATTACACGTTATGTCATTCTCTCAGATACATATATTTACTTTAAAAGCAGATCAACTGTTCTCGGCAAATAATGCTTCGTTTATCACAGTAACGAGATACGCTATGTTATAGTGCGTAGTGTAGAGACTTATAATCGCTACTGAAATACCAATTTGACCACTACTTCCGCTGCTCGTCTGTATCAACACATCTTCCCATGCCGTCTTGCTTTAGAATACCCGCTGCATGAAACTCTGTCCGTGAAGCGTATCAGTAGCAGCGTGAAACCTTAATGGCTCGTTAGATTTCATATTTCATAGAGCGGAGGTCGTCCGTGCAGTCTCCTTGAACGCAGTAATGGTCCCATGGCTTTCCAGGTTTAGCACACACAACCCGAATTTGCCATATTTTGTCGATTCCCTCTTTTTTTTTGCGAGGCTACAAAGACAACAACCGGTGGTGTTGCGTTACAAGACCGCAAGATAACAGCCGTCTTTACGACCGAACCACCGAACCACTCCAAAAAAGATTTTGTGGCAACGTGTAACCCATATTTTACGTTTCTCCCATAATTTTCACCCATATTTTACGTTTCTGTGCTTGCCTTGATCTTGTGAAATTCTTGTAACCGTCTAGAAAGAAATGCACCAACAGAAAGTGACTTAGGCGGGTATACAAAGACGCAAGAACGTCATAAAGAGATAAGCATGGTGAGACGGGAACATGGGATTAAATTGCAAAACACCGGCAAACTTTGGTCACGAAGTTAAGACGCGTGCTGCCGTACATATTTCCCATCCGTTTTCAGCTTGTCATCTTTATTTTTAGCTACGCCTGGTATTATGCACTGTGCATGAACAACTCTGCACGACATCGGCAACGCGGAAATGCACGAGGCTCATCTCTACATGGCACCTGTTCTTTCGGGGGCGCCTTCCGGTGTTGTCAGCCACTCCATCTTTTCCCTGTTCTCCTCCGGGCTTTGAGCGCGCTCAAGTGAAAGCCGCGGATGGCGCCATCTTTCTTTTAACAAGAAAGTGTTTTATGCCGTTGTCCACCACGGCTCCACTGACGTATTTCCGTCACAGATATGAGGTTGTAAAATATACACTAACAGATGGCAAAGAAAAAAACTAGAAGAAACTGTTCCGTCACCGGGAGTCGAACCTACGAACCCTCGTTCCGCCACGCGCGGCGCAACCCACTCGGCACCAGCCGCCACGTTACTCAGCCTACTAACGGCGAGCTATTTATATACACCATTTACCATTGGTGATACTCAGAGATAAGTGGCACTTCAGCGTGTTTTCCTTATCACTAGCGAGATAGCGCGAAGGGCTCGAAGGGTGCGCTTTAAAGGTCGTCACCCCGCGCGTTGCGTTGCGCGCGCTCCTCCACAGGACGTGGTCACTCGTGCGCGCGCGCTTATCTCGTGACGGGGGGTGGTTTGTACGCCTTGTGCTCTTACCGCAAGCTTGCGTTGAAGTCACAGAGAGCACGAAGGTGACTTCGCTCACTGCAGCAGCCGCTTTTGCGAAAGGAGCGCACTGCTCACACATAAATAAGTTACAACTGTGACAGTTCGCGCTCATCCTGTGTATACTTGTGCGTTCGTTTCGTGCGTCCTCCTTTGTGTTTTAGCAGCGCGCTTTAACTGTCGAGCTGTGACAGTTGTTAGTCTGCGCTCATCCCGTGTATGTTCTGTCCGTGCGTTCTTTCTGTTCGAGCAGCGCTTTGCAAGTTTCGAGCTGCTTGCATTCTTCGCGTGATATTACAATATGTTGCTATAGCATTCATTCCTTCGCCTTGTGCCGAAACAATGCACAACAAACGCTCAACTACGTCTGTGAAGACACGTTTCCCTTCCGTGTTATACCGATTCCTATGACAGAGGGATCAGCCATTTTTTTTCGACGGATGCGGTCATTGCTTTCGCTTCAGTCCTTTCCGCGTCCTCAATGCCGTCGTGATCTCACAGCGTCTCCTTGCTTTCTGATTTCGAACAGTTCACATAATCTGAAAAAAAAAGAACTAGAAAAGCAAACAATGTCGCAGAGCTGCAGGTTGCAGCTTGCAAACAAGCTATCTTGGTCGCACAACCACCTCACTTCGCTCAAGTTTTCCCTAAAATACAGGAAACATCGACTATTTAAGCGCTCTCTATTTCTGGAGCTTGAATGCAATCAAGAATATCTTTGAATGAGCCTATTCGTGTGTTTCACGGCCTCCCTATAGGGGGCGCTAGGCGTCTTACAATATGGCGCCCAACTAGATTATGGCACCGAGCCGTGATTCTGCGGTAATCTGAAAACTCGCTCCCGTTGGCGTTTTTTTTTTTTTTTTTGTAGCCTACAGCTGCCACAGGCTTCGCAATAGGATGGGAACGAATGCAGGCTCACTCCTCCAGGAAAAGCCCTTTCCGTGCTTTGGCGCGCACAGCAGATGCGGTTACTACAGAAAGGCGCTTTGAGGCGTCTTGCCATTCGACGAAATTCGAGGACACGTGCACGGAGGCACGGATTAAAAAAACGCCAGGCCTGCGCTCAAACCGCAGCACAGTCACAGGGAAAGCTGGAAGAGCGGCGTTTCTATAGCCCGTTGTAAGCTCGCTTGGGGCTACTAATACAAGTACACTAGAAAGGTACCCACTACGCCATAAATCACAATTTTTGTGAAGTTGGGAAGCACTTACTAAGCCATTATTCGTCATTCTGCGCAGAAGCGAGGCACCAGATACACGTCTGTAAGGCATTATGTGCACTATGTTGACGCGACGACTGATGACGATGAAGAATTATGGCTCAGCCCTTTGTAATGGGTTGGAAGTTTTAAACGGCCCACCAGTTATGCAATTTGCATTGGGCGACGCCCGGTCGTTATTTCCCTCTGCCGCCATGCTGTAAACATACGTTGACGTGGGAGAGAGAGGGGGGGGGGGCGAAGAGCTTTACTAAGACCTCGAGGAAGTGGATCATGCGCTTATGGGCTTCCTTGGCAACCAATACAAGTGCGCGTGCGAGGAACCCACTACGCTATAAATCATTGTAATTTTTGAGAAGTAGGGAAGCAGGCACTATGCCATCTTTCGTCATTCTACGGAGAGCCGTGGTACCTGCTGAACGCATGTAAGGCATGATGCGCACTTTGTTGATGCTGTGCCTGATGACGATGAAGAATTATGGCGGAGCCCTTTGTAAGAGTTTCATTCAACAGCCTACTCGTTGCGCAATTTGCATTGTGTGACGCCTGGTTACAGAATCCGCGTTGTGCGACGCTTAGTGCTTATTTTACTCTTCTACCACGCTATATTGCACATTTTAATGTGGTTCCTTCCCGACATGAAGCCTGCATAGGACCTTTTTGCAAAGCAGTTTCAAGCACCTGCATGGCTCAGAGTTTGAATACTGGGCTACCACGCAGAGGGCCCAGGTTCGAACCTCGTTCCATCCTGGAATTTTTTTTGTTATTTTGTTTTTTTTTTATTTCGAGCGATAGTGGTTACGGGCACCGGCGGCGGCGGACAACTACGGCCCCAAAAACGGCCGCTGAAATGATGTCATAACAACTTTCGCAGTAAAAAGGGGGGAAACGTCGACTCGCAAAATAACAACGATCACGTTCAAGCAAAGCCTCCTTTAGGTAGGCGCTGGCTCAAGCAACGCTGCACGTGAGAAAAGGCGGCCGTTGCCAACGATGGTGCAAGACAGACTTTCGGAATGCCTAAAGCAGACGGGGGCCTTTGCTCCTGCCATGTTCAGATTCCGTCCTCATAAATCGGCACAGAATGTACTCGTTCAACTATACCGAGAAGTCATCCAACCGGTGGTGATGAAAGACAACGACAGGGTCATCCTAGCCTTAGATATGAAGGGGGCCTTTGATAATGTTAAACTCAGCGTCATTCTCGAAAACCTCAGCGACACTAACTGTGGAGAGAACACATTTAATTACGTCAAGGACTTTTTTATCGGACAGAGCCGTCCTGATCCACATAGAAGACTCAGAATACGGACCGTATCAAATGGGTACTAGAGCGACACCGCAATGGGGCTGTCCTTTCTCCCGCCCTATTTAACATCGCCATGATGCCTCTGCCACGTCAGCTGTCGGGCATAGAGGGCATTGGTCATGCCCTCTGTGCAGATCAGATCACGGTTTGGGCAACGCAAGAGAACTTGGGTAGTATTGAGGACAGCCTGCAACAAGCTGCAGAAAATGTACACACCTACGCTGCGAGCTTGCGGGCTCCAGTGCGCGCCCAACAAGTCAGAATTCCTTCTCATCAGAGGCATGTCTAACGACAACACAGATATCTCCATCACGCTTCCTGCGGGCCCAATAAGACGAGCGTAGGAGATCTGGGTCCTGGGCCCACACATTTACCAACAGCTCCGGATTGACACAACACTGACCAAATTGAGGAAGATAGGTGACCTGGTCGGTCGAATGATCCCCAGGATCTCCAACAAGAGGGGGGACTTTGGTGCAAAGATGCGTTGCTGCTGGCGCACGTTTTTGTAACCAGCAGGGTCATTTACCTCAGAGGTAAGCGTCATGTACCCTTACCTTTACCTCCGCAAACATGAGGAAGAAAAAATCGAAGCAGTCATTAGGAATACGGTAAAGAGGGCGCTTGATCTTCCGATCTCTACCTCCAACAGCCGTCTCAAGGCTTTGGTTCTGTTAGCACTGTGTCCTGTGTACTTCGTAACGTCCCCCTACTGTAAGCACATCACCAAGCCATCAAGGCTTTGGCTGTGAGTAACTCATATCAGGAGCTCAGGGAAGCCCATCTCCTCAGCCAGTACACACGGTTGGCCCAAACAAACTCTGGCCAAAGTCTGCTTGCGCTACTGCATATAAAACATGACTTACACCTACAGGAGCAGGTCAGGGTGCCAGAACTGTGGCGCACAGCCTTTCTGGTCCGACCTCTACCCACTGAAATGGACAGAGATTACCACACCGCACGACGTGAGACGCGCACTCGGTTGCTGGAGCTACAATATGGACAGAAGGCAGGCGTCTACTACGTGGACGTTGCTGGCCTAAACCCTGAGAGGTGGTACACGGCCGCCGCTATTCACGAAAGAACACAGGTGGACAGGCTAACCTTTAGGGCGCATACTACAACACAGGCTGAAGAGGTCGCCATTGCACTTGCAGCCTCTCACAGTAATTCCTTGTGCATCATTACGGATTCGCGGGGCGCGTGTTGCAACTACGTAGCAGGGTACATCTCACCTTTAGCCCACAAAATACTGCGCAACTGCATAAGGGACGCGGACCCTCGCCCGAAACGTATTATTTGGATGGCGGGTCATCAGGGATGATTGCGGGGAAATGAGGCTGCAGATGCGGCTACCCGAGCGCTCATTTCCGGGGACGGTTACCCTCTCCTCCGGTATAGGGAAATTCTAGAATATTATAAGGAACGTCATCGCCGCTACCCTTCTCCCGCGAGGGGGTTGAAGAAAGCAGACGAGCGCATCATATTAAGACTCCAGAACAACACGATGCTATATCCAGCAATAATAAAACATTTCGGCCCTACACTGTAAGCAAAAGTTAGCCGAGATTGGGGTTTTTGTGGCTCATTATCTCTGAAAACTCCCTCGCTCCTAAAATTACTACCTCATGTTGGAGTAAAAGTGGTACATGACATTGTTTTAGCACCACCTCTGAGGCACGTAGTAGAAGGATGTCACAATCCACTTTTACTACATGGGGAGTTTTCTGTCACGTGATTTTTAACCACCGTGTGAAAGTTTATTACCATGTGACCTCAAGCTTCCCCCGCTCCCCCTGCTCTGCGGCTTTCGTCCGCCGATGAGCGCCGCTTCGAGTTCCAGCGAAAGTATGCGAACACCACAAATGCTTCTTTTTATTGCGATAGCAATTATATGGACAGTCTCGACGGGTTTTTGCCGTCGCCGTCGCCGTCATGTCCTTCCAGTATGAAGTCCAAATTGATAAGATCCCCCGCGAATTGTATGTTCTACCGCGGGTAAAAGCGCGCGAGCGACGGCGACGAATGCGGCCGAAGCAGAGTTCAGACGAGCCGGCCAGGGTGCATGCGATAACATCACCCCGCTCGGGAGGCCTGCCATCGAAGCAGACAGCAAATCCCCCACCCGTTTTAATGAGCCTTAAAAGACGCGAAGACGCGAGGGGGGCGGGGGAGTGTCGCGCGAGGAGCAACTTTGAACTTTGAATCTAAGGGCGCGGTCGCGATCGCTGGCGCGTGCTATCTCGAAAGCCATCACAGCGGGGCGGGAGGCTCGTATACCCTTCTACGTGCTGCGCTCTAAACGCGAAGTGACTATGCGGAGAGCATCGCTCCCTGGAGCGGCCATATTTTCTTACACCACCTTTTTTTAGTTACGCGAGATCAGCTACAAAACAGTTAGCTGCCAGCCTCACTTCGTGTAACACTACAATTTGTTGCTATCGCATTCATTGCTTCGCCCTTGCGGTGAAACTGACTTTTTTCAAAGGTGGTATGGCATTGTCGCGCCTCATGGTTGACCCTCAGCCTACGCACGCTCACTGGAACTGCAGCTGCAGAAACACAACGAGCGAGAAAAACTGTCTTTGAACGAAAGGGCTTGCTCCAAGAAAAAAAACCTGCTTGAATGTTGTATTTTCTAATGCATCATGAAATGCTAAATTATTAGTAGGGTGATATTGCGAACTACGGTCTGCCTCCAGTGCGACACGTCAGTTCACGACACCAGCACAAAGGCGTAGATATTCCACCAGCAGCGTATATATTCCTTCTTTACCTTCCTTTCCTTCTCCTCCTCCTCCTCCTTCTCTCGGTACCCCTCAGTTTGGATATCCTCCAGTTGCGATAGCGACAACTTTCCTCGTCGCAGGTGTAATCCCCGGGAAAAATAAAATAAAGCCTATTGGAGCCGCCTGGGGAATTGGTAACTAGAGAAGTCCGGTGTGTCTCACACTCCTCCGCACAAGTGCCGTATAGCGAAAACAGGCGGGTAGCAACACACGCTGCCCCTGCGAACTGGCAAACGGAAAACGACGTTCAAGCACGAAAGAACAAGAAAAACGTTCCTCGAGTTGAACACCTTGGCGAGCGGCTGGTCTTACAGGCAAAGCGGTTCCGAACTGGAACCTCTTTCTTCCTTTTCTTTTACTTCCTTATACAGTCAGACTGCTGGAGCTTAATACCCGACCGTTTGAGACTGTCTCGCGTTCCCTGAGCTCAGGAGTTTCAGACCGTCTTCTCGCCAGGTATTTATTTTAGTGATTGCATTACGCTTCTACGTGAGTTGTCTCGGCTCAAGCGAGCCAGCGTGTGTCCGTATGGTGTGTTGGGGCCCACTTCGTGGAAGGAATGTGCTGCTGGAAAGAGAATTCTCAAGTGGCAGTTGGCTCGCGGCGGAACAGAATTAGGTGGAGCCGAACAGTTGGCTACGCGCTCGTTTGCAGGAGGGTTGATTTCGCTTAAGCATTCATCCTTTGGCTTGACGGTAGTCAGAAAGTCAGAAAGGAAGACCCTTTCGATATTAACCAACTGGTGTGCAACAAAAACAGAAAGAAATGAACTCAAAGATTGTCAATGTTTATCAAAATTGCACAGAGTTTCTCTTCTCAAAACCAAGATATATTTCAACAAGCGGGAAAAAAGTCACTCGTTTCCTTATACATTTGCCTAAGACTGTTTGAAGGCGAAAGCCATCTCCTTCCTATTATTAGTTAACTGATGCTCTTTGTTGCCTCGACAGCCTGCCATTGTCAAAGGACTTTATATTGGTCTTTCGGCCTAACTATAAGTCTCATTTTAGTGCCCTTAGAACTTGATTTTAAGGAAAAAAAACGTAGTGGGTCAATCATTAGCCTATGGGAAAGCTAGCTCTTTATTTGTAGGCCTCTTCATTCTGACGTCACTGTCACTCATCCGGTTCCCCTTCCGTTGCCGCAGCACAAACGAGCCGGCCAGATAAATAGAGAAATTCGTTCCATAGCAACACCTCTCTCTTTCGGTAAATAGTCGGAGTTCTTCCTTTCTACGTCATCCACCATACTCCTAACATCTCTAAAGCACAAATCATCAGGTAGAGAAAAACGTTGGCATTTTGCAAGGAAAGCACACAAGGAAACATACGGGGCCGAAACATGGAGGATAACAAAGCAATTAGAGAAAAAGTTGAGGACCACTCAGCCTGCAATGAAGCGCAAAATGGTAGGAGTAAAATTAAGCGTTCAAAAGACGACAGAATGTCTCAGGCAACAAACCGGCGTAGCAGATATCCTAGTTGACATCGAGCGAAAGAAATGGACCTGGGCTGACCGCGTATTGCGTAGGGCAGACAATCGGTGCACAGTAGGTGCAACAGACAAGGAATGGTAAATGCAGCCGAGGAAGGCATAGAGTTAGATGTAGTGAGGAAATTAAGAAGCTCGCAGGGACAAAATGGAATCAGCTCGCACAGGCTAAATTGGAGATCATCGGGGAAGATTCCTTCGTCCTGCTATGGACTGCCGGGAATGTCCCCACGCTGCTGAGAACCGTCATATTTATTTATTTATTTATTTATTTATTTATTTATTTATTTATTTATTTATTTATTACGAATACCTACAGCGTGCTAGTTGGGCGTTATCGTAGGGGGTTAATTACAAACATAAAGTTGTAAATTAGAATGGCACGACCAGCAGCGTCACAGCAGCCGTAGTACTAAGATGGCTGGTGTGATGATACAGACATCGTCATAAAAGAGGAAGACAACACATTCACTAACACGCATGAAACGTACCGGTATAAAATTCGTTACATTAAGCGTAAAACAAGACACTGGAAGTATTATCTGGTATAACAGATTCATGTAAAGTTTTGTACTCCAGATGAAAAATTGGCTGTAGACACTGCTTCATTCGGAAGCAAATTACATTCTTCAATTGTTCGGGGAACGGCTGAAAACTTTCATAGCCCGAAAATTGTGCGACGAAACCTATTCACGATCACTGTCAAAGTCTTACGTCGTCCGCCGCGGTGGTATAGCGGTTACGGTGCTCGGCTGCTGACCCGAAGGTCGCGGGTTCGATCCCGGCCGCGGCGGTCGCATTTCGATGGAGGCGAAATGGTAGAGGCCCGTGTACTTAGATTTAGGTGCATGTTAAAGAACACCAGATGGTCGAAATTTCCAGAGCCCTCCACTACGGCGTCTCTCATAATCATATCGTAGTTTTGGGACGTAAAACCCCAGATATTATTAAAGTTTTATGTCGAAAACTGCGTTCCCTGAACACTTATAATTAAAGACCAGCGTGACGACACGACAGTTCACTTCCAGTGTACCCGACATAGTCACAATTATTCCGACGCAAAAATGAAAACACGTGCTGTCAGAGGCAGGCACGCCATAACGAAGGATCTTCGTTTAATTGCTCATGAATGTCATGTGGCTCACTTCTGGTTTTTCGGTCATTTATATCCTTTGTCTTTCTATTTTTGTTCTTTTTTTTTGCCCCATGCATGTAGGAAAAGACTCCGTAGCCCGAGGAGCTGTCTAGTTTTCGTTCTTTCGCTATCCCAATAAATCTGCGCAGGATTGTAAGAGCTAGGTGCACGGTAACTGCGTCTGAAAAGCACGGCTCACCAGTTTTGTGCACAGGCGCGACCCTGATTGAGTCTGAATCGTAGTACGATTTGGAACTATTGAAGATATACCCTAGTGAACTGTAAGCAGGCTTTAAACTCCTCATATTATTGATGTTCGTGAAAACATTTATCGAGAGAGAGGGATCAATAAAATAAGTAGAATTCTCGGATGGAAGGTGTTGCCCAACTTGGTGTGTGCATAATACACACCGTGCTCTATACAGCATGTTCCAACACACAAGTCCGCGCGATTCGTTACGTCATGGGATCCCAAGTAAACCAGAGAATTTAGTACCGAATATTGATTCTTGATGAGCGACGGCACAGCATAGTTGTCGTGCCTGACTACCTGAAAGTTGATAAACAGCACACGAAGGACACTACACCACCGTGGAAGTGACTGCAAGACACCGCTGAAACATCGCCAGAGGAAAAACCGGCTCCGAAACGTCGGGCTTGTACGTTTTTTTACGTTACTTCGGTTGAAGTTCTTGTCTCTGTATCTCAAGGAAGAAAACGCACAGAGTGTGTTTTCTTCCTTGCGTTGAGTCCTTCATGATCTGTTTCTCAATTTTAGCTATGTACCAACTCGCGTAAGCGCCTATTTTAGCTGACTAACTTGTCATCCCGTTGCCAAATTGTAACCCCTCTCACTTGTGGCAGAGCTCCGCCACGGTGGTCTAGTGGTTATGGCGCTCGACTGCTGACCCGAAGGTCGCGGGATCGAATCCCGGCCGCGGCGGCTGCATTTTTGATGGAGGCGAAAATGTTTGAGGCCCGTGTACTTAGATTTAGGTGCACATTAACGAACCCCAGGTGGTCGAAATTTCCGGAGCCCTCCCCTACGGCGTCCCTCATAATCATATCGCGGTTTTCGGACGTTAAACCCCACATATCATCATCACCACTTGTGGCATACTATGCAGCTAGGTGACGCACACTTTGAGGACCTCGTAACAGTGCATGTATTTAGCCGAACATAGTACCGCCTTCTAACAAATAGTTTTACTTTTCTTACCGTCTCATTATTCTATCCCCAGTGATATCGCTGTCGATCAAGAATGCCGCCTGGTAGTACCTCGTTCCAATTTTCCAGTACGCTCACGATCCAGTCGCTTCTATCATCCCCGCGTGTCGATTTCTTGCGGTTCTCATTAATTCCTTCTAATCTCTTGTCTTTGGTTGAGATACACGGCGCCACTTCCGCAAAGTAAGACAACGTTCGGTCCTTCGCGCAATTAGGCTGATGAGCACACGTCGTAACTTTGCTGTTGAACTAGCACGTCGTCACTTTGCTGCTGAACTAGCAAGTGCCACACGCGCTGTTATTCAGAACGAAGAATAGTGGGGGAAAAGAGAGAGAGAGAAAGCAGAGAAAACTCGAAGCAGTGTGCTTTCACAGTATCTTCCTTGTTCTCAATACTACATTCAAGACCACAGTCTATATTCTTTTTGATTTTTTGTCACTTTGCCTTCAAAGCGGAACAAGAAAAGCCGAAATAACAAAACAAAAATATTTTTTCGGAGTGCACCGCAAGAAATGCGTATCCATGCGTCCGTCCGTCCGTCCGTCCATTCATCCATCCAGTTAGTTAGTTAGTTAGTTAGTTAGTTAGTTAGTTAGTTAGTTAGTTAGTTAGTTAGTTAGTTAGCTAGTTAGTTAGTTAGTTAGTTAGTTAGTTAGTTAGTTAGTTAGTTAGTTAGTTAGTTAGTTAGTTAGTTAGTTAGTTAGTTAGTTAGTTTCAAGTCAACGCAAGCAGTTGTCAGATACATGTCAACCACTTCTTATGTATGAATACATAAAGCGCCACGACATGTCTCTATGAGGTTAAATATTTTCTTACAACGTACCAATAAGCGGGTACACTATGAAGTATGAGAGGACACACGAACATTTAGGACACTGCAACACAAATAAAACGTTTTGCTTTACTCCCATTTACCTCAATATTGTTATTTTTTGTGTACTTTCTGTTGTATTGCTTTTCTTTGATTCTCCCTGTCTCAACTGTTCTCTGTTTTAGCTGAACACTACTTTTGTGTTTCCAGAATCACATAGAACGCCGTTGTTTTGCGTATACTTTCGAAAACAGCATTGCTTCGATCGTCTCGTCTGATTTCATATAAGGAAGCCCCGGAGACTGCACAATTTGTTCACTGGTGTTCAAGGAACAGTGCTGGGTTCCTCGAGACGGAGGCGGCTTCAAGTAAACGGGCGAGCGCAATAGCACAATGGAAAGAGCACCGCCCACCTACGTACATGCTGCAGCCAATGACACAGGGCTGACATCATGTTAAAGCTGCCTTCGTGCTGCTACATAACAGTGATGCCTGGAAAGCCAATGAGCGCTCTCCAAATATGAGTGATAGATGGAGGAAGGAGAGAAACAAAGGACGACCTGAAGGCGCGAGGCAAAAAAAAAAGAGGGAGGAAGATTAAACGACTTAGTCAATGTGTACACATCCACAAAGTAGCGTTTACTAACAGCGAAAGAAAGAAAGAAAGAAAGAAAGAAAGAAAGAAAGAAAGAAAGAAAGAAAGAAAGAAAGAAAGAAAGAAAGAAAGAAAGAAAGAAAGAAAGAAAGAAAGAAAGAAAGAAAGAAAGAAAGAAAGAAAGAAAGAAAGAAGGAAAGAAAGAAGACGGCCTGAAAACGAATTGATCTGGCAAACAAAACACAGCAATCGTATGGTGAAGGGAAGGAACTAGGAGTCTAGTCAGAGGCTGAAACTCAAGCAATAGAAAGAAAGGCAGAGACTGCTGCGCCACGATGTGCACGTGCCACTCGCACAGAGAAACGACTCCTGCACCGCACGGAAGTGACGCCATGCATTTTGAATATGCCATGAATTCGCCAAATCGGCAAGCGAGTGTGCCTCCCCGTCGGCCTCCCGTCAGCCGGACTTGCTGCTGCAGCTGGTGGTCCTGTCTACAGGCCCTTTGATATTGGATGTTCGATGACCCTCGCAGAATTGACTGTATTTATTATGATACGCTGTTTTAAGAATCAATGCAATTTCTCGGCGAGACGCAGGAGGACACGCAAAATTCAGATGCAGCTGGCTGCAGTGATTTCTCCGGCACCCGCGTTAAGAATGGTAATTTGCACGGTTTATCAAGGCTCTGATGAGCTAGCAGTCACTGTTTCTCTTCGCCTCTTGTAGCCACGCCGAATATGCAACGCGAAACCTTGTCATGTCGCCCAGTGTACCGTCATCGCCTCATGAAGTAATCGGCAGATTAAGTCGCTTCAGGATACTGACGTGTCGCCCTGATGCTCTAGGCGATCAGCACTTTATAAACGATGCCAATGGCAACTGCTGACTTCGTTAGCCCACGTGCCTACAAAACTGTGCCGATGAGTTTGCCTGCCTTGCTGAATAACACGGCCTGTGACAGCACAGCAGGATTTACCTAGCAACGGATGATAACCGCCGATACGTGTCCGCACTTTGCGAAAAACCTGCAGTGCAGGAGCATTGGTCTTCGGAGATCACAGGCTTAGTAAAAACACTTCGCAGCACTCTGGGATTTCTTGTGCGTCCGGACGTCCACACGAACTGCGCAACAACATTTATTTCGTCCTCAACCTTGCCCTTCACCACAAGCAAAATGAAGTACTCGGCTGCAAGGACACTATCACCTTCGACAACACCACGTTTCGACATCGCAATCTAGAAAATGCAGTACTTCCAGCAGCAACGATCCGCACATCATAGTGAGAAACTCTATGCAGCACATGGACTTTCTCGCAGCTGCCATATTTGCCACTGTTACCTTTCGCAGCGCCCCCTGGATTTAAGGTGCTTGCGATATGTCATTAATTTACAAATGTACATTAACTAACTCGCCAAACGCTTTTTGTTTAATATTTTTGTAGGTTTAACACATGTAATACTCTGTTGAGTACAACACAAGTAATACTCTGTTGAGTTGAGTTGTTTACCTTTATTTTATTAAGGTGACGTCACTTTCGTGCGGTGCAGGAGCCAGTTCTGTGTGGGATCGTCTCGTGCACCGCGCGGCGCACGAGACGCTGCCTAGAAAAAAAAAATAAGCCAATTGTGGAACATCATAGAAGCACACGTGGTGATAGAGACAAGGATACAGGCAAGGAAACTAAGCCAAACACAGAGTAGACGAAAGAAGTACATGGAATTGGGGGCCTGTAGGCCGACGGCGACTGATAAAGGAGTCCTTCGTGCACCGGTCGGCGACCTCATATATGCAAACGACAACTGCAAAGTCGATTGCAAGGACGTTTGCTCATTCGGGCTGTTTGCTCCCGACAAGTAAGGGGCCACGTTTTGAACGCATGCACGTGTTTCTTGACCGCATTCGTGTGCGCTCAACTAATACAAATGAAAGACGGCGCCCAACTTATTCCACGTTTCTATCCTTTGAGAAAGTCGTTTTTCTGCAGTTGGTGAAAAACAAAATGTCTCCTTGATTCGTTCGTGTTATGTCCGTTGTTGTTCGCTCAAACAAATGCTTTTCCATTCCCTTCTGACAGGGTGTTATGTATGCGACCTCGCTTGGCGAGTTCTACCCGACGTCCATGAAAAAATATAATCAAGGTCATTATGATTCGAGTTGTTTCTTCCTTTTGCATAATCATAATGCACCCTAATTATGGCGTCTTTTAACTGCTACTCAGCGCCATAGATGATTTGATGTTTTCTCAACTGCTCCTACAACATAAGACAGGCAAAACACAGCCACTTTATGTATCGCTCAGCGGATGCTGTGATTGTTCACCACAACATCCTCAAGGATTTACGCGTTTCACGCATGCTTTGGGTGAAATTCAAAGTGCGTATACGAACGGGGCCCCTATAACGGCATTTTCAAATAATTATTAATTAATTAATTAATTAATATTAATTAATTAATTAATTAATTAAACCCCTTCTGCTCTACTCCCCGGTGGTACAAAATTAATGCGGAGTCACTAACTACAGTGTGCCTCGTAATCGTACCTTGGTTTCGGAAAGTCAAACCCAAAGAGCTTTCTCTTAGCTTCGGCTCACACACAGTTCATAAGAAATTCCTTCAACGAAAAAATGCCGGTACATTGCCCTGAAAAAGCAAACTTAATATAGCGAAGCAGTCAGAAAGCAAGAAAGGCTCTTTGATGACATCAAAGGGCTATAAAAATAAAGAAAAATATTTCACTTTCATCAGTACAAAAAATACGTCAACTTTATACGTAACGGAATTATTTTAATACAAGTTGGAGTGCACAGGCCAGAGCATCTCCAAGAAAGGTCTCATTAAACGAGTTTCTTTTTTAAAGACAGATATCATAATTACGTTCTTCGTAAAATTCATGGACTTCAGGAATATTCGTGTTCTCATTTCGTGTAGCTCTGATGTTACCTCAAACTAAATATATAGCTTCAAACGCAGAAAAGAGAAATGTATAATTTTTGGTGTCCCAATCAATGGAGAATCCGTTCAAAAAGACGATAAAAAGACGTCCTTCAAAAGCGTATTTGAGGAGCCAAAAATTACAATATTTGCCTTTCCCGCACATTCGTGAAAATCTACTTGAATTTTAATACGATGGCATACAATACTCTCACGATCATATTCTGGGTATTTTGCATTTAGAATATTTGCAATTAAACAGCTAGCTAAAAATAATTCCAGCATTGCTGACAATGTGACTTTTGACAGTAATTTTGTTGATGTCATCATACCGGCTCGTACATCAATATACAGATTGACGCAGCAAATAATCCTTCGAAACCTGCTTAATTAAACATTGTTTTCGCGACTCGAATTCAAACAAGCTCGTTTAGACGTGCCCGTACTTTTAGTATAATCAAAAGAGTGAAAAATTAAAAACATGGATTCTTCCAAAATTGGTAACCCCCCCCCCCTCTTGTGAAACTCCCAGAATATGAGGAGATGAAAAATTGTTCAGCACGGGGATCGCTGGAGCCAACGTTGCAGCCTTTAAGACAAGACTGCTTGTCGAAACGCTTGCTCCATTGACACCCCGTGCTCAAGCATTTTTCATCTCTCTAAGCTTCCATCTTCCTCTGAACGTCTGCCCGGAATACAGAGAGAAATAAATAGGCATACGCGATTTTTAAAGCTTGTACATAAGTGGAGAATTTCGCAAATGATGCGGCTGGTGTATTGACGCGCATTTAACATCCAAAAAATCGAATAGGAAAAAAAGAAAACGAAATTAAAACCAGTGTTTTAGTGTTCCAGTACGCGTCAGCCTCTGGGTGCAATTGTGGCGTTGTGGTCAGCACATCCGGTTTCCTTGCTCAAAAGTTTTGGAGTCGGAGGCTCGGTTCTCCGGTCGGGTAACTCAGTCAGTCTTTTTTTTTAAATTTATTTTTGAGCTACCTACGTGTCCTTTCATTGGCGTCACTAACGTGACGGAAATGACGCGCCTTGATCTTTGAAGGACATCGACATAAAATGCTGTTAAGTTGAAGACAGATACCCTTTTCTGTAGCCCTATTCTTAAACATAAACCGAGGATTTTTTTTTCACTATTTACCCGCTTTTCCCCATTTTAATGCGTTTCTGGTTATGTACGTCGTGGAGGTGATGATGATGATGCTTTTTTCTATTCAGCTTATTCATCGGCACAAAGTACGAGGGGTATTACTTTTTCGTTTCTACATCTTAAACTTTTCTTATATTGCCTTTTTTATATTGGCTCAAAGCTGTGCTGTCTTCATAAGCGCCAACAACCGGGATGTCCCCAGCACATGGAACCAATAGCCTGCCCTTCCGAACTTGCTTTCTTTTTTTCTTTTTAAGCCCACTCCTTTTCACTGCCTGGCCCTTTTCACTATTTCGAAGCCTCCCTGCTTCCAATGACCGCATTTATTGTCTTTTTTTTTTGCGAGATAGACTTACCCTTAAAGGGGTCATGAACCACTTTTCCAAGTAATGATCTAATGACCTCAGTATCGGAGTTTACTGCCTCCCGAATCGATTGCCGCAAAAATTTCTCGAATCCGTCAAGAATGAGCGGAGTTACAGGGGTTTGGCGCACGCTCTCAGCGCTTTCTCTCTTTTCTCGTGCCGACGAGCGCACTGGAAGCTAGACAGGGAGGGATGGCACGGGGCTAAGAAGTTACGTCAGCGCGCGTCATGAAACGCGATCGCTCTCCCGCTGTGATTCGCACGCGCGAGTGCGGCTACCGTGTAAAGTTAGCAGACTGAGGAGTGCGGCGCGGGCAAGTGGCGGCACCCCGTGGCAAGAAGCGCATCTCATCCGGCTATCGGCCAATACGCATGCTATGTCTTCGCGACGTCAACGTGCAGACGCCCCGCCCACTGACGAGAGCGAGAACCGGCCTCTGTTTGAAAAGAGGGCTCCTGAGGAAACGGCAACTTCGCGCTCCGCTTGTGGCCTTTACGCGGCGCGCACGACTGTAATATTTTGCATAGCAGTTCATAGCCGTGTCAGCTTTCCGCAGGTTGTGTTTTTTCAACAAGCCCAAGGGGTGCTTCATGACTCCTTTAAGGCATAATATTGCCACGTACGTTTATGATCACTTTTGCTGCATTCGCCCACAAAGGCTGTCGGCAACGCTCAGCGCATACCGCGCCTCATTCTTCGAGAAGCTTCACGATTATTGTAGATGATTTTGTTAAGATTGCGCGCAAGACGCGAACGCTCGAGCTCATTCTAGAGATTGCGCAACCACCAGCAATATCACTGGAAAGTTCGATAGCGCCTGTATAAAAGCCGACGCGCTTGACCGCTTGTCAGTTGATCGACGGACGACGCCCTGTTCGCCGCTATCATTGTACAGCGTGTATTGCTGTAGTGCTAGTTCTCATTTTCCTGCCACAAGTTCGGCCAAATAAACAGTTTCATCCTGCAAACGCCGACTGCTGTCTTCGTCGACGTCACGACCACGTGACATCTGGTGGAGGTGCTGCTTCTTCCATGATCCGGACGCCCCCGCGAAGCGCTGACCCAAGCCCAAGCCGCGAAGAGGACGGCAGCAAAGAAAACCCGGATCGTCGAACAAGCCGCAGGCAGAAGGGACTGCAGCCAGAGCACGGGCTCCTTCCCGAACAAACCAGGCAGCCCCGAGTCCCAACACCGACAGCAGCGACGATGACCGACCCCGTGCAGCCTGCGCCGATCCTACTCCGGCAGCCCAAGGAGCCGCCAACCTTCCGCGGGTCGTCATTCGAAGACCCGGACACCTGGCTCGAGACTTTCGAAAGGGTCTCAACATTCAACAACTGTGACTCCGAGGAGAAGCTGCGTCACGTTTACTTTTACCTTGAAGACGCAGCAAGGACCTGGTTCGAGAATCGGGTGTCCACTCTTCAAACTTGGGACGCCTTTCGAAGCGCTTTCCTGCAGACGTTTGCAAGCGTCGTTCGAAAGGAAAGGGCCGCAACCTTGCTGGAGACACGGGTTCAGCTCCCGAACGAAAACGTGACCATCTTCGCGGAAGAAATGAACCCGGCTGTTCCGCCACGCTGACCCCAATATGCCTGAAGAGAAGAAGATTCGTTTCCTCATGCGAGGAGTAAAGGAACAGCTCTTCGCTGGACTTATGAGGAATCCACCGAATACCGTCCAGGAATTCGTCTCAGAAGCCACGACCATCGAGAAGACGCTAGAAATGCGCACCCGCCAATATAATCGCCGATCAATCCAAGACAGCCCCGCTGTTCATGCGCTCGGCTCCGACGACCTGCGCGAAACAATCCGAGCGATCGTGCGAGAGGAACTGCGCAAGCTGCTGCCCTCACTTCAGCCTCAAGTGGACTCCATCGCAGACGTCGTTCGAGAAGAAATCCAGCAATCGCTGGGCACCCTTGAACCGCCACAGCCTCAGCCGCAAGCCTTGAGCTACGCCGCTGCCGCCCGACGCTACGCTCCCCCGCCGCGCCCGCATCAAGACACCGCATCGACGCAGTTCCGTCGCCAGACACCGCCGCAATCATCGACGCCCTACCGCCCACCTGGCGGCCAGCACTACACCCCGAGGAAGACCGACGTTTGGCGCGCCCCTGACAACCGCCCGCTCTGCTACCACTGCGGGGAGGCCGGCCACACGTACCGCCGCTGCCAGTACCGACAGATGGGGCTACGCGGATTCGCCGTGAACGCGCCGCGCCCGCAGCCAGGCGAGCGGCCTCGCGACATCGACGACTACCTCACCGGAACACAGTGGCAACAACGACGACCTTCCCGCTCGCCGTCGCCCGGCCGCTACATGTCACCGCACCGCCGGCAGTACACTGGCCCAAACCGGGGTCGGTCGCCTAGCCCGTATCCGGAAAACTAAGGGCAGCAACCGATGGAGGTGCGGTTGCTGAACGACGAAACGTTGAAGATCCTCCGCCGTCGACGACGACGCCGCGACGAAGTTCCGAGCCCCCGCCGCACGCCGAACGACGTCCTGACGACGAAACTTTGCGACCCGTGGAAGCAGACCTGACGACGCAACGCTGAAGCAGCTGTGCAAACCGACGTAGCCGTGACCCGACGCCGCGACGTACACGCAACGCAAGACGGCGGACTAGCGACCTCGACATACTATTCGACGGACACAACGTTACCGCTCTCGTCGACACTGGGGCCGACTATTCCGTCGTCAGTGGGTCATTCGCCGCGAAGTTGAAGAAAGTTAGGACTGCTTGGGAAGGTCCTGAAATCCGCACCGCTGGAGGTCATTTGATAACGCCGGCTGGAGTCTGCACAGCAAGAGTCAGCATCAGTGACCGAACCTATCCTGCGAGCTTTCTTATCCTGCAGCACTGTTCTAGGGACGTTCTTGGGATGGACTTCCTAAGTGAACACGGTGCCGTAATAGACTTGAGATCTGAGTCAATAACACTAACCTCAGAAAAAGCGCTGCCGCCACACACGACGCCAGGAAAGCCCGTATTGAATGTGATAGAAGAGCACGTCACCATTCCGCCTCTCTCCAGCGTCATCATTTCCGTCGGCACCGAAGAACACGCAGACCTTGAAGATGTCATCGAGGGCGATCAGCACCTACTTCTCAACCGTCAGATTTGCGTCGCAAGAGGCATAGCCGAGCTGCGTGATGGCAAAGCAAAGGTAGTGCTGACAAATTTCAGCCACGAATATAGGCACCTCAACATTGGTACGACGGTCGCCTACATCCACGAATTCGTGGAATCCAGCAATGCTCTCGCCCTCTTCGATGCTACCGAACCTGCTTCGACGAATCGACGAAACCAACCAGATTTCGACGTCAACCCGAGCCTCCCGAAGCACGAGCAAGACCAGCTAAAAACCCTGCTCCTACAATTCAAGGACTGCTTCTTGTCGTCATCAAGAATTCGACAGACCCCAGTCGCGAAACATCGCATCATAACAGAAGAAAGTGCCCGACCAATCCGTCAGAGCCCGTACCGAGTTTCGACGCGAGAACGCGAGGCCGTCAAGAAACAGGTCGACGAAATGCTACGCGACGACATCATCCAGCCGTCCAAGAGTCCGTGGGCGTCACCTGTGGTGTTAGTGAGGAAGAAGGATGGAACCCTACGTTTTTGCGTCGACTATCGTCGCCTGAACAAGGTCACGAAGAAGGACGTGTACCCTCTCCCACGAATAGGCGACGCCCTAGATCGACTCCACAACGCCAAGTACTTTTCGTCGATGGACCTCAAGACCGGCTACTGGCAAATCGAAGTCGACGAGAGAGACCGAGAAAAGACTGCCTTCATAACACCAGACGGCCTGTTCGAGTTCAAGGTCATGCCCTTTGGTCTTTGCTCGGCGCCCGCGACTTTCCAACGCGTTATGGGTACAGTACTGGCCGGCTTGAAGTGGCAGACGTGCCTTGTGTACTTGGACGACGTCGTCGTGTTTTCCTCAAATTTCGACGAACACCTTCGACGCCTTGAAGCTGTACTTCAAGCAATCAAGACCTCCGGACTCACCCTGAAGCCTGAAAAGTGCCGCTTCGCGTACGAGGAGCTCTTGTTTTTGGGTCACGTGATCAGCAAGAATGGTGTTCGCCCGAACCCGCGGAAAACAGCTGCCATCGCTGCCTTCCCGCCACCCACCGATAAGAAGGCCGTACGCCGTTTTCTCGGCTTGTGCGCCTACTACAGACGCTTCGTCAAGGAGTTTTCACGAATAGCCCAACCACTAACGCACCTGACGAACACCGACGTGCCATTCAAGTGGGAAACGGCGCAAATCGGGGCATTTCAAGAACTTAAACGACGCCTTCAGATGCCTCCAATACTAGCGCATTTTGACGAAGACGCCGATACGGAAATCCACACCGACGCAAGCAGCCTAGGACTCGGCGCCGTCCTCGTGCAGAAGACTGACGGGCTGGAGAGGGTCATCAGTTATGCTAGCCGGTCGCTATCAAAGGTAGAAATCAACTATTCCACAACGGAAAAGGAGTGCCTGGCCATCATCTGGTCATCTACGGCCGGCCCTTCAAAATTGTGAGCGACCACCACGCCTTGTGTTGGCTAGCTAACTTGAAGGACCCTTCCGGTCGCCTCGCACGGTGGAGCCTACGACTGCAAGAATTCGACATTCACGTCGTTTACAAGTCCGGAAGAAAACACTCTGACGCCGACTGCCTGTCTCGTGTCCCCGTGGACCCGCCGCCGCAAGACGACCAGGATGATGACTGCTTCTTGGGAACCATAAGTGCCGACGACTTCGCTCAACAACAGCGATCCGACCAGGAACTCAGAGGCCTTATGGAATACCTCGAGGGCAAGAACGCCGTCGTTCCGAAAGTGTTCAAGCGAGCACTGGCGTCGTTTTTCTTACGCAACGGCGTTCTCCAAAAGAAAAACTTCTCGCCACATCGAGCCAAATACCTTCTCGTGGTGCCTCAAGAATTGCGACCAGAAGTCCTCGAGGCCCTGCACGACGACCCGACAGCAGGACACCTCGGTGTTTCCCGAACGCTGGCAAGAGTACAGGAAAAGTACTACTGGCCGCGCCTTGCCGCCGACGTCACTCGCTACGTAAGGACATGCGGAGACTGTCAGCGACGCAAGATACCGCCAACAAGACCAGCGGGCTTTCTTCAGCCGATCGAGCCACCTCGGCGACCGTTCCAGCAGATCGGGATGGACCTCCTGGGGCCGTTCCCAACGTCGACTAGCGGTAATAAGTGGATCGTCGTAGCTACCGACTACCTGACCCGCTACGCCGAAACAAGGGCCCTACCTAGAGGCAGTGCTGCCGAGGTAGCGAAGTTCTTTGTTGAAGACATCGTTCTGCGTCATGGCGCCCCAGAGGTCCTCATCACCGACAGAGGTACGGCGTTTACAGCGGAGCTAACTCAGGCGATCTTGAGGTACAGCCAGACAAGCCACCGCCGGACCACTGCCTACCACCCTCAAACCAATGGCCTCACCGAGCGGCTAAATAAGACCATCGCCGACATGCTGGCCATGTACGTTGACGTCGAGCACAAGACGTGGGATGCCATCCTTCCGTACGTGACCTTCGCATACAACACGGCCGTCCAAGAAACGACGCAGATGACGCCGTACAAGTTGGTCTACGGAAGGAGCCCGGCGACGACACTCGACGCCATGCTACCGAACGTCACCGACGAAGAAAACCTCGACGCCGCCGCTTACTTACAACGTGCCGAAGAAGCTCGACAGTTCGCCCGCATGCGCATCAAGACCCAGCAGCACACCGACAGCCGTCGCTACAATCTTCGACGACGCTTCGTGGAGTACCAGCCCGGCGACCGTGTCTGGGTCTGGACGCCAATACGACGACGTGGACTGAGCGAGAAGCTTCTTCGACGATACTTCGGACCGTACAAGGTACTTCGACGTCTCGGCGCACTCGACTACGAGGTTGTCCCCGACGGCATCACGAACTCTCAGAGGCGCCGAGCTCGACCCGAGGTCGTGCATGTGGTGCGCCTTAAACCGTACTATGCTCGTTAACGCACCTGAGGACTCTAATGTTTGTCTGCTTAGTTTTCTTTAGTATTGCATGTATTTCATGTTCTGTTTTTAAGCATCGGGACGATGCTTTTTCAGAGGGGGGCATTGCCACGTATACGTTTATGATCACTTTTGCTGCATTCGCCCACAAAGGCTGTCGGCAACGCTCAGCGCAAACCGCGCCTCATTCTTCGAGAAGCTTCACGATTGTTGTAGATGATTTTGTTAAGATTGCGCGCAAGACGCGAACGCTCGAGCTCATTCTAGAGATTGGGCAACCACCAGCGATATCGCTGGAAAGTTCGATAGCACCTGTATAAAAGCCGACGCGCTTGACCGCTTGTCAGTTGATCGACGGACGACGCCCTGTTCGCCACTATCATTGTACAGCGTGTATTGCTGTAGTGCTAGTTCTCATTTTCCGGCCACAAGTTCGGCCAAATAAACACTTTCATCCTGCAAACGCCGACTGCTGTCTTCGTCGACGTCACGACCACGTGACAATATTTGTTGTGTAGATTTGTATTAAGTCTGCGCCGTTAGGCCGGTGTTGTGTATGAAGCGAGGAAGTGTCTTGTGGAATGTGTTGTCATGTATCCATCGGTCATAACTGTTTGTGTCACTGTAGAGAAGGCCAGCTTGCAGGAGATGACGGGAGCGTTCCGACTGTAACCCTTGGCACCTTCGTGCATCACCGGAACAGAACAGTACGGGCATGTAGCACCCACTGGTAAATGCGACCAGTTCCATATTGAGATAACAGCCGGTGTAAGGGCCACCCCTGCCCGAAGCCTCCTAAGTACGACTTCCTCCGCCCTAGTAAGGTGAAGGGGGAGAGAGCAGACACACGGTGGGATGAGAGCGCGTGTATCCTGCCGGAGAACATTTTTACGGACACGGAGTGTATTTAGGGGTTGAGGTGGAAGGGGAATATATGGGAGGTCTGTATTAGGAGGGCAGTGTCCCTGTCGGTCAGCAGCAATATTGTGAGGGTTCGCAGCACGGCCTTTGAGAACTTTCTTGAGTTCCTAGGTAGCCGCTTAAGAACCAGTGAATACGTGAAGTTGCTTAATTGTAGCCAGCTTAGAGGTGACATCCCGCACGGCGTCATGGATGGCTTGAAGTTCCATTACAAGAGGACTGGCTTCCGTAGATAGATAATGCTGTTGACCACTGATGAAACTATGCGTGGTACTTAGGAATGATGTCCTTCCGCCGTCTTGTAGAATGGCAGCATCTCTATAGACTTTGCAGGTATTAGCGCATGGTGCTTTGATGATAGAGCGTTCGTCAATTATACCTGATGTATCGCTGCGCTGTAACTTGGTTGTCTTATTAGATGTGATGGTGGTGAATTCCCAGAGAGGCATTGTATCGGACTGGTTGTCAATGCGAGACCCGCGTTGAAAGTGAGCATGCAACTCCGAAACAATCAGAACAAGTTGCTTTTTTTTTATTTCACGCGCTTTTATCCCTTTGCGAAATAAGCTCTAGTTGGTATCGGGGTGATGCGGGGTCCCGCTGTTATTGTGCGCATGCATCACGGTTAAAAGCCTCCAACTGTACCAGCTGTGCCAAAGTTAAACGTTGAAATAGCGCCTGGTATAAAATTCTTGGATGCAGAACGTGCTTACGAGCCGTCGAGCTACATCAGTACGAGCTCCAACTGCTTTTGATGCAATGCGGCGAATCAGATGAAGCGTTTTTGCGGAACTCTGCCTGACTTTGCGAAGCCAGCGAGCACTACTGTTGGACCGGTGAATGTCAAGACCCAGTATGCGGACCTCCGAAGCCTCAGGAATTGTCACTGTACCAAGCGTAAACGTAAAGGGGCACTGCGTGATCTTTCTGCGTCCTGCCTTGTTAGCCACCACAACATAGCTTGATTTTTGCCCAACCCTGCGTTCCGAGCGTAGTTCTCAAGTACATCAAGGGCTTGCTGAAGCTGTTGAGCTTGTCTTGAGACGTCTTTATGCACAGACCACAAAGTCACATCGTCAGCATATATTGGAAACTTTACGACTGGAGTCCGGTGTAGTTGCCAAGCTAGAGGTATTAGCGCAACGTTGAACAGAAGAGGAGCCAAAACGGAGCCTTGTGGGACACCTCTGTTGGACGTGAAGCAACCTTCTGGTTTTCCATCTACTCTTATAGCAAATGTGCGGTTGTGAAGAAAAGAGGACTTCCGCCGCGGGTCGTAAGATTTATTTACGCATTTATTCTCATTATAGCGTGATAGTGCTTCGTTTATTCACGTACCGCGTCCTCTCCTTTTCCACCGCTGAGCTTAGAACGCACGTTTCATTGTTCTGGTGCACAGCGGCGGAGCATAGAACACTATCCACCCTGCGAACTGAGCGAATAAAATTCGGCCCGGTGCAAGAAAGACCTCCGAGTCGCTGTATCGCCAAGGTGGTCATGAGTTTGGACGTAATGAGTCGGCTCTAAAAACAAGAGCATAGAGGCCGGCAGCGAACAGCCTAGCCGAATGTAGTCCCAAGCGAGCAACGTGAACAGGCGAGGCAGAAAGAAAGCCACGTTGAACCTTTCTTTGTCTCGGCTCCGCGAAGCTGAACCGAAGCTCACAGACTGTTGGCAATTTACTACGTCGCTGTTCAGTGATGCCCTGCACTGTCTCTTTGTTGCACAATTTATATGCCGACAATATCACCTCATCAGTTCGCTGAAGCGAGGCTACCTCCCTTTCGAAAACATGTAGCAAATGAGATAGCTAAGCGAGCTTCTCAGAAAGAATAAAACCGAAAAGGAAAAAGGTGGGAGAGATAGCTGCAGAAATAGCGCTCCTTCTCACCATCCCGGATATCAAAACTTGCTTCACCCCTCTCACCGTTATTAATTTTTTTTTATGGCGCGTGCTTCGCGTGATTGCCGTAGTGTGTTTGGCGATCTCCGAAGCGAACGTATTTACTCTACGCGCTGGATGTCATCAGCATATATCGATCCCACTAATACCACCGCCACATATTAACTACACGCGCCGGGCATTTCTTCTTTATTAGTTTTAAGCCGCTTTCCTCCAGTAAGGTCGTTAGAACCAGTCACGCTGATTTCTTTCTTCCTTCATTTAGATTTCTTGCTCGCGTTTTCCCTGTCTTGTTTTATTTTCCTTAATGCGAGAGATTTTAGCCTCTCTTAGCTCTCGTTTCGTGAACCTATGGCGCGAAGGAAGTGATTGCAGAGGGTAGGGAGGAGGATAGGTGGGATAACGGCCGTAATCTTGTTAATAGTTAAACAAGGTTGCGCAGGTACTTCGATTTTAATACCTCTCTGACGCCGTCTTTTACCTTACGTAATGGATGAAATGAATCAAAAGCGAAAAACACCCGCGGATTTCCTGGTACAAGGGCTTCGTCGAAAACCTTCTTCGTACTCTTTATCTGCTTCAGTGCTCCTCGGTGACCGGATCACGGGGTCATCTGCGTGTAGTGCTGCGGCTTCTCTACGCATAAACAAATAGACGGGGATACTTCGAACGTAACTTCTTCGTGTATTGTTGAGATCTTCGAGACGTGGTGCGGTCGTTCTCAAATATTTATTCATTATCGAGACAAAGCTATTTTGGCCGGTGCATCAGTCGAGTGCCGAGTTTTCACCGGGTCCATCATAAAAAAAGTCACAGTTTCGCCGCAACGGCGAAGCAATGAATGCGTTTTGAAAAGTTTTCAGCGCGAACTGGACGGAGCACAAACAGGAGAGAAGACGAGCGCTGTCTCACACATGAAGTTTATTGAAAGAAAATTCAAGCACCAGAAAACCAACAACGCATGCGCGCAAGTTACCTGTAGTCAAAGAACTCATTAAGCTTACATAGTTCACAATCTAAAAGGCAAACGGACGGCTCACATATGCAATCATCTCCCGCATCTTTAATGAAGTACGCTTCAGCGAGTTCCCGTGCCCTTTTATCTCTACGCTTGTGCAAGATGACAGTGTTGTCGAAGAACGGTTTACATCCACACGCCCTACAATGTGTCGAAAGGTGTGACGTCGGCGTTCCCTTTAGGGTGCTATGGTGCCAGCGGAGTCTTTAATTTATGCATTTGCCCGACTGGCCTATATACAACTTGCCGCAGGAGAGGGGGATCTTATAGACCACACCAACAGCGCATGACACGGAGGGGTTGCGATGCTTCGCCGTGCAACAAAACACCCGAAGTTCTTCTAGCCTTGTTTTCAATCGCGGCACAAGCTTTACCAACTTTTAGGCTTGATGAAAAGAGAACATCGACGTCAATACGCATTGCTATCTTCTTAAAACGATGAGACAGCCGGTGCACGTAAGGCATGACCGCGTATCTCCTGGGCTTATCGTCAGGTTCACCGGTTACAACTTGGCGGGATTTGCACTTCTTGATTAATCTTTCCGAGGCTCACACTAGAACATGCGCAGGGAACCCAGCATTATTTAGACGATCAACGTGCTGCCGAAAGATATCCTGGCATCTGTGTATGCAGGACTTTACCAAGGCAGAATGTAAGGAATTCATTGCGATGGCATTCTTAATAATCTTAGAATGACTGGATGTGTAAGAAAGCAGAGATTATTTGGAACGCGGTGAGTAACACCAGCAAACATGGTCACTCTGGAAAAACAAACGGAGGTCTCAAAACTGCAAACAATTGTTACTCGGTAATTCACAGGTGAAATTCACTCCAAACTCATTTTCCTTAAATAACTTCATAATGTTAATGTGGTGAAAATGGGGACAACCTTTCCGAAAATGGGGACAACCTTTCCGATATTTTTCTGAATACTGTTGACCGGCTTGTAGTCTGTGAAGCATGTGATCTGGTGGTTAGAATGTTTCGCTACGTCGATGACTACCTTATTCTTTTTCGGAAAGGTTGTCCCCATTTTCATCACATTAACATTATGAAGTTATTTAAGGAAAATGAGTTTGGAGTGAATTTCACTTGTGAATTACCGAGTAACAATTGTTTGCAGTTTTGAGACCTCCGTTTGTTTTTCCAGAGTGACCATGTTTGCTGGTGTTACTCACCGCGTTCCAAATAATCTCTGCTTTCTTACACATCCAGTCATTCTAAGATTATTGAGAATGCCATCGCAATGAATTCCTTACATTCTGCCTTGGTAAAGTCCTGCATACACAGATGCCAGGATAGCTTTCGGCAGCACGTTGATCGTCTAAATAATGCTGGGTTCCCTGCGCATGTTCTAGTGTGAGCCTCGGAAAGGTTAATCAAGAAGTGCAAATCCCGCCAAGTTGTAACCGGTGAACCTGACGATAAGCCCAGGAGATTCGCGGTCATGCCTTACGTGCACCGGCTGTCTCATCGTTTTAAGAAGATAGCAATGCGTGTTGACGTCGATGTTCTCTTTTCATCAAGCCTAAAAGTTGGTAAAGCTTGTGCCGCGATTGAAAACAAGGCTAGAAGAACTTCGGGTGTTTTGTTGCACGGTGAAGCATCGCAACCCCTCCGTGTCATGCGCTGTTGGTGTGGTCTATAGGATCCCCCTCTCCTGCGGCAAGTTGTATATAGGCCAGTCGGGCAAATGCATAAATTAAAGACTCCGCTGGCACCATAGCACCCTAAAGGGAACGCCGACGTCACACCTTTCGACAACAACACTGTCATGTTGCACAAGCGTAGAGATAAAATTGCACGGGAACTCGGGGAAGCGTACTTCTTTAAAGATGCGGGAGATGATTGCATATCTGAGCCGTCCGGTTGCCTTTTTGATTGTGATCTACGTAAGCTTAATGAGTTCTTTGACTACAGGTAACATCCGCGCTTGCGTTGTTGGTTTTCTGGTGTTTGAATTTTCTTTCAATAAACTTCAGTTGTTAGACAGCGCTCGTCTTATGTCCTCTTCTTTGTGCTCCGTCCATTTCACGCTGAAAAATTTTCAAAATGCATCAGTTTGAACTCGCCCACCTCTCTACCTTACTGCAATGAATGCGATAGCAATAAATTGGAATGTAACGCGAAGAACGGAAAGCAGCTCGAAATTGCCAGCGCGTCGCTGGAGCCCAAAGGACGCATGAAAAGAACGCACACAGGACGAGCGCGATCTATCATGCGTCACAGCTCGACACTTGAAGCGCACTGCTCAAACATAAAGCAGGACGCACGAAACGAACGAACAGGTACACACAGGACGAGCGCGAACTAACTGTCACACTTATTACTTATTTCTGTTTGAACAGCGCGCTCCTTTCGCAAACGCGGCCGCTGCACCGAGCGAAGTGACTTTCGTACGCTCTGTGACTTCAGCGCGGACATCGCGGGGAAAGCGCAAGGCACACATCCCTCATCTCCAACCCCCCACCCCCCTGGCCGCCCCCTTCTTTCCTCGAGATAAGCGCACGAAGGCGACCACGCCCTGTAGGGAGAAGAGCAACGGCGTTCGCAGGAGCGGGCCGACTATCTTTGAAGCGCGCCTCGCACGCACTTAGCGCCATCTCGTTGGTGACGAAGAAAGCAGGCTGAAGTAAATGGTGTATATAAATAGCTCGCCGTTAGCATGCTGAGAGACGGTACACTCCGTGGCCTAGCCCTCTAACGCCGCTCGTTGCGAAGCGAGAGGTCGCCCGTTCGATTCCGCGCGTCGAAACGTATTTCTGAATTGCTTTTCATTGTGACATATATATATATATATATATATATATATATATATATATATATATATATATCTGCTAACGTGACTTTGCTCTGCCTCCAGGATCGGAGGCATTGCGAGTTTTTTACATCTCACCTGGTTTTGCACTGGCTCCGTGATCGGGCAACGTTTGATCAAGAGACGATGTCATATAACGACGTCATCAAGTGATGTCACGTCATGATGACGGCGTAGTGACATCCACATTTTGCCGATCTGTGACGTCATCACGTGATGATAATTTTTTGCATCACTCGTGTTGATGCCGCCGACGCCTACGGTCAATTTTCTCATTCGATGAGGCATCTAAGGCTGCCTAATTAAACGTTTCTGACGAAACCTTGCTTTTGCATTGAAAGCGATAGCAAGATTTCATATTGGGCCTTAGGCATTGCTTGCGAGCTTTTTCGACTTTTCGAGTCTCAGAACGCTGGAGTGACTGGAAATGTTGTTAACGGCGTTGCAAACAATGTATTTTGATCGCGCATGAAATGAGACTAAAGGCAAACTGTCCACGTTTGTCAGTACCCGAAGAAAGTGATGCACAAATCTAGCTGTTCTTTCTGCTCACTATGCATGCACTGCGATATAGTGTGAACTGAGTGATAACGCTAATGTGTGTTCTAAAAGGAAAATGCTTTCTTTGTGCGCAGAACGTTGGAGAAAAGAAGTCAAATAGGACAGTGCTCTCTGACTTGTTTTCTCAAACGTACTGCGCACAGAGAAAGTGTTCTCTTTTTAGAATGCAACGCCAACCAGCCCAAGTAGCCACCCTGTTGCTAATATGTGTGTGAACAGCGCTAGTGACAAAAGTGGGTGCCAGAATATCGAGCAGGCTCAGGCATAGCAGGCTGAGCCGACTCTGACGGTGTGGGGTGTGCACTTGGGCTTTGTCTTCACAGCAGCCAAATCCCTGCGGATCTTTGGAACTGTGTTAACACTTCATGGGCTGGGCGCGCATGTGCCGTCGATAACACGAGGACATGACGGCGGCACGAAAAGCGACGACGGGACTGTGCCTCGAGCATCCGTAAAATTTCTATCTGAAAAAAAAAAAGAATTATGGCAGCCTCGCATTTGTAGTGCCAAGCACGAAGGAACAGCGGCGCTGAGCGGCCTTCCTTGTTTCAGCCTCCCTCTCTCACCCTGTGCTCGCTCTCCCGCCCATCCGAGTAATTATTGTATCACACCCCGGACAAGTGGACGCCGCGGGAGAGCGCGCGCCGGGCACACATGTTCGGAGAATGAAGCAGAAGAAGATGAAGAGGGCGAAGAGAGCGCGCACCAGCCGAGCTGCTGTGTTGTACGCGTTAGAAGGTAGAGGCCGATCACGATGATGATAGTTTTTTTTTTTTCATCGTACGGCCTAACATTCAGCCTAAACGGCTCCGCTGTTAAAAACGCTATATTTTCTGCGACGTTCCCGACACACTGGCACACCTCATAGGGGAGAACCGGTCAAGTTTGCCCGCCGACGCCAGCGCTTGCCATTCCCCTGCCGGCAAAAGCGTACAACTGCAGTGTGGTACGATCCCTCCGCTCCCTTTCGTTCCCATGCATTTGCGGAGCGCGCGCTGCACGTGAAACTCCCCTCGTTCGTCGATGTCACCCCGACAGAAAGGGGGAAGCTATTGCTGCGTCTTAAGCTGTCACAATGGCCATGCAAACACGACGGGGTCGGCTCCACCAGTGCAACTATACCGATTCCCAAACAGATGGCACAAAAAAAGCAGACGACAGGCATGGATGCGAAGCTCACGCTTGAATGGGCACGACCACGACAACTACGAAAAAAGAAAAAAAAAGGCATTAGCCATTGTTGCACGTCCGTTGTTTTTTTTTTTGTTTTTTTTTGGGGGGGGGGGGGCAGATACAGTCAACTAGTTGTTACTGAGTGTGCAGGTACAGCCCGTACAACACGGTGCAGTTTCGATAGTGGCCAAATGCCTTGACAGCAATTGGCTCTTCCCCCCCCCCCCCCCCCCCCCCGGAGATTGCACACAAAAAAAGTTTTTCTGAAAGCTGGGCGCTCGTCATTTCCCTATTAATAATGCTATGTCACGTTGATAGTACGCACGCTGTTCGTGAACTCGGAGTACCGGCTATGAGAACGGCGATAATGCAAGGAAGGACACGCGAGATAGATGTCAATTTTCGTTGCGGGAAAGAAAGAAGTCCAAAATAGACCATTTATTTTTAGAGTGTTGCGTACCGCACGACAAATCGAATGGTTGCTAGTAAATTAAGGTATCCCAATTGTAATAGTAGTCAAAGCGCCAGGGCCGCTTAACCTAAATCACAAGAAGCGGCCTTACCTATGCATCCAGTAACAAACATAGAGAGTACGTAGTACACACAGCAAGCCAAATAAAACAGGTATATAATTATGAACGAACAGAACATTGTGCTAACTCCGCGTCGTAAACAGCGTCGTCCTTTACTTGCGAAATGCACTTCGCGCTGACGAGGACGGCGTCGTCTGCTATCACTTGCTCCGCATTTGCTACATGACTGAGCAGACGCTGATCTCTCACCAAATTGCTGCCACGCGGACAGAAGCGTGTACATCCTAACCGCGCGCGACGCGAAATTCTCAAAAACACGTGCAGAACGCGTGCAGCGTGCGAGCAAAGCAACGCGTTTCCAAGGCAGGTTGAAGGGGACAGCGGACGGGTCAGCACTCGAGTAACCAGTTTTCTCCCCACATTGACTGACAGCGCCCGGCACTACAGCGCCTCCCACGGCGTGGGTCTCCTCTATACTCGAGTGCCCGTGGCGCCACCAAGATGCCGATAACTAGCCCGCAACGAGCGCACGCAACAACCTCCTCGCCGAGACGTGGGAGACCAAGATCTCCGCACGGGACCTCGACGACCAACGAGGACTCATCGCCAGGGCCCGGGAGGCGATCGCGGCCAGAGGATTCTTGGACTGAGGGACCCTCCCACCTAGGGTGACCGCAAGCTTCAGAGCTCGGGGACACTGTTTTGGCAAATTAAAAGTTTATTTCATCATCATTACACTACAAGTAAAATATATGTGACACTGGTATTCCTGTCCGGATGAAATAAATCATTAAAAACGACAAACTTCTACTTCTCAGTACGGCTTCTGAGATTAAACCTTTTGTAAATGCGTAAGCATTTCCCTTCCGTCACGTAAAACTATCATCACCATAAAGAAGTAAGTGAATAAAACAAACCAAAAAACCGGCACATGTCATGCAATGTGGGAATAGATGTAATGAGTCAGCGAGGACCTGCATATGCCGCATTATCTGGCTTTTAGACAAACCAAGGCATTCATGTGATGTCCTTTACTATCGAATTTCTAATGAAACAGTGGAGCTAAGGAATGTATAGGGGGACACTATTTGCCGTCTTTAGCCGTAGCGCAGCAATTATGGCATGAATGTAAAGAAATTAAAGTCGACGAGAAGACAACTTGCGGCCGGTAGGGACCGAACCTACAACCTTCGGTGGGCGTATCCGATGCTCTACCAAATTAGCTACGGTGGCGGTCGTCCTCCCGCCCACTTTATTAGGTATTTATCTGCATGTAATCGTCGGAGTGTTAGCCTACAGCGACCGCTATTGTCTTTTGTCATTTCTGAACAGTTTACTGTTTAGGCAGCGCAGAAGACGGCAGCACAAGACAAAGACTCACCGCAGGACATGGCGCTCATCTACGGTTTGACAAACAAAAGAATCCGTTGAACAGAGTGCAGAAGAATGCGAGGCTGGTCAAGTCGGTTAAGGTTCATTCTGCCTTGTCTTAAAAAATGAACCTGATACCTTCAGAGCTCGAGCGATTTTTAATAAAAACCGTCAGACAACGGAGCCAAAGAAGGTATAGGGGAAATTCTTTAATAGACCTCTGTCTATTTCACCATCAGCCTCAATCGCTCATTTCCTGTTTCGGTACAATGCCAATATTCCTTAATGAAGGAACAACAACAAGGTGCTCTGATAGTCGTGCTTTTCTTAAACGCTTAACAGGTTTCAAAACAATGTGGTCGTGGTGCTCAACTTAAGCAAGGCTATTCTTAATGAAGGCGCCTTGTCGTTCGGTGTACGCGTGCTCGATACTTGGATGGGGATAGAAAATGTAAATTTGAGAACAAGAGAAACGGGAGGGTAGATCTGATGTGAGTAAAACTTCGGCTAGATGAGCAGACGCTTCAAAAGAAAGTTTCGAAAATGACAAAATGACCAATAGCCCGAAGCACACCCCCGAATTAAAATGGTGAAGTGAAATGTATCCGACCTCTGTCTATTTTAGCACCAGCCTCAATCGCGCATTTTCTGTTCCTGTGCCATGCTCATATACCTATATCAAAATAAGCTTGACACATATATCTGTCGCACTTCTGGGTAATATCTTATTAAGGTACAGCCGTCGTTTATACAATTATACAACAAATATATCACGACGAAGCGCCATAATTCTGTGTCATCTACAGGCATTCACCTACTCGAAAAGCTATCGCAATGTAATGGGTGACTCACCCGTGTGCGCTAACTGCAAATGTAGAGAAACTATCGATCCTCTAATGTACCACGGCTCCCGCTTTAACGAACGACTACAGACTGTCCGATGCGCCTTGAGTAGAATATTATCCGTCGTTTGCAGGATAGAGTATCGCAGTTGCGGGCCTGTCCTCACAGCTCATCAGCCCAGAAAGCCACAGGGAGCCTCCTGCAATCCGACTTGCTATGCAACACCATGCTTCTGAGTCATCCAGACTCATACCTCCCCCTTCCCCTCCTCCCGTGCGGGATAGGAAGCTGGACAAGGTGTAGTTTGCTCCCAGCGTCTCATTCATCACTTTTTCTCCTTCATTACGGTAGGCTCGTTTGAGCTCTGAGATCTGCGCTTAGATCTATTCATTCTACAGTCCTTGCCTACTTCCCCTCTCGCGGCTTCATCGGCCTGTCTTCCACGATTCAGTTGTTCCGTGCCCTTTCTCCACTCGGTCCAGGTTTGGCCTGCGAGAACACGTGAAATGAATGCTCGCAGCAAAGCAAAATGAAAGAGTTAAACCAAGAAATCCGAAGGTTGCGATGAACACAGACACAACTGCGTAAGGGCCGGTGACGGTCGTCCCCGGCTGCTCGCCTTCTGCAATATGCAGTAGGCCCGAATGTCGTTGTAAGCAGACGTGGGTTGTGGGACGACATGGCGAACCGGCTGCAAGCATCTGCCTCCTCGATTCTCTGGCGCCCTGGACGCAGGGAGTCATGCACGTGTGCTGCATCCTGGCATACAGTAAGTGACACCGTTGGGTTCCAGCCGAAAGCGACATACACGCCGGAATAAAAAAGAAGCATGTGTATATATATTTACACACGTAATGAGCTGGCAGCGGCTTGTCCTGGTCGTTATTCGCGCTCGAAAAGGAGGCGACAGAGCGTGGCAGGTGGTGCTTGCACCTGATGCACCTTCCTGCGTTGTCTGGATGTGCACGACTAAGGATGGCGGTGACGGGATGTGGAGAGGAGGATGCTTCCCTGCTGGCAGCGTCGTTTATGAAGGAATGGAGGCACGTGCCGAGAGCCCCGGTTTTGTGGGGACACTGTCGCGGCAGACTGCATAATTAGGTTGGCGTCCCAAGTTACTTTCCCTGTGCCACTCCTGAGCTACGTGCGGATGAGCATCGTCACGAAATGCCTCGACGTGCGCCAGATGGGCTCCGGCTGCACACTGCAACGGGGCTGCAAGGCTGAGTGTAGGCGCGCTCGCCGCACCTTGGACGAGGAATGCAAGAAGATTGGAGAGAGCGATGTGGACAGTGTAGGCGTGGCAGCGACAAGGCTCACTTCTCAGGGCACTGCGTGGCGACACGCTGCCGGCACGTTGGACTTTCTTAGATGTAACCGTTGACATAAACAAAACCACAAACAACCAAGGTTGCGCTAGTTTATAGAGATTCATTATAAAAAACAAGAAAGTTAATTTGCTGTCCGCTTCTTTTCACTCGTGTTCGCGTCTGCACGCGTATGTTTTTTTAACTACATTCCTTTCACATGTGTTGTAAATTACTAGGCAGTCAGTACTATAACCTGCCAAAGTACGTTTCCATTTATTTTTCAGCCATCCTACTTAACTGTATTCCCATGCTCTGGAGTAGCAAGCCAGGCGACAAACCCGGCTAACCTCTCCGGGCATTTCATTAAAGAATTTTATCTCTCTCAGCCCAACGAGCCCTCCTCTCGTGAAAGCAGGTGCTTCTTCAATTCAAAGAGATGAACGCCCTATTTACAATGAATTATATTTCGTTAGCAATGGAACCCATGACCTAGTCTACAGCATTACAGCGCCATCATTACTGGGCCTTCACATCGAATCACATACAGCAACTTTGTTTCTGATAAACCAAACAATAGAATTGCTAAACATAAAAATGTAATTTTCAAGAAAAGCACGACAACGTTATGTGCTCTCCTCCAAACAAACTCGAGCAGCTCGAATAATTATGGCTTCAGGACTTTCCATTGTTACACAGTGAAAACCTTTGACAAAGCCGACGTTTATTCCTCCTTCGTATCACTAGGTAAATCTTGGCGACTTTAGACTCAGACTCGAGAATAGATAAGGCCTGCCTGTGCAGGGAGCGTGCTGCTACGTGGACGTGCTCGCTCCCTTCCCGGCCGCTAGGGGTAGCCCCCTTTTTGTCTTTCCTAACGACAGAATGCGACGCCTAATTCAATTTGTTCTCGCGAGAGCTCCATTGAAAAGGGGCTGAAGCGTTTTCTTAATGGCCGCCTGCTATTCGTTCAGGGTGCGGTGCTCGTCGTCCTACACTCTACAGCGGCGTCCATTTGTTCGTAGTAATGACGGGCATATCTTGCGGGCCGCCGCTCTGACAATCATTTCATTGTTCTCCCCCCGTTGTCCTCGTCTTGTTCTTCCGAGCACTTATGATGCCCTCACTGACTTGCTTCAAAAGGCTCACACGTGTCGATGACATTGCAGGCTTCACGTGTATGCTCCACCGACAAGGAACATTTCCCTCTCTTCTTTTCCCCCCTCTCTTTTTCTATGAGCCGTTGTTGCCACGCAAAACGAGGCCACGCATGGGTGCTCAATAAGCCCAATTTGTCTCGAGTAGACGATTCGTCTGCATTACGAGATTTCGCGGCGCGCGATCGTCGGTTCTTGCGAAGAAGGCCTCACGCCACTATGATGAAGCTGCGTTCGCCGTTACGCCTTTATTTTTTCGTCTTCTTCGAGGCTTTGTAAAACTGACGCTGTCATTTGCATTTGTTAAAAAAATAAATTACGCCTTCGTTGAAGCCATCCGCGATGTCACGTCGTTCTTCGGAGGGTAGTCTTTTGGCCACTCTGAAAGTGCACGTCATCAGGCAAAATAAATTGCGGTAGTTGTAGCCGGAAAGACGGCGCCCCACCTCATCTATCTATCTATCTATCTATCTATCTATCTATCTATCTATCTATCTATCTATCTATCTATCTATCTATCTATCTATCTATCTATCTATCTATCTATCTATCTATTTTATTTATTCATTACACGCTGAGGATCCAGTGATGGAAAATATAATGCTCCAGAAAGGGAACCAAAAATTGTTTTTTTTTTCGTTTCTCAGTAAGCTTTCATCTGCATTATATAAAGCAACATGTACCTTACAAAATGTCTTCGTCAATATTAAAGAACACTCGCCGCTTTTTTATCAAGAATAATTAGATGTTTTCTAGCTATTTCTTGCAGCAGTTGAATTAATAGGGTGCGTCAGAAATATAGTGTAAACATGCTGAGCATGGTTACGACTAGGTTTGTTCCTCAGTAGACGTTACCTACATCTTATTGGCCTGAAGATAATTAAAACAACACTCTGACCAGGATTAAAAGCAAAAAAAGCACGACAATGTCGGCCCCCGTACGGGAGCCTCGTTCACAAGTGAAAAACTTTAACTTTTAAAAACTTTTAATTGTCTTCATGTCTGTTCTTGACCAGACGGGTTTCCGTCCAAATATCGATTTCATCTTATTGGCCTGTGAGAAAGTCCGGTTTGCGAGTGTAATGCGAAAAACTAGATACTGCAGAACATGCCTTATGTGTCTTTCCGCAATACACCTTGAAGAGAGGGTGGTTGAGAGAGAAAGTTTGCCAAAATTTGTTCACAATTCTTTATCTGAGGATGTTGTATACAGACCTTGGCCGAACACTTGGCCATGACGTGATTGCCTCGAGGCTCTAGCACGTGCTCTGGCGGTGGCCCACGTCATGTCCTTCCGGTATGAAGTCCAAAATGGTAAGATCCCCCCATGCATTGTTGTTCTACCACGGTTAAAAGCCCGCGAGCGGGGGCGACGAACGCGGCCGAAGCAGAGATCAAACCAGCCGGCTCGTTTCCGTCGCTCGGAGGGTACATGCGATAACATCACCCCACTCGCGAGCCCTGCCCTCTACATTGAATTTTGGATCTAATGGCGCGGTCGCTAACGCTGACACGCGTGCTATCTCGAAAGACATCACAGCGGCGGCTCGTATACCCTTCTACGCGTGCTGCGCTCTCAACGCGAAGTGACG
This sequence comes from Rhipicephalus sanguineus, assembly GCF_013339695.2. Lineage (NCBI taxonomy): Eukaryota > Metazoa > Arthropoda > Arachnida > Ixodida > Ixodidae > Rhipicephalus > Rhipicephalus sanguineus. The sequence goes on along the minus strand of NC_051186.1, from coordinate 24,963,751 downwards.
ATGCGGAGAGCATCCCTCCCTGGAGCGGCCGTATTCTCTTACACCAGCGCTTTGTAGCTACGCGAGATCGGATACAAAACAATTAGCTGCCAGCCTCACTTCGTGAAACACTACAGTTTGTTGCTATCGCATTCATCGCTTCGCCCTTGCGGTGAAACTGTGACTTTTTTTGTACACCTTCGTGATCACGCCGGATTTTTCACCAGATTAGCCGTATATGGCTTTCGCCTGAATAAACCAAAGAAGGCCTGCGTTGCACGGCCTGCTCAGCGCTTTCCCTAAGCACAGGTAAAAAAATTGCCGTGCTTCGCACAGGCTATCAAAAGGCTTTCTTTCTTAAGACAAATCGATAGTTACTGGGACAAGAAATGTACCGGGCCTCTACTCTACAACAGGGCTCGCTACGGAGACCGGCGCCGTTTACTTAATACTACATTATATCAGCTGGAGTTGGTGTGACGCTCAGTTGTAAACGTACATAAGCCATTATCCACTCTGTGCTCAGAAAGCTACATGCGCGATGATGCAGTTCCTCAGATGCACAGGCCTAAAGGATTGACTGTGGCCTCTACATGCATCTCTGAATGCGAACGCGTGCTCAGTGTTAATTCACTCAACAATATTTATTTATTTGTTTATTTATTTATTTATTTATTTATTTATTTATTTATTTATTTATTTATTTATTTATTCTAGATGCGAAGCATCTTATAGCGGAGTTCAAACCGGTGGTGGTGGTGGTGGTGGTGGTGTGCGGCGTGACCACCCTTACTGCGCATGCTCATACCTTCTCCACACACCTCCTCTCCATTCCTCCTCTCCCCTTTCCCCTCTCCACTCTCTATCTCCCTCTCCACTTCCCCTCTCTCCTCCCCCTTTCCACTCTTCATCTGAAACGCGGGCTAGACATGCGGAAATTCTCTCTTGCGCAACGTCGCGATGAGCGCCAGCGCATGCGCGTTCCCTCCCCCTCTCTCTCCTCTCCTACGCTGCTATCCTCTCGCACGCCTGTCGACCGCGTTCCCCGCTCGCCCTGTGAGAATTAAAGGCCAGGCTCGACGGAAGACAAGACGCGCGTAGCGTTCCTCTTCGCGTTCCACGACGCGAGATCGGTAGCATGCCCAACGAACGCCAACGGAACGCGATCGTGCAAGTGCTCCGGCTTCGCATCGCCTTATGTTCCCCTTTAGAGGGAAATGGTGTAATTTCTTCCTTTCTTTTCAAAAGAAAGTTTTCCTTTCCTTCTTTCTTTCTTTCCTTCTTTCTCTCTTCTCAACTCTTCCCATCGCACAGGGTTGCAGACCGGGCCCGCCTCTGGTTGGCGTTACCTTTGCTTCTCCATTTTCACCCTTTCCTTCACCGCCTTTCCCGCATGTCTGGCTTCTTTTTTCGCTTGAAGCACTGTCTCCGCAAGAGCAGGATCGTCAGGCAGAGCGGGATCGTTATCGGTGGCTCCTTCATCAGTAATTGTCCAGCTCGCTTCGTTCGCGATACGGAACGTGACATTCAGACGGTATTCCTCCAGGCGTAGTTTCTTCTTCTTCCCGAAGTTCTGTCCGGCAGATCCCAGCCCATTTCACCGTCTGCATCATCTTTTCCTCGCGAGGGTCACTATTTTTCTCGCACCTTACGTCTTCATCCATTCATCTTTTCATTTTTACTGTTCTGCTTGAGCTCTATCTGGGTCGTGTCGTTATTCCTATTTACCTTTCGCGACCGCTGATGATAGTGCTGGGATTGGAGAGACGAGCTGGTGCACGTGTTCCTGCGCCTTCCCGCTCTCTCCATCGCGCCACCTTCTTGCCCCGACCTCTTCGCTTAGCGCCCCGAGTCTCTTCGGGAGAACATATTACTCGCTCGTCGCGGTCTTCGGTCCTTTTGCCGCCGGCTCCGCTGGTCTTGAATTCTCGTTAGCCGGCGCTGCCAAATGAACCGGGCCTGAGTTGCTGCACCGTTCACTACGCAGGCTGGGGAAGTCCATTTCTTAACGAACCCCCCCCCCCCCCTCCGTTCGGTGTTGCCAGGCATGTCGGTGAACAGTGTGGACCAACGCCATGTCTACGACCCAGTGTCGTATCGTGTATAGAAACGGGTGAGGCCCGATCGCCGATATCTTTGCGGAAACGCCTTGGGACTGTTTTTCTTTTTTTTGCGGGCTTTGACGAAGCTACGTGCGTTCACCCTTGGGCTTCGGCTATCCGCCTCGTGCGCTGCTGCTTTGAGTTGTACTGGTGGCGCCACCTACGACGAACGGTGGCGAAAGGTGGATACGCGCGGCTTATAGAAGCCGTGGGCAAAGCGCCCGTTACTCGCTGTTTTTCTATTCATTTTTCATTCTGGTTTGATATTTGTACTGCCGACGCTGCTCCACTAGACAACCATGCCGTTTGTTACGTCGATTGTTCTATAATATTTGTTTTAAAATGCCAGGCCCGTTTTTAAATGCGAAGCATTTCGTAGCGAACCTCTGGCACTTTGAGCGTTTCTATCTACGTATCTATCTATCTATCTATCTATCTAGCCGCCTACGTCTAGGTGCTCTCATGATGACCTCCTTAACTTGGTGTAGACCAAAATTTGCATGGGAGGGTAAGAGGAGTTGACGAATATGACTGCCGGGTCATGACATGAATAACGTTAAAATCTTGTTGCGTACGTCGTCAAACCCTTTCCACTAGACACGTACACCACGGGCCGCGGTGTACGGGTATGCGCCACAGGTGATTGACAGTTTATATCTACCCAGGAACGGCGAGAACAGACATTGATAACTTAAATGCAAGAGCGTTAAGGAAAACCAACGTCGGCAGCGTTGACTCAACGAATGGAAAGAATGAAAATTAGGATCCCGGCAGGAATCGAACCCAAGCATTCTGCGTGGCAATCAGGTATTCTACCACTGAGCCACGCCAGGTCCATAAACTGGTTTGAAAAAACAGCCTACGCAGGCGAAATGTCGGTGCAACGTCAATTGAGGTTGTGGTGCTGGCTATCTAATTTTACGAAAAAGCAATGAACACAACATGATACTCCTACGATGTGTACTACTACGATACAGGCGTCATGTGAGATTAACGTCTGTAGTTCCAGTGTTGGCTCCGCTTTTGTAGCAGTCCAATAAACAATACGTTTGTATTCCTATGATTCAGCAAGCTATATTGAAGCATCGCTCGACCCCGGAGGAATACTGTAACGAAAGTTACATATGATATCCACATCACCGCACCGTAAAGTCACTTCGTTCACCAGAACGACGCAGTGTCCTCTTAGTTTCTTACGAGGTTGCGCGATGGCCTCATGCTGACCGAGGATGATGCCAGATTGATTGACAGCCGCTTTGTAGACTAGGCTACGTAGGCCACATACGCCCAGGTAGTCTACGAATACGACAAACACCATCCAGTGATGTTGGTCTGCGTAGCACTATCCAGGCCTACCAGCATCGACGGCCTATACCTCACCAACGCGCAGGGTGGCTTCAGGTTCCGACATGTCGCCGGCTCTGTCGACAGACAATTTGTCGACGAAATGACCGAGGCATCCATGAATTCCAACAGCTCTACTATACGACATACTTCACTACACATGGACCCCTCGTCACCACGATCACGACCGGATCCTATAATAAGTCATGACCAGCTGCTGGTACTCACTGATCACGGTGATGATGTCCTTGTTCAAGAACTGTCAAGAACTTCTTGCACACATGCACACGGGTTCGTGAAACGTGCGTGCGTTCTCGGGACACGTATAAGCACTACATATCAGCTTACCGCTTCTGGTGTTGGCAATACCAACATTGCCATTGGCAGCATTACCCAACCGTAAACAACTGGTTATATAACACATATGCGGCTCTTCAACATATATATGTGTGCGTATAAAATATATACAAATCTTTAGCGTCATTTTGTAACGTGGCGCTCAGTACAAAAAGTTACGCCACAGTCACCTACCCGCCGTATGCTTCGCATAACATCGACTCCAACGGTACGTGGGATCTGCCGAATTTTTTTTATGCGTGCGCGCGATTGACTGCGTACGTTTCTTACGTGCATGTGTCCAAGTTGTTTGCGTGATCTGTTAACACAGATGAAATAAAAACTGTTGCAATACAAAACAGCATTCTTGTTTTATTGAACACCCCAAACAGTACAAAAACAATGACTATTACGGCTGTATGCCTGCTTAAGAAACGCACAAAAGACATGCATTTTCATCTTCGCCCAACACTCGTAGCACTCAACTAGGCCAAGAAAACCAATATCTAATTACTTGCTGAACGTTTTAACAGCCGTCACACAGCTGCATAATAATGCGTGAAAGTACCTTAGCAAAGGACCAACAAAAATCCACACAGCGTTTTTTTTTTTGTTCACAGACCGTGTTAACATATGAGAAAGTTCTAACTGCATTGCAATCACCTATTTCGGAATATCTAATCACTTTCACCATTGAAGCCACAATCCTCTAACACATGCGCTTTGAGCTGAGCATGGCATTACTCAGACTTATATACGAAATGCGCACGCGTGGTATTAGTCAGATTCATATAGGAAATGCGCACGCGTGTATCTCGTATGCTAGATTCTCTTTGGTACGTGCAGCTCAACATAAAATGCGATTCTAGAAGTATAATGCTCGTGGAGTAGCGAGCATGTAGAAGGGCAACTACTTACAGCTTCACTTACCTTTGCAAAAACGGTATTCCAATTGCAATTCAATATTAACCGACGCAACAACAATAACACCACACTTGTTGCACGCAGGCGTACCAGGTTGACGCGCGATGCCCAGCGCGGTATTTTAAGTGTAGCACAATCGTGCGCGTACAGTACGCAATAATATTCTGGCACAATGTCGTCAAGCTTGCAGTCACTTCAGCGGTTCCCACGATGTAGCACCAGTTGACGTCCTCGCGTCATCAAACTGCTACGACGCCGAGAACTACACACACAGCTGACTTGTCAAGGAAAAACGCCGTCTTGCAGGAGGCCATCTTGTCCAGCAACCAACGGACAAAAGTACACAACTGAGGCGTCTGAAACAATGCCGTTGATGAGATGGCAGCTGAACGAAATCAGGGCTCATCGTCCGACATGTGGCCACCGCCTTAGCACAATATACACGTTGCAACGTTCATGGAAGACGCGACGAAAGCGACGAGCCCAGCCGGTCTTGTCGGGTGCGCTACTGCACAGTGCAGAGCGCGCGCTCTCACGGCCACCGAAAGAAATAAAAGAAAGTGGAGAGAGGGGTCACCTTTGTTGTGTCGTGCATATCAATTAAGACACATCAAAGGAAACATTCGTTCCTCATTCTTTATTTCTTCTTCGTCGTCTTCGCTGAGGCGGCCGCCGAGCACGTGCCATCTCCTGGCGCCGTAGTCGGCAGTGACGCCTTATACGACATATCCCCTTTTGCGAAAAAAAAATAGTTGCTACCTAATATAGTCCTTGAACTTCTGCGGTGTTTTCTTCTTACGAGTGCTCCTTCTAATACGCGCTTGAGATCTCGACAAACTTGCGCACTGTCTGCTGCGAGTGGTTCAGGAGAGTCCGCATTTTCATGGTTATCCACTCTTGATGTGCCAGGATGCGATAGATCACCCATAACTGTACCAGACGATTGAGTGGATGCCGGTGACTAGTTCATAACAGCAGATGTGCCTGATCTCATTTTGCTGACAGCTGCAGGGTGAACAGCAGCTAACTTGGACGCGTTCCACACTCGTCCATCTTCCAACAAGTACGAGGCTGGTCCACGCTTTTCAACGATCTTCTTGGGCGCGGAGAAATATGAAGATAGCTTCCCAGGAATGGCAGATAATTTAACCCGCACGTAATCACCAACGGCGAAGTTTGGTTCCTTGGCTCCGCGTTTTTCATCTGTATAGCCCTTCGACCTGGTTTGCTTCTTTTTCACGCGCTCTCGCAACTGCTCAATCGCCCTTGACGGGTCCGTGCTGAAGCATTTGTCGGGCATGCCCAATATGTCGAGCCTTGTTCGAGGTTGGCGTCCATGAAGAAGTACAGCGGGCGCAACACCAGTTGTCGCGTGAGGCGTACATCGATATATTTGCAGGTAATCAAGCATGGCTGTTTTTATATCACGGCGTTCAAACAGAGCCAGTTGTATGTATGACTTCAATACCCTGTTGAATCGTTCCACCAAGCCGTTAGCTTGCGGGTGGTACACAGAAAAGTTGTAATGCTTGATTCCACGTTCTGCGAGAAATTCTTCAAAATTTGCTGATGAAAACTGTGGCCCATGATCGGATACGAGACCACGTGGGTATCCTTCGCGTGCAAAAAGTTCAAGTAAGAATTTCTTCACTGTAGGTGTGGTCGCGTCTCTTACGAAAGCCGCTTCAGGCCACTTGCTGTAATAGTCAATGACTGTAATGGCAAAACGGCAGTCGGCTGAAGCTTGCGTGAAAGGTCCTACGATGTCGATTGCAACTTTTTCCCAAGCTTTGTCAGGAAGAGGAACGGGTTGCATTGGCGCTGCAGAGGTACGTGCAGACTTGTCACAGGACTGGCAAATCACACATGTGCGCACAAGCTCTTCAATGTGACTGTCCATGCACGGCCACCAATAGGACTCTCTCAGGCGAGCTTTGGTGCGACTAATGCCTGGATGTGACTCATGGGCCAGATCTATAAAACGGCGTGTCATAGACGCTGGCACGACAATCCTTTCACCCCGGCACAAGATATCATTTACAACTGAGAGTTCAGCTCGCACATGAAAGTAAGCCAGCAGCTCTTTCGACAAGGATTTTTTGTCAGGCCAAGAAGTAATCGTGAAGTGCTTGGCTTGAGAGAGAGCGGGGTCGTTGGCACTGGCTTCTTGAAGCTCTTGCATGGTAACGACTGGAGACAGGAAACATGAATTCTTCTTCGGGTGCATCGCGGAGTAAACTCTGTACGGGCAGCCGGGAAAGAGCGTCAGCCACGACGTTTTCGCTACCCTTTCTGTATTCCACGGTGTAGTTGTAGCACAGCAACCGTGAGGACCAGCGCGCAATCCTTAATGGTCGGTGACAGGTACCTTTTGTTGAAAGAAGCGTAACCAATGCCGCATCCGTAAGATGAAAGGTCTCCCCCACAGGTAAACGTGCCAATGTTCGCAAGCCCAGACGCAGGCAAGAGCCTCGCGTTCGCCAACTGAGTACTGCCGTTCATGTGGCTGCAGGGTACGCGAGGCGAACGCGACAGTTTGCAGTGAGGTTCCGTTATCTTGCTGAAGTACCGCACCTAATCCATATCCTGAGGCATCAGTCGTGACGTACACCGGTAAGTGAGGATCGAAAAGATGAAGAACCTCGCAAGATGTTAGAAGAGCTTTCAGTCGCTCCAAACTGCCTTGTGCTGCCGCAGTCCAAACGAAAGGTGCATTTCCTCGAAGCAAGGCACGCATTGGCTCCACAACGTCAGAAAAATGGGGGATGAACTTGGAGTAGAAACCTGCAAGTCCCAGCATCGAACGAAGTTCGTTGATGTTTTTAGGTGAGGGTGCCTTGGTTATCGCCTCAATGGATGACATAAGTGGGAATAACCCTCTAGTGCTGACAACGTGACCAAGAAAAGTCAGCTCTGCGACGTCAAAAACACACTTGTGGTTCAACCTGAGGCCCGCATCAGAGAGTCGTTTCAAAACAGTGCGCAAATTGCCCAGATGATCCTCGCGGGAGCGTCCATACACGATGATGTCGTCAATGTAAAATAAGACGCATTTGCACCCTTTTAGGATCAAATGCATCATCTTTTGAAATGCTGAAGGCGCCGATGCTAGTCCGAAGCAAACCCTTTTGAAGCGAAAGAGTCCGTCATGAGTTATGAAGGTAGTAAGGTCACGGCTCTCTGGACTGAGTGGTAACTGGTGGTACGCAGAAGCTAAGTCGAGCTTTGAGAATCGCTGCGCCCCAGCCAAGCTGTTCAGTAGTTCTTCAGTTTGTGGCAAAGGAAAACTGTCCACTACCATGTTATGTTGCGCTGTTGTTGGGCCGCGATGAATACGGGACCAGCCCAGTCGAGAGCAGAAGTGGAACTGTTTATTCTCCAGATGAAGGTTACAGACGCGCAACATAGGTGGCGCTAGTTGCTGTCCTTTAGTTGAAGGCGGCGCACAGATGGCGGCACTAGAGAATGAGCTGGAATATTGCGCGCATATGTAACACGCCTTTTTTTTTTATTGCGATAGCAATTATATGGACAGTCTCGGCTGGATTTTGCCGTCGCCGTCGCCGCCGTCATGCACCGTATATGTATAAGTATGTATATATATATAAAGGCCCCAAAGAAAAATAACTCAGAAAAATGCTTCCGAAGCGCGGAATCGAACCAGGGACTTCTTGCTCCGCAGCGAGCGGCGCTATCCACTACGCCACGAAACGCAGATCCTCCACGTAGCTAACGGCGAGCGTTATATACACACCATTTAGCGCTGGACGGACTCAGAGACAGAAGGCGATAATAAGCGTTTCTTCATTACCAGCGAGGTGGCGCTAGGAGCCCGACGGGCGCATTTAAAAGTCGTCGGCGAGCTCGCTCGCTTCTTCTTATATTTGCGCATGGGAGAAGCTTGCCCTTCCGCTGTCTGCTCGCGCGGTTTTCTCGTGGCGCGGGGTAGAGGAATGTTTCACGCTTTCACCGTGATGTCCGCGCTCATGTTACGGCGCGTACGAATGTCACTCGAGCTCAGGGACGCCGCTAAACGAACAAACAGAAGATGAGCGCGAACTATCAAGTGTCACAGCTCGACACTTGAAGCACGCTAGTTTCCTTCGCTGCTTCGGCCGCCTTTGCAACAGAAGCGCTGTTCAAACTGAGAGTATCCGTCGGCGAGCCTCACTTCGTATAGCATTAGTTCCTTGCTATCGCATTCATTGTTTCGCCCTTGCGGCGAAACTGTGACTTTTTTTAAACCAGCCTTTCAGTTTTAAGTGAAGTCGCTTCTTAAGCTGGGATAGCGTGCAGGAGGCTTGATCCTTCTTCCGGAGCGGGTTGTTTGAGGTGGGCGAGGCCGTTCCTCAACTTGCTGTGTTGTGACTGGTGGGCTCGGCTCAGCTATCTCGTAGTCCTCTGGCGAAGCCTCTGCAACAGTCTGCTGTGTGTTTCTTGGTCGCAGATGGATGCGATTTCTGAAGAAGATGCCTCCGGTGTCCGTCTTTACGGCGTATCTTCAAGGTTCTGGACCGACTTTCACCACGGTGGCTTTTTCCCATTTTTGATTGAGGTGGAGCCACACAGGCTGACCAGGAATTAGTGCTGAGAGATTTCTTGTGTGGCAGTCTCCGTGTTTGTGTTGTTGCTTTTGCCTTTCATGGAGAAGCGTGTGGTGAGTTGCAGTTGGAAAGCTCGGTTGTAGTACGCTTGGAAGGGTTGGTAGAAATGTGCGCAACTTCCTGCCCATTAACAGCTCAGCTGGGGATTTTCCTCCCCTTGCTGGAGTTGCTTGGATCAAAGTTGATACGAGAAGTCATTGATCATGATCCGCTGTTTGCATCTGGCTAAATGAGTCTGATGCACGTGACAGTGTGTCTGCTGCTGTGATTTGCTTGCCTGGTGGCATCGTTATGGCTTTGATGGCTTTCACTTTATCTGGGTCTGGAGCGATCCCTTGAGGTGAGAGTTGGTGGCCCAAGTACGTAATCACCGTCAAACCCAGCTGGAGCTTGGCCTTGGTGGGGTTTAGGTTGTTGGCGCGTGCCTTTGTGAGCACATTCCTGAGGTCTTGCTCATGCTCTTTAAGGTTTCGTGACGCGACCAGAACGTCGTCGAAGTAGGACTTGACGGTAAGTTGCCGTTCGAAGACCCCGTCAATAGCTTGCTGGAAGAGCTCGGGGGCTGTTGCGAGGCCAAATGGAACACGAAGAAATCGATATCTTCCCCAGGGCGTCGTGAACGTACACAAACGTGAACTTGCTTCATCCAAGACCAGTTGGTAGAAAGCACTTTTTGCGTCAAGGACGGAGAATATTTTTGCACCGCTCAAGTTTGCGAAGAGTTCCTCCGCCACAGGTACCTGGTAGTGTTGTCTTTTGATGGCCTTATTTAAGTTCCGAGGATCTAAGCACAGTCGGACGCTGCCGTCTTTTTTGGTGATGATAACAATCGGATGGACCCACTCGGAAGGCTCTGTGATTTCGGTTGCATTCGTTGCAGTTCTGCTTTCACTTTGTGCTCTAATGCGCTGGGTACACGGCGTGGAGCTGACACCGTGGGAGTTACTCCTTCCTTCAGTTGTACGGAATAAACTCCAGGTAGTTTTCCGATGCCTTCAAATACATCAGGAAAGCCGTTGAGCACGTTTTCAAGTCGTTGCGTTGCTGTGCACGCAGCTACAGTTGTTCGCTGCGGTTGCCTTCTCGTGACGAGATTCAGGGCTTCGCATGCGTTGGCGCCCAAAATCGGCTTCAGCGATTGGCTGACGACGAGAAACTTCAGGGTGCACTCTTTTTCTTTAGTTGAGCAGCGTAGCTCGCATTCAGCGTCAATGGGAAGTTGCTGTCTCGTATAAGTTGTCACTCGTGCTGCTGTTGGCTTGAATGTAGGCTGCGATGGCCATGCGCTGAACTGATTTTTTGGCATGATGTTTACATCGGAGCCGGTGTCGAGCTTGAAGCTAACGTTGTAGCCATTTACGTTGACCGTTTGTCTCCACTCCGAGTTGCTGTTGATGTTGTGGAGGTCGAGACTCTCCAAGAAAAATTCTTGCTGCTGATCCTGTTGCTGCGGATCTTCGAGGAGACCTATTCGCTGGCGGGAGGTACTGCTGCCTCGTTGGCCTTGCCTACACAGGCTGGCGAAATGCCCGAGTTTGCCACAGTTGTAACAGTTGCAACCATAGGCAGGGCATTCGCGTGGTCTGTGCGTTGTTCCACAGCGTGAACACTTTTGTTGCAGCTTCAGCTGTGGTTTCTGTTGCCGGTTCCCCATTGTTGCTGGTTTTTGTGAGTTCCATTGTTTCGGCTTCTGTAGGGCTTGCACTTCGAAATTCGGCTCATGGAACTCTTTTACGTGCTTCTTGGATATTTCCGCTGCCTTGCACATTGTTATGATTTTGACGAGTGTGTGGCGAAGCAATTGGTACTGTTTAACGGTTGCGTTCTTCAGCGGCTCCTAGTGGGTCGTTCTCTTATAAACGCCGCTCGCTCTCGGAGCCCGTGCTCTTGCCTTGACTGTCGCCATAGCGAACTGTCGCCGAGTCCCGTCCAATAAACCGCTTAACAAATTGGTGGAGAGTGCTGTGCTCCCATTCGATGCCTCTGGAGCTTCGATCCCGTACTCTACCAGCTACCATGCCTCAAGACGCCGCCCAGCAGACGCCTCCGCCTACACCGACCTCATGTCCCGGTGTCCCTCGTATCCGCGACCCCCCAGTCTTCACTGGTGCAGATGGGACCGACGTGGAGGACTGGCTCGCGATCTATGAACGCGTGAGTGTCCCCAATAAATGTGACGAGGCGGGAAAATTGACCAACTTGGTTTTCTACCTCGCGGGTGTGGCCGGCCTGTGGTACAACAACCACGCATCCGATTTTACGACGTGGTCCGACTTCAAGACCGCCATCATCAACGTGTTTGGCCGCCCTGCCGTTCGTAAGCTGCAGGCCGAACAGCGTTTGCGAGAACTAGCTCAGCAGGCCGGCGAAACCTTTACCAGCTACATTGAAGACATCCTCGATTTGTGTAAGAAAGCCGACGCCACCATGTCGGAATCTGACAAGATGAGGCACATTATGAAAGGCATCGACGACGATGCCTTCACGACGCTGCTCGCCAAAAACCCCAGCACCGTGGCCGAGGTCATCACGCTCTGCCAGAGCTACGAGGAGCTGCGCCGGCAGCGGTCGATGACCCGTCGCTCTACATCCCGCGACACCGAGCTCGCTGGCTTGTCGACCATAGCCGACCACTCCGCCTTGCTCGCAGAGGTGAAGTCATTCGTGCGCGAGGAAACTGCGCGCCAGTTCTCTCTGCTGGACTTTGCTCAACCTCAGTAAGTTCAACAGCCGTCAACCACTCTTCTCCCTCCCCTCCGTCGAGCGATTGAGCAGGAAATCGCGGAGGTCATGCCTGAGTACCACCAGCACCATCCAGCTCCTGCACCACTCAGTTACGCCCAAGTTGTCGCCAAGACGTCCCCAGTAATACCTACGGCTGCCCCACACAGTTACGCCGAAGCCGCCGCTAGACATCAGTCCTTCGAAGCGGCTGTGCCGGCTACCTACGCCGACGTCATGCAGAGGCCACGACTGCAGCCAACGATGCAGTCATATCAGTCGCCACCCCGTCAATCACGTCCTGCGCCATGGGCGGGCCCTGCTCCAGCAAACCGATGGCGCACACCTGACAACCGCCCTATATGCTTCGCATGCGGTTACGCCGGCCACGTGGCGCGTTACTGCAATCGCGTCCAACCGCCTCAAGTCGTGTCGCCCGCCACCAGCCAGTCAAACCGCACATTTTACGCCCCACCTACACCTCTGTCGCCGACGTCACGCCAGGCTCCATCTACTCGGCGCTCTCCGTCTCCACGACGTCGCTCACTGTCGCCGATGCGCCCACGTCCGGTCGCACGCGACCAGGAAAACTAGTCGTCGCAGTCCAGGAGGCAAGGGCTGCGACGCTATCGAACTGCGAAAGCCCTCAGCGAAGCCCATCGAACGTGATAGACGTGTTTGTCGACGGTGTTCCCGCATCTGCCCTTGTCGACACCGGAGCCGCCGTATCCGTTATGGACCAAAAATTGAGCCGATTACTACGAAAAGTAAGGACGCCACTTTCTGGGATGTCTCTCCGTACAGCCAGCTCCCAGAGTATTCATCCTACAGCAATATGCACAGCTCGCGTCGTCATTCAGGACGTTCTGTACGATGTCGAGTTCATTATAATTGCTGCATGCTCTCACGACGTCATCCTGGGATGGGATTTTCTCTCCCGCCACGACGCCGTAATTCATTGCGCACAAGCCGAAATCGAACTCTCCCCGTTCTCAGATCTAACGCCGGCAGACACTTCATCGGTATCGAGCAAGATCCCCGTCAAAGACGATACCAAAGTGCCTCCAAACTCGTCGACGGCTGTGTCAGTCGACTGCGCCGGTCTCTCCGACACCATTGCACTCATTTCGCCATCTGACCACGTTTGAACAAGGAGAGGCTTGCTGGTACCTTTCGCGACCGTCCAGGTCACTCGGGGCTTTACCGCTATTTTTGTTCACAACCCGTCTCTATACATTGTTACGTTGGTGCGAGGGGAATGTCTTGGCAGAGTGGAACCCCTCGAAGACGCACAAGTTATGGACGCACTCGATGACACGCACTGTCCCACTTCCGGTACGCTCAGTGCTGTTTCCGCGTCCGATTCGTCACCTGCTGATGTGTTTAGGTCCTCCATTGCTGACGACCTCACATCGGTCCAGCGTTCCCAACTTCTGTGCCTGCTGGAAGAATTTCGTTCTTCTTTCGATGTCGGGCAAACTTCTCTCGGCCGCACTTCCGCTGTTACGCATCGCATCGACACCGGCGCCCAACCACCACTGCGGCAACGTCCATATCGCGTGTCTCCCGCAGAACGGCGGGTCATTAATGAGCAAGTCGACGATATGCTTCGACGCGACTTTATTCGGCCCTCGGACAGCCCATGGGCGTCTCCCGTTGTTCTCGTTGCGAAGAAGGACGGTTCCGTGCGGTTCTGTGTGGACTACCGACGGCTCAACAAGATCACTCGCAAGGATGTTTATCCGCTGCCGCGAATCGACGACGCAATTGACAGCCTGCAAGGAGCCGAATTCTTTTCGTCTCTTGATTTGCGCTCGGGGTACTGGCAAGTACCCATGGCGGATGACGCTCGACCGAAGACAGCCTTTGTCACGCCCGACGGCTTGTACGAGTTCAACGTCATGCCGTTTGGTCTGTGTAATGCGCCCGCGACCTTCGAGCGCATGATGGACACCGTTCTGCGCAACTTGAAATGGCACACGTGCTTGTGTTACCTGGACGACGTCGTGGTTTTCGCTCCGGACTTCTCCACGCATCTCCAACGTCTGCGGCATGTTTTGACGCGTTTGCGCAACGCCGGCCTCCAACTGAATCTGAAGAAGTGCCGATTTGCAGCACGGCAGCTGACAATCCTCGGCTACGTCGTGTCCAAGGACGGAATCCTTCCCGATCCGGCCAAGCTTCGGGCCGTGGCCGAATTTCCCAAACCTACGTCCGTAAAAGAACTGCGCAGTTTCGTAGGACTGTGTTCGTACTTTCGACGCTTCAATGTAAACATTTCGACAGAAGTCTGTCTGGCTGGGTAGAAGAATTAAGAAGTTGAAATACCTCCAGCCACAAATTCTTGGAGGAAACCCGACGTTTCGAGACCGGCTTGGTCTCTTCTTCAGGGGTGACTGTGCTGATCAGGGAGGCTTCGTCGCGGCTTGTTTTTGGCTCCGCCTTTCTCTTTCCCTCACGTTCCGGAGGCCGTGCACGTAGATCGGAGACTTTGCCACCATCATAACGCCGCTGACGAAGCTCCTTGGAAGTAACGGACCCCTAAATTCGTGGTCGTCCGAGTGTGACGACGCGTTCGCAAAGCTCCGTCGTTTGTTAACGTCTCCTCCCATACTACGCCACTACGATCCTACGGCCCCAACGGAGGTACACACGGACGCCAGCGGTGTAGGCCTCGGCGCTGTCCTTGCGCAGCGCAAACCAGGGTTCCCCGAATATGTCGTGGCATACGCAAGCCGTACGCTTACCAGAGCCGAGACCAATTACTCAGTCACGGGAAAAGAGTACCTGGCGATCATATGGGCCCTTACAAAGTTTCGACCTTATTTGTATGGTCGCCCATTTGATGTCGTCACCGACCATCATGCACTATGCTGGCTGTCGTCATTGAAGGATCCCTCAGGCCGTCTCGCGCGCTGGGCACTTCGCCTGCAGGACTACGACATCCGCGTGTTGTACCGCAACGGACGCCAGCATGCTGACGCCGACGCCCTCTCGCGCTCCCCCTTGCCTGACGACAATGCCCCCTGCTCAGTACCTCACATGGCTGTTGCTTCAATCAACGTTCACACCATCGCCACCTAACAGCGCAAGGATAAATGGATCACGTCGCTGATCGACTTGCTCACTGATCCGTCGGCAACACCATCCACTCGCGCGTTGCGTCGTCAAGCCCACCATTTCGCCGTTCGTGACGACCTCCTGCACCGACGCAATTACAACGCCGACGGCCGCCAGTGGCTACTAGTGATACCCCGCAGTCTTCGTTCTGAAATATGCGAAGCCTTCCACTCTGACCCGCAATGCGCGCACTCTGTGGTATCCAAAACTTACCACCGCATTCGACAACGATACTTCTGGCGTGGGATGTACCGCTACGTGCAGAAGTTCGTTCGCTCCTGCCTCGACTGCCAACGCCGAAAACCTGCAACGCACGTGTCGCCAGCAGGTCTACAACCATTACCTTGCCCTAACCGTCCCTTTGGGCGCGTGGGCATCGATTTGTATGGACCACTTCCTCTGACTTCGGCTGGTAACCGCTGGGCCATCGTCGCTGTTGACCATCTAACGCGATACGCCGAAACCGCCGCCCTCCCAGCGGCTACAGCGCGCGATGTTGCCTCCTTCCTACTACACAGATTCATACTGCGTCACGGTCCACCCCAAGAGCTTCTCAGCGATCGAGGCCGTGTCTTCTTATCAGAAGTCGTGGAAGCCATTCTGAAAGAGTGCCATGCTGTTCACCGCAAAACTACTGCTTACCACCCGCAGACGAATGGCCTAACCGAACGCTTTAACCGCACGCTCGGCGACATGCTGTACTCAATGTACGTCGCCGCCGATCACACCAATTGGGATGCCATTCTGCCCTTCGTCGCCTACGCCTATAATACCGCCCCTCAGAGCACTACTGGTTTTTCACCCTTCTTCTTACTGTACGGAAGGCACCCGTCGCACACCATCGACACGATACTTCCATACAAGCCGGATCCATCTGAGTGTGCGCCTATTTCTGACACAGCCAGGCTTGCTGAAGAGTGTCGCGAGCTTGCCAAGA
This sequence comes from Rhipicephalus sanguineus, assembly GCF_013339695.2. NCBI lineage: Eukaryota > Metazoa > Arthropoda > Arachnida > Ixodida > Ixodidae > Rhipicephalus > Rhipicephalus sanguineus. The sequence goes on along the minus strand of NC_051186.1, from coordinate 24,947,684 downwards.
CATTTACGACGCAGGAACAAGAGCTGCAGAAGAGCATTCGCGATGGCACCACCACTTCTGAGCCTACGTTCCTCCCTGGGGCGCTCGTATGGCTCTCGGTCCCTACCACTGCAAGTGGCCTCTCTTCAAAACTGCTGCCGAAATACGAAGGCCCATACCGGGTCGTCGAGCGCACATCCCCGGTCAACTACTTAATCGAACCCATCGAACCAGCTTCGGACATGCGCCGTCGAGGGCGCGACACAGTCAACGTGGAGCGCCTCAAGGCCTACTATGACCCACTCATAGTGACGAGCTGTTAGGTCGCCGGACGGCTCCCTTTTCGTACCCGGGGTAATTGTGGCGAAGCAATTGGTACTGTTTAACGGTTGCGTTCTTCAGCGGCTCCTAGTGGGTCGTCCTCTTATAAACGCCGCTCGCTCTCGGAGCCCGTGCTCTTGCCTTGACTGTCGCCATAGCGAACTGTCGCCGAGTCCCGTCCAATAAACCGCTTAACAAGTGTGAGGTCCCGTTCGCGAAAAAGGCGCTCTCTTAATGCTGCATCTCTGATTCCTACGACGATGCGGTCGCCAATAAGTCGGTCTTTTTTCTCCCCAAAGTCGCATTTTTCTGCTTGCCTTCGAAGGCCCGTTACAAACTCATCGAATGTCTGGTTCTCTTTTTGCTTCATCGTGTTGAACACAGCAGACGCCTGTATTACGTTTTTGTATGGTCTGTAGAGGGCGTCGAACTGTTCCAGGAGGTACGTAACTTGATCCGTCGGCTGCTCGCCGTTGGTGGTTGGAGGTGGAGGGGGAAATGTCTGGGCGACGCGGCGGCCGTGGGGCCCGAGAACATGGAGAAGTGGGGCCCTACGCGTAGCTGTAGGCTTGGTGGCGTACTCACACGCTTGCTCGTAGATGTTGTACGCTTCTTTCCAGTCGTCCCAGGCTTGCTGCGGGTGGTCGCCTGGCTCGAAATGTGCCGGTGGTTGCAGGAAGGCGCTGGCCATAGTTGCGGGGTGGTTGCGATCACTCTGACACCATGTTATGTTGCGTTGTTGTTGGGCCGCGATGAATACGGGACCAGCCCAGTCGAGAGCAGAAGTGGAACTGTTTATTCTCCAGATCAAGGTTACAGACGCGTAACATAGGTGGCGCTAGTTGCTGTCCTTTAGTTGAAGGCGGCGCACAGATGGCGGCACTAGAGAATGAGCTGGAATATTGCGCGCATATGTAACATTAAAGCCCCTCCATCGCGTCTACTGCCGCTTTTTTAAGTATCGCCATCTATTGTTCGACGACGACGCCCACTTCCGGTTCCGGAGCTTCCGGAAAGAAGTTCTTGAGCCACTTCCTTCCGCTTTTTCCTTCCATCTTGTTTCTGCGCACGCATATGCACACGCGAGAAAGCACATATTTGCTTCTCCGTTTCGCAAGTGTTGTTGTTTTGAGGTTCGTCGTAAACTGCCTGCCGCCGAGCGAGCTTTCGCTCGGTGTTTCTGCCTCGCGAGGGCGTGGGCGGGCATGGGGCAGGTGCATCAACCGGAAAAGCAGCAGAAAAATCATGGCGGCACTTCGGCTTCCGCTAGGCGGGGAACCGGTGTAAAGGGAGAGGGGGCGAACGAGTTGGCGCTACTTAACCTAGCCGGCGGAAAGCGCATGGAAGGGCTTTATGTAACATACCACAGCTTTGTTTGGCTCCCGTAGGTCAACGCACATGCGAATCGAGCCATCCTTTTTCCTAGCTACCACAATGGGTGACACCCACTCTGACGAGTCGACGCGCTCAATGATGCCCTGGGCTTCTAATTTTTGTATTTCTACCGAGACTTGCTCGCGAATGACAAGTGGCAGCCGTCTCAGCTTGCTGGCCACTGGGTGAACAGACGCGCGAACTTTGACCTTGTGACAGAAGCCTTTAACAGTTCCGAGCTCTTTTGAAAATAGGTGCTCGAATTCGAAACGTAACTCTTCAGGCAACACAGGAGTTTCTTGCGTCATCAGAAGACACTTAAGCGGTGACCCCTGAATCTTCATGTCCCGAGCCGCGATGCCATCTAATCCAAGAATGGTTGTTCCTCCAGGCACAACGTACAATAAGATAGAAGTGCATCGACCATGGAATGAGGCCGCAGCAATGAAACATCCTTGAATTGGAATGGCGGACTTGGAATAATCGAGAAGCTGAACGGACGTAGATGTCAGAGGATGCACTTTAGAAAAGTGACGTTTGTAAAGGTCCTCAGCCAGAATGGAAACCGATGATCCAGTGTCTATCAATAATGACACAGAAATTCCCTCAATTTCTAATACTGCGTAAATTCCTTTCTTTCGGCTCCAGATTTGACACACACTTAAGTGATCGTCTGGGTCAGTTGTATCGCTATCTTCCGCGACATGCTGAACTTTTTTCGCGAACTTTCGTAGCGACTTGCACACCTTTTCCAAATGGCCAATTTTCTCACATTTTCGACACTTATGTGTCTTGGCCTTGCACTGAGGGCTATTTGCAAGGTGCTCCGCCGAACCACAACGATAGCATTCCTGCTCTTTGAAGGATCGTTGACTTTGACTTTGCGTCTTATAGCATGTGCGCCTGCTACAATGCTTCTCTCTCTCTCCTTTGAATTATCTTTAACACGATGAACTTGTGATTCCTTTCGGGACAGTTCTCTGGCTTCACTTGTCGCCTGATCATGCTGTTTTGCAATAGTAAGGGCCCTTGAAAGCGTTAGGGACTCTTCCAGCAGAAGGCGGTCACGTAAATACTCGCTGGTCGTTTTCTCTATCAGCTGGTCGCGTATCATGTCGTCCGCCAAGTCACCGAAATCGCACGCTCCTACCAAACTTCTCAGAGCGGTGATGTAATCCGCCGCAGTCTCACCTGGGGCTTGTGTACGTCGACGAAACCGGTGACGCGCAGTAGTGACGTTCACCTTGCTCCTGAAATGACCTTCCAGCGTCGCGATGGCACGGCCGAAATCATCCGGGCTAGGAGACGCCAACGTCCCTTCCGTGGGGCTCGAAGCCGCAAGGCCCGGGTCGTCCGTTGCCGTCAGAGTCTGGAAGACGCGCTGTCCTTCCAAGCCCAAGCAGTTGAGCAGAATCGCCTTCCGCCGAAGAGCAGGTAGGTCGGAGGCGCCCGAAGCAACTATGTAATTCTTGAAGGCTTGTATCCATTGCTCCCAAGGGATGACCGGGTGTCCAGGTGACGGCAGGAACGGGGGTGGCGGTTGTAGTCCAGAAACACTCATCGTAGAGGACGACAGGCGTACGTACAACACTCACGAAGATGAAGGTCAGACCGGTAGCACATGGGCTCGTAAATCTTCGTCGCCAAAATATGTTGTGTCGTGCATATCAATTAAAACACATCAAAGGAAACATTCGTTCCTCATTCTTTATTTCTTCTTCGTCGTCTTCGCTGAGGCGGCCGCCGAGCACGTGCCATCTCCTGGCGCCGTAGTCGGCAGTGACGCCGTATACGACAACCTTGTAGCATGGCATATCCGTGGAAGCAAGAGGAAGTGTTTCGTCGTCGGCGTGGCGTATTGTCGAGAGATGGCGCTAGTTTATTTTTGTGCAACGGAATCGCAAACTTCATGTAAAATGCATGGGATCCTATGGGGGGTTGGGAGAGGGTGCAACCGCCTGAGCCGAGCGGTGGCGCCACCATACCGATGCACGAGGTGGATAGGAGCGTCCTTTTGGACATTGAACGTTTCACTCAGCGTCAATCCAAACCGACATCGACAGCACTGGTCGAGTAGTACTTTCTATGAAATTTTTACCGCAATCCGTAGCGGCAGCATTTTAACGGGCGGAAGAGCCGGCCGAGCTGGCTCCGATTTATTCCGCTTGAACAACAAGACAAAAGGAAGGAGGAAGCCGCCGGGAACGTTGGTTATTACACGTATTAAAGCCGGTTATACACTATATGAACGATACGGATAGGTGGGCATGCTGCGTAGATGAGTAGATGGGTAATTATGTGACAAAGAAAAATGAAAGTAAAAAAAAGAATTTGACGCCGGTGGGATACGAACCCCAAACGTCCACATTCAGCATCAGTGCAAGAAACAGGATAATTGGGGCAAATCGCTTTGACTTATTTTGCTGTATGCCTCTTGTAAAGTGTGGCATGGGGTGGGCACGGAAAGTGCTTTACAACCGAGAAAAACGCGGGTGTCTATGACCCAGCTCTATTTTTTTCATGGGAACACTCCGGGTTCCCGGATGTAGCGTGGTGGAGGAGCAGCGGCTAGCACAATCTCGGAAATGCGACTTTTCTTTCACCTGCCATTTGGTTGCATGGTTGTTGTTTTTTTCTTATACCCGTTTTACTGTGCCTATTCCACTTCTAGCTTTTTTATATTAATATTTTGTTGTCTTGTTCGGTTTTCCGGCTCCTTTTCCTTTCCCCGCTTCTACGATATTGTAGCTATCTGCTTTGTTCTGCTCTTGACTGCTCCATTTCGATTGAGCCAAAATACACACGAGCTACTCCATCTCTTTTCAGTTCTACAACGAATATGATAATTAATAACAACCAAACACATTAAAACTCAGGAATAAATCAATCGTATGTTTAGTCGTCGGTTAGCCTTGCACTGACGGGCATGCGATTAATAAAAAAAAAGTCTTTCCACGCGCACTCGCAGGACTGAGTGAAGAAACTGGCTTTCGTTATGAGTACACTGCTAATAAAGGGGATGAATTCAGAACAACAGTAAGTGAAAAAGAAAACGGACCCACTGAACATTTCCGCACCCCGAGATTAGGTGAAAATAACCGAGCTTTATTCGTAAAACGGAAGCGATTGCCGCAGGACCAAGTTGAACAAGGTGAAGAAAGAAGTAAACGGAAGTGGGAGAAAAGAAACAGGCCTTCTGCAGACAGCTATAAAAAGCGACACTGAGCAAAACAAAAAACCCAAATAGACATTTTCTCTCTGGAGCTGGACGCGCAGCAAGTTAAATGTGTGTTCTTCCTTCTTTTTTCAAAGTCTCCGACGACATAGTATGGGAGCGAGGCGTGTGCAAGGAACAATGTTTGGTTGGGAAGAGAGGGGGATAGAGAGCAATAGTTAAAAAGGAATAGGCAAACAACTGTTCAGAGTTGGGCGAAACTGCACTGAAAGCAGATGCAGATTGGTTCGGCTGTCGTGGTGGGAAAGTCGGGGTGGGGGAATTGGGGAGTAAGAATTGTTTTTCCACAATAGCGCAGAGCCTATAAAAGAAGAAAAAGTGATTCCCTCGCTCTCAGCTACATTTTTATGCACCTTCCGCTCTATGTAGGCGACCAGCATTCTCTCTCTCTCTTCTTTCTTGCTTTCTTACATTTTTCCCAACTCTCTCCCCTTTTAGCTGGTGGTCGACAATACGTATGCTGGAACAGCTGCTCTACTAAAGAGGGAGCTACTCCATCGTGGTATGCACATGTATGCCGCAGCATAGCCACATCTTGCCGTCTTTTTGAAAGTGGGTCAGATCAGTTTGCAGAGTTTCTCTGTTTTCATTCTCTGGCCAGCAGACATTCGATTTCTCTCCCGCAAGTTTGAGCCATTTTACACGCGAGCGCATGCGTTTGTCTGTGCATGCGGAAAGCAGTTATGGAGACCAGAACGTTTTCTTGCATGCTCGGCCACACTGCCTGCTTGCCCACTGGATGTACGGTCGATGTTTCTTTCCCACCTATAAAGCAGACCGTCATCTTGGCTTTATATAAGTTGTTGCCGTGGAAACTTGCCTCCACTGACCTGTCTTAAGTAGACACTAAAGTAAGGCACTAAACCTGATCAGAGAGAGAGAGAAAGAAATGAACTTTTATTGTCGAAACAGTGTTCCGAGCGATGCCCGGTATCACCCTGAGGTGGGAGGGCTCCCTAGTCCAGGAACCCTCTGGCTTCGACTGCCCTCTTGGCCCTGGCGACGAGTTCTCACTGGTCTTCCAGGTCCTCAAGGGCGAGCTTGGCCTCCCACGTTTCGCTTAGGTAGCCGTCGTTCGTTTGTTGTAGTTCGGTTGCATATTGCGGCTTGCATGACACTGGTATCCAAGGCGAAAGTGTGACAGGGTGTGCGGTACGTTGCGGAGCGGGCATAGGTAGCTGTGTAGCGTTGGGGAGAGGAGGTGCACTAATGTTCCTTGTGTGTTGCTCCGGATACGTATGGAGATCACGCTTTCTGCTTCAGTCAGTTTGGGCCCGTGGCTCGAGTCTGCAGTGTAGCGACGAATAGGTGTTTGGTGAACCCTCTTCGGCCACGGGTCGGGTGTCCTGTAGGCGAAAAAGTTTTTAAAAGGCGAAATCTCTATACGCGGCTGGTTTGAAAAGACACGCCTTCGATCGGCGTGACCATGAATGGCACCAAATGTCAAATTACCAAGTGAAGGCGTGATATGGTGACGTCGCGTGATGACATCATCACGACGCCATCAGATGATATCATTCCTTGGTCAAAAGTGGGCCAATTCCATAAGTAGTACAACACAAGGGGACGTGCAGAAAGCTTCAAAGGTTGAAGGGACTGCAAGTTCATTTTCTTTAGGGACTCTACTGTTGTTGTTTTGTCATCATATTTCACGCTGAGCCGTGCTCCCAACTAGGGATGCAGAAATAGCGTCTGCTCCTCTCCTCGCCTCCTGCGACCGTCGCTGCGTGGGCCAGCCCGCTCCCAGCCGGGATGACTAGAGGAGGAGACGTCGCCTCGCCCCTCCATCGCCGCCCCCCCCCCTTTCTATTGCGCACTTACCTCTGATCCTACCCTCTCCCTGGCGGGCGGTATTCCTCTCTTTCCTCGCCATCACTCGCTCCCGTGAAACAACCCAAGTGCGATAGGGTGTTATCATAGTTGGATTTATTACGGAATATCACACCGACGCCGATATTGAATTCTAGATTGAAGTTTCTCCAGAATTGCAATCGCAATAAAACACAAGCGCCACACTTACAAACGCACGCACAAAAGGCGCTTGCGAAGAAATTACATTCTGTGAAGAAGAAGACGCGTCGCCGGTCAGCAGTATCGCCAACGCTCGCCTCGCGCTGCTTGTCGCTGGCATCTTTCTGGACAGTGCTCTGCCCCGACTCGCTGTGTTTGTTCAGAGCGTCACCACAGGAACGCACCGCCAATAAACCTCTTCTCAATTGGTGGAGGGTGCTGAGGGTCCCCGTCAACTGAATCTGGAGCTGCGAAGCAGAACACTTCCGCCGGTCATGACAACCAACGTCGACCAACCAGCCCCGTCCGCCCAGTCCGGCAGCGGCACCGGAGTTCCTCGGCTGAGGGACCCCAAGGTTTTCAGCGGTGCCGGTGAGACCGACGTAGAAGACTGGTTCACAAACTACGAACTGGTGAGCGCACACAACAAGTGGGATGACGCCGACAAGTTGACCCACGTCGTGTTTTATCTCACTGACGTTGCCGAAATGTGGTATCACAACCACAAAAGCGACATCCCGACATGGTCAGTATTCAAGACGTCTTTCGCTGAAGTGTTTGGCCGACCCGCTGTGCGTAAATTCCGCGCCGAACAACGCTTGCGCACACGAGCACAGAAGCCGTCCGAAACGTTCACAAGTTACATTGAAGACATCATCGATCTTTGTAACCGTGTCAACGCCGCCATGCCTGAGTCGGACAAGATTCAGCACATCCTCAAAGGGATCGACGATGGCGCATTTCAGATGCTCCTGGCCAGGAATCCTCGCACAGTTTCGGAAGCCGTCACTTTATGCCAAAGTTATGACGAGTTGAGGAAGCAGCGCGCCCTGACTCGGCCATTTTCATCGCACGCCGACTCGCTCTCGAGTCTTGGTACTGTTCACGAGCACTCGCCGACGCTTCAGGAGATCAAGGACTTCGTGCGCGAAGAAGTTGCTCGTCAACTTTCCTTGGTCCCCTTCACACAGGAGCCGCCCTCTCGTCTGCCGCCAACGCTCCGCACTGTTATTGCCGAAGAGGTCGCTCAAGCCGTTCCCGTCGCTCACCATCAGCAGTCCGTGGCCGCGCCTCTTACATATGCGCCGGTGTAAGGACCGAGTGGTAGTTCGTCACGTTTGCGAGTGCGTGGCTCAACGGAACAGGCGACAAGAGAATACGCACGACTAAGTTTCAATAAACATTTATGGGGACGAGGGATTCTAGGGACGATGACGGAGAACAAGCACAGAGATAAACACACATAAATTAATACGAACGTCCTAACCGCGGAATGTCCGATCGAGGGTACAAAAAAAACATCTCACAACTTGTAGATGTCGTTGTCTTGCGGAGGGTCAGTCCCCGTGCGGCGACGAGTCTTGTCGAAGGCGAGCCCAAGCACGCAGGTGACACGTCCCGTGTGCCTTGCAGCAGGAATACAAGGCCTCCGGAAGGGCTCCCGTTTGATCACGGCCTTGTGCCGTCCCAGGTGGCGACGGTGTTCAGGAACTCGTGACGCCTGCCCGCCGACACAGCAGGAGCCGCGCCCTGTACCGGTAGCCTCCCCAGGCTCCCCAGGTCTCACCAAGAACAGGCCGGAGGAGCTCCCCGGACAGCGCCCTGGTCCGGCACGTCCTCGCTGGAGCCACCGCCAACGCCCGAAACACCAGGAAAGCACCAGTCCTCGCTGGGCACGGCCACGACAAACTTCTCGGACAGCGCCCTGGTCCGGCGTGTCCTTCGGCTAGCTTCGCTCAGCCCTCTGCGCGTTCCACACGCGCCTCTCTTCTTTTTCGTCTTCTTTTCTTCTTGTCCCGCCGCCGCGCGTGCTACCTGCCCCTGGCTCGCCTTCATGTCGCCGTCGTCTTCATTCTCGTACGTCCGCACAAACATATCGAAATTCCACCAAAAGTTCACAGCCATATAAATTCCCTCTACAAATTTCCTCCATTCACTACAATTATCCCCCCACTCAAGAAAGTTGTTCGGTACAACAACTTGTTCACATTCATGAAGTCCAACAACACACAAGGACACAATTTACATAATGTTGCACTTCTTTTGCGATCGTTCTAAGCAAACAAAACACGTACATCTTTGTTCGAAAGGACACTATCGGTGATGAGGTTATATTTCCCTTTCCTCATATCTTTTGAGGAGGTTAACGTGGAACAAGCTCGTTCGCGAACCCAGGTCAACTAGATAATCACAGTCGCTGCGTTTTTCGACGACTGTGAAGGGACCTTTCCATGTGAGGGTAAGTTTATTCCTGTCCGATGGAAGCAGCAGCAGCACTTTATCGCCTGCAGACAGCTGTCGAAGTCTTGTCTTCCTGTCATAGTATTTCTTCTGGGAAGCTTTTGCCTTCTGATGCTCTTCATGAGTTATTTTGCAGGTGTTCGGCAATCTCTTTTGTATCTCGACGACACATCCGTACATGCTCTTGATCTCAGCATCGAGGTGGTCGCCTGTCCACAATTCCTTAAGGACGGCCATTGGGCCACGTACGAATCGTCCGTACAGGAGGTCAAATGGCGAAAAGCCAAGGCTCGCTTGTGGGACCTCACGATACGCAAACAGTAGTGGAGTCAAATACCTGTCCCATTGTTTAGGGCACTCCTGACACATTCGCCGAATCATCTGCTTGAGTGTCCCATTGAAGTTTTCAACAAGCCCGTTAACCATGCTGTGATAAGGCATTGTGGGCAGTTGTCGACCTGACAGTAGTCGTCTCAGTTCTTGTATAAGGCCAGACGCGAAAGACTTGCCACGGTCACTCACTATTTCGCGCGGGACCCCAACGCGAGCGAACATTTCCAGTAGCGCTTCCGCTGCCCGCTCCGTTTCAATACTCGGCAAGGCTACCGCATCTGGGTAGTGCGTGGCAAAGTCTATCATCGTTAGAACGTATCTATTTCCTTTTTCAGAAGTTGGGGTAAAAGGACCGATAAGATCAATCGCAACCCGATGGAATGGAGTTTCGATTATGGGCATATTACCCAGATCAACACGACCCACGAGGTGCTTCGGCACTGTTCGTTCACACATGTCACACGACTTTACAAAGCGTGTGACATCCGCTTGCACTCCAGGCCAATAAAACTCCTCAAGGACACGGTCTGTGGTCCTCTTTTGCCCCTGATGTCCAGCGAGCAATCCCTCGTGTGCCGTCTTCATAACTGTGGCGCGTAGCTTCCTCGGAACCACCAGTTGTTCGAAGTGTCGCTGTTCCGCAGTCTGGTAATGCCGGAAAAGGATGCCATGGACCAGCACGAACTTGGTAGTAGCTCGTTTCTTGGACGTTGTCGTTTGGTCCAATGCTTGGAAACAAGCCTCCAGTGTCTGATCCGTGCTCTGCAATTGCCGAAGTTCTTCCCGGCTGACGCTTAAGGGGTCAACTTGCGGTGCAGTTAATTTTTGCAGTTTTCCCGTCTTTCCTACAGCGGCCGTCACTTCCTCACTGCGTACTTTAGGCTCTGTCTCTGTATCCTTGGCTTTCTCTTTCGATGAATTGGCTTGCTTGGAATCATGATCCGCCATTGGGACAGCACCTTCGATGTTGCCAAGGATAACATCGTACAGAGGGTTCTCCATGCAAACAGCACGAGCAACTCCCCTGAAAAACGGTGAATCAATAAACACGTCGGCCTCTGGCAGACTCTTTTCCGACCGGTCTAGTAAGCGTATAATGCGGGTGCTGCCAGTTAGCTTGGTGTCGGGAACCAGTGAGCGTTTTACTACAACCGTGTTGCAGCCGGTGTCTCGGAGGACAGTCACCAAGTTGCCCTCAAGACGCCCAATTACCGTCGGCATCTTTTCCAGCGCTCCACAGCACGTTGTACAGCTCTGGGCAACATCCAGCATCCCATGACTTTTGCATGCACTTGTGTGGGCAGGCTTTCGTTGTTTTTTCTGCTCATCCTGCAATTCTTCCTGTCTTAGAACAGAGCATGAAGCTTCACCATGTCTCCCAGAGCCAACAAAACACGTGTCGGCGCTATGGCCCGGCTTCTTGTACTTCCAGCATGGTGATGGCTTCGGTGCCCTAGATCTCGTCCAGCAGTCGGAAGCTTTGTGTCCTGGCTTGTTGCAAAGAAAGCAGACAGGCTTTTCTTTGCTCTCTGTCATCACAGCTGCTTTATAATGGCCTGGCGGCTTCCCCTTCTCTTCTTTTCCGTCCTTGCCTCTAGCAAGATTTATGATGCCTTGCGCTTCCAAGTACTGGTCAGCTGTCTTTGCCAGTGTGTCAAGGTCATCACATCCTCTTTCCTTCAGAAAGATCGCCAGTTTTTCTTCGCAGCGTCGTAAAAACTGCTCAGACACGATTTTGTCCCGCAGCGCCTCATATGTCTTTGCTGTTTTGGCTAACTCTTGCCAGTGGTCAAAGTATCCTAGAAGACGGCCAGCAAACTGCCGTGCGGTCTCAGCATTTTCAGGCTTGGAATCCCGGAACTTCACACGGTACCCTTCTTCCGTGTAGCGGAACCGCTGCAGTAGCGTCTGCTTCAGCTTGGCATAATCGGTAGCGTCTTCCGCGGACATCCGACCTACTGCCGTTAGTGCTTCGCCCGTCAGACAGAGACTCAAAGACAAGGCCCACTTGTCTTGTGGCCAAACTTGACTAGACGCTACTCTCTCAAACCTCTGTATATAAGCATCTAGTTCATCCCTCTCCTCGTTATAGGGAGGGATCATCTTATGGGGGCTGCGAAAACTCTGACCACCACCTGTCTCGCTGCCTACGGTGGTTCTCGGACTCAACCGCTCTGCCTCTAACACACGCCTTCGCTCTTCGAGGAGCGCCCGTTCCGCCTCCATACGCGCTAACTCTCGCGCGTGTTCCTCCTGCGCCGCTACCCTCGCTTCTTCGCGCTCCTTAGCTCGCTGATCCCTCATGTCCTTCTGCTCTGCGCTAACCCATGCCTGCAAGGCCTCTCCAGTGAGTCCCATCTCCTTCCCTAACTCAACGAGCGTTCTCTTTTCGTCCATTGCCGCCCACCACACACAAGCAACGTGAGGCTCTAAGGTGTACGGAAGAGCTTGGTCCTGTCTCGCGGACGCCAGAAAATTGTAAGGACCGAGTGGTAGTTCGTCACGTTTGCGAGTGCGTGGCTCAACGGAACAGGCGACAAGAGAATACGCACGACTAAGTTTCAATAAACATTTATGGGGACGAGGGATTCTAGGGACGATGACGGAGAACAAGCACAGAGATAAACACACATAAATTAATACGAACGTCCTAACCGCGGAATGTCCGATCGAGGGTACAAAAAAAACATCTCACAACTTGTAGATGTCGTTGTCTTGCGGAGGGTCAGTCCCCGTGCGGCGACGAGTCTTGTCGAAGGCGAGCCCAAGCACGCAGGTGACACGTCCCGTGTGCCTTGCAGCAGGAATACAAGGCCTCCGGAAGGGCTCCCGTTTGATCACGGCCTTGTGCCGTCCCAGGTGGCGACGGTGTTCAGGAACTCGTGACGCCTGCCCGCCGACACAGCAGGAGCCGCGCCCTGTACCGGTAGCCTCCCCAGGCTTCCCAGGTCTCACCAAGAACAGGCCGGAGGAGCTCCCCGGACAGCGCCCTGGTCCGGCACGTCCTCGCTGGAGCCACCGCCAACGCCCGAAACACCAGGAAAGCACCAGTCCTCGCTGGGCACGGCCACGACAAACTTCTCGGACAGCGCCCTGGTCCGGCGTGTCCTTCGGCTAGCTTCGCTCAGCCCTCTGCGCGTTCCACACGCGCCTCTCTTCTTTTTCGTCTTCTTTTCTTCTTGTCCCGCCGCCGCGCGTGCTACCTGCCCCTGGCTCGCCTTCATGTCGCCGTCGTCTTCATTCTCGTACGTCCGCACAAACATATCGAAATTCCACCAAAAGTTCACAGCCATATAAATTCCCTCTACAAATTTCCTCCATTCACTACAGCCGGTTATGCAGCCCGTAGCCTCACCTATTACGTATGCCCAGGTGGTGCGTAGGCCTCCCCAGCAGCCTTACCCACCTATGCAGCAATATGCCCACCGATCTGCACCTCTTCCTACACCTTGGGCCGAGCCGCGAGTCAGCACTTCTTGGAGGACTCCTGACAATCGCCCCATTTGCTACGCCTGCGGTACTCCAGGGCACGTTGCTCGATATTGTCGCCGTCGCTTTCAAACATCCAGCGACGCTACCCGGCCGTTCCAATACGGCGCTCATCCCATGCGCCCATCTCCTACCGGACCCTCACCATCGGATGCTTACACTGACCACCCTGACTTTCCGTCGCGCCGCTCACCATCTCCTCGACGGCGATCGCTCTCCCCAATGCGTCGCCGACCCGGACCCTCGAACCAGGAAAACTAAACGCCGCAGTTCAAGAGGCAAGAACTGCGCCATCTTCGAGCTGCCCAAGTCCTCGCACTTCCCCTGCTAACGTACTCGCCGTATCTGTCGATGGTTTTCCTTCATTTGCCCTTGTAGACACCGGCGCAGCCGTTTCTGTTATAGCCGCCAAGCTCTGCCGTTCACTACGCAAAGTGACCACGCCGCTCTCTGGACTGTCGCTACGCACGGCCAGCGCACAGCACATCACACCTCTCGCATCCTGTACTGCCCGCGTATTCATACAAGGCACTATGTACGTCGTGGAGTTTATTGTTCTTTCTGCCTGCTCGCACGACGTCATCCTCGGGTGGGATTTTCTATCACGTCACAATGCCGTCATCGACTGCGCACGCGCTGAAGTTGAATTTTCGCCGCTGTGTGCAGAGCCATTCCACGACGCTCTTGTTCAGCTACCTAAACTCGTCGTGCGCGAGGACACCGACATTCCGCCTGCCTCTCTTGCCGTTGTCCCTGTCTTTTGCGGTGGCCTCAACGATGCTACGGTCTTGTTCACACCTTCCGACACCTTCATGAGTCGCAGAGCCGTCCCACTGCCTTTTGCTGCTCTTGACATCGCTGCCGGCCACAGCAATGTTTTTGTCTACAATTCCCTCTCCGCACCGGTTACGTTGCTTGTCGGCGAATGTCTCGGTCGCGTGGAAGAGCTTGACCCTTCGTTCTTTCTGAACGTGCCAGACGAATCGTGTCATACTGACTCGAGCGACCTTCTTGCCCTTTCAACACAGGAGGGCTCGTCGAGTGAAATATTCACGAGTTCAATCGCTGATACCCTGACTGCCGAAGAACGCGCCGCGCTTCTTCGACTTCTCCAACACTTCACGACTTCGTTCGATGTTTCTCAGCCGCAGTTGGGCCGCACGTCGGAAGTCCACCACTACATTGACACCGGTTCGCACCAGCCGTTGCGTCAAAGACCGTACCGCGTCTCTGCTGCAGAGCGTCGCGTCATCAACGACCAGGTCGAAGATATGCTACGCCGTGGCGTTATTCAACCATCCCACAGTCCTTGGGCATCTCCTGTCGTGCTAGTTCGCAAGAAGGACGGGTCTATTCGTTTTTGCGTCGACTACCGTCGCTTAAATAAGGTGACGCGGAAAGACGTCTATCCTTTGCCGCGCATCGACGACGCCCTTGACAGCCTTCAAGGAGCAGAATTCTTCTCGTCCTTAGACTTACGTTCTGGCTACTGGCAGGTTCCGATGGCTGAAGCTGATCGCGAGAAAACTGCCTTTATTACACCTGACGGGCTGTACGAATTTAACGTGATGCCCTTTGGCCTTTGTAACGCACCTGCCACGTTTGAACGACTCATGGACAACACATTGCGTGGCCTCAAGTGGTCTATGTGTTTATGCTACCTCGACGATATTGTCGTTTTCTCTCCCGATTTTCCTACCCATCTACATCGGCTCAGACAGGTTTTGACGTGTTTAACCAACGCTGGACTGCAACTCAACCTTAAGAAGTGCCGCTTCGCCGCGCGGGAGCTGACCATCTTAGGCCACATAGTATCTAAGCACGGTGTTCTACCCGACCCTGCGAAACTTCGTGCCGTCGCCGAGTTCCCGAAGCCTGTTACCATCAAAGAGCTTCGAAGTTTTGTCGGACTATGCTCCTACTTCCGGCACTTCGTCCGAAATTTCGCGTCCATCATGTCGCCGTTGACCCAGCTCCTACGCGGCGACACAGACCTCTCCTCCTGGTCTCCTGAGTGCGACGTCGCGTTTGCTACGCTCCGTCGTCTGCTCACTTCTCCTCCCATCCTTCGCCATTTCGACCCAACAGCTGCAACTGAAGTGCATACAGACGCTAGTGGGGTCGGTCTTGGCGCTGTCCTCGCCCAACGTAAGCCCGGCTACTCCGAATACGTCGTCGCCTATGCGAGTCGCACGCTGACAAAAGCAGAGACCAATTACAGCGTCACTGAAAAGGAGTGCTTAGCTCTGGTATGGGCGCTTACTAAGTTCCGCCCGTATTTGTACGGTCGCCCGTTCGACCTGGTAACGGATCACCATGCCCTTTGTTGGCTCGCCACGTTGAAAGATCCGTCTGGCCGACTAGCCCGTTGGGCACTCCGAATTCAGGAGTACGATATTCGCGTCATCTATCGCAGCGGACGCAAGCACTCTGACGCGGACGCCTTGTCTCGTTCGCCTCTACCTCCAGACTCGGCCTGCGCAACGAACTGCACACACTCAGTCACATCTCTCGACATTCACTCCGTAGCTACTGAACAACGCCGTGACCCATGGATCGCTTCTCTTTTCGGCTATCTTTCGGGAGCCTCGACCACTCCTGCATCCCGATCTCTCCGCCGCCAAGCTGCCCATTTCGCCATTCGTGATCGGCTGCTACACCGACGGAACTACGCTCCCGCAGGCCGTAAATGGCTCTTGGTAATTCCCCGAACCTTAAGATCACAAATATGTGCTGCCTTCCACGACGATCCACAATGTGGCCATGCCGGAGTTTTCAAAACCTATGAACGTATTCGCCATCGCTACTACTGGCGCGGCATGTACAACTTTGTACGAAAATTTGTTCAGTGCTGCCCCGACTGTCAGCGTCGCAAATCACCACCTTCACGCGCGTCTGGAGCCTTGCAGCCACTTCCGTGCCCTGCCAACCCCTTCGACCGCGTCGGCATAGATCTCTACGGCCCACTTCCAATGACACCGGATGGCAATCGGTGGATCATAGTCGCTGTGGACCATTTGACACGCTACGCCGAAACTGCTGCTCTGTCAAGTGCCACTGCGCGGGACGTAGCGTCTTTCGTCCTACGCCGATTTATCCTTCGACATGACGCACCTCGGGAACTCCTTAGTGACAGAGGTCGAGCCTTCCTCTCGGAAGTCGTCGAAGTTCTGCTTTCCGAATGCCACGTTGTTCATCGACGGACCACGGCATACCACCCGCAGACTAACGGGCTCACCGAACGATTCAACCGCACCCTCGGTGACATGCTCGCGATGTACGTGACATCTGATCATGGTAACTGGGACCGCGTTCTTCCCTTCATAACGTTCGCATACAACACCGCGACACAGGCTACCACGGGATTCTCACCTTTCTTTCTCCTGTATGGCCGCGAACCTTCGCACACCATCGACACTCTCCTACCATATCGCCCGGACGCTTCCGAATGCCCACCTGTGTCCGAAGCTGCCCGACAAGCGGAAGAGTGCCGCCAACTCGCGCGCACCTTTACATCCCAAGAACAACAGCGCCAGAAGGAAAACAACTCCGACTCACTTCCAAGTCCCAGCTATTCCCCTGGATCTCTTGTATGGCTGGCTGTTCCGTACCAAGCTCCTGGGCTTTCCTCAAAGCTCGTCCCAAAGTACGAAGGGCCTTACCGTGTTTTGGAGCAAACATCCCCGGTGAACTTTATCATTGAGCCAGTTTCCCCATCTGACGACATGCGCCGGCGTGGACGTGACCTCGTCCACGTGGCACGTCTCAAGCCATACCACAGCCCTCTGCCTCCAGACTCCTAGGTCGCCAGGATGGCTCTTTTCCGGCGGGGGCGAATTGTGAAGAAGAAGACGCGTCGCCGGTCAGCAGTATCGCCAACGCTCGCCTCGCGCTGCTTGTCGCTGGCATCTTTCTGGACAGTGCTCTGCCCCGACTCGCTGTGTTTGTTCAGAGCGTCACCACAGGAACGCACCGCCAATAAACCTCTTCTCAATTCAAAGAAGTTGTTATTCTGCGGGGTTGCTTTTCCTAGAAGCCCTCAGTACCACTTACGAAAGGGGTGGTACATTACCATGTAGGCACTTCGCATGACGCATGTGGAAAGCATTCCTTAAGACAGCCCTTGAGGTCGATCAAGTGAACTCCATGGAATTCGAGAATATGAAGACAAGAAACAAAGCAAGACCAGATTCGCCCGAACCATTTCATTCGAGCAACGAGGCAGATCTGCAACGTAGGGTAATTTGTGCAACGTATTTCACAATATGGTAATCTACCTTACTTTCATAAAAATTTGAACAGATTATACATAATTAAGAGGACGAGCGGCCGAGCAAAGCAATCAAGAAAACTTCTTGTACACTGCCAGCCAGTGGATCAAAAAATTGCCGGACACTCAACGCAACCTCCCGCAGTGAAATTTACATTTCCGCTGCATCAGTCTCTTCAGAATGGCTGTCAGTTGGGCTTGTTGGTTCATGATCTTGAGGGTTGAATCGCGCATGTACGCTCCTTTTCCTTTTGCATTCAGAACAAAATGCTACCAGAAGACATCAAGCGTCTTTTTGGCAACTTCACCCCTTCCGCGGGACATGGACTGAGAGTGTGCAAAATCCTGAAAGCTGAATGGAATAGACAAATCAGCCTACACAGACAGTACCTGTCCGCCTCTGTTCACGATGGTGTTAATGCGTCTGTGGCCATGAAGAGACTTCGTGATTTCCAGCGCACCGCTAGTCAAACTACGGAGTTCCTTTGGGCACAGCAGTTGACTGTGCTACGCTCCGCCGTTGTGAAAAGGAAACCTGCAGCGAAGAAACCTTCAGTGCATGTGCCTGAGCACATACCCGTGCCTCCAGACATCCTCCAAACCCTCAGTCTCGGTCCCAAATTCGCCGTCGAGCCAAAGACGTCTGCTCCCCAGCTACTTGCTCTCGTGTGGCATGTTTCGTGCCACGTCCCGGAAGAGGAGCAACAGCGCTGCATTTCCGAAGGAGTTGACGCCATCGCCCGTAACAAACCGGCCAGGGCCCAGATCCCTATAAGGCGGGTGGAAGCATTCCTCAGCGACCACTCTCTTACTCTGGTTCCTGCTGATAAAGAGGGAGGATTCACCGTCCTGTCCTTGGATTTGTTCCGGAAGAAAGGCCACGAAGCTGTAAGCTCTGTTTTCGTGCCTCAGGACGATGTCACTATTTCCAAGGTTAAGTCTAAAGCCAGGCAGCTATGCAAGAATTTAAACCTTTCTCGTGTTGTTACTGGCATTAATAACAGTAAACAGGACTTTCTTAATGTGTTTTTCAGTGCGAAGACACATAAGCCTCACACACCTTTTCGTGTAATTATCTCCGAGCGGGATACATGGCAGAAAAGCATTTCTATGTTCTTACAGGGCCACCTGAAAGAACTGGTAATTAATGATCCCTTCATTGTTAGAAATTCAGAGGAAGTCTTGCAGTCTATTGTACCCTTGGCTAATAGGGCTGTGTATGGCTTTTCGATAGATGTTAAAGACTTGTATTACTCCATTCCTCATGAGCAACTAATAATTGCTGTGGAAGAGTGCATTGACCTGTACGGCAGTACGCGTTTTCAGGGTTTGTGCGGCGTACCAGTGCGCAGTTTTTTAGAACTTTTATCCTCTTACCTGAAGACAACTTTCATTTCATGGGAAGGCAAGCCATTCATCCAAAAAGAAGGCATTTGTATCGGATCATGCATTGCTCCCATTCTCAGTGATATCTTTTTAGCTAAAATTGACAAAGCGGTGGCGGAAAGTCTACGTAATCTCAACATCATCATGGTTCACAGATTTGTAGACGACTATCTCATCCTGTTTGACAACGACCCCCTAGGTAACCAGTCATACGCGTTAGACATTCTTTCTTGTTTTAAAGATAGCTTTAAGCCCCTAACTCTCACGCATGAAATGCCTGATAACAATGTGATCAAGTTCCTTGACATCATGTTCACCTTCCACACAGATCATTTCTGTTGGCGCTATGAACCTCGATGTAATAAACCGGTCCTTCCATACAACTCGGCACACTCCAAATTAGTAAAGAGATCAATTGTAAAGCTTTGCTTTCATAATGCTTTATCAAAGTCATGCGAGCATGAAGTTGCGGTTAGTTTTGAGCACCAGTCCGACCGGCTATCTGAAGCAGGTTATCCATTAAGTGTGCAATCCTCTGTAGCTGAAACTTTGCTCAGAAAGCATCGCCAGATGCCCTCAACTGAGGAGCCCTCAAAAACTAACGCGAAAAAAGTTGCCGTCATACCGTACTTCCACAAGATTTCACACAATTTGAAAAAAGTGGCGGAACGTTCCAAAGTAAAAGTAGTTTTTTCAGCCCCGCGCAAACTCCTGAGCCTATGCCACCGCAATAGTAGCAATATGAAATCTAATGCATGCACTAAGAAACACAAATTCACCTATGTTCCTTGCAAGAGTAATGTTGTGTATCGGATTCCAATTTCGTGTGGTAAGATATATATAGGTCAAACCGGAAGGTGTATTAATGACAGACTTAGAGAACATAACAACAATGTAAAAAATGGACGTGATGGATGGCTTGCGATTCACTGCAAGACATGTGGGTGCCAACCTGTGTTCAGCGCATGTACAATTGTCGCATCGCAGAAAGATAAATTGACGAGAGAAATTATCGAAGCTGAGAACATTGTTAGATTAGGTCCCGAATGCGTCAGCACGCCGTCTGTTAACTTATCTGGTAAAGAGCTCGAGTTTCTAAGAAGTTGATTGTTGTACTCACCTGGTGGCGCAAGAGTGGTGCATAAAAAACTGTGTGCTCAGGAAATAAACTTTTGTTGGTAGTTTGCGCTCTGTGTGTTGTCGTCTCTTCTTTTAGTCCCTGTCTCGTTTGCGCGATTCAACCCTCAAGATCAGTCTCTTCTTGCCCCGATTTCACCCATTCAAAGTCACAGCCTTCCTCAATTTGGGCCAGCTCTTCCAAAAATAAAATTTTCACCAGGAAATCAGGCCTAATAAATGAAAGAGGGTCCCGCATATATTCCCACTCATTTGAGCGAAATCTAAGTCGCATACATCCTGATTATTTAGTCGTGCTAAGGCACGGATTACACATAATAACGGTGGCAACATCGCATTTTCCAAGCGCCTACTTGGCATACTGTCATCCTCCAGTCTTTCATTTGGTTATTTTTTTTTCTTCGAGTTTTTCCTCTACTCTCGCGCAATCTCCTTCCAACAAAACAGGGCCGCAGTGTCTGAAAAACAAGAAACCGTCTTTTGAAACTCGTCTCCAGAGCTACACATTCAAACGAGTTTATTATACGAGACCGTTGACAACTCTAGTTGTAGCCAGTGCTGGACTCGACGAGTTGAATCCGGTATTCCCAGAATAACGCATAAACAGACAACTAGAATATCCTCGATTCACTAGTGCCCCTTCTTTCGCGACTGCGACTGAGCTTGTTAGGTCATATCGCCCCTTTAGTTTTGTTTTTCGCTTGACCATTCTCTTTCTCGCATGTCTTGTTTTTGGACCAGGAAAATGTATGCTCAGTATGATCAATATAAAGCCAGTGGATCAGAAACTGATTACTAGAGTATTGTTCGAGCAATCACGTTATTACTACTTTTAACCCTGACCTCCTTTGCTACTTCCGATTAGCCATTATTTTTCGGTGAAAACGAACGATTACTTCATGTGTTCAGGCACAAAATAAAATACTGCAACCTCGACCTTAGGACCAAGCGTGCTTTCAGCCGGTCTTCTCCTTCTGCTTCTCCTTCTTCTTCTTCTTCTTCTTCTTCTTATTATTATTATTATTATTATTATTATTATTATTATTATTATTATTATTATTATTATTATTATTATTATTATTATTATTATTATTATGAGTTGTTGCGTATTGTAAGGAGGCCTTCGTACCTCTTGGGGGCGACAGCTACTCCTTTGCTCCTATACACACTAAGGCGACAGGGTGTTAAAAGGGTGTGTGGTTCGTCCCTTTGGGAACTAACAGGGCTGCCAAACCATTAATCGTTTTAAAAACTAACGGCACCGGGACTAACCGTTAGTCCCCATGCAGCTAACTAGTCCCCACAGTTCACCCCAATGGACTAACATTTAGTCCTCACATATACATCTTACCGGGCACCTGTTAGTCCCCACAGATCACCTCAATGGACTAACATTTAATGCCCACATTTACACCTTGCCGGGCAACCGCTAGTCCCCGCAGCTGCACCTCGCCGGACAAACGGTTGCTCCACTCAAACACTCCATTCGGATGAACTTTTTATCCCCATTTCAAGTGATCCGTTAATCCCCAAAGATGATATTCTGCAGTTATTCTCCGAAAGGCTTAATGCTTTTCTCGCGTGTTTTTTTTTTCGTGGTAAGCAACAAATGGCGCGGAAGAGAACACGCGAAAAAATATTGTCATGCGTGTATCGCTGCTTTCGCAGTCAATTCGACAAAGAAAAAAAAGTTTAATTTTTTCTCTATACATGTGAAGTTTGTGCTTTATTTCATTGAATTCACTATAAATATCCAAAACCGGTCCAGCCGCATTGTCATAACTCGTACGGTCCTTTTTGTGAAGCGGCTCCAACGGAAGCGACAGATGACTGGCATTGCAAGCGCCAGCGCGCATAGCATTCTGCACGTTGTGGACAACAGCTGCATCCTGCAAAGCACAAAAAGATTGCACGTAGTCAGTCACACGTGAGAGTGAGTATGAAGACGCACGCGCATGGCAAATACGCGCAAGGTGAAATAAAAGCCTAGATCGTCGAACATGTCTGAAATATGACATGCAAATAATTTCACCGTAATGTCATACATCATCAAACACGCATTTCGAACCACATAGCGCAACAGCTCAAGCGCGGCAGCCGCAGCCATCACGCCGAAACGCCGCCAACGAGTCCGCAAGTTTTCTGCAAGCGGCGTCGTACAGCTCAAGCAAGCCCGTCAGCCGCCGCTGCCGCCAGCGAACCTCGAGCAGAAGAGCGAGCGAACGCGGGGCCGCCGCCACGAACGGCGCCCAGCTGCTTGCCAGCGAGCGACGGGGAAGCCGACGATGATGGCGTCCAATTTCCACAAAGTTCCTCGAGCGAACGGCCGTACAGCGAGCGAACGCGGCGGCGAGCTGCTTGCGAGCCAGCTTGGGGAAGCCGACGGTAATGGTGACCAGTTTCCACAGAGTTCCGCAGCACAGCTAAAGTCGGCTAGCTAAAGCTCCCGCCAGCCCATGTCGGTGCACTTCAAGCGCGCGACATACAACCGAGCTCGTTGCCGGCCACCGCAATGCGTTTTGGACGAGTCACAGCGCAGCAGCGAGCCCTCTGCCCAATATCGTGAGCCCGCAGCTAACCACCGCGGCAAGCACTCGATGAGCGCGCGTCCAGGCGGCCGACGGCAATGGCGGCCAATTTCCATGCGCTTTCAAAGCACAGGCGAGCTGACGCCCAAGCCGGCCTTCGCGGTGTATTTCGTGCGCGCTATATACAATACTATCGAGCCCGTTGCCGACTAGCGCGACGCGTTTCGCGCATACGAGAGGTACGGCAGAATAAAGAATCATCACTTACTTGGGAAGGAATCCAGCGCCGATATATGCCCAGAGTCAGACCGAAATCGTGGATCCGATAAGCCTACTGTGTTCACGTACGGCCGCCATTCCCAGCCGGTGGCGACGCAGTGCCGTGACTACGCAGGAGATATACAGCGCGGCGTCGCGGCGTGTCGAGACCAGCTCCAGACTTCATGGGTACGGCGAAACGTAAAAGCAGCACCACACGCTCATCCACGCATACGTGTAAGACACCGTGGCGTCACCTATACCATCGAACTCTCCAAGCGCAACATAACCGCCAACACGCCAACACAAAAACAAGTGGGAAGACTGACCCAAGAACGAGGAGGACGGTTAGTTCCCTTGACAACGGTTTGCACACGGAACGTATTTCTGCACACGGCCTGCATCTCCCGCGCGGTTGATCCCTTTGAAGACAAACTGATTTGCTCACGGCACGCATCCTTCTGCGGCTGCTCCTCAACGGTCTATCCGTTCATCGCGCGCGCCTATTAGGCTCCGTTACTCCTCTTTCGGGTAATTGTGCAGTTTATAGAAATCACCCTTGTTCGGCAAGCACTAAGGGGCTGGGCTTGCCGAAGCATGACACTCACCATTTCTTGTTACGAGAATAATCAAAACATATCGAGATTTCTTTCATGCTTCATAGCAGTGTAAAAACTACACACTAGCTGTGGCAATTAATCACAGAGGCAAGGCTTAGATTGACGAGCTAGTTGAGAACAGAAATGTGCTATCAAAATGCAAATTTTGGAGCTCAGATGTGTTACCCTACGTGTGTGCGTGTGTGTGCGTGTGGGTGTACGCGTGTGTGTGTGTGTGTGTGTGTGTGTGTGTGTGTGTGTGTGTGTGTGTGTGTGTGTGTGTGTGTGTGTGTGTGTGTGTGTGTGTGTGTGTGTGGTGTGTGTGTGTGTGTGTGTGTGTGTGTGTGTGTGTGTGTGTGTGTGTGTGTGTGTGTGTGTGTGTGTGTGTGTGTGTGTGTTTGTGTACGCGCGCGCGCGCGAGCGTACACACACACACAAATACCCGCCACGGTAATGTAGTGGCTATGGTGCTCTACTGCTCACCCGAAGGTCGCGGGATCGAATGCCGGCTGCGGCGGCCGCATTTTCGGTGGAGGTGAGCATGCTAGAGGCCCGTGTATTTAGACGCACGAACGCCAGGTGGTCGAAGTTTCCGGAGCCCTCCACTACGGCATCCCTCATAATCATGTGGTTTTCAGACGTAAAACCTCACAAATTACTATTAACACTCTTATGCTGAGAATGAGGCCACGGCTACAATTCCCGTCAGTGAATGCCTTGTTTATTTGGGGTGGACTGAGAAAGGGCTCCTACCGTTAAATTTCGGTCTTCATTGAAAAACGGCGGGTGATAAAAATTAACTCGTACATGCCGTGCCCCAGAGTCTTCCACAAGTTTTATGTTGCATCGGAACGTTAAACCTTTATTATTTATTCCGTGAACTTGTTTCGGATATACCTTACGGCTTTTAACCAGCAAAAGAATAATTATGCGAGCATCACGTTAAACAGCTGGTTATTTTTACGTGCAGTGTACTGGATGGTCTCAGCGCAGGCGCTTGCTCTTGATTAATGACCACGCATGATGATGACAAAAAAAAAAAAAAAAACTCTAGGCCTGCGCGGAAAGCGCAGCACAGTCGCAGCGGAAGCTGGGACCATGGCATTTCTACGGCCCGTTGTAAACTGTCTTGGGGTTACTAATACAAGTACACTAGCAAGGTACCCACTACGCCATAAATAATCATTTTTGTGAAGCTGGCAAGCACCCTTTACGTCATAATTTGTCACTCTGTGGAGAAGCGATGTACCAGCTACGCAACTCTAAGGCATTATGTGCACTTTGTTGATGCGACGGCTGATGACGATGAATTACAGCAGAGGCCTTCGTAATGGGTTGGAAGCATTCAACAACACACTCGTCTGGTTACAGAATTCGCGTCGTGTGACGCCTGGTTGTTATTTTACTCTTTATACCACGCTATATTACATATGTTAATGTGGTTCCTTGCCGACATGAAGCCTGCATAGGGTCTTTTAGCAAAGGAGTTTCAAGCGCCGGCATGGCTCTGTGGTAGAATACTGGGCTCCCATGAGAGGGCCCTGGTTCGAACCCCGTTCCATCTTGGATATTTTTTTATTTTTTTTTAGGGGCGAATCTCCTTAAGACCTAGCCTTATCCGCCGTCCGCGTCTGTCACAGTACACGAAACCCAAACCGAAAAAAAATGTATGTGAAAAAATAAGTAAATGAGAGGGCGCATCGAAAAATCGAAAAAAGAACGCATCTGTGAAAAGGAATACACGAGAGGGTGCCTCCGAAAACCGAACAAAAATTGAAACTGAATAAAAAAAATGAAAAAATCTGCGAAAAAAAGATACACGAGAGAGTGCTGCGGTGCACGCCCTCTCACAACGGAGAACACGCCGCCCGCCTATTATGCCAGCGTGGCAAAAATACGCGAGAAAAAGAGTCCGCAGAAATTCTCTGCCTTATTCCGAAAAGCTAAAACAACATTGCTAATTGAGCCATCTTCAACGACAAAGCCAGTAGAAATGAGTAAACAGCTCACAATGAGTGGCTTTACAGAATAAAATAGGAATATATTGATTACTTTGCATTCTTTGAGCAGGAACACGTGAATGCCCCTTCTTATGTGTCCTTCAGCTCAAGTTGTCATCACTCAGCAACACACGCCATATCGAGTTTCAAAAACACAAAGCCTGAGAATCCCCCTTTCGGCCTCCCAACTATAAGCCAACGGCCTAACAAAGGCGCGGTATCCATTTCAACCGCGCACATTTTCGAGACCTCATTACCTTACTGTGCATATAGACCGCGCCGGCGGAATTACGTACAGCACTGGCTAAGCAGTGCACTATATGTTACAATAGCCTTTATAATACCGCGTCTTGGGATGACCGAAACATTTTCTATGGTGCTATATAATGGTAACATGGTGTCAATTCATGCAGGAAGCAATAGTGATATCTTATTGTATTCTAGCATGTTTGGTCTTGCACTTGATATACTGAGTTCCTAAGAAACGTTCGCTTTATTTCTGCACCAGATTCACTGCCACCATTCATTGAAATGCATGCAACGTCAGGTTTCCAGAATAATAGGTCTCATTACTCCCCCACAGTGGCATGTTTTTCTCTCGACTTCCGTCCGCTCCGATACACGATACCTCTCTCGGATCGAACAACACACCAGCGAACCCATCAGTCTATTATTCCTGAGCTCGCTTTCTACAGACATCCCTTGAACGAAGCTACGTTTCGTACTTCGTGCCTAGTGAAAAACCCGTTCTGCCCATCAACAAAGCCCTCAAACGAAGAGAAAATGGAAGTAAAGAAATCGGAACTCTCATTTGTGCAAGTCGAGCGTATTGAGCGGTAAGCTTACGAAAAGCCTGCCCATAAACCGAACCGTGTGTGAAGACGCGTACCTAATACGAGTCTACTGAGAGTGCTCTCTAACTTGGCCATCGGCTGAAAACTATACGCCAGCTAGCCAATATGAAAAGCTCTCGTTATTTCCTTCATTTATACTTTATTTTACACTTTCCTTCAGAGCTTGCTCAACGTGTTGAAACTTGTGGTGCACAAAAAAAGACACGGACAAAGAAAGTGACGACAGGACGAAAGCGCATCGTCGCTTTCTTTGTCCGTGCCATTTTTGTGCACCACAAGTTCCACCATGTATCATTACCAACAAGCCCACTGTTACCTCCTTTCAAGTTCCCTATCGTATTAAGCTTTATACATAGCCACAGTGAAGACATGACAGCAGCACCGTAGCCATAAGCATTGTTGAAGTAGTATACGGTGCTTCGCTTTTAAGAGCGGAGCTGTTTGAGCTTGGGTAATTCCGGCGTGGGATGCAAGAGAAGGAAAGGCAGGGAGGTTAACCAGTTTAGGAAAACCGGTTTGCTACCCTACACGTGGGAACAGGGTGTGGGAGATTTAAAGATGCAGAGGAAAAAGAGAGAGAAAGATAGCACATGACGCAGCACACACAGACTCAGTCGGTCACTCTTGCGTGGTACGCGACATTTCTGTCACAGCCGCTTGTCCAAGTTCGTCTCTCTTAAAAACCTCAGCAGTGCGTTCGTCGCCTTCAGCTGCGATGTCTTCTGTTGACGACATGCAAGAACTGTTTCAACAGACATTTGTCTACTGTCAAGGTGCGCTGGAACGGACGCCAGTGTCTGTCTCTGAACATTATATACCGGACAGTCGCCCATGATGTGCTGTAACGTCTCCTCGCAACGACAGGCATCTCAAAGAGCGTTGTCGGTCATTCCAATACGAAAGGAATAGGATTTCGTAGATGCCACCTCTAGCCATAAGCGATAAAGCAGTGTGGTCTCTCTTCGACGGAGTCCAGTTGACATACAGAGATGCATCAAAGAGGACAGGTGGCGGCCTTAACGACTGGTCCCGTTGGTGTGGCTGCTTGGTGAGCCCCATAGAGCGAGCGTGATCTCCTGTGCCAGCCCTCGAAGACTGCTGGCAGCGTCAGACCTTGAATGTGGTATGGGATCTTCCTGTGTGCTTTCAAGAGCTGCCCGAGCGGCATTATCGGCGTGTTCGTTCCCTATGACGCCGCAGTGACATGGCAGCACTGAAACGTCACGTGGTGCCCTTTCTCATGTGGAGTATGTCGAAGTCATCGAATTTCGAATACGAACTGTTCGTATGGTCCGCGACGCAGAGCAGATAGCACAGACTGTAGGGCTGCTTTTGAGTCGCTGAAGATCGACCATTGTTGAGGTGGTTCCCAATTGACCAAACAAAGTGCAGCGCGCATTATTCTCTAAAACTATCGTCAAGCACGACGACAAACTTCCCTCGGGCTTCACCACTGCATCTAAACCACCGATGCCCCCTTCGCGTTTTATTCGACCCAGAGTGCATCTGAGAGTATCAGGAATCCGAAAAGAATCCGAGTTGTCGTCACTTGTGCTGATACAACTGTCTCTGCTTCTTTTGCACGAGAGGTATGCGGACAGTGTACATATATATATAGATGGTTCCACAAGCATCCAGTGTTCGTCCGGTGCGGTGGTTGTCCCAGCAAGAGCTATTACCATCAG
The DNA here is from genome assembly GCF_013339695.2 of Rhipicephalus sanguineus. Classification (NCBI taxonomy): domain Eukaryota; kingdom Metazoa; phylum Arthropoda; class Arachnida; order Ixodida; family Ixodidae; genus Rhipicephalus; species Rhipicephalus sanguineus. The sequence goes on along the minus strand of NC_051186.1, from coordinate 24,919,985 downwards.
CTTTAGGACTGACCACTCCACGACGTCGACAGCTGCGGAACTAGCTGCTATGCAAAAGTTAGCCAAGGGTATGCGCAGCAGAAATCGGGTAGAAAGCCAAACAGATCCTAGCATAGCGTAGCCATGCAGTATAGCAAGGCGTTGAGAAATGCAAGTGAGGATGAGGAGAAAGGTAAGGAAGAGGGGAAAGGGTAAGGCATAGTTTAGTACGTACAAAGCAGCTCCCAGCGTAGCATAGCCATGCAAACGATAGTACAGCAGCGGTGTGGGAAAGGAAAAAGAGGGGGAGGGTTAGGAGGAGGAGAGAGGGACACATAAAAAGAGATAAAGAAAAAAACATGATGGAAACAAGACAGAAGAAGGAGGAGATGATGTAGAAATCTCTTTGGTAAGTAAAAGTAGATATAAAGAAACGTGAAAGAAATAAGAAGGATAAGAAGATGAAGAAGCAACTCAATCTTCCTTCGCCAGGTGGCGGCGCCTGCTTGCCAGCTCAATGTTTCTGTTGTACACAAGAAAAAAAACCATCGAGCACTTTTTCAAAGGATGTCGCAAGTATCAACATCTGGGGCAAAGATTTCTCAAACCACCTTTTCCGAAAACTTGGGCTTGAGCTTTCAGTATTGACATTACTCTCCCCGGCACGGGGTCAGTGCAACAGGGGCATATATGATGCCGCATTTAATTATATAAAGGAATCAAAGTGACTGCCATGCTATTATTACAAGTACATTTTTATTATTTTATTTCCTTTATCTTTCCTTATTTATTTAATTATTTTATTTGGCTCTCTTTTTTTTTCTTCGACATTCAATAAAGAAACTGTAAACACAACTAATATTTTGGTTTGCCTACAAACTATCATCTTAAGATTTTCTTCTTTTTTCACTATGCCACTGCCGCACAGTATATGGCTCATCCCCCATGGTGTGTTGAGCCATTATTCTAGAAACCAACTAATCAGCTGTTTACTAAGACTGCACAGTCGCTAAGCTGGTTTTTACCTTGATTTGCGTTCCCGCTCTTCAACTTTTCATTATAATTTATCTGATTTATGCGCGCACCCTTTATCGATAGTCCTGAGGCAGTGGCGTAGCCAGGGGTGGCACACCGGGCCAGTGCTCCTCCGATTTTTTTTTTTTCGCCATAACATACAGAGTCCAAAATGACACTCGACCACATCTGCCTGCATGGCCCCCACTTCAGATCAAGGAGGTGCCCCCCCTCCTCCCGAAAAACATTCTTGCCTACGCCCCTGTCCTGAGGCCACTTCGCGAGTTAAAGAATAAAACCTGGTTAGGCCGGGTAGAAGTTCTCCTTCTCGTCATCCTATCTCCTCATTGCGCATTACAAGCTGCTATGAGATTCCCCGGCCATGTCCAGAGCGTCAGCGTGTGACCGCGCAAGCGCCAACACAGGCCGTAACCATAACTCAAAGCGGCGCGCTGTCGCAGCTCGCCTGGTTAACCAGAACAACACCAGAACAAAATATTTGCACCTCCTCTTAAGCGAGTGCAGGCCGACAGAGAACTCGTGCAGAAATACGCTTGCAACAAGGGTTGAAAGTTGGTACGGGAACATCTTCAGAAAAACTGCGCAGCAGGACGAGACACCAAGAAAGGAATGACGAAAACGAGCGCAGTTTTCGTCATTTCTTTCTTGGTGTCTCGTCCTGCTGGCGCAGTTTTTCTGAAGATACTACTCTTGGACTTTGACAAAACGAGGGAACCGGTGCAGAGGGCGCGCGCGGCACCAGCAAAACGAGGAGGACGGTGCTGCACCCGTTGAACTGGTGCCGCCGGTGCAGCCAAATCGAAGAGACCTGGAGACACAAAGTACCGCATTTTTAGGGAGAATGCTTGCGCCCACGGGGTCGAGCGAGCGTGGAATGCCGCCGTAGACGGGTTCCGAGCAACACTTCGGGAGAATGTCGGACACCCCTTTTCTGGCCTTTGTTGTCGGCATGGGATAGCAGCTCTCAAAGGGTTCTCACAAAACCCCTACATTCTTTTAGCAGGGCTCAGACATGAAGGTTTGCCCGTGCTCAAAGCTGTTCATCTTCCCCGAGGTCAACGACACCTTCCCTCTCCCCTTTCGGACTTCCTCCTCACTGACGTTCAGGATCGGAGTTGTCGGGGCTTGGCACGCAAGTTGCGTGGTGCACTGGTGTTCCCCAATTGGACTCCTCGACCTACGAGTGTATTGTGTGACTCATTGCCTCCTTTCTGGAGGCCGGACGCCGGGATAGCAAGTCACCGGATTGGAGGGAGCTGCGGACACTGGTCTTGAGTGTCTCAGGGTTGTCTGACTTGGGGTTTTAAAAGGCGAAGACTTGTAAAAAGCTCTCTCTCTCTCTGTCTCTTGATATCTCTCATCATGCCTCTATGTAAATAAACCTCTGCTCTCTCTAGTACGAACGCGCCTTCCTCTCTGCAAAAGATGGGCTAACGGATACACCGGCGGGGGCCAGCTACTATTGACGTGGCCCACCGGACCCGAGTCGTAACAGAGAGCGCATCGAAAAATAAAAAAAACACATCTCTAAAAAGAAATACACGAGAAGGCGCACCGAAAACCGAACAAAATTCGAAACTGAATAAAAAAAAGTATCTGTGAAAAAAAAATACACGAGAGGGCGCTACGGTGCACGCCCTCTCACAACGGAGAACACGCTGCAATAAAACTATCCGACGGAACCGTCGTCATGCCCGCATACGTGGTTCCGAATCTCTCCCAAGGCAACGTAGAAAAGTACATCGATCCAGCAATGAGCGATTATGAAACAAAGTACAAGAACAACCCCTTCGTGCTATTCGGTGACTTTAATGTTGACATCACCTACAACGACTGGCTTGTGCAGTATATGACGTCCCGATACGCTCTACGATGCATTTCTTATGACTGTAAACAGCCAACAACCATCAGGAGACGTGCACAGACCTTGTCTTTGCCAACTTCAGGTTAGATCCGGTCGAACAACTACTGGCTTTACATTTCACGGATCATAAAGAAGTGATAATGAAAGGAAAACGGAATCGAGAACTCAACACGACATACGAATTACGACTAGTAAAATGTATATACTGTACACACGTGTACAGTATTCGAAGGTCGCAGGTTCGGTCCCTGCCGGCGGCAAGTTATCTTTTCGTCAACTTTACTTTCTTCACATTTATATTCTCAATACTACAGATAACACCCCTATACTTTCCTTGGCGTTATTGTCTGTTAGTTCTCATTAATATTGTGTCTAACAAAGAAAACGAGCCCTTAAGAGTCATCTTCTTTCCTTCGTACACACGTGTTGTCACTCATTTACATGATGAAGAGTACGCCATGTCACGGGAGATTCACGGTTGCCGAGCAATCCTAGCTTCGCCCCACTCTTCATCATTCACTCTAAGCCGCAAAGATGCGAAATGGGAGTAAGTGCTGCATTTCGTCCCCACAACAGGTAGTTAGTCCCCGGAGGGATTAACTACAAGACAAGGGTGCCGTGTGCAAAGTGAGGGAGGAACTGTTAGACCACACACACAAAAAAAAATGTGCTCGCGCCCAAGCTGTATCAATGCGCGGCGTGGTGTTCTCGTCGTATGCGCGACAAGCTAGGACTCGGCGGTTTTCCGGTGTGTTGTGGATGTGTTCTCGTTTCGTGGTTGCGATTGCTGTCACTTGTGGTGCGCTGAATCATCTTTGCGCTGTGGTAAACGTGATCCGCTACTGGAATGAAGTGCCACACTATCGAAATGCTACACGCCGACTGGGGCATCGCTTGAGGGGTGAGTGTAAACAAGACTGCCATCACTCCGCATGATTTTCCCTGTGTGCAGTTGATATGTAACGGTCACCGCTTGTTTATCATTCACGTTCTGCGCGAACAAAACACGCATGATTGATGAGCTCGCGCTATACATCGTCGCAAGTGCTGCCCCGCCTGCTTTAGAATTACAAGCATGATGGTTGGGCCATCGAAACATGGTAACCAGGGTGAAGGCTCAACATTACCTGTAGCAAGTACAGCTGTTCAAAAATAATTTTGTTTTCAGTGCTGCTCAAATAAACGTTGTTTATCAGAAATTTTCGCGACTTTTTAAAAGAAAATTCACGTAAACTCCGCACAATATCTTCTATTGCAAGGTAAACAAGTCATTTGGGAGGATTGGCTGTTAAAATAGTATGTCTAGCTAAAGGCTTAGCACCGCTAACACAGGCAGTCGGCGACGGCATCGGCGATTTCGCTCGTTTGTAGCGACGCTAGGAATCATTTATTTTTCTATCTCTCAAATGAAGAGCAAGCTTTATTGATAAATAAGTGGGCCCACTAGCGTGTCGCTGTGAAAGCGTGAAACGTTAAACTCGAGGACGGGTTTTTTTAACTTCAAGACACATTCTGCACTGATTCTATTGCACTGTGACAGGTTCTGTGAAAGAGCAGTTTTCGTCTAATTTTTATGCATGCAGCATTTCTAACAGACGCCATGTGACGTAACTGCAAGTGCACGAACAGTTCGGAAATAATGAATGCTTCTGGAATTACTTTTTCAGGAAATCGATGATTGAGAGTGTTGCGCCTCCTGAGAGACGTCTTCAACATCTTGCAGCTACGAACACGCTCTCAGCAGCTGTCGATGGTGCTATTTCACTTCCTGACGTCGGCTGGACAGCATCCATTCGGATAAGACACTGCACTTTTCATTGTCTCTCCTGTAATACAGGGAAGCCATCCTATCTTCTGTATTCAACAAAGTTGTTCAATGTATGTGTACGCACGGTGCTGCAGAACTGACACGAGTCATTGAATAAACTTGATTGTTTCTCTAGACGTTTTCGTTTTTCTGTCATTAAACAGACAATTTGGTTGAACGATATAACCAAGCGTGTTCTGTACAGTGAGAAGCGAGCAAGCTTGGCACAGCGACGGGAGCATATATGAGAACGTTTATATATACATACAATCATCAAGCGCCCGAATTCGCTCGAAACACGCGCGCAGAAAAAACAATCCAACGCATTTTACATTTTCATGAACGTCATCACCGAATGGATGCTTGCGAAACACTGAAGGCTGAAGTCTAATGTAAGGAATCTTGCTACTTTGACTAACATGGCAGAACGCGCAGCTTTCAGGCGGTGCGTATACATATATAATCCCGGTAATATTCACTCTGCAACGTGCTGGCGTGTGGTATAGTGGTTAGCGTACGCGACTGCTGATTCAATGGTCACGAGTTCGAATCCTGTGTGTTTGTTGTGAATTTTCTGTAGTTTACTACTAAATTTATTTCTGTGTATTAATTGTATATCTCGTCAAATGCGTGTATCAACCTCCAAAATCTCGATAAATCAACCAGAAACTGTAATAAATTTTTTTTAATCGAGAAGGAGCAACTGTTAATCCCGTCAGGGGTAACAGTTCGTCCCTACGCAGCTACCATGCAAAAAAGAGGAATAAATCAGCTACTCCCTAAAAGGGGTAACTTTTACACCCCGACATTTCGTCCCTCAAAACAACTGAGGACTAACAGTTCGTCCCCTGACAGTTACTCCCTAAAGCACGAATCGTTCATCCTTTAGGGAGTAATGGTTGTGGCAGTGCAGTTACCCCCCAAAAGGACGAACCACAGACCCCTTTTTCGTCCTTTGCGGCTTAGAGTGTTCACTTCGTGGATACACGTGGATTTGTTTTGTTTTTCCTTTTTTTGTTTTGTTTTTTTTTAATCATGTCAACACCTGCACATGGTCTCTGTTCACAATGAATGGTGCACGAATAAGAGTGCTTGGCTCAGAGAATTGTTTGCATGTTTGTCAACTCATCCTAACGTTTCCTGCAATGCTAGGGCTGTATTCATTAAACTTCCTACAAATCCTTATATGTAGCCTAACAGGGCGACACACGCGGTATTTTAAACGCTATCAAAACTTCTCCCAGTGAATTCGCGTGCAAAAACATTGCGAGGCTTAGTGAGGCACTAGAAGGACATCAAGCGATCGAGGTGAACGAGATTGATTAGACGCATAAATAACTCTGGTCATTACGGTCAACAAGGAATAAGCATCAGGCGCACGCGTGTCGAACGAGCATAGAACGGAATCGTTTAAGGCATCTTTTTTGCCACAACAAAAGCGGTCGCGCCAGCGATTGTTCAAGAGGTTGCTGTGATGAATAAATCACTAGGTAGCACCAAAAAAATGCGAATAATACTCGGGTCATTAGGGAGTATGGAAGGCATCGACGCATAATAAATGATCCCAAGGCATCGTTTGTGTACATAATAAGTGTATAGCTGTGGTTTATTGCGAGAGGCTACCAGTTGATTAAGGGGCGTCACTTATTCAACAATGTGGCCGAAAAAAACACCCTCCCTTGCCCCCTTCTTCCCCTCCCCCCCCCCCTCCCCACACACAAACACACACAAAAAAATGAAGAAAACGCTGTAGTGTTCCCGATACAGTCGCAAGGTGGGAGAACCACGATGCGATTGGTTCTAATAACACACTAATCGACCCTGCTTCGCAAATGTGTGTGCCGCTCTCATGCGGGTACTAGAGGCCATCAAGAGAGCAGTCAAGCGTAGCCACCTGTTCGTTTGCAGGAGTGTCTCGCCACTTATCACCGGTGTCTCCTTTGTCTCGCATAAAGAGCCTCGGTTACCGAAACACTCCTTGTGGCTTCAACCATGATCTGTTCACAATCTGCTTTGTCAATTGGCAAGCGACCTCGTGTTTTCGGTGCACGGCGCGGTGCACTTTGACCTTCGGCTGCGTTTTTAAAGCGAAAGTCTTATATTTCTCATCAGGTGAAAAATCTGGCGCGATCACGAAACGGTACAAAGTTCGCAGTTGCGCTTGAGCAGCAACTTCCAACTTTGCTCATGAGCTTCAAAATTGGCTAGCGCGAAAATCGACAAGGACTAAAACAAGAAGGAACACTGATGTACAGGACAGGCGCTACTCGCAACTAAGCTTTATTCAGAAACGTCTTCCTACCAATTTTGAAGATTATGAACCAACTAGCCCAACAACGTATACTATTTTGCTCATAAGGTCGCGGTCGCGCGCGCTATCTCGGCAGTCACGGCTCCTACACGTGCTGTGCTCTCACAGCTTACTTCGCGTTCACACAACAGACAGCACGATAATCTGTTCACTCCCTGGAGCGGCCGTATGCGCTTAAAACAGCGTTTTGGAGAGTGTCGCGAGATAGAATCCACTGCAGAAGAATTAGCTGCTAGGCTTCCTTTGGTATAACATTCCAATTCGTTGCTATCGCGTACATTGCTTCAACCTTGCGGTGAAACCGGTTTTTTTTTTTTGCATTGTTAGACAGTGAATTAAAACACAGGATCGCCAAGGGGGACATTCGAAAGGCATTTAAAGGAAACCATGAGTCCCTCGAAAGGTTAAGCAGGCGACTTGTAGCCTGCATAGTGCTTTTAATGCTCACATTTCAAATAAGACCGTCGCGATTAGTTCTCAAATTAGTGAATTTGGAAAGAACCTGAGCTGAGCCTTTTCAGAAGCTACTTGCTCTTCTGCGTTAGCATGTCATATAGAAGGAATATTGACACTTCTATAAATAACACGTGGTGCGAGAAGCTGGAAAAGAAGTAATACTGCCGACACTAATAGTCGAAAAAATTATTCTCTGTCTATTAGTAGAGGGTTTGTTGGGGTTGGATGTCAACCGAAGGTTAGTGGGTTGACTGGCTTTGGGGCTCCTTGAGAAATCACAGCTAAGAAAGTGCAAGGCAATATGGGGTGGACATTGCTTTCAAATGAGGGAAGCTCGCAGCCAAAGTAGTTTCGAAGAAACGTTTAAGAATGTGGATGAAAAGGAATGGGCGACTATACTTGTCTACGGAATGGAAGAAGAGGTCAAGAAAATTGGCAACAAAGCGCAAAACAATTTAGTGCGCGAGCAGACAGCAGGAACTAATCAAAAAGAATGTGTGAGGAAAACAGACGTAAATTAAAACACAGAAGGTCGATACAAAATAAAATATAGAGACTCACAAATGCGGCACCAAATGGAATGCGAAGTGAAACACACAGCACAGCGCTTTGCTATTTGAAACTCGAGCTGTCGGCCCGAGGACAAAAAAAGTGGGAATAAAATATTCGCAACAGGATGAAGCACGTGTGCTGCAGCAAAAGGCCGCGAACATGTCTGCCCATAGCAATAATATAAAGGCTCCCACCTTTCCGAGGCGCTGGGTTTCAAAGCGGACAAAAGTATGAACTCGTCAGCAGTCAGGATGAGCACGAGCCGTTTAGAATACTGGCGTTTAGGGACTGGTAGAAACGAAGTCATTGAAGGCGCACGTAACAGCACAGTATGGAAATGGAGACTGCAATGAAGAAAGGAAAAGGTCAGGCAGATATAGATAAACATGCTAGACAACAACATATGCATGATATCCAGGTTACAACAACAGGCTAGGTGGCTGTATCTTTCACCGTCATTGAAAGTGAATGTCATTCATGATAATCAGCAGCACAATTAAGTAGCAGCAGCAGCTGCCGTCCACTTCTCTGACAGTAACTCGATATTCCGTAACTGGCTTTTCGCAAGTATTCCTCCCATCCGATTCACCTCGTCATTTCACTCACGTCAAAACCGCATTAGCCATCAGTCCATCATCCTCCGTCCAGAACCAATGACGTCACGGGACTGGAGTGACGATACCCCCCCTACCCCCAAAACAGTGGCCCTCCCGCACCCAAATAATTCCATGGCTTTGTTATGAGACATATCATCTGACGTGGTCTGCCTCTCATGTAATACCCTTTTATAAGATACCCCTGGTGCATTCAAAAACTGACAGGGTCCCTTATGAATTCGCCTAGGACGACTCGAAGGCGAACGCCATCTTCTACTTCTTCTTCCTTTCAGTCGATGTATACTGACCCTCCCACTCCAAAAGCCTTCTGCACCTAACACAGCTTTATACTGCTTCCAGGACTGAAGACATTGCAAGCTTTCTGCACTTCACCTGGCCTTGCGCTGCCTCAGTGATCGGCCCACATTTGACCAAGCGACGACGTCATGCGGTGACGTCATCATGTGACGTCACGTTATGTGACGTCATAGTGATGGCATGATAACGTGACAGTGACGGCATGATGCGTCACAGTGATGCCATGACTACGTCATAATTTTTCTATTTGTGCCGCCATGATTACATCATATCGTGACGTCATCACGTGATGGTTGTTTTGCGCGCCGCCCACGCTGACGGTCAATTCTTGCTTTCGACGAGGCATCTAAGGCTTTCGCCTTAATAATATTTATTAATAATTAATTCTTCCGAATACTGGGGCGCCACAGCGAGTTGGTGAATGCGGGGCAGCGACTGTGAAATCAGAAGACATCTTCGCGCTAAAAATGGTGAACGACACAGCAGTCTTTTTAAGCCTGCACGAAAAGCCCCGAATAGTCACGACCTGCCGCGCATGCGATGCAAGCGAGAAATAATTATTACCGGGGCGCAGACCCCCATGTCGCGGGTCTGCTGCCTTTTCCGTGGAGGCGAAAATGCTACACGCCCGCGTACTTAGATGTAGGTGCACGTTAAGGAACCCCAGGTGGTCAGCATTTCCGGAGCCCTCCACTACGACGTCTCTCATAATCATATCGTGGTTTTGGGGCGTTAAACCCCAATAATTATTGTTATTATTATTACGAGGGCGTACTTCGTGTCAACATAGCATGATGCATGCTCGATATCAATAATTAATGCGCGCATATTCTAAACTTCTGGCAAGTTGCGTAAGCAGAGTAATGATGTGCGCATGGATATCATAGATTTATGTAACACATTTTTGTTGGAACTCGTCCAGGCAGTACTCAGAAAACGGCAACCACCGAGAAATAACGGGGAGAACAAAGCAATACCAAAAGAAAGATTAATCGTTCGAGTTCCCAGCAGCTGCGTGCACTGAAACGTTTCGCTGCTGTACAAATTCCTTTCAGAGACGCGACTCCGGCAATCTGATTGCGTGCGCAAGATTGCTGTGCGGACAAACAGACGTATGTGGCAAGATCGGATGTATCGGTTGTCACGCAACGAATAGTTATGAAAACGGGCTCAGCGTTCCAGTGAGGACGCACGCGTGAAACGTGATATTGGAATAGCAGCTAACCTAAGAGACGTTGCACGGCTGAGGTCAACGAAAATGCGGACGTTGGCAGGACATCTCCAGAAAACAAACGCGAGACGAAAAGTCCTAAGCGATATTGCCGATTTCTGCATAAGCCTTAAAAAGGCATCGAAACGTTGAAAATGGATGGCTGGGATGTTGGTGACGAACGATACCTTGCGCCGAGACCCACCAGTCATCAATTTCAGGCTCCCATATACGAGTGGCAAGAGAGAAGCCGCCGGCAACCAAGCGAAGGTAAGCACACAAGAAGGGAAGATAAAAATTCGGCAGATCCCACGCATTGTGGGAATCGGTTTCATGCGAAGCGGTCATGCTGCAATTTATGGCTTTGAGCCAGGCGTTACAAGGTGTTTTCGTAAGTGTAGCCGCTGTGTGCACATCGTGGGCGTACCAGGCATGTCGACAACGCTGGCATTTAAAGGGTAACTTGTGGTGCGACCTAACGTCAGCCCTCATGTTAGAGTACATACGTCAGTATTATCGAAATTAAGTGCACTTTTTGGTGTAATCATGTGAATGCCATATGTAACTTTCGTTAATGTATTCCACCGGCGTCGATCAATGCTTCAATATAGCTTGCTGAATAATAGGAATAGAAATGTAATGTTTATTAGGCTGCTATAAAAGCGCAGCCAACACTGGAACCACAGACATTAGTCTGATATGACGCCTCTATCGTAGGAGTACATATGTAGCGTTTATTGCCTTGTTATAAAATTAGATAGCCAGCACCACAACCACAATTGACGTTGCACCGATATTACGCCTGCATAGGTGTTTTCCAAACAAGATTATAGACCTGGCGTTTCTCTGTAGTAGAATACTTGATTGCCACGCAGAATTGTTGGGTTGGATTCCTGCTGGGATCAAAATTCTTATTTCCATTCGTCGGGACAACGCTGCCGATGTCGGCTTTTAGGGGCGAAGCTCCTCTTAGTCTAACCTTGTCACGTCTCCGTTGTCCGACGTAACCACCTTTGCAAACTGCCCACTACTTCGTCTTTGCAAACATCCCACTACGATCCATCACCGATCCATTACTTCACCGACCATAAAGCCGTTATAATGAAGGGGGAACGGAAGCCACCTTTGCAAACTGCCCACTACTTCGTCTTTGCAAACATCCCACTACGATCCATCACCGATCCATTACTTCGCCGACCATAAAGCCGTTATAATGAAGGGGGAACGGAAGCCACCTTTGCAAACTGCCCACTACTTCGTCTTTGCAAACATCCCACTACGACCCATCACCGATCCATCACTTCACCGACCATAAAGCCGTTATAATGAAGGGGAACGGAAGCCACGTCTAGCTACCACTTACCATTAATAAAATTTCTTGTATAAATATATACAGTGCTTGTCACGTCTTTGAAGATGTACTGGGCTATCGCTTTGATTACTGCTGGGCGAAACCACTGAAGATTTCACGGTGTAACCATGATTCCTTTAGGAGCTTCGCCCAAGCTCTTCATCATTCACCCGTGGATATGCTGTGAATTTTTTCTTAACGCTCTCACATTTAAATTATCAATGTCTGTTCTCGCCGTTCCTGGGTAGATATCAACTGTCAATTACCTGTGGCGCATACTCGTACACCGCGGCCCGTGGTAAACGGGTATGTGCCACACGTGTCTGGAGGAAAGGGTTTGACGACGTGCGCGACAGTATTTTCACGTTATTCATGTCATTACCCGACAATCATATTTGTCCAATCCTCTTACCCTCCCATGCCAATTTTTGTATACACCAAGTTAAGGAGGCGATCATGAGAGCACCCAGACGTAGATAGATAGATAGATAGATAGATAGATAGATAGATAGATAGATAGATAGATAGATAGATAGATAGATAGATAGATAGATAGATAGATAGATAGATAGATAGATAGATAGATAGATAGATAGATAGATAGATAGATAGATAGATAGAAACGGTCAGAGTGCCAAAGGTTCGCTAAGAAATGCTTCGCATTTAATAATAATTGTTGGGGTTTAACATCCCAAAACCACGATATGAATATGAGGGACACCGTAGCGGAGGGCTCCGGAAATTTCGACCGCCTGAGGTTCTTCAACGTGCACCTAAGTCTAGTACGCGGGTCTCAAGCCTTTTCGCTTCCATCGAAAATACGGCCGCCGCGGCCGCGATTCGATCCCGCGACCTTCGGGTCAGCAGTCGAGCACCATAACCACTAGACCACCGTGTCGGGTAAGAAGCGAAGGAGCTATGCACGACAACCGCAGCCTGTGTCGACAGCTAGCCGACGAGCGCGCTGACTGCGATGCCACCGAAGAACGAGTGATCATCATTTCCAATCTCCGGAGGAACGAAGCGGCAGCGAGGGAAGCGTTCCGGCTTTCGCATTTCTCAGAGTTAGCCAGGCGGGACTACATTTGCTCCGACACGAAGAAGAAGGTGCGAAAGTACGTGCTATCTTTGGCAATGAGATTAAAAAAAGAAATAAATAAAGAACAAACAAGGAAAACGTATTGCGGAGGGATACGCTGAAAAGTCAAGTTTGAAAGAAATAATAAAAAATAAAACGCTTCGTTTATTACGGGGGAAAGACACCGAAAAGGCGAAAAAGAATATTAATCTGGGCGGGCAATGCGCGAGCTTCTGGCACGGTCTTTTCATCTTACTTTAGATCAGCGCATGTCTAGTCAGAAAGTCATCGGAGAACGAAGATATTGGACGTTTGTCCTGTTCGCTGGTGTTATTTTTTTGTTCCTTGAGTATTTCTCATGCGCGTTAAGTTAGCAGTGCTACACCACGCAGTAAGTTGCCTCTGCAGCGCAGATCAATTTCTGTGTGAATATTTTAAAAAAGAATGGCGATTTCTGTTTATTTTCCGTAAGGTGCATGTGATTCGAGTGAGACACGGAAAGAAAGCATTGGTAGCAGACTAATGTTGGCCAACGCAAGTTATTACAAAGATGTCAGAGATAATGATAGATAGTCTCGCTAAGAACTGCTTCGCATTTAAAAGCGGCGTTCACTTACTGAAGGCTATGGAGCAACGCGGGAAGGGCGCGCTTCAGAAGGGCGTTCTATCGCAGGTCGAATAAGTATGCAACGCCAGGGAAGCCAAAGACAAAGACGAAACGATACGCGACGAGACAAACTGCTTTTAAAGTTCTGACACGGCATGCCAGTCTTTAGTGCATCACCTGTAAGACTTTCGAGTCCTCCTAACGATAGTGTAATAGATTCTGGGAAGTTTGTTTCCCTCTTCTCGTTTATTCACTTTCATTGCGTAGCTTTCAGAATGACCGCGGACTTCTTCAGAACGAACTCTTTATATTTCTCTCCACTGCAAACAAAAATAAAATAACAAAGCAATAATCTCGTAGTTCTCAATGTTCTTCCGTACCCTACTTTCCGCGCTTTGTCGTATTCCCCAAACTTCGCTCTCGCCTTTCACTCGGCCGATATCCCCGCAGTCGCCGTTCTGTACCCACACGGCCAAATTTTGCGTCATAGAAGCATCCGAGCACGTTCTCGGCTCCTTCACCCGAGCTTTCTCAAAAGCTCTGCTGAAGAGTTCGAGCAAGCTCGGTCATTCAGCTCACGTGATTTCTCCTTTTGTCTCGCTCTCCGCACACAGCCGCAGTAGGAAAGTAAGCGATGCATGCTAATCCCGGTTTCCCCGCTCTACGCAGGCGTCGCTAGTCAATACAGCTTTCACTCTGCCTATATTTCTCCCTCTCAGAGAGAGCCAGAGGCGTTGACGGGCCGACAAAGCAGTATCGCATCTATAGAAGCCTCCTCGAGAAGAGAATGCCGTAAACAGTCGGAGTCAAAGACCGAGCCGTGTTTGCAAGAGAGCTGGGCTTGCCTCCGTGACGCTCCTGAAAAGAATAACCCAAGAACTGTTGCGAAAGAGCTTCGCTTCTGACGGAGCAGCGGAGGAAAGTTGAAGCACACGGCACAATGCTTGAGCCACGTCGTGAAAAACGGCTCCAAGAGGCTTTCTTTTAAGAACCTCGTTCGCAATAGGCGAATCGGGAGCAATGAAACAGATCGTAGAAGAGAAACAATGGCATTCTCAAGCGTAAGAAAATGCGGTCAGCAGCGGACACTCTAGGAGCCCGCTACGCCGGATAGATATATTGTGACGGTGTGTATATATATATATATCAGGGCTGGGCAAAGATACTTTGAAATTGTATCGCGATACGATACAAGATACTGAGGCAAAAAGTATTGCAGATACAGATACAAGATATTGCCGCAGTAATTGTATTCGATACGATACTTGGCAATTGTATCTTAAGATACTTCGATACATTCTCAAATTTGTTATTATACATCCGTATAATGTAGCAGCAAATGCCTATACACGAAAATGTATGCTTGAAAATTTCCTAACTGTTACCTATTTTGTTTCACTTGAATGAAATGTCTGTTAGTATCTCAAAAGCGTCGCCCTTCTTGCTCAAAGTACATTAGTTTCCTTCCAAAACAACTTATTGGGGCTTGTTTTAGCTTGTTCACAGGACAACTCTTTACACACTTCGCTGACAGCGGTTCTTGCTTGTCATTTTTGCAATTGATGGGAGTCGCTGCTCAGCTTGCCGACCAGCTAGCGGGTTGCCATATAATCACAATAACGTCAATAAGGAACCTTCGCACGACGGCGCAAGTACCGGTGTGAACCTTTACCTTGTCCGTAAAAGACAGTTTGCACAATACCGTATATCCGGACAGGTGTACAGCAGCAACGACGCAGCAACGCATGGTGTATACGGGGTTTGAGAGCGTTCGCTAGCGGCCCGGCCGGCACACATGACCGTCTCCGTCCCATTTGTTTTTATTTTCAAAATAAGTATGTTCGTGAGCTACACAGACATATGACTGGTCTCAAGCATTTCTTTCATGAGGAACATGTGGTCACCATGTGCTGAGACATAATCGTGGAACAAAGACTATATTTCAATCCGCGTCCAGATTTCACTCGTTGTGTACATCGGTATCGATGTTTCTCGAATCCTGACTCTAAATCCCCTTCAGAAATGACCTATATATGAGATATTGGAAAGGCTTTCTTTCAAATGGCAACGTAATTTTGTTTAAACTCTCTCCGACCCCACCATCATCACTGTCCCGGCCCTTGGAGCTAAATTTCGCGACTGCGGCCCGCCGACTATAAGCTGAGTTTGAGACCCCTAGTGTATACGTAGATGACGTAAAACTGCAATGAATTTCAATGTTCTACTTAGCTGCTGGCGTAAGAGATTCTTTGTTGAGATACTCAATAACGTAGAGTATTTTAGCAATTTTTCTTCAACGAGAGAACATGTGCAACACAGAAATATCTCAGACGTATTGTATAGTTGCACAAAGCGTCGCAGAACACCGCCGCTATTCGCGCTATTGCCGCTTATAGCTTCCATTACGTCGCGATTAGTAATACGAAAATTATTTAAGGAGGCCTAAAACAAGAAAACAAATATAAGTAAAACAGAGAGGTGGTTGTGTATCAAACATTCACATTGAATGAGTACAGAAACACAATACAGACGGCGCCCTTATTAGCTATGAGCATGAGGTATCGTCAACTTACCTGTCGAGACAGTAAAAAATCCAGTGCCTATACATGGAAAATTGCCTAAAACGACTCGTTGAGACGCTCACGAGTAAAACGGCGAATTCAGTAAAACAACGTTTCTGGAATCTCCTTCCTAACCTCTTTAAGATGGCTTCTAATGATTTCCATTATTATATTGAAAATCCAATTTCGCTAATTTCTTAAGCGGTAAGCAGACTATTTTGTACTGTATACTCAAGGCACGCCCACATAATATTATATTTGTTTTCAAGATCTCCTTGGCAACATGTAAATCTGTAAACAGCAGTAGAAATAAACAGACAGTTAGAAGAATAAAGCGGGAATCTTATTTTGGGAGCGCGTTACAAAACACATACTGCAGTGACCAGACCGGAAAAACAGTGCAGCGACCTCGGTAATGTGTGTGATGCAAAATGACAGCTAAGAAAGCACTTGTGCTAATAATCAAATTATGATTTCATAAATTCTTTGAATAAATGTAGGTGAAAGTGAAAAATACGGTAGGGCAAGATATTTTCTGTTAGGTAAACGCTTGCTCTATTAGATCTAGCATCAGTACCAGCGGTGCTAAAGTTGTTAGAATCTTATTTGGATATAAGTTAATTCATTGCATTCAAGTCAAACTTACATCCACGAGATCCTTCAAATCGCTGATATGTAAAATCCACGCGACGCAAAGCAACCTTATCCTTGCACACATCACATTTCGTTACGGAGCAAGATGCAAGAGAATCTTCAATGACGACACTGTAACAACATCAGAATTTGCGCGATAGACGCCGCACGCAGTGGAGTACGCGGTGCAAGACAGTGGCTAAGAGCAAGTGTCGCGGTATTGGCGCAACTAAAAAGAAAAGAAATCGAGGGAACAAAAGGTACGTGGGCTGGGCGTAGACGTCCGCGTGCTTGTCTTCCTGATCTTCGACCATCACTGGATGACTCTGGCGTAAAAATAAACTAACGTCACTGCCCTTAGACTTATTCAGATGGCTTAGTGGCACCAGTACCAGCGTGAGAGTCGGAGCTTGGTCAGCGATTATTGTTTCGCATGGTTGTGTTGCGATAGAAGTATCTTGTATCTTAAGATACACGATACATTATCGAATGTATCGGAAATACAGATACAGATACTCGTCCTTCAAGACGTATCGCGATACAGATACAAGATACCCATAGAGTGTCTAAGATAGTATCTAAGATACATGTATCTTCGTATCTTCGATGCTGCCCAGCACTGATATATATATATATATTTATTTATTTATTTATTTATTTATTTATTTATTTATTTATTTATTTTTACATACTGTAGCCCAATTAGTGGGTTTTCTGTACATCAGCACACACAAGAATACAACTCTTAATAAACAAATTGCAAATAAATACATTCATGCAAATACAAATACAAACTACAACTCTTAATAAACAAATCGCGAATCAATACATTCATGCAAAAAATCTTCTAAAGGCAATGATCTAGTTTACCCAGGCAATAGATTCCATTTTTCTATAGTGTGCGGAAAGAAGCTGAATTTAAATAGGTTAGTACGTGGATAGAACGGTGTCAGGTTGAGTGTGTGGCTATTCCTTGCGGGTTTATCAGGAGACAGATATTCGTTAGTTAACGTGTAGCGTGGGGTATTAACAACAATATGGAGCAACTTTAAGCACTCGAGATCGCGTCGCTCGGACAAGGTTTGTAGACCTAGCGCAGCAAGGTGAGAGGAGGGCGAGAAATTCCAGTCGTAACGGCGGAAAATCCAACGGGTGGCTTTCTTCTGAACGGATTCTAATGTGGTGATGTCCGATTTTTTATGAAGGTTCCATACGGGGCAGGCATATTCGAGGATGGGACGAATGAGCGATTTATACGTTAGCAATTTTGTTTCGCGTGGAGCATCTTTTAATGTACGATTTAGGTAGCCCAGTTTCTTTAAAGCTTTATTGCAAGTGTATTCGATATGTTTAGACCACGACATATTGGGTGTGAAGATGAAGCCTAAGTACTTATAATCGGACACACGTGACAGAGAGGAGCCATTGAAAGAGTAATCGAACAAAGAAACGGAGCTGCGTTTACAGAAGAAAAGAGCGACTGTTTTAACAAAGTTTATGTTCATTTGCCATGTGGCGCACCATCTGCAAAATTGTGCAAAACAATCATTAAGTAAAATGTGGTCATCATTGGTATTAATTACATTGTATAGTACACAGTCATCAGCGTAAAGGCGGATTTTCGCAGACACATAATTGGGCAAATCATTTATATACTATAAGAACAAAAGTGGTCCCAGGACCGAACCCTGGGGGATTCCGGATGATACATTCACAACAGACGAGTTTGAGGAATTAAAAGAAACAAACTGAAAACGGTTGTTTAAAAAGCTAGCAATCCAGTCAACTAAGGAATAATTGTTAAGAATAGCGTGAAGTTTATGCAGATGTTTAGAATGCGTAACAGTGTCGAATGCCTTTGAAAAGTCGATGAAAATTGCATCAATTTGGTAACCAGAGTCTAGAGCGTGCGAAATGTCGTGCGAGAGTTCTACAAGCTGGGTTGTTGTACTAAAACCTTGGCGAAAACCATGCTGGGCATCACTTAGGATGTTATTATTTTCAATAAACCCCATGATATGCTTAAAGATTATGTGTTGTAAAAGTTTACATGATTGTGACGTTAATGAAATCGGGCGATAGTTTAATGGAGACTGCTTGCTGCCAGATTTATGCATAGGAAGAATTTTAGCTAATTTCCAAGTTGAAGGAACAGTTGAGGTGCATAAGGACTTTTGAAAAATTACGGTCAAGAAGCGGCTGCTCCACTCACATTATCTAACAAGAAAAATATTAGGAATGCCATCAGGACCAATAGATTTCTTATTTCCCAAGTGCAAAATTAGGTTCATGATATCCCGGTATATATATATATATATATGCGGTTGGCAAACGGAACAAAGCAAGAAAACAGGACAACAGAATGACGGATCAATGGCGAATGTCGTTTGGCTACAGCGGAAAAATGCCACTCGGTAGCACGACAACGTTTCGCAAAATAATGAAAAAGTTGGAAAGAAGGATGAAATTAAGAGGCTTTACGCAGCCTTGTTTGCGAAATGTTTCGCACCAGCGGTGGAACACGCCCGTTATGATGGCAAGAGTGTGGCACCTTTTTTGCCATTTGCATCAGAAATAAATGTACTCGCAAAAGTCAGCCTGCGTGACGGCATTCGGCATCTCACATTCCCGCTTTTTAAGTGCGCGCGCGTGTGTGCGTGGTGTGTGTGCGTGCGCGTCTGTGTGCGTGTGGGTGTGCGTGTGCGTGCGCGCGTGTGCGTGGGCGCGTGCGCTCTCTAGGTCTCTTAGGGCAATTTAGGACAACATAAAAGATTTGCGAATACGCGGTGCACCCCGCATAGAAAGAGGTCAAGAATAAATTTTTGACATGCGAATATTTCAGCTTGGCGTTCACTAACTCTGATCGATTTCTTCAAACGCACATGCAACAAAAGATAGAGGGAGAAAGAGAACGTCTTAATCTGAGCAAAACGGAACAGGAAATACTTGAAACAAAGACAAGTTTTCACTGGGTGACGGCTGAGCCGACTTGAAGAAAGTGTGCTTATTTGAGTTTTGCCCATTACTATTGCATGCACAAATAGAACGCAATACTAGCTTAACGCACTTTCTTTAGATGTGTAATAATTCTTGCTTGATATTTCAGTCCACATCTTGTATTGTTTGGGCTTGTATAGCACTTTCCGCATCAAGATAGTGAGTTGCCATGCTAGTTGGCTTGATTCGATGTTTTCCCGGCGCAAGGAACAAGGACGGCATACAAGCGCCCTATTTATGTCGTCCGTGCTCCTCGCGCTGGAAGAACATCTCATTACGCTGCACCAACGCTCAACCTTAGCTGATTGGACACCTAGCGAAGAGGGGCGCAAGGACGGTTCTCAAGGGCAGGAAAGGCGCTCACTTGCAGCTGCTTTAATTATGCGCCGTCAGAGTAATCTTATCTTCACTCTAGCAGTGCACATAAATATTGGCGTGTCACAGGGAAGCGCGACAACAAGTAACACAAAACATACAAAACTAAACACGAGGAGAACGCTTGGAGAGGGAGACGCGCACTTCTTCATTCAGCTACTAGAAATGAACTCTAATTCCTTGACGATACATATTGCCCTCGTGCTTTCAGAATCTGAGCAATGTAGTGGCTGGAAGCATCTTCATCTAACCGTTGCATCTGCCGTCATTCCGTGCAGCCCAGACAATGAGTGTCTACATAAATAAATAAACTTAACATAAAATATAATATCTGGTTTTCGCAGAACTTAGATTCCGATATGCTAAAACTTTAGCGCAAAACGAGCACGGCGGACAAAGAAACGACGAGGACAAGCGCTAGTCCTCGTCGTTTCTTTGTCCGCTGTGCTCGTTTTGCGCTAAAGTTTTAGCATTATGGAATACCAACTAGCCCGCTCCCACATCTTGCTTAGATTCCGAGGTATTGTTTACAGCACTCCTCTGAAAGTAAGCAGCGCAATAAAATAATATAGGAAAAGAAACATAAAGAAAGATTTTAACATGCTATAGGAAATATGAGACTATTCTATTTTACGACACAGCTAGCTGCTTCTTATTTTTATAAAAATAGCGTAATGAAAAGGAACCTTAGGCAGGCACTTTTCTCAAGACGATCAAAGTTGAACGATTTACACGAAGTCCAATCAATTTGGCGGTTGGAAAATTGGATCTTCTTTCCTTATGGGGGCTGGAAGTTTTCTGTAGGCCAGAGACTCGGGGAATGCAAGTGACGACTCCAAATAAGACTAACGTTGGTGCGAGGCTTCTCCTGTGTCGCCGAATGCCAAGGCCACTCGCATAAGCTTGATTTGTGGTGGCCGAAGCTTCTCCTCTTTTCCTTTGTGCGCTTCGTGGTGCCTCTTTCTAAGGCGGCGTGCTTTTGTTTATTCTTGCGCGATCGGCATCGAGGTTGACGAGTGAAGGCTAGCTTCGCCGCTCGGACAGGCGAAGTGTTTATCCGCCCTACTCACTTGTATTGC
Source organism: Rhipicephalus sanguineus (assembly GCF_013339695.2). NCBI lineage: Eukaryota > Metazoa > Arthropoda > Arachnida > Ixodida > Ixodidae > Rhipicephalus > Rhipicephalus sanguineus. The sequence continues at coordinate 24,899,176 of NC_051186.1, read as the reverse complement.
TTGTGGCAACGAAGGCGCGAGGCTGGCGACACCTCCGTCGCAGCGTGATGGGAAGACAGCGAAATGCACTTCCGATTGGAGGCCGAGAACGCTTCATCTGGTTAAGCTTACGACAAAGCAACAGCGATGACGGTGTGCACATCAACAGCTCAGAGTCCCGTGACCCGAGCAGAAACGTCATTTGTGATGTCATTGACAGAGGGATACGCCATCGCTGTCGACCCTGGCTCTGGCGGCAGTGAAGCTGGCAAAACAGTCAGAACCGCCAAGCGGCACGGCGTAGGTCAATCATTTACGTGACCCCCACTGACACCGGCAACATAACGACACTTCAGCAACGCCAGAGAGAACACTTTCCCTTCCATTCAAATTGTACGGCGGTGGTATGACGTCATAAGCGACGTTTCTATTAGGGTCACGCGACACTGATCTGTTAAGATGTAAAAAGACTTTTGCCCGCTATGCGCGCGATACTTTGCAGCAGCAATGCGCAGCAGCTCTAGAGTTGGCGTAGCCTGCGGTTTGGGCTTCCCACGGCATTACACAGTATTCGATGTTACTGATGCGCGCCGTTTGAGATTCAAATTTCCATGCTTAAATGTTTCACACCCACCACCTTATATCCGTCAACGGCACTCTCAAGCACTCTCGGGGCTTATCCTGTGTACATGCACATTAGCTATAAAAAGTTGAACAGATTTTTCATGAAGAGGAAAGTCCCACAGTGAACGACTGCACGGAGAACTTGCTTTTTAACTTTGAGACGCACAGTTATATACCTACAGCACTACTCGAAAATACAACTAAATGCACCAGTTTCCCTGATATCGGGAATGATAAATGTATAACCAATACCAATGTTCAAGAACATTTACTAAGAGAGGTGTCTTACAGTGTTTATGCCGCGATGGCTGCGCAGTTCCACAGACCGAACTCAATTTCAAGGGAAATTTGGTCGCAAAACAAAGTTCGCACAATTGCAGGGAAGTTATCTGTATAGATGCGATAATCTACCGGCTGAGTTCTTTACAGCGCTACAGGAAACCGCTTACCCGAACAACGACAAAACAACGATGGCAGAGGCGAAAGTGTTAGCTGGGGCATCCCGAGATATCAGTGCACAAGACTTGGCGAAGCTCTGCAGAAGTGGTGCCGCTCGATTGCCAAAGTGGCATCGCGAGGTTCCAAGCATGGTGTGCCCAAGTGCATGTGACCGATAAGGCCAAAGCCGCGAGTTCGTAAATCTAGAGCAACCCTTTCCTTTCTTTTTTGTTCACTGAAGAGCCAGAAGGGGAGTCATTTATTGCCTTTGAGCCGTCCCCAAGCTGCGACAAGGAGATCAGGAGAAAACGCTTGAATTTTTTGTGATACCTTGCGCCTTTCTTTGTCCCAGAACATTTTCTGTACTTAGGGAACGGACACTCACGGCCAGCGTTCATTTTCCTGGTTTTGATCTCCGAGAGGGCAAGGACACTGGAAGAGCTAATTCCAGTTTACGGTGGCCTGCTTGCTGTGTCTGGTCTTAGACGCGGCTGGTGACGTTGCGGAGAGTGGCTGTCTTCTCAGCTGTGACTGCAGGCTGTGTATGACGTTTGTTTAAAGGGCCCCTCACCAGGCCACATAACAAATTTTAGTTAGACGCTGGAAGTTGTTGTGTGCCGAATGAAGAGCAGTATGCTGCAAGAATTTTTCAAATCGGTTCATTACGAGCTGAGAAAAAGAATAATTTGTAGCGGCGCGAAACCATGATGCGAGGAGGCGAGTTTCAAACCCTTGCCACTCGCCCCATGTAGCCTTAGCAAGCCAAATCTCTTCCCTGCCCTCTTCACTTGACACATACGCACGAACACGTCATGCGCATGCATAGTCACGTGCGCATGACGTGCCCGAGCACGCGAGCGGCGTTGCACGGCCGCTACCTTTGTTTTTATGTAGCGGCCGTGGGCGTTTTGTCGGCGTTCTCTGTGGTGTACTTACTGCCTGTCTCTGCGGGACGGGCATGAAAGTTGAGACATTTGTACGAGCACGAGAGTTAACGTTTACTTGGACGCGGTAGAATAAATGAGCATAATGAGTGCTCGAACGCGCCAGAACATTACTTTCGTTTCCAGGGCTGGCGTCTGCTCGATGCGCTAAACGCGGGGACACGAACGCATGGGAAAGGGAGGCACATTAGCCCCGCATCTCGCTGCAATTCACGAAAAAAATTGAAAAAGACGCACACATTCCCTTTGTGTGTCTCATTATTTCTCAAAAGTTTTATTAATCTATTCAAGCAATAAATTACACAAACTACACACGTCGTGTCAAATAATTATCGCAGTGTCACGTGCTACTGTTGGCGACGTCAGAGCACAGTCGTCTACGTAGAGGAGCGACGTCTCAGCACTACCATCTACGTAGGGCCATTTTCTCATGCACGTCATTCCCTCATTCTCTAAAGCGCGCGCCCGCGAGAGGAAGGGCAAGCAGCGTTCACCTTGAAATTTGACCCATTTCCGCGGCGCGTAGCGTTGCAAATTTTGGCAAACGTGATCGTGAACGCCCAGTGTATGCATTGCGCTCGTTAGCTCAAAATTGTCAAACCTGGTGAGGGGCCCTTTAAGGCGGCACGCATTATGGGATGCCGTGATAGGGCTCGGTGGGGAAACAGAAAAAAGAACTTGGTGGACGCTTGAGCTTCTCTTTCAAGAGTAGAACGCGACAGCTTAGTCCGGCCCCGTACGCATCGCCTTCCCAACTGGCTAGCCTCGCTTCGGTTCTTCTTGCATGCCTCAACCGCGCCGTAACGAAATGAACGATTGGGCGCGCTATCGGGTTAAAATGTGATGGGGCGGTGAGTTTAACTGGGTGAAAAACCTTTACTTTGCCCCCCCCCCCTTGCAGTGAGTAAACATAAACAGAAGAAAAAGATGAAGAAAATGCACATGCGCGAGAAGACCGAGAGAAAAAGATGACTGATCCCTCTGTCATAGGAACCAGTATGCATAAAACGAAAGTGAAATCTGTAATCACAGAAGTAGTTGATTGTTCATAGTGCATTGCTATATGAGAGCTTGTACAATGTCTACTGTTGCTTGGCAGATATAGCACCGCTTGATGTGGACGCACTCACGTTGACGCCTAGTGCCACATCTCCGTACCGACGACTAACGCCCATGATCATGATTTAACCCTTGCGGTAGCTGAAGTTCTTAACATATACATGGACACCACATATGGGTGAATCCCGCGCAACGATGACATCAACAAGCGCATAATAAACACTGAAACTCGATATGCACTCCTTCAAAGCGTCGTGAAACGCGAAAAGAAACGCTACGCGCGTCGTTTCTTCGCTCTAGCCTGACCGTTAATTTTCATAGGGCGAGCGGGGAATGCTGTGCGACAGACAGGCGAGCGCTGGGGAGCTATTTTAGGGGCGAAGCTCCTTAAGGCGGCACCCGTTCGTCCCTCGTAGTCGTCGTGGTCGTAGTAGTGAGTAACAAGTCTTACGCTTTGACCTCCAAGGTGGTGCCGGTGGGAGATTTCTCCTGTGCGTTGTTGAACAATAAAAAATTCGCAGCGTGCGCGTTAACTAAAAGCTGAATTCTTCTGTCTCTCATTCCCCATTAGCAGCCATTGGCATGTTCCAGTAGGAAACGTTAGTAGAAGTAGAAGTGTAAGTGTTAGCTAAAAGCCGACTTCTTCTGTCTCTCATTGCCATTAGCAGCCATTGTTTACCTCCAAGGTAGTGCCTGGTGAGATTTCTCCTGTGCGTGATTAAACAATAAAAATTTTGTTCAAAACGCCGTTGATTGATGAAATAAACCAACGAAAGACGCCAGATGTTTTGTAAAAGCAGAACGAAAGAACGCCAGATGTTTTTCTTAAAGTGTAGTAGTAGTAGTTGCATGTAGCCACCTCGCCCGATCGTCAACGGGCGAGGTGGACCGGCAACGGCGCGAGGACCCTGCCGTACGAGAGTTAAATCACACCAAAAGACATACTTTGCGGGCGATACACTCTAGTGAGCTTTCAACTTTTCGTCTTAATGTACATGATAAAGAAATTATTTCTACGAAAAACGCAAGGCACACCTTGAGCAATATGTTTGGTTTTGGGACGCTAAATGGAACCATGAGGCGATGCGAAGCCGGAGCACTTGCACGATCGCGTTCCGTTGGCTTTCGTTGGGCATGCTACCGACCTCGCGTCGTGGAACGCGCGTCCTGTCTTCCCTCTAGCCTTGCCTTTAATTCGCACAGGGCGAGCGGGGAATGCGGTCGCTCTTTGCGCTCTTTCGCTCGGGAGCGGACTTCTTCCTTGCATTTCACCGATCACAAGTGATAATGAAGGGACCACGTAAACCAACAGTACAATAAAAGTTTGATGTTTAATATATACACGATGTTTCACACTCTTTATATAATGTACTGGGCGCATTTCACGGAAGAGTTTCACGGTTTACAGATGATTCCCTCCGTAGCTTCGCCCCACTCATCATCATTCACCCCGTGGATATGCTGTGATTTTTTTTTCGATATGGATGGATGCTATATGAGCGAGGCTTGGGCGTACTATACTCGCGGACAACTTTTCTTGGCAATAAAGGTAAGGCTACGGGGGCGGAGCGTCTGCACATGTACTGCTAAGCGAAGTAGTCCGGTTTGGCGCGCGTCTCGTAACGCCATGGAAAGTGATGGCTAGCGTTGCACTTCGACGCAAACGCTGCTTAGCGTCTAAGGTACGGGTAAAAGGCGCGACTTTTTCAAGCATGCAAAAACGCAAAGTGGCAAGGTATAAAGTAAAAGAAATACAAATATTTCGATTGTGCGCGCTGCGTTCCGTCCACGGTGTAAGATATATACTCTTTAGGTGAGGACACTCGCGAGACGCGATCGACCAGATAAAGTAACAACGCCGAGAGCCCGTCGGACCGCTGACGGCAGCGGATACCTACCGGCGGGAAGATGCAACTTCAACACAAAAACGCGTTCCCGTAGCAACTGGCGCTTCGCGGGAAATCTGAATTTCCTAGTCAGCGAACGCGGCTACGGCACGCCAGCAACGCAAGTTAGAAACGCATACCGCGTTTTTCACGAGCGAAAAACAAGACATGCAGCGGACGCCGGCGTTGCCGCCGACTGCGTCGGTTGCTATAGCAACGGTGCAGAAAGCATTTTCTCTCTTTAAGTTGCGTCTTCCCGCCGCTAGATACCCGCTGCGGTCACCGGACCAACAGACGCGCGCCGTTGTTACTTTATCTGGTCGAACCACTGATCTCCACTAGGAGGAGCTGGATGGCGCATCGAGCATGCGGGCGTGAAGCCACCGGAAGCTGCCGTTTTTGTCCCGGAAAAGAGCTTTTCTCTTCTTTTTTTTAAAGAAATACCTGCTTGTAGCGCAGTAAACTGTACGACTCGACCGGAAAAGTCGTCAGGGAAAACATTTCACGCGCAAGTACCTCAAAGTTGCATTACTTTTTACGCATTTTGTACGTTGCAGCACTCCGCCGTATTTGGACGCTGTCGGCACGTCGTCTGTCATCTTTCGTGTAGCGTTCGTCGGCGTCTAAAGTGAGGCGTAATCGCAGAGTTTGAAAAAATAAAAAATAAAAAGATCATAACAACAGCTGCCGCCCGAGAATATTTGAATTGCGCGACTGAGACGCACAGAAGACGCCGGCTTCCGGGACAAACAGGGCACCTTCCGGTGGCTTCACAAGCGCCCGCCTCGCAGAGCGAGGATGCGCCGTCCAGCCTTTTTAATGGAGGTCAGTGGGTCGAACGCGCTCTGCATGCAAGCCGAAGAGTGTCCACACCTAAAGAGTATATGTCTTACACCGTGGTTCCGTCTCAAAAAGCTACATGTAGAAAATGAAGGAGTATTTTATATATCTCACGCAGAAAATATGGATGCAATTGTGGGACTACAATCATTAGCGCTAGAATACGCGCATTGTGGCTCTGTAGCCTTCACTTCATCGCCAGGAAAAGTTGTCCGCGAGTATAGACGATTTTCCGCAGCGGCCCACGGGCGCTGCCATGTTTGATCACGTGATCGTAACTGGCCTTCCCCCAGCCAATGCCTCCATTGCCCCAGCCATTTGCCCCAGCCAACGCATTGGGCCAGCGAAGCGGCCGTGGCCGTACTACACAAGCTGGTTGCTGCAAGGTGTAAGCAAGTCACATGCTTGCGCAGCAAAACATAGTTCTACATGTAATCGCCTCAGAGTTGAAAACGTTGACACATTTGCGTTTGTTTGGTACGTACCACGCCACAATGATAAGGGATATGTTTAATCTGCGTCGTATTTATGGTGTATGTCTTTAATTGTTGTATTAGCAACCGCCAGTAGCTGGGGTTACAAGCCAACATGGCAGCACCCATGCAGACGCGACACCCCGCTTCGATCCGAACTCGCGCTTGCTACTCGCCCACTGTCCTCACAGCAATAATTATATGGCAAAATCGGCCATCGCTTTGTGTCAGCTCACGCTGGAGAAGAAACGTCAGGTATGCTTTGTCTTTATTATTGCCATCAGCTGTGATTATTTAGCCATGCCTGCTAAGCCTTGTCTCGGATAACATGAGAATGAATCTTGGAAATACTGCAAAATACCGACGAGCACATCGCTCTCGAAGCTTCAGGACGCGAATATAAAGCAAATAAATGCGTAGGTTTTGAACTTATGGGCCACACAGCGCAGGACGACGACGTGATAAATTTGAGGCGGAAGGAAACTACATCTACTACATCCACAGGTGCCGCCATGCTTACTTTTCCGGCGCTGCCGTCTGCGCCGTCTGCTCGCTTTTACTCGTGTGCGCGCAGACGCTATGGGAACGCCGAGCAGACGACGTGACGCGGATGGAGACATATTGAGCAGCGCGAGTCACGGCAGGGGCATGGCCATGGAAACGGCCATGGTAGGGGGACGGCCACAGTGTGGTGGCGCCAGTGGCGCCATGTAGTTTGATTTAATAAACCAGCTGCGGAAAACCGTCTATAGAAGCGTTTTGAGTGGGCCGAACATCGGTTCTTCGCTCAAGGTCGCGTTCGCATGAGACATGTACGGCCTTAATATGGCTACTGATCGCACGTGCGCTGTTAAAATCTGCACAGAGCGAAGCTTCGTTTAGCAGCATACTGGTGCCATTCCTCCTCGCAATTACGATTATTGTGCTCCGCTGCTGTTGCGCTGTCTGGTTTCATTTAGGGGCCGTGTTGGCGACGACCAACATGCACCCCTGAAAGACAGGTTATATCGGAAATCATTGGGGAAGGCCTTCGTGCAGCAGTTGGCATTGATGATGAGGAGGAGGAGGATGTTGATGATGGATGCAACCAGTTGCGCTCAAAGGGAGTGGCTACTGACCACTTCGGCGTGGCGAGGGAGCAGCAGCCACGGTCACCGGAAAACGGGGGATGTTAGGAAAGAAACCTTCACTTTAACAGGCATATATGGAGATATGGTCAGTTAGAGCGACGGAATCGATAGCCATAAATGGAAAACACTGCCGAAGACAGCAGAGTATTAGATGGAGTAAAAAAAATTTCACCATCTCCCGCTAAAGGGAACCATGTGGGAATGCGAAGCAGCGCATGGGTCGACTTAAAGTTCCGCTCATCGCGGGCACCTTGCCCGATGTTAACGCGTCCTTGCATGTTGAGCACACCATGAATTCACTGTAGCTGCTGTTACCCGTCCCGAAGTCTTGTTGGAGCATGTCATGCGGGTTCATCGCGTTTCTGCAGTATCTCGTTCCCCGACGCCATCACGTGATTGCTGAGAGAGTGTAAGGGGCAGAGGCCGCGGCGTCTTACCCAGCCGCTTACACAAGCCCGAACGCGCTAGCACGTGCCAGCGCGTTCTGACTAGGATACAACGCGTTGGTTCATCGGGCCTCTGCAGAATCTCGTTCGCCGACGCAATCACATGATTGCTGAGAGAGTATAAGGGGCTGGGTAAGACGCTGTGGCCTCTCCCCCTTACACTCTCTCAGCAATCATGTGAAGGGGGAGAGGCCACAGCGTCTTACCCAATCCCTTACACAGGCCCGAACGCGCTAGCGCGTGCCAGCACACGTGGTTTTGTCTGCGTTACGCCAAGCTAGGACAGCATACGGCAGCCTGGGCCCCTAAAGTGCTCTGCACGTATCATCATCAAGGCGGTCGAAGAACAAGAGGAAGAAGACTTCTCCTTGGCGCGAGCGCGCGCTCAATATGTTACATATGGCTATGGTAGGTTCACGGCCGCTACATAAAATCCGTGGTAGGTTTTAGAAAGCGGACGGTCGCCAATGGAACTACGGACAAAGCCCAGCGCAAAAGCTGCTTCGCATCTAAAAATCCCTGCATCTCCACTAATATGAATCACAACTAGTGGCGAAGCGCTGGGTATCGTACCGGTGTGTCACCGTACGTCACTCGCGCGTTGCCACTGCGAATGTAAATTGAGTGGCATAAAGTGTCTATATATATATATATATATATATATATATATATATATATATATATATATACAGACGTATTTATTTGGTTCCTCTTCAATGGTCTTTTACTTTAATCCTCTTGATATATTTCGCATATCGTCTTGAGTTCTGGATTCCGTTTTCCCTTCATTATTACTGCATTGTGGTCTGTGAAATGTCCCGCCACGGCGGTCTGGTGGTTATGGCGCCCGATTGCTGACCCGAAGGTCGCAGGATCGAATCCCAGCCGCGGCGGTAGCGTGTTCGATGGAGGCGAAAATGTTTGATGCCCCTGTACTTAGATTTAGGTGCACGTTAAGGAACCCCAGGTGGTCGAAATTTCCGGAGCCCTCCACTACGGCGTCTCTCATAATCATATCTTTGTTTGGGACGTTAAACCCCAGATATTATTATTGGTCTGTGAAAAGGAGAGCCAATGGTTCATCGAGTAGATCTAATCTAAAGTTTCAAAGACCAGGTCTATGCATGTTCCTCGGGTGTTTGTTGGTTGGTCCGAGACATTAAATTCATCGTAGAGCGTATCGAGACATCATATACTGCATAATCTAGTCGCTGTCCATAATGTCTACATTGAAGTCGCTGACTAGTATGTAGGGTTTGTGCTTGTACTTTGTTTCGTAATCGTAATCGCAACATACACACATATGTTTCGCCTTCGAGGAGGAAATGCCGCGGTCTTCTAAAGTTGTCTCCGACTCAAGCTCTTACGAAAGCATTTCTTCAGGCTTTCTCCTTGAAGACAAACTGTCAGGCACGACACCTTCCACATCCCACTGTGCACATCCTTCAGAATTGTGATAGCCAGATTTGTTGATTTCGGGAACAGAGTGCCTTTAATTATTATTCGATTCCATTTTTATTAAGATATTTCAGGAGTGTTTTGAGTTCTGCATATGACTTTTATCTGAGACTTTATAATCGTAATCGTAATCGCAATATACACACATATGTTTCGACTATCGCAACGGTTTTCTTTATACCGTGACAGCGGACAGTGATAGTCGACGACAAAGCTACGTCCTAAGGTGCTTCGCCCATAAAGAATCTGAAAGTTCGCAGCAGTATAAGATTGTACGTACGTTGTGGGAACCACGCGCACCGGCTATCGCGAGATAGCGCCACGTGCTGCGCAGAGGCGGTGCGCGTGGCCCAGCTGCGCGGCTTAAAAGGGGCAGCCTGCGCGCTGCCCAGAGAGAGGTGCCTGGGCTGCCAGGAAGGACGGATGCTGCCACCCGCGCTGGCCGATTGCTGCTGCCGCCGATCATGGTCGCCGCCTCGTCGTCTCGTGTCCCTGGACCGACCCCGCTGTCTGCAGCGTAGAGTTGAATAAATTATTGTTGTTTGTTGTGAGTTGAAGCCTCCGTCGTCCTTGCTCGAACTACGGACGGGACGCAGTAAGACCAGAACCCACAACGTGTACTTCTTACGTTTGAGTATCGCTTGCTCTACTGCCTTAGATATTCACCACAATGCTCATCTGATTGCCTGAAAACTCTCGCTGAACTCAAACCTCATGTAAAATGCTTCTACACCAGAAGCAAACAAATATGAATGTTCCCCGAACTAGGACGCTATGCGGTAACCAAAGCTTTTGTTTCACTTTACCGTATGTACTAAATCATCCCCATATAAACAGTCTGCCCTGCATCGGGCAGACCGGGCGCTGTATTAATGGACGAGCCAGGGAGCATGAGCTAAATTTAATGAAGGACGGCTTGACACATTTGCCTATGCATTGCAAAACCTGCAAGTGTCAACCACGTTTTAAAGAGATCAAGATTATAGGCAGAAGCAAGTATCGAACTGCGCGTGAGTTGATGGAAGCCTACTACATAAAAAAGAAAGGAGAAAGGTGTATCAGTGATACGTCGGTGACGTTGTACGGATCAGAAAAGCGATTGTTCGATAGCTGAATAGCATAAGGTTGTGTTGAGACTCCGCATCTGTGTATGTGGTATATTTGTTTCTGGGTTTGCGCTCAGTCTAATTCAGTTCGAAGTGCCGCCCGTCCTGTCGTTGTGTGTTTCTTTGCTCTGTGTATATGCTCTTTCGCGGCTCAAATATGTAACTAAGCAAGTACCAACTCGGCCAACAAACACTCTTGTTAAAACATACTTCTTGCTGCAGTGGACATAAAATCGGCTTATAATGAATCCGTTAATAGAAGGGACGCGGACGCGTTTTCTTTTTAAGTGTATACGTATGTCTATCACGGGTCGTTGGGTGTCCTGCGCATCACTATTTTCGAGAGGTAATAAGAAATACAAAAAAGAGTCATTGCCCCGAAGGACATGCTTTGGCAGGTCGTTCTGCGTACATTCGACAGGACACGGGAACCTCCGAAGGTGCATTTGCACAAATCGTCCCTAGGGTGTCGTCTGCGGGAGAAAGTCGTGCCTCCTTGTTCGTTTTACTTCCTCCTTGATGGAAGAAGTTTTCGCCTCATTGATGAGAGTTTCTTTCTTTTCTGTGTGGCTCGTCTTAAAATACGGAAGAAAAAATAACGCCATTAGCGCCAACACAAGCATGGTAAAGATTTTTAAAAAATCGAAGTAAAATGAGCTAAGGATTATACAAGGTGTTTTCTTTTCCCTTTTCTACTTTCTTTTCGTTCGATATTTTCGTTTAAGAGCGGAACAAGAGTATTACGTAATCGTTGAATAGCGTAAACCCTCGCAAAGACCGATTAGTAGGCTTCCAAAAGTGCACAGGAGGCCTTCTTCCCGCGTTGGTGTCGAATAATAGAAAAATGAAGGTAATGTTGTCAGGCTATCTACAGGTAGCGTACACAATTAACGTAGATACTAAGTAACGCTAAAGGTGAAAAATATTCTGCCTTCGTTAACGCGATAATCATGGCATCGCCGAATTTTGCACGCTTTGCATGAACCTTTTTCTCTTTTATGCTTCCATTATCGAGTTTTCTCAGCCCCTCGTTATCGAGGCCGAGAGGAGGCATTAAATGGACGCACGAATCACGGCAACTTTGCAGCCCGTTATTAATGTCAAAAAGAAGTCCCTAGATTTTTTTGCCTAGGGGATAAATCTAGGAAAAATCTAGGAACTTTATGTCAGAGAACTCCGTCTCATGTGGACGTGGCCTCGAATGAAAAGCCGGCGTGGGAGAAATGATGATGATGATGATGATGATGATGATGATGATGATGATGATGATGCAAGCATTTACTTTGTCCTTGCGGCGTTCGCGTGACTAAACAAAATTTAAAACGCGGCGTTCATGTCATGTAACGGTAAGAAAGCCACAACGGAGGGCCTCCGAGCTGCCTTGCGCGAATGCATAAGGAAGCCTGTGAGTTTCTGGACTTTCCCGAAAGGTTTTGGCCTTTTAAACTCGAGCTCAGAACAAGCAGGAAATGAAAGTACCGAGGCCAACAGAGAAAGAGGGAGATAGAGTGAGAGAGGGGAAACAGAAAGTCGACGGTTTACAGTTGAACAGTTTATCCTCACCAATTCTTTCAGCTCAACTCCTTTCCTCATCTGCGCTTTTAAGATTTTTTCAGCTAGGGTTTCTTTGCAAACGCAAATGCTCTCCTAGATTGCGATTAACGGGACGAATCTAGGCAGGAGTTTCTGACTGCCTTTCTGCGCAATGGACACGCTGAGCAAAGCAGGCATGTTCAGCAGCTGTGGGTGTAGTAGCAGGCCTTTTACTCGCTACCCATGGAAGGCATACAGGGTGTAAAATAGATGTTAACGGTCCGTTCTGCGAACACGCAAGCTCCCGGTTCCTTGCCGCAGAGTCGACAACGAAGGTCCCGTAAAACATTAATGTGTGAAGAAACCGTGGCTGTAGCCGGAAATGCTTTTATTTTCCGGAGGGGGTTAACCACCCTTCATATCTAATATGTACTGATGGGCTAGTTGGTGAGCCATGGTATTGCATCAGTTGCAGTATAGCGCTTGTGTTTGCGTCATTCTATGTCAAACACCCTTTATATAGGTTCGCGCGTGTGCTTGTATGTGGTACTTGTGCATCTTAGCAAACGCAGCGGAACAAACACAAGAGACGCGTAGGCAGGTCTGTGATGGAGTGTTTGTACGTGTGATTGTATATATACACATGCGAAATTGAAGAATTCCGGAGGGGGCGGGGCTTCAACGATGTGGCGACCACTGCGCACAGACCTACGCAGCCTCCGTCTCGTCACTGATTAGCCCGGCGTGACACAGCTACTTGCTGCAACACGCTTCCGATAAAAGACAGCGCCACGCAGTTTCGTCGGAGGCTTACGTCACCACTGCTGGCTATATAACCCAAGCCACCAAGCTTGGTTGCATGTTTGTTTCTCTAACCTTCCGAAGCGCAGCATCGGCATGCTTGCCCTGCTGCTGCTATTACGTTATTAAACATCGTTTTGTTTTATGTTGGGATCCGTCCTTCACCGACTCCGCATCCCACATCTGGTGACCCGGACGTGATCGAACTAACCGCACCGCCATGGCCGACCCAGAAGACCTCACCGCTCTCCGCCATCAGGTACAACAACTCCAGCAGGAACTACTGACCCAGCAACAGCAGCAAGCTCGCAACGCTTCCACAAACGAGGCCGTGCCCACCGGACCCGCAGCTGCTGAAGCCACCCCGCACGCCGCTTCCTGGCGTGTTGCGGTCAAGCTTCCGCCGTTTTGGGCGGACTCACCCGAGGTCTGGTTTGCCCAGGTCGAGGCCCAGTTCTCCCTGGCGCACATCAATCAAGACCGGACCCGATACGACTACGTCGTCGCCCACTTGGACGCACGTTACGCCAACGAGGTCCGGGATATCCTCGCAAACCCAACAACGGCTAACGCGTACGAACACCTCAAGAGCGCACTTATTCGTCGCTTATCACTCTCAGAAGAGCAAAAGATACGACAACTGCAGTCCGCTGAGCTCGCTGAGCGCAACCCTTCGCAGCTCCTGCGCCACATGCGTGCACTCGCGGGCAACATGCACGTACAGGATTCTTTCCTGCGATTGCTGTGGCTCCAACGACTCCCGCCGCACGCCCAGGCAATTCTGCAGGCACAGATCAGGCTACCTCTCGACGAACTTGCGGAAATTGCTGATCGCGTCGTCGAGGCCTCCTTATCGCAGTTGTCGCCCACCACCCAGGCTGTCGCCGCACCGCGGAACACCACGGAGCTTGCGCGCCGTATCGACGACATCGATCGACGGCTCACCTCCATCCAACAACACCTTAGTGAACGTCTTCCGACGCGACAGCGCCACCATTCGCCAAGCCGCGACCGGAACACCGCCTCATTACCGCAACCTGACATCAACTGTCTGTGCTACTACCACCGACGCTTCGGCGACAAAGCCCGCCAATGTCGTTCACCTTGTTCGATGGGACATGCGGAAAACGACAACGGCAGCTCGTAGAGACGGCCGCAAGCTGCCAACCCGGAGGCCGTCGCATCTTCGTCACCGACCAGATCACGAAGCAGCGTTACCTGGTCGACAGCGGTTCCGACATTTGCTGCTACCCGCGATCTCACCTTCAAGGCCCTCACCCGCCGACATCTTTCGAGCTCAGCGCGGCAAACCGGTCCACAATCAAGACGTACGGCTCGCTGCGCCTGCACATCCAGCTCAAGAACTTACGCCGCGACCTCCACTGGAACTTTGTCATCGCCGACGTCGCCGAGCCAATCATCGGCTCAGACTTCCTGGCTCACTACAACCTCCTTCCGGACTGCCGCAACGACCGGCTCATCGACGCGACAACGGGACACTCCACACCAGGCCAGCGAACGACCGCCCAACAGCCAAGCATCAAGGTCCACAGTGTTGACGATCACTCGCCGTACCATGCCATCCTCGCCGAGTTTCCCGGCTTGACGCGCCCAAGCGGACTGCCACGCAAAGTGCAGCACACCACCGTGCACTACATCCGGACCTCTCCAGGCCCCCCGGTTTTTTGCCGTGCCCGTCGCCTTGCCCCAGACCGCATGCGCATAGCCAAGGCAGAGTTCGAAGCCATGCTCCAAGAAGGCATCGCCCGTCGCTCCGACGGCCCATGGGCCTCGCCACTTCACCTTGTCCCGAAGAAGACCGCTGGCTGGCGACCATGTGGGGACTACCGCGCCCTCAACGCACGCACCATCCCGGACAGGTACCCAGTCCACCACATACAGGACTTCGCCCATCGCATTCATGGCTGCCACGTCTTCTCCGTGCTAGACTTGGTGAAGGCTTACACGCAGATACCCGTCAACCCGGACGACGTCACGAAAACTGCAATAATCACCCCGTTTGGCTTGTTCGAGTTTCCCTTCATGAGTTTTGGCCTTAGGAACGCTGGGCAAACCTTTCAGCGCTTCATCGACGAAGTCGTCCGTGGCCTCGACTTCTGCTTCGTCTATCTTGACGACATATTGATCTTTTCACGAGACGCCGAAGAACACCACGGGCACCTTCGTCTGTTGCTCCAACGCCTCGACGACCACGGCCTGCTCGTCAACGTCCAGAAGAGCACGCTCGGCGCTTCCACCGTCCATTTCCTCGGCCACGAAGTCTCGTCAGAGGGAACTCGACCCCTGCCTGATCGCATCTCTGACTTGCAAAAGTACCCTCAACCCACCACCGCTAAGGACCTTCGCCGTTTCCTCGGCATGCTGAACTTCTATAGACGCTTCTTACCGCACGCCGCCGACTACCAGGCGCCCCTTCATGATGTCCTGGCTGGTCTACGTGGAAACCAACCCGTCACGTGGACACCGACTTTGGTGCAAGTTTTTGAGGAATGCAAGACTGCTCCCTGCACCGCCATGCTCCTCTCCCATCCCGTCCCAGACGCTCCCTTGGGACTCTTCACGGACGCCTCTGGTTTCGCCGTCGGCGCCGCCCTGATGCAACGCGTGGACAACACCTGGCACCCCTTGGCATTCTTTTCTAGGAAACTCTCAGCTCGGAAGGTGAGCCCTTCAATGGCCAGTTCCACCGACGAAACCACGACCGCTGCCCGTTCGAGTTCGCCAGCTTACTACAGAGAACTTCTGGCGATATACGAAGCAGTGCAGCACTTTCGCCACGTTCTCGAAGCGCAGCACTGCACCATCTATACCGACCACAAACCTCTAACGTACGCCTTCTCTCAACGTCGTGACAAACTCCCGCCTGTTCAGCAAAACCAACTCTCGTTCATCGCACAGTTCACCACCGACATCCAACACATCAGCGGGAAAGACAACATGGTCGCCGACGCGCTTTCAAGGGTGGCCACCATCAGCTCGGTGCAAATAACAGCAGACATCCTCGCCGAGACTCAGACCAAGGACGCCGAGCTGCAGGAACTTCTCAAGGGCACGTCCTCACTTCAGCTAAAAGAAGTCCCCATTCCAGGGTCGGCAAGAACTATCTGCTGCGACATGTCGACAGGACGAAGCAGGCCCTACGTGCCCCTGTGCCATCGCCGTGGTCTTTTCAACCAGCTCCACAACCTCAGCCATCCCGGCATACGTGCCTCTACACGCCTCGTGGCTGACCGCTATGTCTGGCCCTCCATGCAGCGGGATTGTCGCACGTGGGCGCGCTCCTGCATTCACTGCCAACGTGCAAAAATCACCAGGCACGTCACGTCCCCACTCGGAACATTCGCTCAGCCCTCAGGTCGGTTCGAGCACGTCCACCTCGACATCATAGGACCATTTCCCCCGGCAGGACCCTACCGCTACTGCCTCACCACCATCGACCGCTACACTCGATGGCCCGAGGCATGGCCTCTCGAGGGAATCGCCGCGGAAGACGTCGCCTCGGCCTTCTTCTCCGGCTGGATTGCCCGTTTCGGCGCTCCCCGGCGCGTAACCACCGACCAAGGGCGACAGTTTGAGTCTCACCTTTTCAGGCTCCTGGGATTGACCATCGGGTTTGAACGCTTGAGGACCACGAGCTACCATCCCTGCGCCAACGGAATGATCGAGCGTTTTCACCGACAGTTCAAAGCCGCCATTATGTGCCACCCGGACTCAACCTGGCTCGAGGCCATCCCAGCTGTCATCCTCGGCCTTCGCGCCACCTTCAAGCCGGACATCCATGCTACGCCAGCAGAGCTCGTCTACGGGGAACCACTCCGTCTGCCAGGTGAATTTCTCGCAGTTCTGCCATCCAGCACTACGACGTCAGACCCCACCGACTTCGTCGCCCGGCTCCGACGCACCATCGCTGCCTTACGCCCGTCCCCTGCAGCCCACCATAGCAAGCCCACACCTTTTGTGTTCAAAGAGCTAGCATCGTGCACGCATGCTTTCCTCCGCGACGACACCGTCCGCCGGCCTTTCCAGCCGCCCTACAGCGGACCCTATCTAGTCGTCCATCGCGACGACAAGAACTTCACCTTGCGCTTGAACGGGAACGACGTCCGCGTCTCGATTGACCGACTCAAGCCCGCATACATCGCGGCGAACGAACCTGGCAGCGCCACTCTTTCAACTGGCGTCCTTCCACCGACGTCGCAGCCCGCTCCTTTCACGACACGCTCTGGACGTCTGGTACGCCTCCCAGATTTCTACAGACCCTGAGGGCTCTGCACTCCGCGGGGGGGTGATCCACAACCCCATCTCCCCCGCGGCTACGTCAGCGGAAGCTACACGTTAGGTCTTTTGCCTAATGTGTATGCGCGATTGTGCTCAAGGTTGCCTTTTACATGTTGGCGCTGTTTTGTTGGCAAGACGGGCCAGTGTATCTTGAAGGGCTCAAACCAGCTTGCTCAAGGGCTCAGTACCTAATCATAAAGCTAGCCATTGCAAAAAAAAAATCTAATTTTTAGCTAATTCTTGAAGAGTGCACGTTTTTAGAGAGATCGACGCGCACGTAAGATGAGTGACGCATTTTACGCTCTTGCGTCAGCATGTGTCAACATTCTTGTGTCAGCATGCTCTCTATATCTTCACATTGCAGTGAAATGAGATTTCCATTGTAATATAATTGACAGCGCAACGGGTTAAACACGGACAGAAAGAAGAAAAAATTGGGGGACGCTTAAGCTTCGCCTTTAAGAGTTGAACGCGATAGCGATATTCTGTTCCTAGTGCGCAGTTCCAACACTACGAGAGTTTAACAGAATGCGCGCACTAAGGTGTGTGCCTTATGTAATGGGTAGCATGCTTTAAACCAGGAGCTATTATGCGCGAGAAACTTTTTCGAAATTGCGATGCACCCACTACGTGGTGTTAAAGGAATACGCGCAGTAATGTGTTTGCCTTTTGTAATGGGTGGCTGTCTTTAAACCACCAAGTCGTTATGATATTGACATGGTGTGACGCCCGATGGCAATGTACGCTTGTACCACGCAATATTACTCCGATATTACATCTCGTACTTTGACACCTGTATACAGGACGCGTCTTTTTGGGAAGCATGAAAGTTACTTTCAGTGCAGCTCCAAGATACTCTTCTGGGACGTTCTACAAAGGGCTTTTAAAAAACAACTCGATTTAAATTCGTATAGCATACGTTATCTCATGCCACCCAAAAGCCATTCTATGCCTGTTGACATGCTATTACTAATGGGTATGCACAGTTTATGGAAAACTCGCATGTTAGACAGGCATGCGGAACCCATGGTATCATCGCGGTTGCATCTCATTCAAATGGCTCTTCAGCTAAAAGACTTTTACGAACAATTAGAGTTTCAACCGGACTGGTATCCACTCTTCATGAAATGTATAGCTTTAATACCCTTTTAGGACTTCTGTGTAACGCTTGTACGCTGGTAGAGGCCGCCTTGAGTATTTTGTTCGCTATGTATGCTAATTACACACATTTGTAATAAATACCATGAAAGAAAAAAAAAAGCAGAGGCGTGGCTGTGTGGTAGAACACCTGCTTGCCACGCAGACGGCCTGGGTTCGATTCTCACTCGGACCCAACATTTTTATTATTTATTTTATTTGCAGCTTTTTCGATTTTTCGGTCACGGACAAGATGATGATTTTTCGCTCACAACCAACGGCCCCGACGCCGACGGCGGAATTTCTGCGATACGAGCTCTTTAACGCTATCGCGTTAAAAGGACACAGCGCTAAGATATCTGCTGAAAGTGGGACAGACTGCCGATATAGGCCGTGAGATAATTTCGCTCTTTTTGTATTATGCTTGTTTTCACTCTCTCCGCAGAACGCGCTGCCTTTATAACGCAAATGAATTGCAATAAACAATGTTTTTTAGCTAGCGGCGCGTCTGTGATTCTCACCTCGTCCTGTCGGAAGCGCTTTTCGAATGCGCTCCAATGATGAGGCAGTCAACCCGGTCCATCGAACTTACTGTGATGTTTTAATAATAATAATAATAATAATAATAATAATAATAATAATAATAATAATAATAATAATAATAATAATCAATCATTTATTTAACGTGCCCAGGAACAACCGTGAGGTCTTTTTGCAGGCGCACGCAAAAAAAAATCAATAAAAATAAACAATACAATACAGACAGTCTTCAGAAATAAAAAGAGCAAAAACACGTAGACAAAGAGAAATGAACACAAAAGGGGAGGAGTAAAATAAGACAATATGAGAAATATTGAAGGGGAATAAACAAATAGATTGCATATATACAACTATGCGGAAAGACGGAGAAGGGAAGACTTTGTACATTGTGCCATACTATGTCAAAACAGTGCAAAGCTCGGATAAAAACAATGATTGTGGACTATGAAAAACGTCAAGATCAAGAAAATTAATATTATAAAGACTTTTTATTCTGTGAACGGTAGAGTGTTGGAAGAAGCAGGCGGGTACATGAAGCGGTCTGTTCTCTCTGGTTAACTTACGCGGAATTCGAAAATTAACACAGTTGAGAAGTACAGGGCAGGATATGATACCGTGGACTCGCTTGTAAAGAAATAAGAGATCAGAACCATTTCGTCGGCAGTGAAGTGATGGTAGTGATAATGATTCAGCAGTATTTGAAGGAGATCCAGAGTCATTTTTAGCAAACTGATAGTTATATATGCTGAGGAATTTTTTCTGGACTCGTTCAATGGTGTTACCGCTGGATTGAGCAATGCCATTCCATATCACGGACGCATAATAATAATAATAATAATAATAATAATAATAATAATAATAATAATAATAATAATAATAATAAATATTCGGCAGATCTCACACGTTGTGGGAATCGGTTTCATGCGAGTAAATCTACGCAGTACTTTATGGCTTTGAGCCAAGCGTTACGAGGTGGATCGACGTGTTTTTGTAAGTGTAGTAGCTGCGTCCACATCGTGGGCGCACCAGGCATGTCGACAACACTGGCGTTTAGAGGATAACTTACGGTGCGACGTAACGTCAGCCCTCACGTTAGAGTACATACGTCAGTATTGTCGAAACTAAGTGCACTTTATGGTGCAATCATGTGAATATCATACGTAACTTTCGTCAATGTATTCTTCCGTGGTCGAGCAAGGCTTCAATATAGCTTGCTCAATCACAGGAGTACAAATGTAATGTTTATTAGACTCCTATAAAAGTAGAGCCAGCACTGGAACTATAGACATTAATTTGATATGACGCATGTATCGTATAGGAGTACATATGTAGCATTTATTGCTTTGTTATAAAATTAGATACCGGCACCACAATTACAATTGACGTTGCACCAATATTACACCTGAATAAGTGTTTTCCAAACAAGTTTATAGACCTGGCGTTTCTCTGTGGTAGAATACCTGATTGCCACGCAGAACTCTTGGGTTCGATTCCTCCTGGGATCCTAATTTTTATTCTTTCAATTCGTCGGGTAAACGCTGCCGCTGTCAGTTTTTGTTAGCGCTCTCGCATTTAAGTTACCAATGTCTGCTCTCGCCGTTCCTGGGTAGATATCAACTGTCAATTACCTGTGGCGCATACTCGTACACCGCGGCCCGTGGTAAACGGGTATGTGCCACTCGTGTCTGGAGGAAACGGTTTGACGACGTGCGCGACAATTTCCATGTTATTCATGTCATGAATGGACATTCATATTCGTCGAGTCCTCTTACCCTCCCATGCCAATTTTGGTGTACACCAAGTGAAGGAGGCGATCATGAAAGCACCCAGACGTAGATAGATAGATAGATAGATAGATAGATAGATAGATAGATAGATAGATAGATAGATAGATAGATAGATAGATAGATAGATAGATAGATAGATAGATAGATAGATAGATAGATAGATAGATAGATAGATAGATAGATAGATAGATAGATAGATAGATAGATAGATAGATAGATAGATAGATAGATAGATAGATAGATAGATAGATAGATAGATAGATAGATAGATAGATAGATAGATAGATAGATAGATAGATAGATAGATAGATAGATAGATAGATAGATACGCACAAAGTCGCCGATGTTCGCTAAGAAATGCTTCGTATTAAAAAAATCTGTGAAAGTAAACTATGAATCACGATGGCTCACACCAGCGAGGAAATTGAGATAAAAGCAATGCTAAGGCATTCGCGCTATAACAGAGACCTGAAGAAAAGAGGAAGAAGCTACGAGCAAGCGGACAAAGCTGAGATGAGGGCGGCGATAAAACGAGGCCGATTCAAGTTTTCTCCGGTGCGTCACACTTCTTGGTCGCAGTTCCCTTCTCTATTGTGAACGAAGTTGTTCTTTTTTTTGTCACCACCCAGCATAAGGCTGTCTGCCGCAATTCTCCTTCCCTGCGTTGCAGTTACAGTGAGAAAGAGACAGAATAAAAGTGTGTGTGTGTGTGTGTGTGTGTGTGTGTGTGTGTGTGTGTGTGTGTGTGTGTGTGTGTGTGTGTGTGTGCGCGTGTGCGTGTGCGTGTGCGTGTGTGTGTGTGTGTGTGTGTGTGTGTGTGTGTGTGTGTGTGTGTGTGTGTGTGTGTGTGTGTGTGTGTGTGTGTGTGTGTGTGTGTGTGTGTGTGTGTGTGTGTGTGTGTGTGTGTGACAGGACAGAGAGCGAAAAACGCCAGGCCTGCGCGGAAAGCGCAGCACAGTCACAGCGAAAGCTGGAAGAGCGGCATTTCTAGAGCCCGTTGTAAACTCTCTTGAGGCTACTAATACAAGGTACCCACTACGCCATAAATTACAATATTCGTGAAGTTTAGAAGCACCTACAGCGCCATTATTCGTTATTCTGCGCAGAAGCGAGGTTCCAGCTACACATCTGTAAGGCATTATGTCCACTTTGTTTAGGTGACGACTGATGACGATGACAACGCCTCACTTACTAAGGCGGCAGCAGGAGATTTACCCGATATTCTATATAGCCAATAAGAGTCGCAAAAGGTTATTCTCGCTCCCGCATAAATAACTGATGCCACATTCGCCCGAAATATTACTGATTCTTTAATAGCGCTACATTCTGGGACGGACGCACATTTGCGCCACCAGCTGTATGTATAACAGCGGGCCACTGTCCGTAGGCGCGACGTGTAAGGAAAGAAAATAACGTTTCGTGTTGTGGCGCTTACCACCAGTCCCACATAGAAAATCCCGCGAGGTCGTATCGTGGAGGAAAGGAAGGCCGCTGTCACACTCATATTCTGCGGTAAACTGTATGGCGGCTTCTATAAAGTTGAGCAGACGCAGGAGCCGTGGAGCATCACTCCAGGTGAGCCGTACCGGAACTAGCCTTTCGTTTAATGTGCACAGGAAAGCAACGCATACTGGACACTACCTGAATTTCAATTCGTGCCACCCAGCCTGCCACTAGCAATCCGTTGTTTCTTCCCTGGTGACGCGGGCAACACGCATTTGCTCAAGTGGCGATGCATTGAGGAAAGAGCTTCAAACAATACATCGAGAACAATTGACGAACGGGTACCCGAAGAAGTTTATTAAGAATATTGAAGATTGTGTCCTCCATCCCAAACCAACCCAGGGCAGGTCGTTTCGAAGTCGTACCGGCGTCCCTTCTGTTCCTGGATTCAGCGAAGCCCTAAGCCGTATCTTTTCAAGATATGACCTTCGCGTTGCGCACATGCCGTCCAACAAGCTTAGGAATCAGCTTGTGAACGTGAAGGATCGCTTAGACAGCAAGCGATACCACGGTGTTGTTTATAAGGTGCAATGCGCAGACTGCAGCTGCACTTACATCGGCGAAACTTGCAACTTCACCAGGAGAATAAAGGAACATCAAAGGGACGTGTGCAACAACAAGAAAGCATCAAACGCCCTTGCTGATCACGCCGATAATCATAGTCACTTCATCGATTGGGACAACGTCGCTATAATAGCCAAGGAAAAGAATTCGGCCGCGATACTACTCTTGTAATCTGTTTTTATCCACACGACTGAGGACACTATCAACAGGACAGGTGGGAATCTACCTGCCAGTTACACCCGTTCATTACGTCACATTTTAGCCTAAAGAAGCGACACACGGCTCTTGCCTGCTTAGTGTGGAACAAGGAACCCGTATGGCTCCCGAAACGTCTCTGTGTTCTTCACCTTGACTTGGTCAGTGACCGCATCTCCATCCTCATCATGACACCTGACCAGACGAACTTTCGTCGAACTCTTGACTACTCGGAGTCAAATGTAGCTCGAAAGAAAATGGACGCTGCATTGCCAAAGAAACAATAAAAGCGACAGGCCTGCGCGCAAAGCGCAGCACAGTCACAGCGAAAGCTGGAAGAGCGGCATCTCTAGAGCCCGTTATAAACACTCTTGTGGCTACTAATAAAAGTACACTAGCAACGTACCCACTACGGCACAAATTATAATTTTTGCGCAGTAGGGAAGCACCCAGCATGACATTATTCATCATTCTGCGGAGAAGCGAGGTACCATCTGTAAGACATTATGTGCACTTCGTTGATGCGATGGTTGATGACGTAGAAAAATTATGGCTGAGTCCTTTGTAATGGGTTGGAAGCTTGAAACGACCTACTACTTACGTAATTCGCATTGTGTGACGCCCGGTCGTTATTTCACTCTCCCACCACGCTTTATAACATACGTCAGTGCGAAAGAGAGAGAGAGGGAATTAACTTTATTGGGACCCTGAAGAAATGGATCATGGGGGCCTTATGGGCTTCCATGGCAACCAATAGAAGTGCACTTGCGAGGAACCCACTATGCTATATATCATCATAATTTTTGTGAAGTAGGGAAGCAGCCACCATGCAATTTTGCGCCATTCGGCGGAGAACCGTGGTACCAGCTAAACACCTATAGAGAATTCTGTGCACTTTGTTGATGCTGTGGCTGATGACGACGAAGAATTATGGCACAGCCCTTTGTAATGGGTTGGAAGCATTCAACAACCCACTCGTTGAGCAATTCGCATTGTGTGACACCTGGCTACAGAATTCGCGTTGTGTGACGCCTGGTTGTTATTTTACTCTTCTACCACACTACATTAAATATGTTAATGTGGTTCCTCCCCGACATGAAGCCTGTATAGGGCAGTTTCAAGCGCCGGCATGGCTCTGAGGTAGAATACTGGACTCCCACGCAGAGGGCGCAGGTTCGAACCTCGTTCCATCCTGGGTATTTTTTTTTATTTCACGCGATAGTGGTTACGAACACCGGCGGCGGCGGCGGACAACTACGGCGCCAAAAACGGTCCTTGTTGTAATCTCAAAACAGCTTTCGCTGTGAAATATGTGGATACGAAAGAGCCGTACTTCCTATCCACGCGTCCTTCCCCTGCCGATTCAGAGACCCGCCGCGGTGATCTAGTGGATATACGGTGCTTGATTGCTGACACGAAGTCGCGGTGTCCGATTCCACCCACGGCGGCCGCATTTCGATGGAGGCGAAATGCTAGAGGTCTGTTTACTTAGATGTAGGTGCTCGTTAAAGAACAGCAGGTGGTCAAAATTTCCTGAGCCCTCCACTACGGCGTCCCTCATAATCATATCGGGGTCTGGGACATGAAAACACACCAATTATTATTATTGTTACCCATTCAGAGGGCGTCTTCCTTGAAATATCACACCAACTAGCCCAGCAATTCGTGATTCTAAAATTGACTGGTTGTTGAGATTCTAAGAACAGTTTTGATGCATGAGCAGTTCAACAGCTAGATCTGTAATGGACTTACACGCTGGATGCCAAATGGGAGTTCAGCTGATGAAAAGGCGGAATACTCCATACGCAGCGTGTGTGTGTGTGTGTGTGTGTGTGTGTGTGTGTGTGTGTGTGTGTGTGTGTGTGTGTGTGTGTGTGTGTGTGTGTGTGTGTGTGTGTGTGTGTGTGTGTGTGTGTGTGTGTGTGCGTGCGTGCGTGCGTGCGTGCGTGCGTGCGTGCGTGCGTGCGTGCGTGCGTGCGTGCGTGTGCGTGTGCGTGTGTCACACCGATATTCACTTTGTAATACTTAGTAAGGAATGACCATACCCATGGTCACACTTTTCTTTCTTGCAAGATTAAAGTAACGGCTCCAGCTTGTGGACAGCTTCTTCACGAGCAGCCTTGTTGGCCTGCTAAGGGAGCAACATTGTACGGTATCACCCTGCTCAAACGACGTAATCTCCTTCAATGTTAACAAGACGTCCGTACTGCGCAGCTTGTTATTCTGTACTTTCGTGCCATCTTATTGGTTTCCAAGCTATTTGTTCGTCGTGGTAGTCGATCCCAATCCTCTCTTAAGTGTATAGTCTCGTGATAAGCGAGGCCTACCTGTTCTTGCCCACTGTCGTGCTGATTTATTTTTATTTTACTTCTATCTCTGTACCCCGCTTATTGCGCTCTTGGGGACCATCGCTAGAGGTCGGCTATACCTTCGTCCGGGATTTTGGGCGATGACCTATCCGCACTTAAGGATCTGCAGCACGAGGCACTCAGAGCGAATGTCCGATGTGTTTTTTTTCGCTAATAATAAATTTATACGCGCGTCCATCGAAGCTTACACCCCCTTTTTCTCTTGCTCGGCCTTAAGCACCAGTTCTACTCTAGCCTTCTCAGTGTGCTATTGAGTAACGACGTCATTATGAACCTCAACACTGTGCTGATTCTGTGGCTTTACTGCCTCGTGAAGGCAGCTGCTCTCCGGTCAGATTTCACATTGTTCTTCCTTGGAGAGCATTTGAGTCGCGTTTTGCGCTAGCTGGAACCTTCCGTTCTCGTCTTATCCCACGGCCGAGGTCTCGTATTATCTAGACTTGAGGATGCACCTGCTCATAATTCCTGGCACATTTTTCTTTTTCATTTTATGGAACTTCGTGTGCCATGAAGAGGACGGAGGGATGACCGCCGCCGTAGCTCAGTGGTGAAGCATCGGACGCTTTATTCGAAGGTCGCAGGTTCTGTCCCTACCGGCGGCAAGTCATCTTTTCCTCCACTTTACTTTCTTCCCATTTATATCCCAATTATTACAAATAACATTCCTTATACTTTCTTTGGCATTATTGTCTGTTAGTTTTCATCAATATTGTGTCTAACAAAGAAAAAAAAGTCACAGTTTCGCCGCAACGGCGAAGCAATGAATGCGATAGCAATAAATTGGAATGTAACGCGAAGAACGGAAAGCAGCTCGAAATTGCCAGCGCGTCGCTCGAGCCCAGAGGACGCACGGAAAGAACGCACACAGGACGAGCGCGAACTAATGGGTCACAGCTCGACACTTGAAGCGCACTGCTCAAACATAAAGCAGGACGCACGAAACGAACGAACAGGTACACACAAGACGAGCGCGAACTAATTGTCACAGTTGTTACTTATTTCTGTTAGAACAGCGCGCTCCTTTCGCAAACGCGGCCGCTGCAGCGAGCGAAGCGAAGCACCCCAGCGGCCGCCCCTTCGTTCTTCGAGATAAGCGCACGAAAGCGACCACGCCCTGTAGGGCGAAGGGCAAAGGCGTTCGCAGGAGCGGGGCGACGATCTTTAAAGCGCGCCACACGCGCGTCACTGTTATACAGCGGAACTGTTAGAACATCGCTAGGTTTCTAATGTCGTCGTGCAAATCTCGGATTCCAGTCTACTTTTAGACAACAGTAGAGGCACCGGTCTCAAACATTTCTCGGCTGCCACTGTCTAAGTGTGCGCGTATCACTTGTTCTCTGCTTGCTCTCTCTATTCTTTTTCTCCCTTCCACCCCGCCTAGGGTAGCAAACCGAGTACAACCTGGTTAACCTCCCTGCCTTTCTTTTACCTCTCTCTCTCTCGTGCACAGCTTCGCGTACAGCGGGTATGTGCCACAGAAATCGGGCGAGCCGCACTACTCACCTCAGGCCGACTAAAAAAACGAAGAAGCTGTGTGGCTAAGCGCGAGCTCCTCGTCAATAGACATCATGTAGCGGGAAAAAGACACAAGGGACACACAGAACCACAAACCACAGGCGCTAATAACAACTAACAGAAATTCAAGGTAGACAGAATATATATGCGTTCCAAACGCGCAAGCGCAAACGTGACATCCGGCAGGCTACAGGGGGCGCTAGGCAGAATACACAACAGTACGACTGAAAAACGCATGTTCCGCTGCAAACAAGACAACAGACGTCTGACTAACGCATTCACTACCACTTTTCTTGATAAAAAAAAGCCGGCAGATCCCACGCATTGTGGGAATCGATGTAATGCGAAGCAGCCAGCAAAGAGCTGCATACATCGTCTTGTATGTCATTGAGGAAAATGCGTGTCATGGTTTTCATCTTAACTCCTATTATTTATGTTCGTCACACAGTAACGTCGCGCAATACCGACTTCGGGGTCGATCAAGCTAGAGAAACGGCCGCCAGCGCCCCATGAGCGTGGCACGTAAGTCATGCTGTACGTGACATGCGTGTCATGATTTTCATGTTAACTCGTGTTTTTATGTTCGCCACACAGTCACGTCGCGCAATACCAATTTCGGGGTAGAGCAAGCTAGCGAAATGGCCGCCAGTGCTCCATGAGCGTGGCACGTAAGTCATGCTGTACATGACATGCGTGTCATGATTTTCATGTGAACTCGTGTTATTTATGTTCGTTACACAGTCACGTCACAAGATACTAATTTTGGTGTATATAAATCTAGCGAAACCGCCGCCAGCGCCCCATGAGCGTGGCACGTAAGTCATGCTGTACATGACATGCGTGTCATGATTTTCGTGTTAACTCGTGTTATTTATGTTCGTTACACAGTCACGTCACGCAATACCAATTTCGGGGTAGATCAAGCTAGCGAAGCCGCCGCCAGCGCCCCATGAGCGTGGCACGTAAGTCATGCTGTGCATGACATGCGAGTCATGATTGTCATGTTAACTCGTGTTTTTATGTTCGCCACACAGTCACGTCGCGCAATACCAATTTCGGGGTAGAGCAAGCTAGCGAAATGGCCGCCAGTGCTCCATGAGCGTGGCACGTAAGTCATGCTGTACATGACATGCGTGTCATGATTTTCATGTGAACTCGTGTTATTTATGTTCGTTACACAGTCACGTCACAAGATACTAATTTTGGTGTATATAAATCTAGCGAAACCGCCGCCAGCGCCCCATGAGCGTGGCACGTAAGTCATGCTGTACATGACATGCGTGTCATGATTTTCGTGTTAACTCGTGTTATTTATGTTCGTTACACAGTCACGTCACGCAATACCAATTTCGGGGTAGATCAAGCTAGCGAAGCCGCCGCCAGCGCCCCATGAGCGTGGCACGTAAGTCATGCTGTGCATGACATGCGAGTCATGATTGTCATGTTAACTCGTGTTTTTATGTTCGCCACACAGTCACGTCGCGCAATACCAATTTCGGGGTAGAGCAAGCTAGCGAAATGGCCGCCAGTGCTCCATGAGCGTGGCACGTAAGTCATGCTGTACATGACATGCGTGTCATGATTTTCATGTGAACTCGTGTTATTTATGTTCGTTACACAGTCACGTCACAAGATACTAATTTTGGTGTATATAAATCTAGCGAAACCGCCGCCAGCGCCCCATGAGCGTGGCACGTAAGTCATGCTGTACATGACATGCGTGTCATGATTTTCGTGTTAACTCGTGTTATTTATGTTCGTTACACAGTCACGTCACGCAATACCAATTTCGGGGTAGATCAAGCTAGCGAAGCCGCCGCCAGCGCCCCATGAGCGTGGCACGTAAGTCATGCTGTGCATGACATGCGAGTCATGATTGTCATGTTAACTCGTGTTTTTATGTTCGTCACACAGTCACGTCACAAGATACCAATTTTGGTGTATATAAATCTAGCGAAACCGCCGCCAGCGCCCCATAACCGTGGCACGTAAGTCATGCTGTACATGACATGCGTGTCATGATTTTCATGTTAACTCGTGTTATTTGTGTTCTTTACACAGTCACGTCACGCAATACCAATTTCGGGGTGGGTCAAGCTAGCGAAATCACCGCCAGCGCCCCATGAGCGTGGCACGTAAGTCATGCTGTACATGACATGCGTGTCATGATTTTCATGTTAACTCGTGTTTTTATGTTCGTCATACAGTCACGTCGCGCAAGACCAATTCCCGGGTAGATAAAGCTAGCGAAACGGCCGCCAGCGCGCCATGATCATGGCACGTAAGTCATGCTGTACATGACATGCGTGTCATTATTTTCATGTTAACTCGTGTTATTATGTTCGTCACATAGTCACGTCACGCAATACCAATTTCGGGGTAGATCAAGCTAGCGAAACGGCCTCCAGCGCCCCATGAGCGTGGCACGTAAGTCATGCTGTACGTGACATGCGTGTCATGATTTTCATGTTAACTCGTGTTTTTATGTTCGTTACACAGTCACGTCACAAGATACTAATTTTGGTGTATATAAATCTAGCGAAACCGCCGCCAGCGCCCCATGAGCGTGGCACGTAAGTCATGCTGTACATGACATGCGTGTCATGATTTTCGTGTTAACTCGTGTTATTTATGTTCGTTACACAGTCACGTCACAAGATACTAATTTTGGTGTATATAAATCTAGCGAAACCGCCGCCAGCGCCCCATGAGCGTGGCACGTAAGTCATGCTGTACATGACATGCGTGTCATGATTTTCATGTTAACTCGTGTTATTTATGTTCGTTACACAGTCACGTCGCGCAATACCAATTTCGGTGTAGATCAAGCTAGCGAAGCCGCCGCCAGCGCCCCATGAGCGTGGCACGTAATTCATGCTGTGCATGACATGAGAGTCATGATTGTCATGTTAACTCGTGTTTTATGTTCGTCACACAGTCACGTCACAAGATACCAATTTTGGTGTATATAAATCTAGCGAAACCGCCGCCAGCGCACCATGAGCGTGGCACGTAAGTCATGCTGTACATGACATGCGTGTCATGATTTTCATGTTAACTCGTGTTTTTATGTTCGTCACACAGTGACGTCACAAGATACCAATTTTGGTGTATATAAATCTAGCGAAACCGCCGCCAGCGCCCCATGAGCGTGGCACGTAAGTCATGCTGTACATGACATGCGTGTCATGATTTTCATGTTAACTCGTGTTATTTGTGTTCGTTACACAATCACGTCACGCAATACCAATTTCGGGGTAGGTCAAGCTAGCGAAACCGCCGCCAGCGCCCCATGAGCGTGGCACGTAAGTTATGCTGTACATGACATGCGTGTCATGATTTTCATGTTAACTCGTGTTATTTGTGTTCGTCATAATGTCACGTCGCGCAATACCAATTTCGGGGTAGATCAAGCTAGCGAAACTGCCTCCAGCGCCCCATGGACGTGCCACGTAAGTCATGCGGTACATGACGTGCGTGTCATGATTTTCATGTTATCTCGTGTTATTTATGTTCGTTACACGATCACGTCACAAGATACCAATTTTGGTGTATATAAAGCTAGCGAAACGGCCGCCAGCGCACCATGAGCGTGGCACGTAAGTCATGCTGTGCATGACATGCGTGTCATGATTTTCATGTTAACTCGTGTTATTTATGTTCGTCACACAGTCACGTCGCAAGATACCAATTTTGGTGTATATCAAACTAGCGAAACGGCCGCCAGCGCACCATGAGCGTAGCACGTAAATCATGCTGTACATGACATGCGTGTCATGATTTTCATGTTATGACTTGTCATTTATGTGCGTTATACAGTCATGTTACGCCATACCAATTTTGGTGCACATTCGATGAACCAAGCGACCAGGAGAGCACAATGTCGTAGGCGGATAGATAGATAGATAGATAGATAGATAGATAGATAGATAGATAGATAGATAGATAGATAGATAGATAGATAGATAGATAGATAGATAGATAGATAGATAGATAGATAGATAGATAGATAGATAGATAGATAGATAGATAGATAGATACGCTCAAAGTCGCAGAAGTTCGCTAAGAAATACTTCGCATTTAAAACGCTTCTAAGAGTTCTCGCGCCGTTCTATCTCTACTCCTATCCAGGATCTTGACATCGTGAAACCTTGGGGCACATGCGCAGCCTTTGCGATGCGCAGAAAGGGGCGCGTTCATGTCCTTGTTCAATTTATTCGCATGCTCCCTCATTCTGTCATTGACGCAGCGACCGGTTTGCCCTAAGTAGCATTTGCCGCAAGACAGGGGGATTTTATATACCACCCCGATGGCGCGACGCACATACGGCTTGGCATGTTTTACATGGCTGCCTTTCAAATGGCTGCTCATGATGCGGGGACACAATTGGGCGAGCCTGTTGGGAGCAGAAAAGACGATGGCTACACTGTACCTACTGGCCACTTTTTTGTAATTGTGGCTCATTTTGTGCACATAGGGCACAACTTCAGGCCTTGGGCCACTGAGCTCACCGGCTCTAGCACCATTCGCAGGAGTGCCCGCTTTAATCTTCTGTAGGAGAGTTTCAGCCACAGACATCAAGACAGAACGAGGGTAGCCGGCTTTGGATAGCTTAATCAGCTGTCTTTCAAAAGTGGCCTGCATATGTTGTGCTCACAAGATCTCTTGAGTGCTGACCCCGTGGAAAGTGAAACAATAGCCCTTTTTACCAGCTTAGAATGGGCGGAGTCGTACGGTAAAAGTTCCTTTTTAGCTCGTGGTGAGTAACACCAGCACACATGGTCGTTTGAAAACGTGATACTTAGGTCAAGGAACTGTAGGGTGCTTTCAACGGGGAGCTCATACGTGTGTGGAGCACACATAAGGAAACGACTCGACACGTCCGACACGACTCGACTCGACACGGAAGCGGGGTCGCTTCTGACCATCGAGTAAATCTGTCGACAGCTGTGAGCAGGTAGCGAAATCCATCACACGGTGGTAGTGGTCCGACGATGTCGATGTGAACAATGTCGAATCGATGGTCAGGCTGGAGAAACTGGCGTGTTGGGGGAACAGGGTACCTGTGGACTTTGGCACGTTGGCAGGGTGTACATGCACGCACCCAGTCGCGTACATCTTCGTTCATCCGGGGCCATACGTAGCGCGATGAAACAAGGCGTTGCGAGGCACGAACGCCGGGATGAGCGAGCTGGTGCAGCATGTCGAAAAGCTGCTTGCGTAACGTGCTAGGGACAAATGGTCTGGGTGTGCCTGTAGAAGTGGCACAGACGAGGTTGGCGCCATTAAGCAGGATATCATCCAATCGCAGTGCTCTTTTAGATGAGCGCAGTTGTATGAGCTCGGGATCATTAGCTTGGTGTGCTGCGAGCGTCTGCACATCGAGTGGCGCAGGAGTTGCAGGTGCTGTCACGGCGTCCACCCGGCTGAGGGTGTCAGCAGGTATGTTCTGGTCGCCGCTGACGTGTCGGATGTCGGTGGAGAATTCCGATATAAACAAGAGATGGCGGATTTCTCGCCGCGCGTGCGTCGACGACTCTCTGCAAAGCGCATATGTCAACGGCTTGTGGTCCGTGAAAATTGTAAATGGTCGACCTTCGACGATATGGCGAAAGTGTCGGATGGCGAGGTAAATTCCAAGTAACTCTCGACCGAAGGTGCTGTAAGGAGCTTGTGTTGGGCTGAGTTTCTTGGAGAAAAAGGCTAATGGTTGCCATGAGTTGTCAACACGATGCTGGAGAACCGCTCCCACGGCTGTGCTAGACGCGTCACTCATGAGAGCTAGAGATGCCGTGGGGTTGGGGTTGGCAAGA
This sequence comes from Rhipicephalus sanguineus, assembly GCF_013339695.2. Taxonomy (NCBI): domain Eukaryota; kingdom Metazoa; phylum Arthropoda; class Arachnida; order Ixodida; family Ixodidae; genus Rhipicephalus; species Rhipicephalus sanguineus. The sequence continues at coordinate 24,866,737 of NC_051186.1, read as the reverse complement.
AAGGCAGCGTTGGCGAGCGCGCCCTTGATCTTGATAAAGGCGTCTTCAGCAGTGGAGTCCCAAGGGAGCAGGGACGCCTTGTTCTTGCTGGTAAGCAGACGGTCCAAAGGCGCCACTATATTGGCACATTTCTTGATAAAGCGGCGGTAAAAGTTAACCATACCGAGGAATTGCTGCAGCTTCGTGATCGTTGTGGGCCTAGGGAAGCTCTGGACGGCTTCGATTTTTGCTGAAAGTGGGCGGATGACACTGGTGTTCAGGTGATGTCCCATGCAGAAAGACCAAGCTAGTGACACCAAACTCGCTTTTCGAGGCGTTGACGACGATGCCTTAGTCAGATAGTCGTTGTAGCAGACAACGAATGTGTTGTAAATGCTCTTCCACAGATTTACTGGCCACTGTTGCGACCGTGTATTTGGATCAATCCCTTCTCGACAACCATGCTGTTGCTACGAGAGGGCAGCGTCGTACCCGGACTCCGTTTGGTAGCGTAGTCGAGTCTCCGGGTTGAGGAACTGATACTAGCAAGTTGGGAAAACAATAACAAGTTTACTGGCACTTTTTGAACACTCAATTACATCGTTACAAGGAAAGAATTCAGTGACGAGCGAATTGGATGAGCCTGTTACCGAGGGCTCAGAGCCCCATTTCTCACTCAGCATCGTCGTTTTAACCCCTCAGTTTGGCTCCTCCCTCTTGATGACCACCAATCACACACATGACACCTCCCACCATGGCACAGTCCATTTCACTGTCGCGGAGGGGTCATGGCACACTTGAAGCGGCAAGAGTCCTGCGGTTGTCGACACGCAGGTGGGGGAGAAGCAGAACAGGTTCCTCGTGCCTGCCCATGCAGATCTTTTCCCGACGCAGCGAAAGGGTTGCGGAGACTCCCGTCCAAACATACCCGTCAGGTGGCTTCGGCAGCGTACCAAGCCAAGCCCAGGTGGTCCATTGTCTCCGGCATCGCCGTCCCAGACTTTGAGGCCGAGATTCTGCCCATTGTTGGTCACTCACCGTCCCAGGAATTTCGTTTCCAGGAAGGATACAGGTGTTCTAGCAGCGGGAGAACACCTCGTCCGCCGATTCTCTTGGTCAGTGCTTCGCCACCGACAGCCGGTCATAACAGCCTCCTCCCTCGCCAGTGGAGAAACGGAGGGTAGCAGCCATCGCTGCTGCTCGAAGGGTCGACGAAATTCGCCACCGTTGAATGTCCAAAGCTCGTCTTCGCTTGAAGCATTGTCTGGTCAGTTGCAAGCCAAATTCAGCGGCCTCTCTGAAACTCAACCACATGCAGAGCAAGCACTCGGCCGCCTCCGAGCAAACCAGGCCAAAAGAGGGTTGGTAAACAAATTTTCATTATTAGCTTTATACGAAAAGCTGACACTCAAAACTCTCAGGACTCACTTATGCTGAGAAGCCAAACGTGCTACATTACTCAAACAATCAAATAGTTGCACGAGAAAAAAAAAACCTCAAATATCAATTTCGAGACATTGGGAAGAGCACCCCAGACTCGCTTAGAAAGAGCGGCTAAGCGCGTCAGCGTTTCCACTCAAATTTTGCCCTTCTTATCCTTAATGTCGAAAAGATATTACCTAAAAATCAAGCTCCACCTCAGAAGGTGACTGTTCTTAGATGTCGCGGTTTGCAGCCAGGCAAGGGGATAACGTTCCGTATCTACGCTGAATTTGACGCCTCCGAGATTACACTGCAACTAATGAATGGCCTACACAATGTAAGCGCACTCCCTTTCTGAAGCGCAGTACGCCACCTCTCGAGAACTCAATTTTCGGCTCAAGTAGAGCACGGAATGTTCATTACCTTCGTCATCCCTCTAAGATTGAATGGCACCTAGGCCTCGATCGCTCACATAACTCTGGACCGTGAACTCTTGGTCGAAATCCTGAGCTCGCCAAACCGGACGGTTAATCACTACCGCCTTCACGCTTAAGAAGGCAGCCTCCTTCTTTTCATCTTAGACTACTTTCGCCTGTTCTCCGCGAACAACATCGGTCAAGGGGTGACCAACGATGAATAACTTCCGATGCAAAGACTGCATTCCAGCGAGCCCCAAAACGCCCCTTCGTCCGTCTTTGTTTTGGGCCGTGGATAGTCTGCTACTTCTGAGCTCTTAAGCTCACTAGGTTTCCTAAAACCTAGGCCTACGCAGTGACCTAAATAGTCTACGATTGCACCTGCAAAACGACCTTCTCATCCTTTATAGTCAGAACCCCAACGAAAGGTTCGACCGCGTATCATACCTCTCTGAACTATCGCTCACATCTCAACGTCAGGAAAAGCTTAATGTGATCACTCGATCATTAATTCCTCACAAAAAAAGAACAAAACATAATGGGATAAACACTGCCTTCTAACAGGTTCATTCGATTAAAGCTACCTGCCCATGCCAACGCCTCTGATAAAAAAAAAACCACTGTGCTCTCCTGAGCGCCTCAATACCTCATTCCTATAGCGTTGCAAAAGACAAAGTACAACTAACCACTCACCCTTTCCCTCTTAGTTCTTCTAAAAGCTTAACCTTACGTTACGTTACAACGCACATTGTACAACAACAACAAAAAAAAATAACCCCAGGTGCAATACACTTCAAAAGCACCTCAAACATTTGCATTGGTTTTATGCTAAAACCTTGCACCAAATGCCTGTCAATTCCAATAGCGCGTAACGAAAACTGCACCGCTCAGTGCCAAACTCATTTCGGAAACTAATGCTGATATCTCTCCTCAAATGCTTATTCACCCCAAATCGACATGAAGATGAACGCATACGATATCGCACATAAACCTTTCAAAACTAGAAAAAATACAGTTTTCGCGCTAAAAACACCTTCATCAGAAGTTCATCCTAATGATTAAAGAACTTCGATGCTCTCTTCAGCCTTTACTACTGCGCGGGTTTTCTTCTTAAAACTTTACACCGCATCTAGTAACCAAAAAAATTAAACTGGCTGAATTCTGCATTCCTAACAAAACAATGAGTAATCCTAGTTTGCACGCACCTGCAAACCTACTCGAACTGACCGTTCCCCTTTTCTCAATTGGATTCGCTTGAATCGTACCCGATGGGGTCGCGGTCCAGCCGGCTTTTTAGCCCGCCAGAGGCTACAACATGCACGAGCTATCAGCGGTATTCTACAGTCACGCTTCATTCGGCACTTCGGCCGGCTCCCTTCAGGAAGGCGAATGGAATGCCAGAAACGGGGGGGAAACCCTGTCCATTCTCCCTTTGTGCTCGCCTTCGCGCGGCGGTGCTTTGTTACCCGCCGTACACTGGTCTTTCGACTTTGACCCAGGTGCTTTCCCGAAACTGCCAATCTCAACCTCGCCTTCCGTCGTGGGAGCGCACCTTGCTTTCTCCCTCTGCGCCCCTCTCGCTGCTTGCGGCTGAATGAATGCCTCAATTTACGTTTCCGCAAACCGTCCTGTGGCCTACCCTTTTGTCTTTTTCGCGCCGGGTTGGGACCTTCCTTAAGCTTACTCTGTGCCGAATGCCTCCGCCGCTTTCTTTTTCTGCGCTTTCGGCAAACATTCTTTCCCACGACGCATCCATCCTCGCTTCGGGTTGCGACATGCGGAGCCGTGCAGCTCGCTGGTGTTTCCGCTACACCTTCTATCTCGCTCACACCTCTTGAATTCTCCGCCGCGTCGGACTGTCGGGCCAAATTATCTGCGTCAGCGCTGATAAAATCTAAACCTGGGCCCTCACCGACGGTATTGCCTAACCCTTGAAGCGTCACGTCCTTGCTATGGTTAGCCAGCACGCTAACCGTGTTTACTTCTGACGATTCCGAAACGTCCTTTCGAGACACGAGGAAGGTTTCCGGCTTCTCCTTGAGCCCATTAGGGCGGCTGGTACCAACCTCGTCCACGAAAGGAACGTCTTCTGGAATTGTCCCTAACTCTAGACCGGCTAAGGCCTCATTCTCAACCTTCTCTGCTTTCATGCTCTCTTGAAACAGCGGGCCTTTCTCTGGCGCGATCTCGCCAACGGCGACCTGTCGCTCGTTGTTCTCAGGAGAAGGATCCCTTAGCATACCATTCTTGCTTTCCTCTCTCCTACCAGATATTCCGAAACTCTGGAATAAAGATGCCTTAATTACATCGTAGTTGTCCACGTCCTTCTCACTGAGTCGCGCAACAACCTCAACTGCCTCACTGGGCAGAACTGAAAGTAACCCCTGAGACCAAATGCCTCGCTCAAAAGACAGTTCCTCACACATTTGTTCAAATTCTGCAAGATATAGGCCGATATCCCCTGATACCACATATGGCTGCATATACCTTGACATCTTGAACTCTGCCTTCCTGTTGAGAGGAGGTACCACTCGCTGGGGACATCTGCCCGACCTCTTACTCAACTCCAGGAGTTCTACCTCGACTTCCAGTTTGCGGAGCTCAATCTCTTGCTTACGCCACCTTTCCTTTCTTTCACGCTCACGCCTCTTTTCTTCCCTTTCGAATTCCGCGTGGCGTTCCTCTCTTTCACGCTCACGCCTCTTTTCTTCCCTTTCGAGTTCTGCGCGGCGTTCCTCTCTTTCTCGCTGTCTGAGCTGCTCTTCCTTTTTTTGTTTGATGCCCTCCCATTCTTCACAGAGCTCCTCATCATCGGCCCCCAAATCAATGATTGCCTGTATTATTAGGGATTTTCGTGCCAAACCCTTCGTATCGATCCCCAATTCCTTACATAACAGCAACAAGTCCGGCTCCTGCAGCTTCTGTAAATCCATGATCGTCCTGAGTGCCCGCTACTTCCAAAATAACTATCCGAGAGTACGTAACCCTGAGTCTCTCGGCAAAGTTATCTACCAGTTCTAAAACCCTCGTTTAGAACCTGGTCCACATCAAAGGAAAAGCCAAGCACTCACCCACACGTGATCGATGTCTCGAGACAGCTGCATTCCCTTAGGCCGACTGTTGTTGTCGCTTGTAGCTTCAGATCCCAGCGCTGATCACCAGTTGTTGCGACCGTGTATTTGGATCAATCCCTTCTCGACAACCATGCTGTTGCTACGAGAGGGCAGCGTCGTACCCGGACTCCGTTTGGTAGCGTAGTCGAGTCTCCGGGTTGAGGAACTGATACTAGCAAGTTGGGAAAACAATAACAAGTTTACTGGCACTTTTTGAACACTCAATTACATCGTTACAAGGAAAGAATTCAGTGACGAGCGAATTGGATGAGCCTGTTACCGAGGGCTCAGAGCCCCATTTCTCACTCAGCATCGTCGTTTTAACCCCTCAGTTTGGCTCCTCCCTCTTGATGACCACCAATCACACACATGACACCTCCCACCATGGCACAGTCCATTTCACTGTCGCGGAGGGGTCATGGCACACTTGAAGCGGCAAGAGTCCTGCGGTTGTCGACACGCAGGTGGGGGAGAAGCAGAACAGGTTCCTCGTGCCTGCCCATGCAGATCTTTTCCCGACGCAGCGAAAGGGTTGCGGAGACTCCCGTCCAAACATACCCGTCAGGTGGCTTCGGCAGCGTACCAAGCCAAGCCCAGGTGGTCCATTGTCTCCGGCATCGCCGTCCCAGACTTTGAGGCCGAGATTCTGCCCATTGTTGGTCACTCACCGTCCCAGGAATTTCGTTTCCAGGAAGGATACAGGTGTTCTAGCAGCGGGAGAACACCTCGTCCGCCGATTCTCTTGGTCAGTGCTTCGCCACCGACAGCCGGTCATAACACCACCAACAAGTCGTCGACCTAGGCGAAAACAAAGGGTAGACCACGCGTGACTATGTCAATGAAACGTTGAAAGGATTGAGCGGCATTCCTGGGACCGAACGGCATTCGCAAAAACTCGAAGAGTCCGAATGGTGTTGTAATAGCCGTCTTGGGTATGTCTGATTAGGCCATGGGAATTTGGTGGTAGGCGCGGACAACGTCAATCTTCGAAAAGATGTTGGCGCCGTGCAGAGCGGCAGTGAAATCCTGTATGTTGGGTAACAGGTACCGATCCGGAATTGTCTTAGTGTTCAGAGATCGGTAGTCTCCGCATGGCCTCCAGTCACCCGATTTCTTGGGCACGTGTGGAGTGGAGCTGCCCAGTCACTTGCGGACGGGCGAATAATTCCCAATTCCAGCATATGTTCAAATTGTGCACGTGCAACCCTGAGCTTGTCCGGAGCAAGTCGACGTGGCCGGAAGAAAGCAGGAGGTCCGACAGTAACGATGTGATGACGTACATCGTGGCACGCTGGTTTTTTTTTTCAATTAGGTGGTGCGGTGATGTCAGGGAATTCTCGTAGCAAAGCCGCGAAGGGTTCATTGGAAACCGTAGCACAAGAGAGGGCTAAATCTGTGGTTCCCGGCGCAGCAATGCCTTTCACAGAGAGGTAAGTTGTCGCGTCTGGGAGACGTTGTCGCTTGACGTATACAATGAGGCCATGGTCGGTGAGGAAATCAGCACCGATAATGGCAGAAGGAATGTCGGCGATCATGAACAGCCAGCGGAACGGCCTTCGTAGTACCAAGTTGAGTGTGAGCGACCGTTGTCTAAATACTGGAATCCGCGTTCCATTCACAGCTTGCAAGTACAGCATGGTAGTAGCGGTGCGATCCATTCGTGTAGCAGGTAGAATGCTGACCTGTGCGCCTGTGTCATTAGGAAGCGTTGCCCAGTGACCTTGTCGGCGACATAGAAGAGGCGACATGGCGTGGGCCCGTGACCGCTCGTCGCCGCTAGCGGTCGGCCGGACGGTTTTCCGACCAGGTGCAAGGGAGGAGGAAGCGACGCGCGCGAGCGCCAAAACGGCGGTGGTACCAGCAGATGTCAGACTGCTGTGATTCACTGTTGCGCTGGCTCTCGATGGATGGGCAGCGTGGATAAGATGGAGAACGGCGACGTCGACGTGTAGCGGCAACCAGATCCAGTCTATCGCATAACTCAGCGACGGGAAATGATGTTGATGCTCGCTCGGACCGCTTTGTCAGTGAAGGGCTGACGGCATGCGATGCTGAATCCTGAACTGCAGCTTCAACCACTGGAAGTGGGTTGGCAACTTCCATAACCTTGTCAGCCAGTGTAGCGAGCTCTGACAAATTCTGGGTTGAAGCAGTTGCCAGCACCATCTAGACTTGGGTGGGCAACCGCTGAAGGAATAGCTCACGGATGCAGGTGCTGTCCGTGGTGGAAACGCGTGGGCCGAGCAGGTTAAGGAATCGACGCAGTAGCTGGCTTGGCCGTTGATTGCCGAGTTGTTCGATTGAGAGTAGCTGTTGCAACCGTGTGCGTTCCGACATAGCCGTGCGTTCCAGTATAGCAACCTTGATTACGTCGTAAGGCGACTCTGGTAGGTCGTGCGCGAACGAGTGGAGAAGGTCGGAAATCTCGTCGATGACGGCCGCTGGAAGCGCGTCGACCACGAGGAGGCACTTGCGAGTCTGGGACGTAATCCGTGAGAGTTCAAAACGGGCCTCTGCTTCGATAAACCACGCCGAGGGGTTCCGTTCCCAGAACTCTGGCAGGCGGATGGTGTTCGAAAGAACCACAGCGGTTGAAGAGGTCTCGGCGTTGGCCGAGTTGGTCGAGGCTTGCTGGTGTTCGTTGCCGGTGGTAGACATGGCTCCACGTCTTTTTGTTTCGTGTTGCACGTTATGATCAGGCACAAGTTGCTACTTGAGCCAAACGTCTGGGTCACCAATTTTTAGAGCACACATAACAAAACGACTCGACACGTCCTGATGATGATTATTATTATTATTATTATTATTATTATTATTATTATTATTATTATTATTATTATTATTATTATTATTATTATTATTATTATTATTATTATTATGATGATGATGATGTCCTCGTCTTGATGGCGCTCACCCACAAAGGGGGATGGGCCATGAACCGGGCGGCAGGATGCTTAAGGTAATCACCAATTATACTAAACAAATCTTTAAATTTAGGTTAAAAAATGTAATTGTTGAAGGAGCAAGCGGACAGACTGTTGTTTCGGTAGTTTCTAAGATAAATAATAACAGATTTCCAATCAAGATTATGGACAGAGATAAACAGACTAACGCGGTAATCTTTTTGTTTCATTGATGTAATCGAACACAGCAGAGCAGACATCCCTGTGGCTATACCCTAACAAAGTGCCACCAAATGATAAAATTTCTGGAACATTCACTGCTAATCCTATGGTATCTTTTTCTCTGATTAGAGTAGCGGCGACAAAATAAAAAGAAATGCTCTATTGTTTCAATTTCATTGCAAAACATGCATAACGAGGACGCCTTGGGGCCAGCTTTATGTAGGTAATAATTCAATTGCGGAATCCTACATAGTAATTCGAGCGCCGAAGCCTAAAACCAACTTTTTTTATTTTTCTGCGTCCCTCGCGCCAGCCTTGCTGCCGCGCCGCACGAGGTCACGTCCGACCTCTTCTTTCTTCACTGTCCAATCCCGTCGATGTCGGTGGCGCTACACGTGAAAGACAGGCCTTTGCCATGAAGCTCAAACACATCTAAAACCTTACGAACATTTGAAGTGGTCAGTGTACAACCTCGATTCATGACAACTAAAAAATCATCAAAATATCTAAAAACTTTAAAAACGTGCAAATCATGAAGACTGTGGTCAAGAGTTTTGTCTAATTCCGACAGAAATACGTCACAAAGTAACGGTTCCACGCACGAACCTATACATATGCCCATTTTCTGTGAAAACAACTGGTTGTCAAATGAGATAAAAGTACTCTTCAGATATGGTTCAAATAAAACTAAAAAATTGTCAGCCTTCATACCAACTGTATTCTGAAAGGCCACCTCCCCTTGCAATTCAATGCACTTGCGAACAGCACTAAACAACAAGTCATGAGGAACAGAAAAAGATCAACTACGTCAATAGAAAAAGCTGGACCTATTGTACGAGTTTGTTCAAGGAAACGACAAACGTCATCTGAATTTACCACACGGAAAGGATCATTAACGGTAAGTTGCTTCAAGCTTTTTAATAAGAACCTGCTAACATGAAGTTGCCACGTGCCACGCTCACTTACAATAGCTCTCAACGGTATATCTGCTTTATGGGTTTTGGCACTGAAGAACACAGTCAGCGTACCGCACCCGCTCTTATCTATGCTCTTAGCTAGCTGTGGCAGGTTATTTTCGTCACACATTCTCAAAAGCGCCTTCTTGGCTTTCGGCGCACTAACTTTCAAGGGTGAAAAATTCTTGCAAACTGCGCTTTTTCCAAAAACATGGCTTTTGGCATGACTACAAAATTGCCCTTTTATCAGCCTGCAATAAACATAATTCATTTTGCTTGAAGTAGGCAACGAGACGGTTTAAGAAACGCAAGTCGTGAGAGTTGGGTCTTCTAATACGTTTTTCAAGGCAATCCATACCTTCAAGGAGGCGCCTTCACGTTGTTCCGGGTCAGCTTTTCCAGAAACTTTCCTGTTGAAGGCAACTAGTTCATGAGCAGGGACTGTAGGTTCCATTCCAAACTCCGGGCCTTTGCTGAGCAGCTGAGCACAGTCCTCAGGTACACCAGCATCACCAACCACCTGTATTTTAGACACGCTGTTCTTGAGGCTTCCTCAGTAGTCTCAATTGGATATCCAAGGTGCTTCTCCAGGCAATCTCGGTGGTATGATGGATGAGGCGTCTAATGTCCTTGAGCTTCTTTACGGCAAGCCATTGAGGGTCTCGCGGGAAACATATCACTTTTAGCCAGTCGTTGAAAATACGTATCTGGCGCCACAGTTCGGAACGTAAAATCTTGCTTACCCGCTTGACATGCTGCCACGACGGAGGGATGACACCGAAAAAGAAGACTGCAGGAGGGTACAGGGCCTTCCTTACACAAAAACCGATGTATCTAGCGCGGCACATAGCCGCCACGATGCTGGCCACAAGCGAGTCCACATTTGGAAGAGCAGAAGGAACAAAAAAAAGAAAAGGGCGAACCACTGGATGAGAAATGTTCTGCAGAAGGACTTGTTTTTGGGCTTGCTATAGACATCATGTAGCGCGAAAAAGACACAACGAACACACAGAACCACAAACCAGAGGCGCCGCATGACGTCTACAGCGATCACCATCTAGCCCAAAACCAAGTCCTTCTGAGCTCCTCGTCCTATACAATGCACTAAATGCTGACGTTATGGACACAGTCCTAATGCTTGTCTCGAACCAATCAACCAATAAAGGTTAATTAAATTGAAACTGCACTAGAGATTGAAGACCTGAATGACCCGATGCAGCTTCCCAATGAGGATGAAGATGCAGTCACTGACCAAGTCAAGGTGATAACACAGAGACGTTTCAGCACCCGTACGGGTCCCTTGCCAATGCTTTGAACGTCGGAAGCCAAACGATGGTGCAGTCAGAGTGCTGCGTTTGTGCGGATACCGAATATCGAAAGGTTTTACTCAAGAAGAAGATTACACTTTTTACCAGGCAAAGGATAACATACAAGAGACTGACTGCCGAGTTAGCTAAGCTTAAAGACCACCCTCTTGACACGATCACCAATAGGTATCACGAGGCGCTTGACAAGGAGTCCGAAGATGAATTTACAATCGCCGTTCTATATGTCAAATGACTTGGCAAGCATTATGCAGACTTGGAACACGGTGACGCCTTCATCTTGTCTAACCAAGAGACGATGTGGTTTGGTACTACTTTACTGGGCTTCTACCAGCTCTGCTGTTTTTTGGAGTTTGCGATAGCAGAGCCACGAATAATTTTAGATTGCTGTTCCCGTTTTAATGGAACATGCTTGTCAATGGCGATTATATTGCAAGTTACGACTCCTCAAATTGTTTTCTCGCTTCTGATTGCGTAACCAGTAAAACCGTTCCCAATAACGTCTCATGGCGATTCGGCAGGCGCAGAAAACTCACAGGATTGCTCATGCATTCGCCTCGGAGGCGCAAGCCATCCTGTCTAGTTATTTTACCATGCCCTTTATGTCAGGCGAATGCCGCTTCTTTTTTTGTATTTTTGTAGCATGAGGTATTTTCCTGCTTCCTACGGCAGCTTCTTCGAAATGCAAGAATGAGTAATACAGTCCCCGCATCACAGTTTGCTGCGGGCTCACGATGACGAAGGCTCAGGCGTGGAGAAAATGAATAATGGCATCTTCATGAAATCGCACAGGTGCGCACCGGGGCGCCCCGGTGCACCGTTTCGTCCAATCATCGTGGCGCCTTGGTGCCCCGGTGCGCACCGGGGCGATTTGTCGAAGATGGCATAAGGCAAATTCAGGCACGTGGGCTTAGTTCGCGCGCCCGCTCGAGTAGAAAGCGCATTCGACTGTGTAACCACTTGGAGTAACGCGGTGTACTGGCGAGCTGGTATGGGTTCATATTAAGAACATGAGGCAAACTAGACGCAGATAAGGCGACACAGGACGGGCGCTGACTGCCAACTGAAGTTTATTGAGGAAAACCCCGCATCTTACAGTTGGCACGCAGGCAACCACAAATCAAGAGAGAGAATTAAACGTTTATTATAGGACCAGGCGCTCGTTCTATTCACCCAGAGGTGGGTGACTTTCTTATTCCATGTAACCATGGCTTGCAGCCGACGCCCGAGCCATGTCACTAGCCGAAGCATGGTCCTCGGGGTTTAGTGGCGCCAGCAAAGCCTCCCACTGGTCGTCCGGATTTTGTTGTACGCTCTGTTCGTCTATGGGCGGGATACTCACATTGTTTCGGCATCCCCATACTAACTGGCACAGGGTACTCGCTGTCTCGGGGCACTATGTGCAGTTCCTGTTCAAGATTCCGGGGTTAACTGCGTGTAGTAGTGTACCATTCGGATAGGCGCCTGCCTGGAACCTCCTACATGTCACTGCTTGGTCGCAAGTCGGCGTTTTGTGAACAGGTCCACAGTGGCTACAGGAAACCGCAAATCAAGAAACAAAGAAAAAAATTTGGCCGCCATCTCTCCCTGCGAACGTGAATGTCCAGCAAGGCTATGTCAAGCACCACACATGCTGATGGTGGGGTATGTTTTATTATTACCTTGGAGTAATTGTAATGATAATCGCGTTGTGGACCATGGTTTGCTCCGCGACCATTTTCATCAAGACGAATTTGTTCATTTCGTACTGCAATGTATTCACGCTGTTCTTCTGGCGTCTTTATTTTCCGTGGTCTACCCATGGCAGTCTTAGAATGAACTGAATGAGTTGTTAGGCGGGTCTCCCTTTTATATATGAAAGCGGGAAACACGCGGGGAGAAGTAAAGGCCGTTTGACGTCGTTCGAGGTCCTCGTGTGAAGTGCAAAGCAGCTGCAACCTAATCTTTACCGGGAACGTGGGGAAGGGTGTTACGGTTGTTCACCGGCGCCTTATCATCCAGCATGTGGTTTTGATGCTTGTTTTGTGGTTTTCTTTATTGAAATAAATACTGATCTCTGTGCTGTATGCCTGATCGCAAAGATATGCCGTTTGTCTACCATTGTTAAAAGGTCCCTAAACCACCCACAGGTCGAAATTAAGTTGTGGCGTTGTAGTTGCGCACGAGTCTACAGCGAACGCGTTCGTTGGCTCGTCTGCCCACCTATTCGAATGCCCTTCCGCAGCGTCCGAGGTGAAAACGCAAGGGTCGCGCGCATCTGCTAGCAGAGGAGCACGCAAGCGTCCGTTGGTGGTCTAAGTGCCTGGCGTTTCGTATTTAGTCCACGGAGAGGCTCCACCAGCGCGGCAGTTCAGCGCCAACGCGGCCGTTTGTACGTCCCTGGGGTGATAGCGTTCCCTCCCAGACCGCATGCGCGGCTGCGTGTGCAAGCATGGTGTCGTCTGCGCGCGTTCAACTGCTGGCTGGTTTTCAGACCGTCGAAGGTTTGGATAAGTTTTTCAGGGGAGTAATCATTTATAAAGGTAAGCTTCTGTACGAGGCAGGTCATGTATACATAACGTGACTCTGCGTACGCAAGCGTGGTGACAGGTCAGTGTGTGTCCCAAACGAGCATCAACTCTCCGTCGCGGATCAAGAAGTTGACAGTAAATAAACATTTTTATTCAATAGCCTCGTTTTATTTGATTCTGTTTTATTAGATGCGAAGCAGCTCTTTGACTAGCCTGTGTAACGCTGTCCCTCCGTGCGTCCGTACGAACGCGCCGCAACGCGCTCCCCTCGCCGCAGGTGTTGGAGCGGTGCCAAGTAGGTCACGCCGCAGCTGCGCGTTGACGTCACGCTCCCCTTGCAGTGTGCGCTGACGTCACTCTCTCCCTCGCCTGCCGCGCGCTCGCCGCAGCGCCCGCAGCTGCCGCCTCGTCCGTTCGCCCGCAACACCTACCGCTACCGCCGCTCGCCCCTCTACCGCGACCGCCGCTCGCTACACCGCCGACTCATCGGTTCACGCGCAATAAACCTGACGCTGTACCTCGCTCCCAACCTGCCGAAGGAACAGGTTCAGCGCTGTCTGGAGGAGACGCTGACTGATTGCGGCGAGGCGTGTCGACGCGCGCCTGTTATAGTCGCGGGGGACTTCAACGTTGACGTCAGCGGAGGAGGAGGAGAATGGCTCGTCGATCACATGCGTGACGTGCACTCGCTGAAATACGTGTCGGCGGAACTGAAACTAGCCACCACGATAAGGGGAACGTGCATCGATCTGGTCTTTGCCAACTTCGACGTCGAATGTCTGCAGGAACCTCTCAGCATGCACTTCACCGATCACAAGGCCGTGTTAGTCAAGGGGAAACGAGCGCCAGCTCTGATCCAGCGCCCGTGTCCACTATGAAGAAACGACAAGACCTACGCCAGCCATCGCTTCAAACAAATCTTTCAGCGCTCACCGCAGCACCCGCGTTAGCGCCGTTCAACCCGTGACGCCACCCGTGCGCAACGCTGCTGCTTCGCATCCCATCAGGGTTCCCTTTGGGAAGATGGTGTTAATTTTTTACTTGAAGCTCTCTCGAAACAGATGCGTCATTGACGCGACCTGCGACTGCAGAGCAGACATAGCCGGATAGTGCAAGCACGCTGCGGCAGTGGCCGTGTACCTGCAGATATATAGAAAACTGATTTTACCACGAAGATTTTGTTATGTAATGCTAACAAAAATAACAACGAGCATGACAAGCGCTAAAAAGGTACACCAGCCCCAAAGATAAAAATTGTGAATCGAATACGTCTACAGAACGAAAGGAATATTCATCGCTGTCAAGCCTAAACAACATGCCAAGCACGCATAAATGTTAGCGCACCTTTCCTAACGATCACATGAGCGATCTGTTCCAGCCTTCTTGTAAGGGGATGGAAAAATCTTCTAAGGATGGAAAAATCTTGTAAGCGGATGGAAAAATTTCTGCACATAGAGATCAGCGCCTTTTGGTCCGGCCAGGTCGGACGATGACAACTGGTTCTAGCCAACCACCCTGCACATAATAAATGCACTGCACAAATCCCCCACCAGCTCTGCTGTGACCCAGCCTTGCGCGACTTACTGCAGGTCGCGCTAATTCTTTTGAGCGCAGCTCTCGGGTAGGTGCCCGTTCGCGCGTTCAGCGGCGTCGCCGTCGGTGGCGCAACCAATAGACATCAAAAAGTAACCTATAGATAATAAAAATAAAATGATAAAGTAATACCCACGATTGAATGGGATTTAAACCCGGGCCCTCTACGCAGCAGTCGAGTGTTCTACCACAGGACCATGCTGGTGTTCGAAACTCACTTGAAAAAAAGACCCTATACACGCGTCATGTCCGACAAGGAATCGCGTTAACCTATGTAGCGTGGCAGAAGAGCATAATAATAACCAGCTATCACACAAGAGGGGGCACAGTTACTGCGACGTGGTAACATGGAAGCGCGCGGGAACAGCACCTAATGACCGCGCGATCTTTAAAGCGCGTTGTTAGCTGCTGAATAATATTCAGGCAGGAAACATTAGGAATCGTTCTGAAGACCGTAATGGCGCAACGTGATCGTTTCGTCTTTGTCAGTCACGCCTGCAGTACCGCGTACTTCGTCGCCACATTCCTGCCCTGTTAGTTTCTGTTTTCCCCGACTTCCGCTCTACCCTGGAATCGCCTCGAAGCCTTAATTTTTGTTCTTAACGTCCTAAGCACCGCGTGTTCCCCTTCCCAGCATTTAGTACGTGCCCAAACCCCTTTGGCTATCATCATTAGCAGTAATTCCCCCCTTTCGTAGTGGCCGGCCGTTTGTTTCTGTTATTTATACAGGCTGGCACAAGTTGCAGGCCTTCTCTCGAGCCGCTCGGTGCTTTCACCGTTTTTCTCGGTATCTCGCATTTAGCGCTAAGCATTTCTCGTATACCTGTTTATGCGCCGCCGCGCCTGGCACGATCGGCTAGGCGATTATCTCACCGCTAGTTAACAGGCTGCATTCTTCGGGACGCTGAAGTGGGTCGCTACTTTCCCGTACGTGCCACTTTTTTTTCTGTGCATATTCCTCCTCATTCACAGCACTCAGAGAACGTTTCTTTCATCTCCTCTTTTCTTTGCATTCTTTTTTATATTCTTCCATTCCAGAACGGCCACGCCTGCTGTGCCGTCTCCGATCCGTCCGAGCAATCTCGAGAGCGGAAATGGCTGTTAACACGGAAAGCACACCGGCATTTCGGGTCCCCGAAAAATGATAAAAATAAAGATTTCCAAGTGGCATTATGGTGTTGCGAGCACGCCCAATCAACGCTCGGCGCAATCACAGTCTTTCAGTTCAGTCGCAACCTTTTTCTTTCTTTAATCCGCCTCGGTTTCCCGACAGCCATGGCTTCCCCTTCCTTACCCTTTCCTCCTCTCCCTCCTGCTCTGCTCTTCTCGCTGCTTCCCTCCGCCTTTTTCAATTGCTGTGGTGCCATTACTCTGCTTCTAGAAATTCCGGGTCATTATTTATGAACAAAATCTGAAAGGCAAAACTGGGGTTTCGTTATAGACAAAGGCGAGATGCGTAACGACACGGACATTATGAAAGAACGAGCTATGAAAAGTCTGGCAACGGAACAACGAGGACAACAGAGAAAGTCTGAACCAGACAAAAAGAAACCCTGCAGGTAGGGAACGCGTTTACGCTTTTCTGGCATTAAGCAATCCAAGCTTGATTACGACCATTTGCGCTCGCTTTCAACAAAAGTATCGCTCGCAGTGCTTTTAGAATTATTGAAAGTAAGAGGTGTCTCTTTTTTTCTTCTTTTTTTTCTTTTTAACACGGGGCGCACCAACCGGGGTGTTTTACTCCGGGGCGCACCAAGTTTCACTGACATCATTGGCGTCACGGATGTGACGTCGATAAAATATACACGAACAGAAGACAAAGAAAAACCATAGAAAAAATCACCGCCATATCCACGAAGTGAATGATGTTAGAGGAGCTTGGTCAGAGATGATCGGGTAACCCGCGAATTCTCCGTACACATTACCCTACCATCATATATAGACGTGACAACGTTGTTATATACACATTAGCCCTCTTCTCTTCGGCCTCCCGGGCTTCACCGCAGGGTCTTGGCGGCGAGCCCGAGCTGCTGCTGCGTTGCGAGCCCACCGCGCTGCTGCCTTGGCTGGTGTTACGAATGGGGTAGTGGGCCCTCGGGTGCGCAGCTCAAGATACGGGGTCGTTGTATCCCACCGCTGCCACCACTGTTACGAATTGGGGGTTTTCGTGACGTTGAAAGCCGGGAGGCTGGCGAGCCGATGTAGCCGAAGATCGGACTTATCGCTGAGGAGCAGGACAAGGAGGCCAAACGATTATGAAAACGTAACAATAACGTTTATAGCAGGTATAGCAGGTAATAGCAGGTTATAGCAGGTTATAGCAGGTTATAGCAGGACAGAGCCTGCCAGCCCGACCAAGTCGGCTGGGGCGTCTCTCTAACAACGGACCAGGCCGGTCTTAAATAGGGGACCAGTCCATTGTTGACAGGGTGGCTCTTTGGTCCCAGGTGTTGACGACCCCTTAGTCTGTCGGCCAGTCCTTTAGGTAGCAGGTGTTGACGCTTCCCCTTTTGGTGCTGACCAGCCTTTTAGGCAGCAGGTGTTGACGTTTCCCCTTTTTGTGCTGACCAGCCTTTTAGGCAGCAGGTGTTGACGTTTCCCCTTATGGTGCTGACCAGCCTTTTAGGTAGCAGGTGTTGACGCTTCCCCTTTTGGTGCTGACCAGCCTTTTAGGCAGCAGGTGTTGACGTTTCCCCTTTTGGTGCTGACCAGCCTTTTAGGCAGCAGGTGTTGACGTTTCCCCTTTTGGTGCTGACCAGCCTTTTAGGTAGCAGGTGTTGACGTCTCCCCGTTCGGTCAGGTGCTCTGGCTCCCCGTTCGGTCAGTTGCTCTGGCACAACAGCACCCCCGCCACAAGACAATGCATCCAGAGTTCGAGCTGTCAAACGCAGCTCGGACGATGCGATGCTGGTTGACCATTGTCAACTGTGAGTGACCAGGAGTGACCTCCGCGGCACAGCAGCAGTTTCCTGGAACTGCCAAGAAGCAACACAAAGCCAAACCACTCCGGCCAAGGCAAGTGCCCTCCAAATGCTGATCAAATCGCCAGACCAGCATAAAAGAACAAAACATTTCCTAGAGACTACGCTAAGCTAAAATTAAAACATCACGAGCAACGTATCTCAGGAAGAATACCAAAGTGAGGACGTGCCTCTAGCTAAGTGTCAGTACGTGACACTGCTAAAACCAATCAGAATTTCTTCGCGAGCGATTCTCAATGGTGACATCGGCAGATTGGGGACGATCGAAGCAGCTGGGTGTCACTGATCCCGTTAATCGGGTTCGCAATCGCCGGGCGGATTCTAAGGGTTGGCGTCAAGGCCCTCCGAAAACGCACCACGAAAGCGCGGACAATTTAGAAATGGTCCTTTAGTGCGCCAGCGGACGCCGGTTGTGGTCCAAAGACCGAGTCAGAGCCGAGAGTCGATAACACAAACGAAAACGAAATATATTCTCAGTTAAGGTAATACAAATAATACTAACACATGCACACTCGGCTGGTACCCGTTACAGCTTCACAATATAACTCGGATGGTGTTTACTCAACGGGAGCTAAACAAACAGATCACACGCAGCAAATGCAATCACATGCATTAAACTATTCAATGACCGTTAAAGTCCTGAATAAACAATGGCGTATCCAGTCCACAATACTTGGACGGTAATCGAATGCTTCTCTTCAAGGAAACACTCACGCCAGCTCCAGCGTTGATCGTCGTAGCTCAACCGTCGTCGTGACTTGTCACGGCTCACACGGCGTCGTCATCCAATTCTTCCAAATTGACGATCGGCCGACCGCACACCATCATAAACACGTCTTCTTTGGCTAACGGAGCCACACTTCGCATAACTTCACCATCACCGGGCCGACCGACTCACTCCTGTCTCGACTGCACTCACTGACTACTCTGCCTGCACTACTCGACTCTCGTCATTTGCACGCTTTTATCCCTTCTTCCCCGGTTTCTAGAAGCGTCGGGAGAGTTCTTCCGCGTGCAGTACAGCCGAGGCTACAGAAGGGGCGAGAGCTTTCTCGTAGGTTCGAATCGCGGCGGCATCGCTCTCGGATGCGTCACCCTTTCCTTCTAGAAAGATCCAGGCTTTGCCGGGCGTTCGATCGTGTTGACTGCGTCTGGCTCGAGGGGGTGAGCATGATGCGGCGCGCCGGCGTCTTTTGATGCTTGTTTTTTCGTCTTTTCGCGCTTCTTGGCGAGCGGTTCGCGCGGTTCTGTCTCGTAGCAGTTTGAAAGCGGCCTCGCGCGCGCTTTATAACCCGCTAATTTGTGACACTGCCCCCCAACTTCAAGAATATTATCACATAATATTCAAACAACACAAATTAGCGCGCACATACACATCCAAAAATGTCCCACAGACGGAGTCCATAACTCAGTCCACACAAAATGCGCGTCACATTCATAACATAACTCTCAATACCATTCACAGGGCATTTCAATGTCACGACATACAAAAGATAAACTCAAGTACATAAGTACAAGACGCCATCATACATTTCGTATAAAGCAATGCGAACGCACAAAACAAAGCTCTTCACTTAAACGATTATACAATTATATCAATAACATTGTACACATAAGGTTGCGCAAACGACACTTGGGCTCACTAGCCATACACACAGGACACAGGGAATAATAATAGAACATATTCAAAACACTTCAAACACATTCAAACTCAAAAACACTTCAAACAAATTCAATTCCAACACCCTGTCCTGTTCAAATAGACTCGCGCTTGCGCCCCTTCTTTCGGTGCTCGCTCGCTCTCTTTTTGTTCTTCTTTTTCTTGCGAGCCGTTCCATTTGACGGTGCCCGAGGGGGCGTCTCTGCTGCCGTCGACACATTCGACACCGGCAAGGCGTGGTCGTGCTCGTTAGAACGTTCGCGGTGCTTCGCCAACTTCTGCGCGTCGTGGTGTTTTGCCTGGACGACCACCTTCGTCATCTTTTGAGCTGCAGATGATGGTGGCCGCTCAGTTGCAACATCACCTGCTCTGCGCGTCGTCACAGGCGGTACAGCGACCGTTGGTGCTCCCTCATTGATATTCCGTGATACCTCGGCCTCATTTCGAGCTCGGGCGGCATCCTTCATGGGATTCCCTTCCGCGGTTCCTTTCTGTTGCGGTTCCCGAACTGACGAGGGCTCCATCTTCGGGGCTTCTCCCAAACGTTCAGGATCGTATGGCCCTCGAGCTCCGTCGATGTTTCCCACGATTAGGTCGAACAGGGGGTTATTCATGCACAGGGCCGTAACTCTCCCGCTGAAGTAAGGGGTCTCAACCTCAATCTTGGCTTCGGGAAGCATTCGAATGGAACTATCAAGCAGGCGAACCGGTTGGGTATTGCCTGTGAAATCACTCTCTCGGACCAATTTCTTTCGTACGATAACAGTGGTGCACCCACTATCTCTTAATACCGTGACTTCCTTTCCACCAACTCTCCCCTTAACTGTCGGCATTTCCTTCTTTGTGTCTGTTGTCACCGCAGCACCAATGAAATGCATCTTCTTCCCGCTTTTCATATCGGTCAATTCATCTTTCATCGCTTGTGTTTCCTTGTTTGGCGGGGCATACGCACAAGCTACTTGGTGGACTTTACTCACATCGCTTCGACATGCATCGGCTTTGTGCCCAGTCTGACCACACTTAAAACACTTCATCACACTGGGGCGTGAGAAGTTAGTCCGACAACTGTTAGCGCGATGGCCCACCCGGTTACATAGAAAACATCGCGGACCACTCTCCGGTGCACGCTTGTTTTCTTCAGGTGCCGATTTCTTCGACTCCTCGTGAACCTCCTTTTTTACTTTGGCCAGATTCGTGCCACCTTGCGCTTCCAAGAATTGGTCGGCCAACTCAAGCATGTCCTCAAGCGATTTAGCTTTCCTCTCTTTCAGATACAGCGACAGGCTCGGGTGGCAACTGGTGAGAAATTGCTCTCTGATTAAAAGCTCTCTAAGCTCACCGTACTCCTGTGCCGTCTCTGAAAGTTCAATCCACCTGTCAAAATAATGGCTGAGCCGCGCGGCATACTGCGTTGCCGTCTCGCCATCAGCTGGCCTTCCCGTACGGAACCGATCTCGGAAGCCTTCCACGGTGAATCGAAATCGCTTCAGCAAAGCAGCTTTCACTTTCGTGTAATTAGCTGCATCGGTAGGTGTCAGCCTACCGTACACACTGAGCGCTTCGCCACTCAAACAAGTGCTCAAAGCTGTTGCCCATTGCTGCTCCGGCCAATTTTGGCTTCTAGCTATCGTCTCAAACCTGTGCAGGTATGCATCAAGGTCATCTTTCCTCTCATCAAACGCCACAAGCAGTTTGCTTGGGTTCAAACGGAAGCTATGATCTTCCCTTTCGCTGCTTTCCGCTCTAGCCTGGACGGGAGTCTCTATGCGCTGCTGTAAACAGAGCCGTTCGAGTTCCAATTCGTGCTGCCGTTGCCTTTCTCTCTCAGCCATCTGCGCCTCTCTTTCTTCCTTCAACTGTCGCTCCTTCGCCTCTCGCTCTTCTTTCTCCCTCTCAGCTGCTAGCCTCTCTCTTTCAAGCTCTAGTTTCAATTGTTGCTCTCTTTCTTCTTTCGCCCTCTCAGCCGCCAACCTCTCTCTTTCAACCGCCTCCTTTTCCTTTTGGCTCACCCACTTTCGTAGTTCGGCCCCAGACAAACCCATCTCCTCACCAAGGGCAACTAATTTCTCGAGATCCATGATGCCCGTCAAACAAAACCTAGCCGCGTGCACAATACCTCTGCCTAACTTCGAATTCCAAAACACTCTCTGCACACAGGTTAGCGAGAACGCGGTGCAACACACAAAAATCGTTCGCAAGCACTATCAACGTCTCAAGGCTCTTTCTCCCTACTTTGGACACACTGTGCACCAAAAAGGTCCTGTCGCGGACGCCAGAATAATTGTCACTGATCCCGTTAATCGGGTTCGCAATCGCCGGGCGGATTCTAAGGGTTGGCGTCAAGGCCCTCCGAAAACGCACCACGAAAGCGCGGACAATTTAGAAATGGTCCTTTAGTGCGCCAGCGGACGCCGGTTGTGGTCCAAAGACCGAGTCAGAGCCGAGAGTCGATAACACAAACGAAAACGAAATATATTCTCAGTTAAGGTAATACAAATAATACTAACACATGCACACTCGGCTGGTACCCGTTACAGCTTCACAATATAACTCGGATGGTGTTTACTCAACGGGAGCTAAACAAACAGATCACACGCAACAAATGCAATCACATGCATTAAACTATTCAATGACCGTTAAAGTCCTGAATAAACAATGGCGTATCCAGTCCACAATACTTGGACGGTAATCGAATGCTTCTCTTCAAGGAAACACTCACGCCAGCTCCAGCGTTGATCGTCGTAGCTCAACCGTCGTCGTGACTTGTCACGGCTCACACGGCGTCGTCATCCAATTCTTCCAAATTGACGATCGGCCGACCGCACACCATCATAAACACGTCTTCTTTGGCTAACGGAGCCACACTTCGCATAACTTCACCATCACCGGGCCGACCGACTCACTCCTGTCTCGACTGCACTCACTGACTACTCTGCCTGCACTACTCGACTCTCGTCATTTGCACGCTTTTATCCCTTCTTCCCCGGTTTCTAGAAGCGTCGGGAGAGTTCTTCCGCGTGCAGTACAGCCGAGGCTACAGAAGGGGCGAGAGCTTTCTCGTAGGTTCGAATCGCGGCGGCATCGCTCTCGGATGCGTCACCCTTTCCTTCTAGAAAGATCCAGGCTTTGCCGGGCGTTCGATCGTGTTGACTGCGTCTGGCTCGAGGGGGTGAGGATGATGCGGCGCGCCGGCGTCTTTTGATGCTTGTTTTTTCGTCTTTTCGCGCTTCTTGGCGAGCGGTTCGCGCGGTTCTGTCTCGTAGCAGTTTGAAAGCGGCCTCGCGCGCGCTTTATAACCCGCTAATTTGTGACACTGGGGAAGACTCAACTTTGCCCCAAAACTACAAACACTTCACTAAGTGCTCCCCAAATCGTGCGCCTTACAATCACTTCACTGAGTGCTCCCTAAATCGTGCGCCTTGGCACCACTCGCAAGCGTGCTGAGTGCTTGTCAAACCTCAAGATAAACAACACTAGCCTTTCGCTAAAACGCGTCGGGAATTCCGAGTCCTCCCTTATTCCTGGGCAACTTGATCACAGGACGCGCCACATACATAGATGAGCCACTCCATAGGAAACGAAAGAGGAGCCCCTCCAAGACTAGCTTGGTTCGGGTTGCAACCGGCATAACGGAAGCTACATAGGTCAGAAAAGAAAAGAGCAGCGATCGAATGATCGTTACCCTGGCCGTCAATGGACATCCCAAGGCACTCCACTGTCAATGGACATCCCAAGTTCACATTCGCAGGTGCGAATGTGAACCGGTCCCTCGGAACAATGCCTCCGATCTACGTGCACGGCTTCCGGAATGTGAGGGAAAGAGAAAGGCGGAGCCAAAAACAAGCTGCGACGAAGCTCCCCTGATCAGCACAGTCACCCCTGAAGAAGAGACCAAGCCGGTCTCGAAACGTCGGGTTTCCTCCAAGAATTTGTGGCTGGAGGTATTTCAACGAAAGGAAACGAGTACGGGGAGGGACGTGGCTTGGCATAAAGGTTCTTGTAGAACTGCCGCGCCAGCTCCAATACTCCGTCCTGCGTTTCGACAAGATAGCCAGTACTTGGATCTGTGAAAGAGGTCATAACCGCTCTCTTTCGAGCTAGGTGCCTACGAAGAACATTGCTGCTACACCATGCCTCCATTTCCCACTGCTCAGCGCGCGCTGTGGCTCGCAAGCGGTCCCAGCGTCGCTGAAGCAGGACTCGTAAGTTCTTTGCGAAGCGAAGTCAGGGCCGCGGTTACTCCGGGGCCACCGGACAGCGGCTTTGAGAGCAGGAGGATAGCGTCTGAGACGATTTTGATCTCAGCACGCTCCTCGCGTGCCCGCCGCTTGCCCCACTCCCGAAAGCACTCCGCGACACTGGCCTTCACCGCATCCCATTCGCTGCCGCCTAAGTCCTGTCCATCTAGCAGCGAACGGCAAAGAAGCCCAGCAACATCTTTAGCGGCTTCTTTATCTTTTAAGAGCCATGGGTTCAGACGCCACGGTCTCTTGCCCTATGCTACGAGGTTGGAATCGGCGAATCTCAAAGCAAGGAGGCAGTGGTCACTCAAAGCGGAAGAACACAACCAAGAGGAATGCATGCTAGGAACGAGCGATGGCGAGACATAAAAACGGTCGATCCTTGATCGGCTGCCCCTCCCTGTCCAGGTCATTCCTGACTGTACAGGGCGAAGGGTGCGCCAGGCATCGACCAGTCCGAGCTCATCAACAAGCTCCCGCAGCTCTAAGTCGCCTTTCCTGTCTCTATACTTTGGAGTTCCCTTAAGGGAAACGCGATCCACTTGTTCGAGGACACAGTTAAAATCGCCGACTAAAACGATTCGAGAAGGGCCAACCAAATATGGATCTAACGAGGGAAAGAAATCCTTTTGTTCCTTCCCTCGAGTGGGAGCATAAATGTTCACAATCCGAATACCAGAGTCAAGATCCACTCACAGAACGCGGCCCTCCGAATCCCTGGCGTGACGCAGCACAGAGCCGGTGAATCGTGGCATCAAAATGATGGCGACCCCCCGACAATGCGCCGCGCCATAACTCCAGTAGGATTTGGTGCCAAACTGTCTGTCAAAGTTGTAAATCTGACCAAGTCTAGACACGAATGTTTCCTGTAAAACGAGGATGTCTATTTTTCGAGACCGAGCTAAGTGAATAACCTCAGCCTGTTTAGCTGCTCGGGAAATCCCACGACAATTGAAAGTAGCTATAGTTAAAGAAGGAGTAGCCATGATGAAAGAAAAAGGGGGGCAAGGCTAAGAACAAGAAGGGACTAGGAGAGCTAGAAAACAAGAAAAAAGGGGGGGGGGGGAATGGGGAAGGCTAGTACCTGAGAATACTAGCCCCCACTGAAAGCTACCGTGGAAAGCTAATGAGAACACTCCTCGTCAGAGGAGGAGTCCTCGTGTGTGGACGAGTACACTGGGTCAGACATGGGTGAACAATCACCACCAACACTGCCTAGACCACAGAAGGGGCAAGAAGAGAAGCTCTTCTCACCCACGGTACTGCCCTTGACGGTGGACTGGGTTGACTCCGCGTCCGAATCCGTCGCTGCGGTGCGCTTCACGCCAGGCAGGCCCTCCTCCAAGTCACCGGGTCCGCCGCGCGCAGCCGCCGCCGGCCGCTCGTGTGAAGAGTCCCTGGACCGCGCCCGGCGCTTCTTCCCTCGAACCACCCTCAACGCTTCCGCATCCATGGCCTGCTCCCGGTCCTCCTCGGCTGCAGGCGCGTCAGCAGGGACTGCAGGCACGTCGGCAGGGGCCGCAGGCACGTCCGTAGGAGCGACCAGCGGCGGCAAGGCGGCGGAAGGGGCGGAAGCCTCAGCTAACTCCGGCCTCCGACCCTGCTCGCCCCCTCCGGGAGCCTCTGCACCAACTGGCTCCCTCTCTGGCAGGGGGGAGCCCTCGGGACCCTTCGAAGGCGCCTCCTGGCTTTCAGCTGCACCGCTCGTCACCTGTGTAGAAGAAACACGAGCAGGAGCACGCGCAGCGACGGACGAATACGTGCGCACCTTGCAGGCAGACAGAGCATGGTCCTCACCGCAGCGTTTGCATACTGCTTCGCAACGGGCGTGCCCGAACTCAGCGCAACGCTCGCACTGTGGGACCTTGCAGTCGGCTGCGTGGTGCCCCGGGAAAAAGCACCTACGACACAGGCGAACGACGCCGTCGTACTCGCACTGGACGATCCTGCTCCCCACCGGAAGGAGGTTGGGAACAGGTCGCGCCATCTCGACACGTACGCGTCGGTTGCCTGTCAGGACACTCTTAAAATCCGGAACGTGCTCGTAGTCTACACCGAGCACTTTGCCGTACGCCGCCAACCCGTTAAGGAGCGCGGAGTCACTGGAATAGGCTGGGTAGCCCAACACGCGCACGGTCTTCACCCGAACACCGCGGTACTCGAACTTAACTTCTACATAACGAACCGTGACGACAGACTTGGCGAGAAAACGCTCAACTGCCGCCATGTTCTCAAAGGTAACTTCAAATCTGCCGGCTCCAAAGCAGGGTGTCGGAACGAAATGTTTTAGATGCGAAGTATCTTAAGGCGGAGCTCAATCCGGTGGTGGTGGTGGTGGTGGTGGTGGTGGTGTGCGGCGTGACCACCCTTACTGCGCATGCGCATACCCTCTCCACACACCTCCTCTCCACTCACCCTCTCCCCTTCCCCTCACCACTTTCCCTCTCTCTTCCCCTCTCTACTTTCCCTCCCCACTTTCCCTCTCCCCTCCCCCTCCCCCTCTCCCCTCCCTCCCCTCTCCACTTTCCCTCTCTCTCCCTCTCCCATACCCCTCTCCCCTCCCCCTTTCCACTCTTCCTCTGAAACGCGGGCTAGACATGCCGAAATTCTCTCCTGCGCAACGCCGCGATGAGCTCGAGCGCATGCGCGTCCCCTCCACTTCTCTCTCCTCTCTTACGCTGCCCGCCTGTCGATCGCGTTCCCCGCTCGCCCTGTGAGAATTAACGGCCAGGCTAGATGGAAGATACGACGCGCGTAGCGTCCCTCTTCGCGTTCCACGACGCAAGGTCGGTAGCATGCCCAACGAACGCCAACGGAATGCGCTCGTGCAAGTGATCCGGCTTCGCATCGCCTCATGGTCCCCTTTAGCGGGAGATGGCGTAATTTTTTCGTTTCGGTTTTAGTTTCGTTCCACCGCAAAAAGTTCCGTTCCGTTTCTGTTTCGGAACGAAAAAACAAATGTTCCGTAACGGTTCGTAACGTTTTTTTTTTTTTTTTCGCAAAAATTTGAAGTTAAGGTAATCATAAAGAACATTGGATTTGTGATGTAGTGACTTGCCCTTCTCTTTGGAAAGTAGGACAAGGGTAAAACACGTTCTTCAGAGGAGCGGAAGCAACTCTACCACGAATTCCTACCAACTTGCACAAAGCAGTATTAATTTCAAAGTCATAGTATTTATTTTCTCAAAAGACAAATACGATTTTTTTAGTGGGCTCAGTGCTTTGTGTCAAGGGAGTGAGCACGACCTCAGAAGCAGCAGGTCACTGAGTGTACTCTCTGATGTCCGAGACCGCTGTTCTGATAAAAGGATCGCCAGGCCTGCGGGGAACACGCAGCACAGTCACAGCGAAATCTGGAAGAGCGGACTTGTAGAGCCCGTTGTAGATTCTCTCGGGGTAACTAATACAAGTACACATGCAAGGTACCCACTACACCATAAATCATCGCAATTTTCCTCAAGTATGGTAGTTCCTACTATGCAATTTTTCGTCATTTTTTTGGAGAAACGTGGTACCCGCCACACATCTGTATAAGTCAGTGCACTTTGTGCT
The DNA here is from genome assembly GCF_013339695.2 of Rhipicephalus sanguineus. Classification (NCBI taxonomy): domain Eukaryota; kingdom Metazoa; phylum Arthropoda; class Arachnida; order Ixodida; family Ixodidae; genus Rhipicephalus; species Rhipicephalus sanguineus. Next base: position 24,839,864 of record NC_051186.1, on the reverse strand, counting down.
CTAGCTGATGACGATGAGGAATTATGGCCGAGCACTTCGCAGTGGGTGGGAACTTGCAGTGTTGCGGAATGGTAGCCTCCATACCATTCCAGTTCCATTCTGGGGAATTAGGACTTGCCGCAATTCCATTCCTTTCAATTCCTCGGAATGAAAAAACTTAGCCCATTCCCACTCCGGGAATGGTCGGGCAGTTCAATTCCATTCCTGTAATTCCTCAAAGTAGGAAAGGCATCTTGATAGTTTTATCGAGTCAAGAATGAACGCCCCATAAAGCTGATGCCATCAGATGTATTAAGAACTGCAGAAGTACGCAAAACACGTTACCAAGGTCGAGGGATTGTAGCTTGGTGACATCTCGTGCAGTACAACCACCGTACTAATTACCATAGGGACAGTTCTTCCGCTACCTATAGTATTTGCATGATCAGAATGTTTTAACGAATGGTGTTGTTTTAATAATGTTTAAGCTTAAATGTGCCAATGCTAAAATGACGACATAGCGCATTTTTATGCTGAAGAAAGTAGTATTCAAGAAGACTAAGCCGTTTTACCACGCGTCTGGAGCGGTCGTGAATATGGAGAAAACTAAGATTTCGTTAATATGGGGAACAAAACGCTCTTGATTTGCTGGTATTAGTTGGAACAGTGTACCTCTCGGGCACCTTGTGCCTTTGCATCGAATACGGAACACTGGGCCGCACTGCTCGTCAGCACTCATGGTTGTCAAATGCGCCTCGCAAGCATGGATGTGGTGAGGAGAGCTTTCTGTGTTCGCCTGTGCGCAGGTATGCAGTATCTTTGTTGTTGCAAAGGTTATTCACGTGTGTCAGGTACTAAACTGCTCTTGAAATAAAGATCACGCTGTGGATAGAGTACTCGCCACTTTCATGTGGGGGTATCAATGCGAACAAATTCGCAGGGGTAGTCTGTTTCTCTCTTCAGTAGCTGCTGGGATAATGAATTTGTTTGTACACTAACTTACGCCTCTGTTTGTAGTAGGCGCGTTGCTTATAAATGTACCATGCTTGTAATCAGCCAAGCCATTTTAAAAATACTGCTTTATTGTTAAATTCCAGGCTCTGACTTACTAATGTTTGAAGTTTGAAAAACAGCACGTAGACGAAAACGTGCTCTATTTTCGGAAAAAGATGTAATTCCATTCCCATTTCATTGCGTGAAAAAGGCGCTTAATTCCATTCTCATTCCATTCCTCCAAGCGTTGCCCCCATTCCATTCCGAGGTTGCGAAAATGTGGAATGATTTCGGAGTCATTTCGCTTCTGGAGTGGCAACTCTGCAACACTGGTGGGAAGCATTAAACCACACACTTTGTGCTATTAGCATTGTGTGATGACTGGTTGTTATTTTACTCTTCTGCCACGCTATATTACATATGTTAACACGATTCCCCACCCGACATGACGCCTCGATAGAGTATTTTTGCGAAGGAGTTGCAAGCACCAGCGTGGCACTGTGGTGAAAGACCCGACTGCCACGCCGAGGGCGCGGGTTAAAATCCCATCCAACCCTAGAAATATATTTATCATCCAATATTTTTCTTATTTCACGCGATAGCGGTCACGGACACCGGCGGCGGCGGACAACTATGGCCCCAAAATCAGCTGTTGTGATCTCATAACAGCTTTCGCTATAACAAACTTCAGCGCCGAAATGCCCTCTCCACTTTGGCCTGCGTGACAGGCGCGCAAAAGTCCACTTGCGTTAATATAAACATCTCTGGTTGCCACTGTTTTCGTTTTTCGCACAATTTCAACATATCTTTGCTTTGGAATTCCTGCCTGAGGTACGCGCTAGTACTGTGCCCTGAGATATGCTCACATTGCACGAGCTTAGTTGTTCCGGATCGCGAAGTTTTCTCGGGAACCGAAAAACGATAGAAAAAATTTTGGTTTCACTACGGAACGAAATAATATATAAAGTATCGGTTACGTTTTCGTTCCAGTCAAAAATATCGTTTTTTTTTCGTTTTTCGTTTTCGGTTTTCGTTCCGTTCCGACACCCTGCTCCAAAGTCTTGAACACACTTGAGCTCGTTTGGCGAGAACCGCTTCACGAGCTCCTTGCAGATGTCAACGTTGGTCGTGCCCTTAGGAACACGACCGTAGAACGTCAGTGGCCGAAGCTGCTGAGGGGCCGCCATCGCGGTAGAGACCACGAGGCGGCGGCGCACAGGACTGGCTAGCCTACCCTAGAAAAAACTGAGGTTAAAGCTAGCCTATCCTGAAAAAGAGAAGAGCGTCAAAAAAGAGGGAAAACCTCACCGAAAGCCTGCGAGAAACTGGCGAAGATCCGTCGCGGAAGGCCGCCGGGTTACCGCATGAGATCGCGAGGTGCCTCCTTCAACACGCAGGAACACACAGCGCTACACAGAGCCTGCCAGCACGACCAAGTCGGCTGGGGCGTCTCTCTAACAACGGACCACGCCGGTCTTAAATAGGAGACCAGTCCATTGTTGACAGGGTGGCTCTTTGGTCCCAGGTGTTGACGTCCCCTTAGTCTGTCGGGCAGTCCTTTAGGTAGCAGGTGTTGACGCTTCCCCTTTTGGTGCTGACCAGCCTTTTAGGCAGCAGGTGTTGACGTTTCCCCTTTTGGTGCTGACCAGCCTTTTAGGCAGCAGGTGTTGACGTTTCCCCTTATGGTGCTGACCAGCCTTTTAGGTAGCAGGTGTTGACGCTTCCCCTTTTGGTGCTGACCAGCCTTTTAGGCAGCAGGTGTTGACGTTTCCCCTTTTGGTGCTGACCAGCCTTTTAGCCAGCAGGTGTTGACGTTTCCCCTTATGGTGCTGACCAGCCTTTTAGGCAGCAGGTGTTGACGTTTCCCCTTATGGTGCTGACCAGCCTTTTAGGCAGCAGGTGTTGACGTTTCCCCTTTTGGTGCTGACCATCCTTTTAGGCAGCAGGTGTTGACGTTTCCCCTTATGGTGCTGACCAGCCTTTTAGGTAGCAGGTGTTGACGCTTCCCCTTTTGGTGCTGACCAGCCTTTTAGGCAGCAGGTGTTGACGCTTCCCCTTTTGGTGCTGACCAGCCTTTTAGGCAGCAGGTGTTGACGCTTCCCCTTTTGGTGCTGACCAGCCTTTTAGGCAGCAGGTGTTGACGTTTCCCCTTATGGTGCTGACCAGCCTTTTAGGCAGCAGGTGTTGACGTTTCCCCTTTTGGTACTGACCAGCCTTTTAGGCAGCAGGTGTTGACGTTTCCCCTTATGGTGCTGACCAGCCTTTTAGGTAGCAGGTGTTGACGCTTCCCCTTTTGGTGCTGACCAGCCTTTTAGGCAGCAGGTGTTGACGTTTCCCTTTTTGGTGCTGACCAGCCTTTTAGGCAGCAGGTGTTGACGCTTCCCCTTTTGGTGCTGACCAGCCTTTTAGGCAGCAGGTGTTGACGTTTCCCCTTTTGGTGCTGACCAGCCTTTTAGGCAGCAGGTGTTGACGTTTCCCCTTTTGGTGCTGACCAGCCTTTTAGGTAGCAGGTGTTGACGTCTTCCCGTTTGGTCAGGTGCTCTGGCTCCCCGTTCGGTCAGGTGCTCTGGCACAACACTGGGGTGTTCATGCTGCGGAGCGGCAACGAAGAGTGTTCACTGAGTGAGCTCCCGGCGAAGAGAACGCGAGCGCCAAACGAGAGGCGCGGTCCTCGAGCAGTCACCTAAGGGAGCGACTAAAAAGCCACCAAAATATGCCCGCGTTGCCAGAGCACTTTTTGGTGCTGTCCCTAGGAAATTCCAAGCGAGATGTACCTAGCCTAGTCCCGTGGCTCTACGTGCGTGCGAGACGTTGATCATGCGATTTAACCATGGAACTGCAGGTGGCTTGATTTAATGGACGCACGAATAAAGGTGTTGCTGCTTTCTTTGGGAAGGGCCACTTTTTGACTAAGTGGCACGCAGTTCGCAAGGAGGGCGAATCAGTTTTGTTTCAGCTCAATGAGATCAATTATGCACTGCAGGCATAGCCGCACAGTGCATAGCTAGGTTTCATTTCTGTGTTAACATTGCTGGCGTATCAAGCGCATTAGTTTACGAAGCTGGTTCTTTTTGGACGACGAAGTTTGAGAAATGATCAGAACAGCTAGCATGCTATATATTCATATGAGCTGTGTTTAGGCCTTGTTTCGTGGTTCCAGAAAAGCCAGCTTTTCCCAAAAGGTACCTTGGAAAAACGTTTAGCTCCAATATTCCGTGATAGTCACCGAATAATCAATATTATTGCTTGTTTTAAACAAATGCTTGTAGCGATCGAGCCACCACGCGAACGAGCGTCACGCCGAAGCTGGCCTTCCTACTTTCATTCATTCAGTTTATTTCGACAAAAGGAAAGTTTGCCTGGGTTGAAGGGACTAAAGGCAGATTACCTCTGCCTGACTAGGGTCCCTCCACCCATACATTTGCTCAGAAGCAGTGCAACAAAAAATACATATTTCTCATTTTTGTCGGAGGAACATATAAACCAAATTCAAAAACTAGAAAGCATACCTGAAGACATACAATTTAAAATATCGCGAGAAAGCCAACACTAATTTGCCCCTAGCATGACAAAAAAAATATTTACAAAAACTGACACCATGAGAATATTAAGTCAGAAGACAAAGTGCTATACTGAAATACACATTTGAAAGAAAGAAGACACTTTGACACAATATTACAAATGCACAAAACACTAAATGAAATATTTGTAATAGATAATATGGTTAGGGCACGGTACAAGACAGGAAGTACACCTTAACTTTTTTCTTCAGACTGTTTTTAGCGTTACCATGTTCTAGAAGTTCACGGATATAGCTGTTGTTGTGTATTAGATGAGGTATTTGATAAGATAAGGTTTGAGTTCCATAAACTGTCCTAAATAAAAGTAATCGAAAACGGTCGAAGCGTAGATTATAGGGACTTTCATTTGGGTAGCAATGCTCCATGTAACTGCCAATGTTGTTTCCTATCTCTTCACTGATATATAAGGTGAGTTGGAGCACATGCAGCACCTGTGTACTAGGAGGCGCAGCGATGCAGATTGCTTATTTTCTCATCAGATCAGTGGAGTTCCCGGTGCCTCAGCCGGTATATGTCGCATATGCATACATATGGCTCCCATCGCACGCGTGCTGTATCAAGCAGATATATGAAACACCATTGTGAATAACACTTTTCTGTTGTATACGGACTTATATGAACTCTGCCTAGCTGTTCTTTATGAAATATATTTTTTCATTGCTGTGCTTTTCACATATCCTATCATCAGTTAAAAGGAGTAGCCTGTGCTATACAGAAGCACCAACATCTCCAAAGTATCATATAATAAAAAAAGTATTTTACTCCAGGAAAATCAATGCTCGTTACCGCATAATGCTTCGCTCAACCGACCAATATGTTACGAATGCACACTGTCGGCTAAGTGTGTATAAAGTAAAACTCGCATACATCGAAATCAAAGGGCATCGCTAAATAATTCGATATACCCGTAATTAAAAATGCATAAAATACCTGTCTGAAGCTTTAATATTCATTCTAAAAGGATCCATTGATGGGCTAGTTGGTAGATGTCTTTATATATACTGAGTATGTGCAGCGCAATGAAACGAAGACAAGAGAAGACACATAAATGGCATAGCCAGTCTATGTCGTTTATGTGTCTTCTCTTGTCTTCGTTTCATTGTGTTGCACATACTCAGTATATATCAATAAATATTCATGCGTCTCGGACTGTCCCTCGATCGAGACAATTGTTCGTTTTAAAGCTGCTGTGAAGCCGTTAACGTTTCCCTATTACTCATTTTTCATCAACCTGCTCGTGTGAAACGTGTACGTATCGGACCAGAGAACACATTGTGCCACTGAAGCAATCTGGCGATACTCTTTCCGGCAACTAATTACAGCCACATGTAGCAAGCGTCACAGCGTGGCATTTAGTTTTCGTCGCATTACACCCCTGTGTAGCGGTAAAACTCACAAATCCATTCCTTCATTGTGGAGCGTAAAGATATCTGTGCTGCGCACGCCGCCCATATTTTGACTCGTACCCTGCTTGTTTACGCCGGGCTTGCACTGCCCCTTGGATTCAATGCAATATATATTTACATTATATATACGTGCTGGGTGATTCCACGTAAGATCGAACAAACGATGGCTGGTCGACCTCTTAAATTTATTTCAACATTTTATATATTATTGCCTGATGAGTGGAAAGAAGACATCCGCAATTTGTTTTGCCGGCGAAAATTTTTTCGAAGCACAGGACATCCATAATGACGACGAGGTGGAGTGGAGCGCTCATCCGCTCTGCTGTTCTGGCCAACTTTCATTATCAATTGCACAAAATATATTAAAGTTAGGTAGCTGAAATTTCTTTAACTAAATATATGCATGTTTTTTATTTTTCTCAGGTATTTTTACTTTTTATATGTAGTGTAGATCTTTTTATAAAAGACCTCAAAGTTGTCCCAGGAAACGTTATTTTCTTTACTTTGAAGGTCTTTATCTGAAAAAAGCCTCGTAGCAGAGCGACGAAAATTCCGCATTAAGTTCTTCGCGTACTTATCTACCAAACTGCCGAATCTTATATTCATATAGCTTTTCAGTAATGAGATACGATCGGGCTAATTTCATGAAAACACCGAACAATGGAAACTTCTGACGACAAAAAAAAACCCATTTTTTATATTTCTTAAACTTTGTCCACTTATTCTCCTCCACATCAGCTTTCACAATCATTGAAAACATGTGGCATAATGTCGTTGCACTAATAGTTACAGCCCCTGTAATGAGACCCTTAGGCAAGGATTGGCAATTCCGACTTCTTGGCCAGCAAGTGGATAAAAGGCAGGCAGGATTGAATTTCTTTTTATTAAAAGGCCAGCAGTACCGAAAAAGGTGTTGCCGGCACTGAAGACGTTAATTTTGGAATTATTTGGTCACTGCAGCGGCAACAAGCGCGGGGCTACCGAGCAGGCGCGCGCACCGAGACGCTCGTTGTAAGAGACGGCGCAGTGAGAGCTAGTTTTCGCGTCCTCAGACCGATTGAGTTCGAAACAGCAACACCTCTCGGGTGACTTGAGCACACGTGCACCGGAGCTTCACTATTCTATCCGCTAACACGGCGGAGATGGAAGCAAGATGAAAACTCCATAAGGGAGCTATGAGCGCTCGCTTCACGCACGCTGCAGCGCAGAGGAACTGCGCTGCGCCAGTTGCGATCAGTGGAAAGCATGAACGTGGCGCTCCAGTGGCAAAGCAAAATATGGAATATCAAAGGAAAGAAAAGCAAAACTATCGGTAACCGGATGCGCTTGCCTATCTTAGATGTCGGCAGCAGACGGCCTGAACTGGCCGCGCGTTCGGTGCGCTGTTCACACTTCATTCGGCGCGGATAGTTCTTGTGCTTTGCTCTTACTCTACTCCTCCTGTGCGTCTCATGGCGAGAAACTATAGCTCTGAATGAGTGTATTGTGGAGACTACCTTTCGAAGCACAAGAAGCTTAAAGAAGTACTGGCACAAATTTTAAAGAAATTTGGATTGTTGCTCTAAATAAAAATCTGGTGTCGAGAAACCTAAAACGACTGTTGTGGTGCCTGGGAATGCATCGTATATATTTTAATTAGCGCCACCTTAAAAAGGCACTTTCGGTTTCGATATCGAGGGGGTGGCTTCTCAGTGTCGTTTCATAGCAGCGTGACGTCACGAAAATACATAAACTCGCGACGTACTAGCGGCAAATCCGTCATGTGCTCGTGGTGCACATAAACAAAGATGAGTGAATTGTCGTCCAGTGACCCTGATAGTGATTTCTACGATTTAAGCTGCATGCAGGACACAGGACTCGCAAAGTCAGGGGAACTGTCTTGACTCGTCGGGATAATGCCGTTGCAGTGGGGCTGGCTTGCAGATGCTCAGCGACGAAAACTTCAAAGTCAAATTAAAATATTTTGTACGTGTTCTCCGACTCCAGTGTGTGGACAGCGTTGACACTGCATACCAATGAAGCAAAAAATGTCCCTTTTGCGATGTCTCAAAATCGTGTCAGTACACCTTTAATTATTGCAAAGGAGCCAAAATTTCGCAGAGTTACCGACCTAGACATAAATGCTTTGAAGGAACGTTTAACGCCCGAGAGATCAGTGAATGTCAGTGAGACGGACTACCTGTGCTACGCGTGCTTTTGCTACCACTGCAATGAAGGATCTTCACGGAACGCACAGTTTAACGATGACATTCTTATGCCCCCTGAAAAATAAATCGACGTCATTAACCAGATCACTGCGACTACCGATGCACGTGCGTTCAAGTCACCCGAGAGGTGTTGCTGTTTCGAACTCAATCGGTCTGAGGACGCGAAAACGAGCTCTCACTGCGCCGTCTCTTACAACGAGCATCTCGGGTGCGCGCGCGCCTGCTCGGTAGCCCCGCGCTTGTGGCCGCTGCAGTGACCAAATAATTTCAATATTAACGTCTTCAGTGCCGGCAACACCTTTTTCGGTACTGCTGGCCTTTTAATAAAAAGAAATTCAATCCTGCCTGCCTTTTATCCACTTGCTGGCCAAGAAGTCGGAATTGCCAATCCTTGCCTAAGGGTCTCATTACAGGGACTGTAACTATTAGTGCAACGACATTATGCAACATGTTTTCAATGATTGTGAAAGCTGATGTGGAGGAGAATAAGTGGACAAAGTTTAAGAAATATAAAAAAGTTTTTTTTTTTTTTTTTTGTCGTCAGAAGTTTCCATTGTTCGGTGTTTTCATGAAATTAGCCCGATCGTATCTCATTACTGAAAAACTATATGAATATAAGATTCGGCAGTTTGGTAGATAAGTACGCGAAGAACTTAATGCGGAATTTTCGTCGCTCTGCTACGAGGCTTTTTTCAGATAAAGACCTTCAAAGTTAAGAAAATAACGTTTTCTGGGCCAATTTTGAGGTTTTTTTATAAAAACATCTACATTACACATAAAAACTAAAAATACCTGAGCAGAAGCAAAAACATGCATATATTTAGTTAAAGAAATTTCAGCTACCTAACTTTAATCTATTTTGTGCAATTGATAACGAAAGTTGGCCAAAACAGCAGAGCGGATGAGCGCTCCACTCCACCTCGTCGTCATTATTGATTTCTCGTGCTTCGAAAAAATTTTCGCCGGCAAAACAAATTGCGCATCTCTTTTTTCCACTCATCAGGCAATAATATATAAAATTCTGAAATAAATTCAAGAGGTCGACCAGCCATCGTTTGTTCGATCTGACGTGGATCACTCTGCTAGAAGATGACAGATTCACTATATTCAGCTTTATGGCATTGCAGCTGTGCTATGCCACAAAGCATATACTGTACATTACGGTGTCGACGATTCGTTGTGCAGCGAAGCCCACCAGCAGGGGAAATCGTAACTGCCACATACGTTACGTGATGCGTTGTCTTCTTTAATTACAAAATAGGCGCCCGCGCAGTCTCCAGTCACCGTACGAGCACCCAAACGTCTAATCAATGCGCCAGTGCATAGCAAAGGTTTCTTCAATTCTTCTACCTGCCACGCACACGAATTAGCAGCAACCCTCTTCATTAGAGAACAAACCAGGCCACTTCTTGCAATAGTGTCATGGAGAAACTTAATTATGCCAACAGAGATTATTACAAGATACCAATGAATCAGGTGGCCTGAAGTGTGATCGCATAGTGAACTTGCTGCACAATTGCGACGAGCTCCTACGGATGTCTACTTCAAACGCCAGCTGCTACATTTCATGTGAAATAATAAATGCGCAGGTGATGCATTTCTTAGCGCTGCTGATAGTCTTAACAATCTGTATCAATTCAAGCGAACACTCGCGAGGTAACATAAAGCAGGACATACACAGAAATTTTAACGCAACGCACGCTCTCGAGTGCCTGAAGTTTCACCTCACTTGGCGATTTCCCAGGGAATTTCTGGGTACACGAAGACGCTAGTTTTGCTCGGTGCCACAGTGTAGCGACCATGAAATGTGCTTACACCGCTAACATTGGGCGATGTTCTGGTGGCTTTTTAGTCTCGTGCCTCACCTATCTAACTAGCGCATGCGCCGAGCGTGGTGTGCGCCGCCTTCTTCAGCGGCGGAGCGCCATATAATGACCATTCTTGAAATCACCGAAGAGAGCGCAGCTGCGTTCATGGCGGGACCAATGAGAACTAGTGTACACGCCGGCGACAACGGACAAGGCGCGAGCATAAGGAGCAAGCTCCTGCGGGAAGCTTGCACTAAGTTCCGCAGAGCTTGGTACAGAGAAGCTGGTTGGTCGTCTGCTCGTCGTGCTGCGGCGCGGGAACCACAACGCCGGCGGCGATTGGATCCAGCAGTGCGCTTGGCCGAAGAAGCGGCAGCCAAGAGACGGCGACGGGCGGATCCGGAATACGCGCGAAGCTTGCCACTCCGAATGTGCTCGGGATTTCACAAACGCGCCTTATATCTCTGACACCTTCTTCTTGTCACAGTGACCTTGGTTGCCGGGGGTGATGTCGCCGTCTCGGAGTGGTGAATTACTACATCATGACGTTAACGAGCGCCAACAGGAGCGCTTCGTTAGTTTCAGCGCAATGGAGGCTTTCGGTGCATTTTTTTCTTTATTCTCCACGTTGAGTAATTTTCACAGGAAATAGTTCTTCACTTGTCATAAGAAACCGTGTCACCGGCATTGATTTTTGAAGCTTCTGCGTTGAAGGAATCTGCAGTCTAAACAAGGTATGTGTAAACTGGTAGCGTAACTTCCGTAGAAGCCCACGTGTCAAGCCGGTGGCTAGTTGTTGCAACAGTCGCCGTCTATATGAGGAGGGGACAAACAGAATTAAAAAAAAAGAAAAAGATGACGTCACAACCGGAAGCGGAAATGACGTCACGTTTTAACGCGATGGGCGGGAAATTATGAAATTTTTTGACAGGACGCCGCTTCTCACTTTTTTTTATAGCTGCACGTTCTTTTTCTTATCACTATGACGGCTCCATAATGGAAGCCTGCAAGATAACGGGAAGACGAAAAAGACAGATTTGATAAATAAGGTGTATTTTATTGGCGAAATATTGCAGTTGAACAGGATATTACCCCAAAATATATAACACAGAAATCAGAAGTAGCATAACAATTCAACGTGCACACAAACCTTGCACACGTGTTGCTCTTGCATCCGTAGACAGCGCAGCGTTCCTTCGCGTAGCGTGGCGGACTCATCGTCCCGAAGGGCGACAGCACGCCGGCCGTGCGCTGGCAAAACACAGTCACTGAAACGGTTCCCGATGGCTGCGATGGGCTATATTACCTTCTGCCAAGTACCACGACTAGAAAACAACGCTTATGCGAGGAAATCACCTACGGACGACAGGCACAAACCTACTGCGCAAAAACGAGCGACGCCATTTGCATCTGAAAATGCGCAAAACCGTTGGCCCATGTTACCAGGCTGCCTGCATGTGCCCGCTGTTTCTGAAAATAAACGAAAACAATTGGCCACTCAACCACATACCCAAGACTAAAGTTTGATTAAAGTAATCTACTAATTTAATTCGTGACAAATAAAATTAAAACCAATGAAAATAAACGTTTAATTATTTTTTTGTTTTCATTATTTGTCCCCCCCTCACCTAGTAGCGCTTTAATCGTCACGCGAGTGTTGATGTTTGTCGCAATAAGTTTCCGACCAATTTTCGTTCCGACTTTCGCGACCTATTTAGATTGACCTTGGTCTAAACGTCATCATCGCGCAGCCATTGCATGCGGATTACGTTGGTGCACAGCCTCACCTTTAATTAGCGGATTACGACGTTGAAGCATGTGATTATCTTAGCGCTGTCGAAGTTCTGGAACACGGATACGTTGGGATTGGCTATACGGTAGCACTTACACCGCGCGTAATATACGAGCATTTAGTAAAAAATTCGGCAGATCCCACACGTTGTGGGAATCGGTTTCATCCGAAGCAGTCAGCGAGTACTTCTATGCTGTATTTTATGGCCTTGAGCCAAGCGTTACGAGGTTGATCGACGTGTTTTTGTAAGTGTAGCAGCTGTGTGCACATCGTGGGCTTACCAGGCACATCGGCAACACTGGCGTTTAAAGGGTAACTTATACTGTGACGTAACGTCAGCCCTCACATTAGAGTACATACGTCAGTATTATCGCAACTAAGTGCACTTTATATATTCCTCGGGGTCGAGCAATGCCTAAATATAGCTTGCTGAATCATAGGAATACAAATGTAATGTTTATTAGACTGCTATAAAAGCGGAGCCAACACTGGAACCACAGACGTTAATGTAACATGACGCCTGTATCGTAGGAGTACATATGCAGTGTTTATTGCTTTCCTGTACAATTAGATTCATCCATTCAATCACAAAACTTTATTAGGAGTCCTGAAGCCCAGCCTTTTCAGATTGAGGCGGGCCGCGTCCACGTCGGCACCGTTAGGCCGAGCCTTATGGCCATCGTGAACCCTCTGGACAGCCCGTAGTTGATCTTGATACGACCAGCTGGAGGTCATCTTCTGCCAGTGAAGCCATTTCTCTTCCGGGTTGGCTAGAGTAGCGGGACAGCCCACCAGCATGTGTCTGATTTCAATGACGCCATCGCGGATAGCCAGCACCGCAACCACAATTGATGTTGCACCGACATTACGCCTGCATAGTCTTTTTTCCAAACCAGTTTATAAATCTTGCGTGGCTCTGTGGTAGAATACCTGACTGCCGCGCAGAATGCTTGGGTTCGATTCCTGCTGGGATCCCAATTTTTCTTCTTTCCACTCGTCGAGTCAACGCTGTCGATGTCGGTTTTTCTTAACGCTCTCGCATTTAAATTATCAATGTCTGTTCTCGCCGTTCCTGGGTAGATATCAACTGTCAACCACCTGCGGCTCATACACGCACACCACGGCCAGTGGTAAACGGGTGTGTGCCACATGTGTCTGGAGGAAAGGGCTCGACGACGTACGCGACAGGATTTTCACGTTATTCATGTCATGACCTGACACTTATATTCGTCAAATCCTCCCATGCCATTCTTGGTCCACACTAAGTTAAGGAGGCGAATATGAGAACACCCGCACGTAGGTGGCTAGATAGATAGATAGAAACGCTCGAAGTGCCAAAGGTTCCCTAAGAATTTCTTCGCGTTTAAAATGACGCGCGCTAGTCTGCTAGAATATTCCCGTACGAATGGCGTAGCCAGGGAGTGGCACACCGGGCCCGTGCACCCCTACCTCCCCACCGAATTTTTTTCTCCCATGGGATACAGAGCACAAAATGACACTCGCTCGCACTTACCTGCCCGGACCCCATATCGGATCAAGGATGTCCGACATGGGGGCGAACACCCTTGAAAAAATAAAAGTTTACTTCACTCTATTCTGGAAGCTGACATTTGTCCAAGATGCCTTCGTAGATCGTCAGGAGTGCAGGCTTTATAAGGAGCGGTGTGACGCTTATTTCTATCAGGAGTCATGACGAATGAACACAATGCAAAGATACAAGGTGTTTTATTCTCGACGTGCAATGCGGCAAAGACTCTCGAAATAAGAAAAGAGCACGTGGTGCTTGTGAAGCTGCACTTAATAAACTGTTGATGTTAACGCACCATCGTGTACATGCGCTTTCTTGTGGTTGTTCGCATGCCCTAAAGTGTTTCCCAGCCCTAATCTTTCTTTTTTGATTGAGTGTGGCGGCCGCTAATGGATTAAAATATGTGTGCAGTTGACACTACTCTCGGAATTTTTATTGTGGATGCTACGAGCTCCGGCACAGACTTAAAATGCACTTCCATCCCGTTCTTCGACGTAAAATGTACAGCTTTTATGTGTCTTCTTTCTCTTTCTTTTTTAACACGAAAGTGTTTTATGCCAGGGTCCACCACGGCTCCACTGACGTATATCCGTCACGGATATGACATTGTAAAATATAAAGACTAACAGATGGCAAAGAAAAAAACTAGAAGAAAAAAATGTTGCAGTGGCTTAGCTCGGCTATGCCAGAATAACGTAGCGTTAGCAAAGGTTCAGCTGATTATTCTTAGCTTTCCTGATTATCTAGGACTGCAATAAGGTACGCATTTGGGCTGGTTGGTTCATGATTAACTGTCTAGGATTAGCTTGATTATCATGCTTACTGCTGCTCCAATGACACACACACACGGTATACGTATTACGTGGCACATGTATATTTATTTTACCAGGCAACTACTTCCGGATCCGATCAGTTAAGCTTCTCCGCTCTTCTGCGCCGTTGAGCAGCATTTGCGCTCTCCTTCTCCATGGCTATACCACACTGGCAAACGCCAGTCAGAGGCGCTATCAAGCGCCTCCAGCGCAGTGTCAAACGGCGACTGCACAGCGAAGGCGAATAGGTGCGCGCGCGCCGGCGCCAATACGTCTGCCACGGCTACGACGTCACTCCTCTGGAAAGCGCAGACCGGCGGCGGCAAGTCGTGCGCCGGTCTGCGGCGCACGATGGGGAGGTGGCGGAGTGCGCGGGAGCTGCCGGCTCCGGTGCGTGACATCACTGATCCTCGCGCATGCGCAGCACGGCTCTTGAGGAGGCACGCGAAACTGGCTCGGCTAGGCCAGTGTAGCTGCCGCTACAAAAGTTCCATCACCGGGAGTCGAACTTACGACCCGTCGATCCACAGCGCGCGGCGCGAAATGATTAGGCCACAGACGGCACGTTCTTTGCCATGCTAACGGCGAGCTATATATATACACCATTTGCCAGCGGCGGTACACAGAGATCGGTGGTACATCAGCGTGTTTTCGTTGTCACTAGTGCGATGGCGCGAAGGGCTCGAAGAGCGCGCTTTAAAGGTCGTCGCCCCACGCGGATGAGCGCGCGCCTCTAAAGGGCGTGGTCGCTCGCACGCGCGCTTATCTGGTGATGGCGGTGGTTTGTACGTCTTGTGCTGTCACCACAAGTTTGCGATGAGAGCACGACGGTCACCTCGCTCACGGCAGCGGCCGCTTTTGCGAAAGGAGCGCGCTGCTCACACAGAAATAAGTTGCAACTGTGACAGTTAGTTCGCGCTCATCCTGTGTGTGATCATTACGTGCGTCCTTTCTGCTTGAGCAGCGCGTTGCAAGTTTCAAGCTGCTTGCCGTTTGTCGCGTGACAATGCAATTTGTTGCTTCAGCATTCATTACTTCGCCCTTGGGGCGAAAGAATGCACGACAAACGCTGAACTACGTCTGTGAAGACACGTTTCGCTTTCGTGTTATACCGATTCCTATGACAGAGGGATCAGCTATGTTTTTTTGAAAGTCTGCTAAAGCATGCTGCCTAATTCTTTGATCTACTTAGAGCTCGTTTTCAATTGACTGTATACATGACAGGCAGTGTTTGTAAATAACGATGCATGTAGACGTTGAATGTTATAAGCATGCGTTGCCACAGCAGAAAAAAATATGTTTGATTTAGTGTTGTGAAACAAGATCAATGAAAAGCATAGTGAACTAACTCATAATCAATACTGAGATTAATGGACACAGTACATCAGTGAGTAATTGCCCCTAATGCTGTCTGAAAGCCATGTGCTTTGCGATCGCGAAGCTCTTTGAGTATCGGATGTTGGGTGAATCTAATTTATTGCTCCTCTGGTGCAGAAAACAAGACTGGAGACTGCACAAACTACAAAAAAAAACGTGACAGGTCATCAAGATCAGGTGCCGGCCGAAGCGGAGCTAGATATTTATGCTTGAGAGCCAGTAACTCAGAAATGAAGCATTGAGCCAAGGGCAATGAAACGCACTTGGGACAGTAAGCGGCTGTGTCTGAATGGACAGTTGTTATGAAGACTATTCGTCGTCGCGATTGCACAAACCGTGGCACAAACATCCACTGCTGTACCGCAAAGTCGGTGGACGACATCGTAATCGACCTTCTTTGCGGCGTCCGCTTGTACTCTCCTGATAATCCTTTAGACGCGCCCCGAAACGGTAGTCTAGTGGTTATGGCACTCGAATGCTGGCCCGAAAATCGCGGGATCGAATCCCGCCGCCGGCGACTGCATTCTTGATGGAGGCGAAAATGTTTGAGGCCCGTGTACTTAGATTTAGGTGCACGTTAAAGAACCCCAGGTGGTCGAAATTTCCGGAGCCCTCCACTATGGCGTCTATCGTAATCAAATGGTGGTTTTGGGACGTTAAACCCCAGATATTACTTATCTTTTAGAAGCACCTGCTATCCACTATGCATTCTTAATGTTGAAGACTTTTTGAAGAGCGCTCCTCCGATGCGAAGTTTTCTACTTGTCGAAGAAACTGTGGGTTTTAAAAGCACTCCCTTGTTGTCTAGCACTGCACATGCTTGCTCACAGTCTCCACTTTCTTTTCCTCCTAAGACGAGTTCGAGTATAAAATATTCCTAGAAAAATTTGCAGTTTAGATGGCACATTTCCTTTGTTCTGTATTCGTTTGTTTTACCTATTTCAGGTACTTTTGTTTGATGTTTTTACAATGCATATATTAACAACGGCTATATATGTGTTATTTTCTACTCATAACGATCCGCAGGGTCCCTCTAACCAATTTTTGGATCCCAAAAACGTCTTTTGTAATTATGTAGTGTCTTGTGTTAAATAAACTTCATAACTTTCAAAACAGCACGCATTGCACAGAACAGCACTGAAGGTTTCGCATACCGCGCCAAGTCAGTCGATATCGAATCGCAACAGCGACGAGTCTGTCCTAAGAATTCGTCATCTGCTGATAACACATGAAGATGAAGAGGGATTTAGTAGAACCACATTCGAAGTTCCTTTCGCAAGCACTTACAAGGAATGACTTCTCTAATAAGCACTAACAGACAATATTGCCAAGGAAAGTATAGGGGATGTTACTAGTAGTAAATGTAAGGTAAATGTGAAGAAAGAAAAGTGGACGAAAAGATAACTTGCCGTGGGCAGGAACCGAACCTGCGACCTTCGAATAACGCGTTCGATGCTCTACCAACTGAGCTACCGCGGCGGCCATCCCCCCGTCCACTTTATGGGATATATATGCACATTTACCTTACATTTACTACTAATAACATTCCCTATACTTTCCTTGCCATTATCGTCTGTTAGTGCTCATTAATATTGTGTATAACAAAGAAAAACGAGCCCTTAAAATTTCCACTTCTTTCCTTCATTCTCTAATAAGGGACCGTCGAGAGAGACTACTGATTAGTCAAAGAAAGATAACAGCAATCGATCGCCTGTTGAGCCATTTGTGGCACTAATGTGCCGGCGTCCTTCGTAATGGTACACGTCAAAATGGAGCTCAAGAACTGCAACAAATGTTCGAGAAAACTGACATCGTCGTACGCCTCAAGTTGATGCTGTCATCAGATCGCCGGCGTCTCTCACGGAGCTCATTTGTCGTCACCAACGTCGGTGTGTGACCGACGTAAGAAACGCGTCAAACGTAAGACTAGTAGGTCTTATGTTTGACGTAAGACCTACGACTAAAGGCTATCTAGGGTAGTAAAATACGCTTCCTAGACCTCAAGTTAGCCTCTAGTGCAGAGCACACCTGCTGGGAGTATTCACCCCGTTAAAAAAAAAAACACCTCCTTCCATATTCATCGCACCATTCTAAGTTGGTCAAACGGGCTATCGCCTTCTCTGCTATGAAAAGTGCGCTAGTTAAGTCTTGTCCACATGTAATTGCTTCCAGTTTCACTAATCAAGTCTGCAGGTTGAAGAAGGCTGGCTTCTCTGACCAATTCCTGCCGGGGCTGGCCGAAGTCCTCCTGAAGGAGCATCGTAAGATGCGGAAGAGGACAGGGCAAGGGTGGCGGTCACCCCATACCTACACGGTGTTTCGCACAAAATCAAGAAGGCAGCTCCACGCGCAAGCGTAAGAGTGGTGTTTTCGGCGCCGATAGAGCTGGGTTCTTTGCGCATGAAGGAGAATGCCCCTCGCCAAAGTCCCTCCACTAGCAAGAAACATCATGCAACACAGTTTGTGCCTTGCAAGACAGAAGTGATCTACGAGGTACCTACGTCTTGCGGAGAGCTTTACGTTGGGCAGACGGGCCGCTGCATCAACGACCGTCTTCGACAACACAAGAATAACCTCAAGGCCCGGCCCCGCCACGGTGGTCTAGTGGTTATGGCGCTCGACTGCTGACCCGAAGGTCGCGGGATCGAATCCCGGCCGCGGCGGCTGTATTTTCGATGGAGGCGAAAATGTCTGAGACCCGTGTACCTAGCTTTAGGTGCACGTTAAAGAACCCCAGGTGGTCGAAATTTCCGGAGCCCTCCACTACGGCGTCTCTCAAAATGATATCGTGGTTTTGGGACGTTAAACCACAGATATAAAATAACCTCAAGGCCTGTACTGGAAGAAATTTGGCTATTCATTGTGCCGACTGTGGCTGCAGTCCTAATTTTGATCAGACACGCACCTTGCGCAGATATCGTGACAGCCGCGCCCGGGAAATCTACGAAGCACTTGCAATTCATTCCATTGGACCATCATGTGTAAGCACACCATCGATCGCACTAACCGACAAGGAAATTAAGTATCTCCGCACGTGATCTTAGCACCGTCGTGGACTAGTTGGGACGCATGCGTTGACCTCTTCTCCCCCCTCCCTCTTTTGTTTATTTCCGTTTCCCAAGAAGTGTATATATTTGTGCACATACGAAATAAACGCTCATGTTGTTAGCCAGCGCCAAGTCCTACCAGTCTCTCTTGTCTCGTGTACCTGAGCTGTTCCCTGCTATGACGCCAAGCCAACGAGCTCAACTCCTTGACGCATTCCTTGACCACTTCCAGTGCCTCGCTACCTTTCGCAAAGCGCTGTTTTTTTTTAGACTGTTTTCTTTTCTTACTTTAGTTTTCTGCATATTAATTTTCAGACCTACCGTTTTGCTTTCCTTGTCCAATTCAGCAATCATGAGCTGCAATTCGTCCTCTGGGTTACTCATCGATGTAATGTCATCAGCCAATCGCAGGTTCGCACAACAGTCTCAAACAATCGCGAAGTTTCTAAACAATGTGGCGTGGCCTGCGACAAGCAATGGTAACAGTTTTTATGGGTGAAGCCTCATCACATCAAAAATAGAGGAATAAGCGCGCGTGAAAATGTCTGAGCGTTTTACGCCCGACTTGCGTCAAGGAATTTGATGGTCTATTCATTCGTCGTCTGGTTCCCCGCGCTGACGACGTGGTCTGCCAAGAAAACATACTCGCCACCCACTCCTGCTCATTAAAGCGTTCGTGTTTGATGGGAAGCCACGGTGAGGCCTGCCCCAATGTTGCAATGCTGTTGACGGGAACTGTTCTGCCTCCATCCCCATAAGATCGATGTCCATTACTTCTGCAGTCCTAATGGGAAGCACAACGTGAAAAGTTCTCGTCAGACGAATGTGCGTACGCGTCTTGACGACATTGCACCCCGACAACCATAAATCACGTTTGCAGTTTCCACTGTATCACGTTTCCCATTGACTGACTCTTCGTTCATCTGTCTTGGGCAAGTGATGGCTCTCCGGTCTGTCTGGTTGTCTAGCGATGTTCGCGTTCTCGTAGACGAGCAATAAGGAACGTAAAAATGGTCACGGCAATGGAAGGGGGAGAGGAAAGAAGAAGAAACTGAGCATCCATCTCGTCTTCGTTTGCTTCCTTGCATCGTTGTACTTACGTTGTGAGACACAGAGCGAGATGCAAATGCTTCGAAGAAAAAGTCAGGGTGGATAGCTTCAGCGTGGAGCAATGAGGTATTTGATATTTTTTTGCATTCCTCTCTCGATTAAACAAGCTCAATGTTGATATTATAGCGCGAGAATTTGCGAAGCTAGGCTTCTTTAAGAACGGCCACCATTTTTAAGACGGCGAAAGCCATCTTCTTCTTCTTCTTCTCATCACTCGATTGTATTGAGCCCGCCCCGAAGCTATCTGCACTGCCGCCGCGATCGGCCCACCTCTGATCAAGTGAAGATGTGACGTCATTACGTGACGTCAAACAATGTAACGTTGTAGTGACACCACAATGGCGTCACAAATTTTAGCGATGCCAGAGGTCATGATGACGTCACGTGGTGACATCATCACATGATAACTTTTTGCATCACTCGTGTCGACGCAGCCAACGCCGACGGTCACTTTTCGCGTTTCACGAGGCAGGCTTTCGCTTAAAATTCATTTCACTGGCGATATACAGGAAGAAAGCGAAGAAGGCTTTCGCAGCCATGGTCGTCACAACGGGTTATTAATTACGGGCAGCACTGTGGGAAGTGAGGAGAGCAATATTTCCTGTCAAAAATGTATGGAACATTTATTTGCTATTATTCTTTTCAAATTCCTTCAGTATTTCACCATGGAATTGTGTTTGAGGAAGAAACTCCGCAGTGGTTTGGCGGAGGGGGGAGAGGGAATACGCGTTATAGAACTTGCCATGTATGTCATGACGTGCGTGACATGATACTGAAACGTGCTAGTGAAGATTCGACGGAGCAGAGAGCGAGGCTGGACTGGCTCGCGAGCGGCGCCGTGAACTGTTTTCGCGGACCTACACCTCTGCATTGCCCACCTTTAAGCGAACGCGTACCATGATCATAATATGATAACGCGATAACTGACGCTTTGTCGGAAGTTCCACCAGTTTATGCGCAGGTGACATTTGAATCTCAAATAGTGTTGGCCCGTAGTGAGTATGCACCTCCCTCCACAAACGATAGAAGTAGTCTACTTGCGTTATTTTTCGAAAGAGAGCTATCTATTACGGTAGGAAAGTTGAGAAGTCAGCTGACTCAAGTTTCTAACGTCTTAGTGAGCTTTCAGAAAGGAACGTTAGGAAATTGGAAAGCGGAAAAAAAACGAGAGAGAAAGAAATGTCCATTATGAGGGTGAAAATTATGATTCATCGCGGAGCCTGCCCTAATACCCTGAACGAGTACTTTGCGCATATTGGCCGTATGTCCATTATTCCTCAGTATATTGCGAGGGACGAGTCCCTCAAAGAAGCACGTTCCCATCGGACTCCACACAAGCAGAGATATACCTGCGCACTCAAACAAGCACGTTTTCAACACACGCGCACGAATCGACGTGTATCTTCAAAGGCGGTTAAAGACCAAGTGTGCACAAGAGGTGCGAAGCAAAAAAGACCGAATCGCTTCTCGCCAAGCCTTTCCCAAGGGAGACCACAGCGCCGCACCCTCCTGGAAAAAGAGCGCTCGAGACCCTACTCCCCTTTGTACTCCGCAAAAGTTGGGGCGGACGTGTATAGAAGTGGCAGATTAATCACACCATCCAGTTCCATTTGTCACAGCCGTCCGAGCTGCTTTTCTTTTTATCCCACGTCTCATTGGAGGAGAGTCACGGCGGGTGCACTGTCACGTTCGCACTAGACATTGGAGTAAGGTTATAGCAAGCGTGCAAGTATATGAAAGAACAAAGGGAGTCATTCGACAAACTAAGAGTGCAGCCAAGCAAAGGAACACAGCAGCAGTTACAGCACAAAGCACGCAGGCGGCGAAGGCTGGGGTATTCGTGATTCCTTCCTAGTCCTGTAGGCTCATCCTCTTTGCCGTTGTTGCTCTTTCGACTCTGTGCATCGTTTCCGGAGAACGCCTTTATTTCATTGCAAATCAGCTCTGCGGAAGGGTTAAGAAAGGGAAGTCGACGACCGCTCGGTTGTAGCGCGAGGCCACAAGGAAATTTCTCAGAAAGAAAGCTTCTTGCCTAACAATTCGTCCTGGTCCGAGGATCGAACCGGGGACCATCGCCTTTTCCGGGCGGTCGCTCTACCAAATGAGCTAACCAGGAAGCTAGCTTGTGGCCTCTTTGTACAAACGAGTGGTTGTCAATTTCCTCTCCTTAAATCGTTATTTCACTTCTGTATGTGAATGGGACATAGCGGTTGCTACTACCATGAAAGGTTAAACAATTAAGTGAGCAACGAGCAAGGAGCTTTCGGCTACTGGATATTAACGCGTCGACCTCGGGCTGTCGCATTTACGTTTGTACATTTTTCGTTTTCTTATTTCTCGACAATCAGTACACGTAGCTTGTCATGAACAGATGCAACTAGAATAAAAGATACACATGTGGCGCCATGCACTATTCCTGTAGTCATGTTGTGAATCAGCCGAGTCATTGAAATTAAGTTTCGTCGGCACTATATAGTATCGTGGCACTTAATTCTTAATGGTGTAATAGTAGCGCAAATAAAGACGAGGACAAGAAAGTGAACACCACAAGCGCTTACTCACAACTGAAAGCTTTATTGCTTGAACAGAAAATATATAGGCGATGAGGTTGAAGGCGATGTGTTTTTGTTCTGGTTTTTGCCTTTTGCCTTGCCCACGATGCGCATGCGCGGGAATTAGTCGAGCGTCAAGTTTAGATATATTTTCTGTTCAAGCAATAAAGCTTTCAGTTGTGAGTAAGCGCTTGTGGTGTTCACTTTCTTGTCCTCGTCTTTTTTTGCGCTACTATTACACCATTATGAATCAGTACCAACTAGCTCGCCTTTCCGTTTTGCTTCACTTAATTCTTGCTTCCTACCTCATTGAAATGCAGCCGCTAGGATCGGGACGCGAACCTACAACATTGTGGTGCGGCAGAAGAAGCTGCCAGGTAGACAGTCCACGTATTCTTCGCACGCGCTAGCAATTTCATCGGCACACGTAAGCTACTGCAAAAAAAAAAAAAAAGAAGCGCCAGGCCTACGCGGAAAGCGCAACACAGTCACAGCGAAAGCTGGAAGAGCGGCATTTCTAGAGCCCGTTATAAACACTCTTGGGGCTACTAATACAAGTACACTAGCAACGTACCCGCTACGCCACAAATCATAATTTTTGTGAAGTTGGGAAGCACCCACTACGCCATTATTCGTTATTCTGCGGAGAAGCGAGGTACCATCTGTAAGGCATTACGTGCACTTCGTTGATGCTGTACGTGATGATCATGAAAAATTATGGCTGAGGCCTTTGTAACGGGTTGGAAGCTTTAAACGACCCACCAGTAAAGTTATTCGCATTGTGTGACACCCGGTCGTTATTTGACTCTTTCACTACGCTATATAACATACGATAACGTGAGAAAAAAAGAGAGAGTGAAAGAACTTTATTGAGACCCTGAGGAAATGAATCATGGGGGCCTTATTGGCTTCCTTGGCAACCAACAGAAGCGCACTTGCGAGGAAACCACTACGCTATAAATCATCGTAATTTTTGTGAAGTAGGGAAGCAGCCACTATTACTTTTTTCGACATTCTGCGGAGAACCGTGGTACCCGCTAAACACCTGTAAGGCATTACGTGCACTTTGTTGATGCTGTGCGTGATGACGATGAAGAATTATGGCAGAGCCCTTTGTAATGGGGTGGAAGCATTCAACGACCCACTCGTTGCGCAATACACATTGTGTGGTGCCTGGTTACAGAATCGCGTTGTGGGACGCCTGGTATTTTACTCTTCTGCCACGCTACATTGCATATGTTAACGTGGTTCCTTCCCGACATGAAGCCTGTATAGGGTCTTTTTGTAAAGCAGTTTCAAGCACCGACATGGCTCTTTTTTACAATACTGTGAGCTATATTGTGCAGGCCCAGGCCAAGATGTTCTTAAACGCTTGAAAAGAGTGCTCGTAGCGCCAGGAGTTAAAACGTTTTTTTTTTTTAATTGCACACCGGCTCTTTACTAGTGAAAATATGGTTGGAAGAGAAGGGATTATTTGTTCCGTGGGGCACAAGTTGTTTCCTATGCAAGAAGCCGGAGACCATTGAACATGTTTTCATAGGCTGCTGGAGTGGTGTGTTTTTCTAGGATATCTTACAGGGAACTGTGAAAAAGAAGTTACCGTTAAATTCACAGGGAATCCGGTTTCTCTCCATTGAAAATGAAGATGGCGTACCTTACGACCTTATTATGCTCCTGGGCCTGCATAGCATATGGCAAACCCGAACGGCCTTTAACAATGCCGATGTAGAAGCCAGACCTGTTCGCGATTACTTTCGCGAATGTGTGTCTCGTTTTGTCAAAATGCAGAAAGTGCAGATCGATGTACCGGAGTGGGTTTCCAGAATGAAGTCGTTGTTACACATGACAAAGTTTTAACATGCAGTCAGCTAACAGCCGATGGTGTATCACTGCACTGTTCCCTGGTTTACGATTAGTGTGTGAAAATACTTGTGTGAGGCAATAAAGAAGAAAAAACATGGCTGATCCCTCTGTCATATGAATGGGTATAACATGAAAGTGAAACGTGTTTTCACCAACGTAGTTGAGCGTTTGATGGGCATCCTTTCACCCCAACGGCGAAGGAATGAATGCTATTGTAACAAATTGTAATGTCACGCGAAGAACGGCAAGCCGCTCGAAACTTGCAACGCGCTGCTCAAGCTGAAAGAACGCACAGAACGAACATACAAAGGATGAGCGCGAACTGTCACAGTTTTAACTTATTTTTGTGTGAGCAGCGCGCTCCTTTCGCAAAAGCGGCCGCTGGTGTGAGCAAAGTGACCTTCGTGCTCTCAACGCAAACTTGCGGTGATAGCACAAGACGTACAAACCACCGCCATCACGAGATAAGCGCGCGCACGAGCGACCACGCCCTGTAGAGGCGCGCATTCATCGCGACGCGTGGGGCGTTGATCTTTAAAGCGCGCTCTTCGAGCCATTCGCGCCATCTTGCTAGTGATAACGAAAACACGCTGACGTACCACCGATCTCTGTGTACCGCCACCGGCAAATGGTGTATATAAGTAGCTCGCCGTTAGCATGGCGAAGAACGTGCCGTCTGTGGCCTAATCGTTTCGCGCCGCGCGCTGCGGAGCGAAGGGTCCTAAGTTCGAAACTTTGTGTTCTAGTATTTTTCTTTGCCATCTGTTAGTCGTTGCCGCCGTTGCCGCCCCCGCCGGTGTCCGTAACCACTATCGCTCAAAATAAAAAAAAATCACAGCATATCCACGGAGTGAATGATGATGAGTGGGCGAAGCTGCGGAGGTTCATCGGTAAACCGTGAATCTTCCGTGAATTCTGCCCAGTACATCATCACTGACGTGAGATCGGGCGCGTTTATACTAAAGGTTCGATGAGTTATGACGACTTGCAGCTCACTTTAATTTTACATGTACGCTGTGAATTTTCATTGTTTAGAAAACCATTGCTTTAGAAAACATCTGGCGTCTTTCGTTAAGCAGCTGGCGTCTTTTCGTTTTGCTTTAGAAACATCTGGCGTTCTTTCGTTTTGCTTTTACAAAACATCTGGCGTCTTTCGTTGGTTTATTTCATCAATCAACGACGTTTTGAACAAAATTTTTATTGTTTAATCACGCACAGGAGAAATCTCACCAGGCACTACCTTGGAGGTAAACAATGGCTGCTAATGGGAATGAGAGACAAGAAGTCGGCTTTTAGCCAACACTTACACTTCTACTTTCACTAACGTTTCCTACTGGAACATACCAATGGCTGCTAATGGGGAATGAGAGACAGAAGAATTCGGCTTTTAGTTAACGCACACGCCGCGAATTTTTTATTGTTCAACAACGCACAGGAAAAATCTCCCACCGGCACCACCTTGGAGGTCATGATCTGGTACTAGCGTTACGACTGGTTACGCACTACGACTACGACAACTACGAGGGACGAACGGGTGCCGCCTTAAGGAGCTTCGCCCCTAAAAAACCCGAGGTCTCTTACAGCGTCGCAAGGAAGACTCGAATGCGAAAGCTTTTTAGTGGCGATGCATTAAAGACTGAAAAGTAACGTTAGAGTACGATAATTCCATTCTATCGTCGCGTCTCATTTTGTGCACGTCGACCCTCCCCTGGCGTTGCATACCTCTTCGGTTTATCGCACAATCCACTAGGCCCTGGCTCAGCGACTGTCACGCGCGCCCATTGTGCATTACTCCACAGCCTTCAGTAGGCCGAGTCATGCGAATGCCGCAAGGACGAAGTGAACGCGCAACTCGGATGATCACGTTGTATTTTTTCTTCATTTCTGTCACGCCACTCACGCCACCTTTTCGTTCAAGGGCACGCTCGCATGAGTCATGTAAGGCTTTCACCTTAACAATGCTTCGACTAATATCTCTGTAAAGGAAAATGTACTTTCGCCTCATCTAGTTCGAAAACTTCATTGTCAGATGTATGCGTAATGTATTCTGCGCCAACCAAGAAGAAGAAACGGAACAGGACCATTTGCGAGACTAAGTGTGTGTTTTTTTTTTCCCTTGGTTTTCTTTGGGCGCGGCTTCTATCCGGAGCGAACCGTTCTTGGCAATCATTCTCCGGCACAATTTAGCCCATTGCGCAACGAGCGGAAGCCAGCACGATTCCCTAAAGCCGCAAGCTAGCGTGCACGAAGTGTGTCAGGCGAGATGTCTGCGCTGGGGCCAATTTGAGCGGTTCGTGCTGTTCGAAGCTGGCAAATTTGATTTGGCGGAGAGAAAGTTTTGCCTCTGCCCCTGGAGAATATTCGAGCAGCCGACGATCACGAGCCAACAACCAGGCTAATCTCCTAGTTACACAACGCGTCCTCGCTTCCTTCTTCTACGTCGTTGTAATTGGAGCGCGCCAGTGTAATGGCGCGAGAGCTAGAGAACACATGCCATTGTACCGAGCGTGTTTGTTGCGCTACACTGTCTGGCATAAGCGAGCAGAGCCTGTAACAGAAGCGAGATCGAGAACATTGGGTGCTCTTGCGCAACGCATTCGATGGAGCTGCATTCTTTTCGCCAAGGCCTGCGGAGAAATGGGCTTGCTGCTAGGAAAAGGCGTGCGCAAAGTGGATGGCGATTTGCTTATCGTTGATGGAACTCGTCACGGCATCACGGAAGCGAGCGGCATGCGAGCGTTCGACGAAACATTCGCAGGACCACTGACATGTGATTGCGATGTCCGCTGCGAATTTGTTATGCTGCGTCAGATGGTAGCACGCTCATCTGTGATACGCTTATAAAGGGAGATGTGATTCGTGAGTTGAAAGCGACGTTGTATATCACAGAGAGAAAGAGGAAGAAAGAACTGCATGAAAGTGAATTAGAAGAACGTCTGGCAGTCATTTACCCTGTGCAGTCCTAGTTTCTTGAATGCTTCCCACTAAAGCTCTTCAGGACGCTTCTAGGTAAACCGATCGACAGGGGCCAAGATGGCGGGAAATATTCTATTTGTCAAATAGAGAAAGAGGCGAACAGTGAAACTTCTTTACATGAATGTGCGCACGTGGCAGCGTATCGTAACTGCCAGCAGTCGGGTATAAATCTAGCCAGAAAAAAATTTGGGGAAGGGCGAAGCATGTAGGGAAGGGTGTTTCAGCTCCACTAACGTGAAACTGTGGAGGGGCGAAGCATGCAGTGTGCGCCAATGTTTCCCACAGCAAAATCACTGCTAATGGGCAATGAGAGACAGAAGAAAGATTACACAGAGAGACCCGCAGTCCGCTTTTAGTTAACGTCCACGCTGCGAATCTTTATTGTTCGACTACACGCAAAAGAAATCTCTCAGTGGCACTACATTGCAGGTCAAGATCCAGTGCCTATAGGCTTCCCAAGCAACGCTTAGCGGCGCTGCTGCTCTTGACAGGCAGCGCCATCTCCCACTAAAGGGCACCATGAGGCGATGCGAAGCCGGAGCACTTCCACGATCGCGTTCCGTTGGCGTTCGTTGGGCATGCTACCGACCTCGGATCGTTATTAACGATGTTATTAACGTTGTAGACGAAGGTGAAACGGTTAACAAAGCTCTTTATTGAGCAGCGTCTAGTACTTGAGGTGTGCACTTTGCTTTGATGAGGATGGCTTTGTTGTCGCTGAAGTGAACCGTGAGGGGATCTTGGTGCAGTGGGTGGATCTTGAAATTGGTGAAGGCGTGATCAATGCATGTGCCGTGAATGAAGCGAAGGGCAGTTCACTGCCCTTCGCTTCGCAGCTTTGTCTTGAGTGGACGCAATTGGGCTGATGCTGACGCGTGCTTGCGTCAGCCCACTCACTGACGGGACTGTTGCTCCCATCACGCTTCGTCGGAAGCACCAATGGAGTCAAGCGGAGTCAACCAAAGCAAGCGCTGCACTGAACGCGCGCTGCGCTCTAACCGCTGTGAGGACGAGAGTAGCGCACGATGCCTGCCTGCGCTTCTCCTGCGTTCTCGCTTTTGCGAAAGCAAAGCGAGAACGCAGGAGAAGCGCAAGCAGGTGCTGGTAGAGAAGTGGAGAGAGTAACGCACAGCTGTCGGAGAGAGGGAAGGAAGAGAGGCGCGCATGCGTAGTGTGAGGGCGGACTACCACGGCGCGTGCGGATTACCACGCCGCCTTATATACCCCCGAGCAAGAGATGCGTCGCATCTAAAATAGAAACTGGGGTGTAAGCAGCGCGTGTTTTCCCTTCTCTCCATCGCGTTGCCGCTCGCTTCTGTGCACGTGCAGAGCTCTCGCGGCGCCTCACAATGTACCGCCTGCAGTGCGGGTTCAAAAAGATCCCACAGCTGAACAAGCACTTGCGAAAAGCGACCTTGATAAAAGAAAAAAGGCTCGTCAATCACGTTAACGGTGAAGAGCAGACGATAGACGACAACGACGCCCGACTCAAAGCGAAATGCATTTCCCAAGTCGCGATTACACCGTATAGGACGTATACCTCGAGTCTCATTCTGTCATGGTAAAGATGCGTAATGGTCAATATGCACTCCTAAATGAAGCCGTACACGCTATCGATGTTCTGCGGTGTGGGCTACGAATCGTATTATTGTTGTTTTGATATGGCATGCTTACAGTAGCAGCCGTGTACTTTCGTGAACAAACGTTTGCAGCGTGCGAAAAAAAAATAAATTATACGGCCATGGCACTGTTTCCTGAGAAGGTTAGAGTCAAGTCCTCCGTGCCGCTAGAGAATCACCCACCGATTAAGACGCGAGGAGGCTAGCTGAGCTTTAACCACTGTGAAGCAAGATGAACTGCTCGCCTCGTTTTCTCGACTCTCGCGTCATGCTTGCAGTCTTTTTTTTTTATGATATCGACTTGACAGGCGTATAAAATCTGCTGCGCGAACGCGGCTAGAAAATCGCACAGCCAGAAGATGGCTACTGCAAGGTTGCAATTGCAAAGCATGCATTCAGTGCCCGTTATATTTAGCGGCTTAAATATATTTATCACCCTAATAAAGTGAAAAAAAAAACAAAGCAAACCTGCAGAACGATGTCAAAGCTTGCTGAAAATGCGCAGGCGTCCGTTCCGGCGTGATAAAGCAGCCTTCCCGACGCGTGAATTGCAGGCGCCGAACTTCTGACAATGTGCCGAGTTCAGTTGAATTCAACCAACCGCGCAACGCTAACGGTATAACGCGAGTGTGAACGTTGAACAACGACGGGTAGGTCTCACGAACACGGGGAATCAAAACACAAAGTTGCTTCACCTACAACCGTAACTGGACTTTCTCAATGCGAGAAGACAGCGAGTAATCATTACTGCGCCGCGTTACTTACCGATTCAGGTAGTCAAAACGAATGAAAGCGATGAACTGAGACATCCAAAATATAAGGCGATATCCATAAAGGAAGCTATCCAAGCTTGCCGCCTTTATTTCTCGTGCGACACGCCCGGGAACCGATACAATTTCACACATGAATCGTGTGCCTTGGTGTTGTCTGCACTGTTGTAGCAGGTCACTAAACCGCAATACTTCGGACCTCACTTGCGCTTCCGCGGAGTCGCTTCTGCCATCGCGGAAATGCGCAGATTCGCACAGCAAGCCTCTCGGTTCAACGTGCCGAGCTGACGGCCCCGCAGTTACCCGCACCGACAGAAGAACGCGTGCGCACGTGCACTACCGCTACCGTGAAATGGGCTGAGTTGGCCGCGCATGCACTCCAGAGCTTTCCGACAGAGCCGCAGCGCGGCCAGCGAAGCGCTGTCGTCGCGCCGCAAATTTGAGCTTGGGTTCCCTATATACTGGGATGGCCGGTGAACGGTTGTGCAGCGCGTGCAGTCGTTTTTGTAGCGTTAGCTACACTGGCCGAGGCGGAGCAGTTTCGCGTGGCAGGTTGAGAGCCGTGCTGCGCATGCGCGAGGAGCAGTGACGTCACACGGCACACAGCTGGCGCACCGGAGCCGCCGCCGTCGCGCGCGCCTCATTGTTGATAGCGCCTCTCATTTTGCGCCCATACGCAGACGTATCAGGGAGGTATACGTATAGCGGGGAGGAGGAGGAGGAAAAGAAAAACGGAAGGACAGGGAGGTTAGCCATTTCTCAGACCGCTGGCTGGCGTTTGCCAGTGTGGTGTTGCCATGGACAAGGAGAGCGCAAATGCTACTAAGCGGCGCAGAAAACCGGAGAAGCTTGACAACCAAGAAAGCTAAGAATAATCAGCTGAACCTTAGCTGACGCTACGTATATCCTGTCATAGTCGAGCTAAGCCACTGCAAATTCTTTTTTTAACACGAAAGTGTTTTATGCCGGTGTCCACCAAGACTTCAATGACGTATTTCCGTCACGGAAATGACGATGAAAAAAGGTACACTAATAGGTGGCAAAGAAAAAAAGTTCCGTCACCTGGCATCGAACCCACGACCGCTCGATCCGCAACCACACATGCCGAGCACGCTAACCACTACGCCACGGTCTTTTTTTTTCTTTATTGCCGGTTTATTAACGCCACGGTCACAGACTCTAGAGGCTTTACAAACACTCCTTTTATTTCTACCGCTCTCCCGGTCGGCGGGGTGGTGTTGCCCTCTGGGAGCGGTAAGGTAAAGTAATTCGTCATTACTCTGGCCTCCGCGATTTACACCTGCAACGCGTTACACGTCCGTCCCATTCGGCGCGTTTTCAATACACGTTCAACTTTGTCAATGCCTTAACACACCGCGAGGTGGCGGCCCAAGCGTGGCGTCGGCCTTGCTCATCCAAAGGAAAAATAGCTCTGCTACGCGCGCCTGCCACACCTGGCACCGCGCTCACCCCGAGAAAGGTCGCGGCGCTTTGCGTTTCCAGTCGTGGTGTTTAATCACATTTTAACAGGCCGCGGGATGGCGACCAAGTTCTGCGACGCTCTTCTGGCCATCACATCTCCTTCTTTGATTACGCTTTTACCGCTGACTACTGCAGCTACCACAAGGGTTTGTTTAATCATTTAACATGGACGTTAGTCGTCGGGATGGAGATGTACCACCAATCATCAAAGTGGGTGCATACACGTTAAACTGTGCCATTAGCTGCCAGACATCAATATACATTTTACAAGCTCCCCTTATATCAATGCACAGTAAACATTCAGTTACTTCTGTAAGGGCACGCTTTACTTTCGTGTCATTCCGATTCCTATGACGGAGGGACCAACCATGTTTTTTTTGTTGTTGTTGTTGTTCCTTTTTTTCGAGTTCGATTTATACCAACGAGCTCGCCTTCAACGACCCTTAAGTGCTCATGCTTCATAGTTTTTTCAAGAAACTCGCTAGCAGACGCTGCGTGCGTCGGCGTTGTCTCTCGCGGTCGAGGGCGCGTTCTCGTACTTCGCGAGCTGGTAGTTCAGCGTTCATCGCAGAAAGAGTGTTTCCATAGTCAACACGCGCCGTTCTCTCTACCTCGCCACACGGCGAGCGCTTAAGGTCCCTAGATTGTTTTATCTAGGGACCTTACGAGCGCTGAGGCGGTGGTGCCCTCTCTTGCGCTCAAGCAAACGGACTGGACACGACGATGCAGGCAAGCAAAAGGTCACGACGATGCACGCGGCGACAGCAGCCGACGATGCACCGCCGACAAGCCGAGACCCTAAGGTGCTGCGCCCCTAAAAGATATAAAATGACAGGAGGAAGGAGTTGTGTGCTTTGCTTTGGAACATCTTGTAGAGTTAGCGGCACGGAAGGAAGGAAATATCCACTCCGGCAGAGGCGCAACTCGTCTCGCATCCCGTGAAGGGCCTCTCCATCTCCGGTCGCTTGCTCGCACCACTGCTCACCTGTTGGGCTGAGCTCTTACACCAGAGATAGATCAAGCGAGGAGCACCGTCGATGCCAGAGCACAGCCTTCTTGACTTCAAGCAGCCTTTATTGCCGTACGAATAATGGTCAGAGTTTTACGAGAATAAGTGAAAACTTTCTTTCGCTTTGCAATCTGACCTGCGTTCGCGTCAGCAAGCAAGCACAATGTTCCATCGAATCTCTTCACAAAAATGCCGAACACAACAGGAAGCCACGGAAGCCCAGTGGAAGAAAAGAGAAATATGGTGGCTACTACTCCCGACCATTGTGGTATTAATATTTTCGGGGTGGCTAGGGGTCGTTCGTTCCTTATTGCCTAGTTACTTTTGCGTAATATTACTTGGCACATAAGCAGTAAAGCGCGTAAAATACCACTAAAATGGAAAACTTATTATGATATTAAATTCATATGAAACAAAACGTAGCAGAAGGCATTTTCGCTTCTATCATTTTTATTCCCGACACTACTATTGAAATAAATCCCACAAGCAGACACGGTCGCGAAAGGCAAAAGCATAACTGCTGACAACAGAGCGGCGGGCAATTGCAGAGAGCACTCTGTGGCAGTAAAATGCCAGAATAACTGTCCTTCACGAACAAAGCGTGTGTGTGTGTGTGTGTGTGTGTGTGTGTGTGTGTGTGTGTGTGTGTGTGTGTGTGTGTGTGTGTGTGTGTGTGTGTGTGTGTGCGCGCGTGCGTGCGTGTGTGTGTGTGTGTGTGCGTGCGTGCGTGCGTGCGTGTGTGTGTGTGTGTGTGTGTGTGTGTGTGTGTGTGTGTGTGTGTGTGCGTGCGTGCGTGCGTGCGTGCGCGCGTGTGTGTGTGTGTGTGTGTGTGTGTGTGTGTGTGTGTGTGTGTGTGTGTGTGTGTGTGTGTGTGTGTGTGTGTGTGTGTGTGTGTGCGCGCGTGCGTGCGTGCGCGCGCGCGCTCTGCAGTGCTGGGCGCAATCGCAGTGCGAGTATCTCTGCGGTGCTGGGCGCAGTCGAAACAACGCTGCACGGGTTCCTCAAGCACAACACGCCAATGCGTTAGTCGACCTTCCTTAATTTGCAATTTTCCACCGGAAATGTAGGAATTATTTAAAGGTAAATGAAAGCGGACCTAACAGAACTTGTCACCAGTGTCACTGCGATTCTTGATTTTGTGCACTCTTTCTTTAAGCAGTTCTGAAATGCTTCGATTTCTTGTTCTATTCTTGTATCAATTATTTCCCTTAATTTGCCGACCTTCTTATCGACTTTCTTATTTCTTATTTAGCTGTATTGCTTCATCTTTTGCGTGTGTATACTGTACCGTTTTCGTAAGATTCAATGTTTGCACCGATGTTGATTTATTGCACCTTTCTGTATATAGTATTTGCTAACAAGGGTCTTTGTTGAAATCTTTGTATTTAAGTATATTGTTGCAATACGTTGTATGCATTTACTGTATCCTTTTTCCTTTTGTATATGCAATTACTGAGCTAACTTGTAACCCACTCCTACATAAGGTCTGAAATCCAGACCAGCGGTATTGCAATAAATTCGGCAGATCCCACGCCTTGTGGGAACCGGTTTCATGCGAAGCAGTCAGCGAGTTGTTGTCCATGCCGCACTTTTTGGCTTTGAGCCAAGCGTTACGATGTGGATCGACGTGGTTTTGTAAGCGTAGTAGTTGTGTCATTGCGGGTGGGTGATTGTGAGTAATAAGAATGCTGTTACTGATACCACACTGACAATATCGGTGATAAGGTTCTCAAAGATACAAAACTATAGATCTTGGCTCTTGGCAGTGTAAGAAATCCAGTGATGAATGTGAGATTATTGTCGAAAGTAAGAGATAGCTGTTAAAGTATATTATTGTCTTTATATTCATCAAAAATATTTTAATAGTACTTTGAAAGCGTAATACTAAACCATGAACCTGAACATCACAAAGCGCGGCCGAATTTTCTTTCTTTTTGCAGATACTTCTCAAAGTTCACAACTTTAAGAGCTTTCATAGCATATTCGAAGAAATGCTCCTCCTGCAGGGGACACCAGCTTATACATTTCTCGATAAACAATGTGCTATTGAATACATCGAAGACAAGAAAGGAGAACGACTGAACTGCATCCTCGTGAAATCTTGCCAGTGGGCGTTTTTATAAGACACTGGCAAATATTCAAAAAGAATAGAGATAGGGTGAATCTGACATATGAGAAGCCCGGATGATCGCGATTTGTCTGCGAAGTAAAGTATTCTCATCACATTCCACGAAAAACGACGCGATCCTCGAGAGACCATTGAAAAACGGCTGGCCGTCAATTTTCTCGGCTCCCAAAACGAAGCCGCAGGCACATAGTTCTTTTTCTTTTTTTCGTGGCGTTCAGAATATAACGCCATCCACCGGTTTTCACAGCGCAGTTAGGTAGGCTTGTCTTGAGGTATTCGTGGCACGGACTTCTATTCGCCTTGCGGCTGCCTGT